>NC_074665.1:52577671-53263967 GCF_029448725.1 Salvelinus fontinalis
CACACACACACACACACACACACACACACACACACACACACACACACACACACACACACACACACACACACACACACACACACACACACACACACACACACATATCCTGGAGAGACTTGTATATTATATATTAATAATCTGGGTCTATAAGTGTTGAACATCCAAAATATTTTCAGAAAATAAAGCTCACGCACCAAGGAGATAAGATAGCATTTGTGTGTTACCTAAATTGCATAGGTTATTTACATAAAAATGGAAATGTACAAAAAACACACTGCAATTTGACATACCAGGTATCTGTAACGCCCTGGCCATAGAGAGGTTTTTATTCTCTATTTTGGTTAGGCCAGGGTGTGACGAGGGTGGGCATGTAACGGCATTCCTCCTCCTCTTCATCTTCGGAAGAGGAGGAGTATTGAGGGAACCAAGGCGCAGCGAAGTGAAAAGACATATTTTATTAACGAAACACGAACTTGATTAAACTAACAAAAAAAAAAAAAAAACGGTGTAGACAGACCTAGACGTCGTACTTACATAAAACAAGAAAACGCACGAATAGGAACATAGGCTACACAAACCGAACAAACCGTAAACAGTCCCGCGTGGTGTACAGACACAGACACGGAAGACAATCACCCACAACGAACACTGTGACAACGCCTACCTAAATATGACTCTTAATAACCTGTTGAGGCTGGGGGCGCTGTTGTCACTATTTATGGTAATCGTGTAATTTTTGAAACGGCTTCCTACAAAATTCTTGATCGTACAATATGCATATTATTATTATTATTGGATAGAAAACAGTCTATAGTTTCTATAGGAGTTGAAATTTTGTCTCTAAGTGGAACAGAACCCATTCTACAGCAATTTCCCTGACATGGAGTCAGATTTCAGAAATTTTGGCCACTGTTCTGGAGTCAGTTTTAAAGCCAATGTTATTCCTATGAGTATACGGACACTGCTTACGTCTTCCCCTGGATGCCTTTACGTGATGACAATTTGAATGGGGTCGATTGCGCGTTCACAGGCACTATAAATTAAAAAACCCTGTAGCTAGTCACTCTTTTGGAGCTGCGTCATGCGCCTGGAGGACACCGACCCGCACCTGTTCCAAGCATTAGTGTTGGGAGTAATCTTTCTTCGGTCATGTTAAGACTCGTTATAGGAGTTAAAAACATCATAAGGTAGTTAATTTAAAGCGTTTTATAGCAATTTATATCCGTTTAGTGCGATTTTGGGACATTTATTTCTGAAACGCTGTGAATCGCTGGGCACGCTTCCAGTTCATGCTGAACGCAGTTGGCATTTCCACATGGCAAGAGCACAGCTTTCCACCAAAAGACGATTAGACCCAAGAAAGGATCCTTTGCCCAAGATACTGATGGAAGAACAGCTCAAAGTAGGAAATTTTTATTATGATAAATCGTGTTTCTGTCGAAAAATGTTAGTGGCTTAGGACGCCATGTTTTTTGACGTAGCTTCGCTTGGCGCAAACTGTATTGAAAAGTAAGGATAATTTAAAAAATGTAATTCCGCGATTGTATTAAGAATTAAATTGTCTATCAATCGCTGTCCACCCTATATTTTTTAGTCACGTTTATGAGTATTTATGCATACGAGTAGATCACTGTCTAATATGGCGCACGGACATTTTCTCACCAGCTGGGCTACTTTCCCCATTGTCTAACCATGATTTTGGTGGCTAAATATGCACATTTTCGAACAAACTGTATATGCATGTTGTAATGTGATGTTACAGGGGTGTCATCTGAAGAATTCTGAGAAGGTTAGTGAAAAAAATAATATATTTTGGCGATGTTTACGTTATCGCTCACTTTGGCTAGAATTAATGCTGGGGTAATGTTTGCACATGTGCTATGCTAATATAACGATTTATTGTGTTTTCGCTGTAAGACACTTAGAAAATCTGAAATATTGTCTGTATTCACAGGATCTGTGTCTTTCGATTAGTGTATGCTGTGTATTTTTACGAAATGTTTGATGATTAGTAAGTAGGTAAACACGTTGCTCTATGTAGTTATTCTAGTCCATTTGTGACGGTGGGTGCAATTGTAACCTATGCCATCTACCTGAAATATGCACATTTTTCTAACAAAACCTATCCCATACCATAAATATGTTATCAGACTGTCATCTGATGAGTTTTTTTCTTGGTTAGGGGCTATAAATATCTTAGTTTAGCCGAATTAGTGATAGCTATTGTTGTTGGTGGACAAAGAAAAATGGTGGATTATGCTAATGTGTTTTTAGCTAATAGATTTACATCTTTACATATTGTGTCTTCCCTGTAAAACATTTTAAAAATCGGACATGTTGGCTGGATTCACAAGATCTGTGTCTTTCATTAGCTGTATTGGACTTTAATGTGTGAAAGTTAAATATTTAAAAAAAAAATTTTTTTTGAATTTCGCGGCTCTGCCTTTTCAGTGGGGGTGGGGGGGGAGTGCCGCTAGCGGCACTCCCTCCTAGACAGGTTAATTAGAGGAACGCCAAACACCTGCCTCTAATTAAGAGCCATACCAGGCAACCCAAAACCAACACAGAAACAGAAAACATAGAATGCCCACCCAACCTCACGTCCTGACCAACTAACACACATAACAAACTAACAGAAATAGGTCAGGAACGTGACAGGGCATTCTAGTTTCTTTATTTCTATGTTTTCTATTTCTTTGTGTTTGGCCGGGTGTGGTTCTCAATCAGACGCAGCTGTCTATCGTTGTCTCTGATTGAGAATCATACTTAGGCAGCCTTTTTCCCACCTGGGTTTGTGGGTAGTTGTTTTCTGTTTAGTTTAATTACCTTACAGAACTGATCGTTTGTCTCTTTGTTATTTTTGTTCAAGTGTTCTAATTTATTAAAATATTATGAACACGTACCACGCTGCGCTTTGGTCCACTCCTTCTTCGTCAGACGAGCGTGACAGTATCAAGCAGAAATGGACTTTAAAAATAATTTTGGTGCCCATCAATATTACAAACTTAAGGTATCATATTTATGCTCATATATATTATGTTAACTAATAGCAAAGAAAAGTTTGGGAATTGACCTAATCAAGACCTAATCCAGCTTCCCTAGTCATAGACTGTTCTCCTTGTTACCACATGGCTAGCGGTACCGGAGCGCCAAGTCTAGGTCCAAGAGGCTTCTAAACAGCTTCTACCCCAAGCCATAAGACTCCTGAACATCTAGTCAAATGGCTACCAAGACTATTCATTTTGCCCCCCTCTCCCCACCACTGCCACTCTCTGTTGTCATCTATGCATAGTCACTTTAATTAACTCTACCTACATGTACATACTACCTCAACTAACCGGTGCCTCCGCACATTGACTCTGTACCGGCACCCCCCTCTATATATTGTTATTTTTTACTGCTCCTCTTTGATTACTTGTTACTTTTATCTCTTATTCTTATTCATATTTTTTTAAACTGCACTGTCGGTTAGGGGCTCGTAAGTAAGCATTTTACTGTAAGGTCTACACCTGTTGTATTCGGCACATGTGACTAATAACATTTGATTTGATTTGATTTTGACTGGTGTAACAACATAAATCTTACAAAGTCGAAATAGCTCATGGAAGACCTCTTTATAAGGTTCTAGAAACACAACAAAGTCAAGGAGATAGACGGTCTGTCCCGTCCACTTTTCATTCTCCTATCAAGAAGCCGCTTGGTTTGGTGAACCTCATGTTTGAGGTCCTCTAAATCTGACTCAAAGGTCTGAACAAAGGCAAACAGAGGCTCCTCATTCAAGAATGTTGTACTCTTTGGTTTGAGAGTCTTGACCCCTTGCATTATCTCGCAATTCTTCTTTGAAAAACGCCTCTGCAGCTCAGCTATGAGACTGTCAAGCACAAAGCACTTGATAAAAGATAGCTCTTTGGAAGCTCTCACCATCACTTTGGTCACAATCTTTCTGTCCTACAGTGCTCATCAACAATGAGTTGTGAAATCTTAAGCTTGTTTTAGGCTGTCTTTTACACACTGTTTGTACACTTATTTTGCATTGCTTTGCAATCTGTTCAACCTCTTTCCATAGTTCTCAAAAGTAACCCTCACTTCTGTAGTCCTATAATGTGTCTGTAAGGGCACCTACTAGATCCACAGCCCTTGCTAGGTCAAGAGAGCTTGATTGGAGTATGTCAGAAAGACATTTGGCATCACCAAACACTTTACCAAAAGGTAACCAAAAGCCCTATGAAATGTAAATCTATCTGAGAAAGAAGGCCCCTTGCCTCCACTGATCTATCACCACTATCCTGTAGCAGTCTCAGAACTGCTGGAAGCCTGTCCCTCAGATTACGGCATGCCATGTATCTGCATGCCCACCTTACATCCGTAAGTCTCTGTTGTTCCCTGGGCTACTGCTGTGGACACAGCTCTTTCTGAACTGCAAGCCACTTGAGATGAACGTACGAGCCAGATACAAAGTTATAAAGCTTCTGCAGGAGAGCAAAAAGGTTTACTTCTTATGGCTGGGGGCAGTATTGAGTAGCTTGGATGAATAAGGTGCCCAGAGTAAACTGCCTGCTACTCAGGCCCAGAAGCTAAGATATGCATATTATTAGTAGATTTGGATAGAAAACACTCTGAAGTTTCTAAAACTGTTTGAATGATGTCTGTGAGTATAACAGAACTCATATGGTAGGCAAAAAACAGAAAACATCCAACCAGGAAGTGGGAAATCTGAGGTTTGTAGGTTTTCAAGTCTTTGCCTATCCAATATACAGTGTCTATGTGGTCATATTGCACGTCCTAAGGCTTCCACTAGATGTCAACAGACTTTAGAACCTTGTTTCAGGCTTCTACTATGAAGGAGGAGAGAATAAGAGCTGATTGAGTAAGAGGTCTGGCAGAACGCCATGAGCTCAGTCAGGCGCGCACCCGTTTATCTAAAGATAAAGGAATGAATGTTATTTATATAAGACAAATGAATTTATGACACAGCGGTTGCATTAAGAAGAAGTTTATCTAAAGTTTCATGCATAACACTTGTATCTTTTATCAATGTTTATTATGAGTATTTCTGTAAATTGATGTGGCTCTCTGCAAAATCATCCGGATGTTTTGGAAGCAAAACATTACTGACATAACGCGCCAATTTAAACTGAGATTTTTGGATATAAATATGAACTTTATCGAAGAAAACATACATGTATTGTGTAACATGAAGTCCTATGAGTGTCATCTGATGAAGACCATCAAAGGTTAGTGATTAATTATATCTATATTTCTACTTTTTGTGACTCCTCTCTTTGGCTGGAAAAATGGCTGTGTTTTTCTGTGACTAGGTACTGACCTAACATAGTCAGATGGTGTGCTTTCATCGTAAAGCCTTTTTGAAATCGGACACTGTAGTGGGATTAACAACAAGTTTATATTTAAAATGGTGTAAAATACATGTATATTTGAGGAATTTTAATTATGGGATTTCTGTTGTTTGAATTTGGCGCCCTGTACTTTCACTGGCTGTTGTCATACCGATCCCGTTAACGGGATCTCAGCCGTAAGAAGTTAACTGACACAGGCACTGATTTTACAACATCGACAAGAACCAAAGTCAAACAATGTGCATTACAGTGCACATAAAATGCAAATCTTGTGTCACAGTGTGCGCTACTGGTTGAAAGTAAGTCAGGTGCAGGAGAGCAGAGATGGGTGATAATAGGCGCACTTTATTCATATCCAATGAAAATAGCAATATACTTCCAAAGTACACGAAATGGTACAAAAACTAACACACACGGGCCAAACACAGACCTGGTGCTAACCAGCCAAATACGGGCTACAAGTAACAAACAAACAATTTCACACAAAGACATGAAGGGCAACAGAGGAATAAATACATGATGTGTGATTGGGAATGAAAACCAGGTGTGCAGGGAACAAGACAAAACAAATGGATAAATGAAAAATGGAGCGGCGATGGCTAGAAAGCCGGTGACGTCGACCACCGAACGCCGCCCAAACAAGGAGAGGAGCCGACTTCGGCGGAAGTCGTGACATCTTGCACTGTTTTGAATCCGTGCAGAAACACCAGAATGCTTTCCGCTCATGACGGAAGCACCGTCATAGCCTTGTCCCAGAAGATTATTTCTGTAGTCCAGACCACGTTTTTCAAGGCAATCAATTATTATTTCTGTGAGACCTGCTGCATCTAATCTTTCAGCTGACTGAAAGTGTAAAAAGCTTTCGTGGATGGCCCCATTGTAATAGTACATCACAACTGAAGACATTTGTTATTTTTCTTTAAATCTTTGGTTTCATCTGCAATTACACTACACATTTCACTTTCTTTTACTTCTCTTATTATTTCACTTTGTACCATCTCAGCTCTGAAGATTTTTGTTCTGGATTTGTGTACTTAGCATTACCACATGCATGAATCATTTTCTCTATGAGAGGGTCATGCTTTGCTATT
Source organism: Salvelinus fontinalis (assembly GCF_029448725.1). Lineage (NCBI taxonomy): Eukaryota > Metazoa > Chordata > Actinopteri > Salmoniformes > Salmonidae > Salvelinus > Salvelinus fontinalis. The sequence continues at coordinate 52,584,120 of NC_074665.1, forward strand.
TCTTCTAAGATTGTCAAAAAATGACCCTTGTTGTGAGAGTCATCAGACTCTCGATGACCTCTGCACTATATTTTGAGTGGCAGTTAATATGAGCAGATCTGCAATTGTTTTAATGTAAGTACAGTTTTCCTCCACTTTCTTTTTCCGGTCCTCATTTATGACATCTAACATTGATGAGTTGCTGTCAATAGCCTTTTATGCTGATTCCAAGCATACATAGCATTGATATGATGCTCTGCCTTCAAATGGAGCTTAAACCCAGGATCTTTAAACAGTGCCTTTTTTCCAGTTACAAAAACCTGACTGTGATGTGAAGGCAGATTAAGGTGTACTGAGCAGATAAAAATGCCTACAGGCGAAACAATAAGTCGAATCTTGACTTACAGAATATTCAAGCAGCCAAGAATTGTCCTTATACCAGGATCCGTTGAAAGCCCTTTTCCTAGTACCATGCTGAGTTCTGGGAAATGTTTTCAAACACGGCTGTACAGGAGGGACCCTCTTCTCTGGATCTTGAAATGTCTGAAATACACGTTAAATAATGTGTCATAGCTCTATGGAAATGTATAATTAAGGGATCCACAATATTAGATACTAACAGCAGCTAAATAAAATGTGTAGTTTAAAGTATAGGCCTGGCCTACCATTGGGTCCTTTTGGAACAGCATATCTGGTGCTTGATGCAGTTGGGAGGGGCTCGATGACATCTCCTGATGACCTCTCCTGGCAGCTCTGGCTCACTGTCTTGCTCAGAGCTAGAGGTCTCTGTGTCATCCCTTGATACATCTATTACATTAAAATAGCACAAGAATCCTTAGTGTATAATCACAGTAAAAATGCCACAGCCATCAAAACAAGAACACACATGAATCAACAACCAACATTTTAAAGTGAGGCTTAATCTGACAAAATCATCATATTACAATATTACAATCATCATATTACAAGCTGAAGCTAAACTTACATTCTAAACTGGGCATGTGACTGACTGCCTGGTAGATGCTCTGACGTGGTGGTGGTAGACTGGGTCCTTGTGAAGTCTGACCACACTGACTCTGACTAGCCTCAGGTAGGGAGCTGTTCTGGGGTCCGGTGGTGATGCAACGGCTGGGGTCTGTTTGCACCTGATCTGCCTGTTTGTGCTTCCTTAAAAAGAAGTCTGACATCTCTCCCTTTCTTTTCATGTTTATTTGACCCTATGCAAAAATAAGACAGTCTATGGTTACATCTAAGCATCCAATTACCCACATTTTAGACCAATCTCAATCTTAATTACAAATCCCCATTATCATAACTGTAGCTTAAAATCAACTACCAGCCTAAATGACTAGTTAGATCATGGCTAGCCCTACTCTGCAGTAAGTATCTTAGCTAACTATAATTTCTTACACCTTTACGATAGCAAACAGGCTATCTGCAAATTGTGGTCATCTTTTGAGTAACGTCAACAGATTGATAATAACAATTGTTCGTTTTGAGTTAAAGTACGAAAATCTAACTGAGTTAATGGATTTTAAATTGCTGAATGTTAACTTGCTGAACACTGGCAGCTGTAGCCTACTAATTACCCCACATTAGCTAAACATTCGTATACTGTAACTTACGACACCACACTGCATATGCATTTATTACTAGCACAGATGTAAACATAATGTTGGGAACCGATATTCCTTATCTGATTAACTGTCTGTTAATGGAGCCAAAGGTCTAACGTTAACTTATACAGTGACTCAACTTTTGTAAAAGTTGTTCAGGAAACCTAAACCCGATGCTTAACCTTAAAACTTACTTCAAATATGATGCTTTCGCCATTCACAAGAAGAGCTAATGGAGCTGTGGAAATATTCTCTCTTCTTCTTCTGTATGTTCTTCTCAATCCTATTATTCTGTATCTCGCAAACCAACGTTAATATTCTCTCTTCCTCCTTCTCAATTTGAAAAATGCGCCGCCAAACATCAAAATTAATTCTTCTTTCAACAAGAGGTGAAATGAGATGTCAATCAGCGTCAAACTGCCAGTAGCGAATTCAATTTTGGGGTGGCACCCGGGGTGGCCAAACAGATGTCAGGGGTGTCCAGTGCCACCCCGGACACCCCTCTGGCTCTGCCCCTGGTGTTAGGAATGTCTGTCACCTTACCTACGTTTAGGCACAACTGAACGCGACATTTGGTTCAATAACTATTTTCAATCTCATGGTGTTGTTATTACTCAACTGTGTTGAGATCATTTCTGTTAACTATCTGAGTGAAAAATATGTGGGAGGGGCCTCATTATCATTTTTTCCAGCATACTTTGTTGCTGGTTGACTTTTAGAATAGTTTGTTTTAAAATCTATGTTTCCTCATGCACATTGATTGATTATTTGATTGTATACTAAACTTAGCAAAAAAAGAAACGTCCTCTCACTGTCAACTGCGTTTATTTTCAGAAAACTTAACATGCGTAAATATTTGTATGAACAACTGAGACATAAACTGAACAAGTTCCACAGACATGTGACTAACAGAATTGGAATAATGTGTTGAACAAAGGGGGGGGGGGGTCAAAATCAAAAGTAACAGTCAGTATCTGGTGTGGCCACCAGCTGCATTAGGTACTGCAGTGCATCTCCTCCTCATGGACTGCACCAGATTTGCCAGATCTTTCTGTGAGATGTTACCCCACTCATCCACCAAGGCACCTGCAAGTTCCCAGACATTTCTGGGGGGGAATGGCCCTAGCCTTCACCCTCGGATCCAACACAGCCCAGTCGTGCTCAACGGGATTGAGATCCGGGCTCTTCGCTGGCCATGGCAGAACACTGACATTCCTGTCTTGCAGGAAATCATGCACAGAATGAGCAATATGGCTGGTGGCATTGTCATCCTGGAGGGTCATGTCCACCTCCATATCGATTCCGCTCCAGAGTACAGGCCTCGGTGTAACGCTCATTCCCTCGACGATAAACGCGAATCCGACCATCACCCCTGGTGAGACAAAACCATGACTCGTCAGTGAAGAGCACTTTTTGCCGGTCCTGTCTGGTCCAGCGACGGTTGGTTTGTGCCCATAGGCGACGATGTTGCCGGTGATGTCTGGTGAGGACCTGCCTTACAACAGGCCTACACGGCCTCAGTCCAGCCTATCTCAGCCTATTGTGGACAGTCTGAGCACTGATGGAGGTATTGTGCGTTCCTGGTGTAACTCGGGCAGTTGTTGTTGCCATTCTGTACCTGTCCCACAGGTGTGATGTTTGGATGTCCGATCCTGTGCAGGTGTTGTTACACATGGTCTGCCACTACGAGGACGATCAGCTGTCGGTCCTGTCTCCCAGTACCGATGTCTTAGGTGTCTCACAGTACGGTCATTGCAATTTTTTGCCCTGGCCACATCTGCAGTCCTCATGCCTCCTTGCAGCATACCTAAGGCACGTTCACGCAGATGAGCAGGGACTCTGGGCATCTTTCTTTTGGTGTTTCTTAGAGTCAGTAGAAAGGCCTCTTTAGTGTCCTAAGTTTTCATAACTGTGACCTTAATTGCCTAACGTCTGTAAGCTGTTAGTGTCTTAACGAACGTTCCACAGGTGCATGTTCATTAATTGTTTATGGTTCATTGAACAAGCATGGGAAACCATGTTTAAACCCTTTACAATGAAGATCTGTGAAGTTATTTAGATTTTAATGAATTATCTTTGAAAGACAGGGTCCTGAAAAAGGGACATTTCTTTTTTTGCTGAGTTTATACAAAGATAAATAACTTACATTTTTCTAAACTAATCCAATCTGTAAGGGGTTGGACTTTTTCCAATCTGTAAGGGGTTGGATATATTGCACCTGATACTGAGATTGTTGTTCTAGTTTAGATGGTTTAGGTAGTCTTATTTATTTAGTCAATTACCATAGCACTCATTCTGAGTGCAGGTTGTGGGTGATAAGATATTCCAGTTGTTGGATATCCTTCCTCTGGCTGGATTCCGATGGGAATTACTAATCAATTCACAAACCAGTGTATTGTGACTTGCATGTCTGATGTGGCCCATGAGCCAGGAATTTCAGACCACAATGTAGAGGACAACTAGGCCATAACTAAAGGTCATATGAATGTTTTAATATGTGGTCATGAACGGCTTAGTTTTAATTGAAACACCTTCACTCAAGCAGTCATTTGGTGAAGGCTTCAGTAATACAAGTTATTGAATGCAACAATTATGTCTCTGTCACTAACAAACACAGTCATGTGTGGGTGTTTCTCACCTTCACTCGAAAGGCATGCTGGGAAATATGCAAATATGGCTTTACACCCTATAATGTTAAAACAACACCTCCAGTGTTTAGTGTTTAAAACATGTTCATGTGTTTAGAAAGTGTTACAGCGAATAAACATGTTCTGGTGTTTACAATCTAAACACTATGACAGGTTTCCATTGAAATTCTAAATTAACACGTTTAAAAAGTGTTACCCAAAAGTGTTTAGTTATATGTTCAGATCCTAATCACTTGGTTTTATAGTATACAGTAGACAGAATATAGGATCTAACTATGTTGTATGATGGTGTTTAATATCTGTCTCCTTTTGGAACTAAATCAATGATTTAGAGATGGCTTGTTAGGTGTGTGTCTACTCCGATGGTAATTCAAAGAGAAGGACATTGCTAAACTGTATACTATGTGTGTGAGTGCAAGACTAGGAGACCATTCAAGTGCATATCGACACTGTAATTAAAGAACAGAAAGCTGCAGCTTGACACTGCTTGGTTTTCCATTGTCGTTTGGTCTTTGTTGTTCGATGGAAGAAAAAAAGATTTCCCAGTTTCCCAGTTATGTTTTCATCAAAGCTTTTCTTTGGCACTTCAGAGCAAAGTCAGTATGGAAATGTGTTGTGCTGCCTGGAAAGCTGTCAAAAAGCTCCCACCTTGGATGAGAGACCATGGTAATTCAACTGGGCTCCTGTCTTCTGTGTGTTCAGGTCTCCTCATTATTCAGCTTTGCAGGGTAATGGCGTCTTGCTCTGTTTTATCTGTCAGCTCACAGAAAACTATAGTTTTTTAGCCCTGTATATTAGATGCCAACATCAAAGGCAGCTGTCTTGACACAAGATGGGAATTTTTTTTTATAACAAAAAAAAAGAGGAAACCCTCCCGGTAGGCGAAAATTGAATCTCTTTACGTCTAGGGTGATGTGTGTATTGAGAATAGATTTGTTGGTTGGCATCTATGTGTTTGTTCTGAAGTAAACAGCACGGCTTGTTTGGGTGTAACTGTCAGGTATCTGTGTGTGTCCCGTGTGAAAATGGGTTTGTTCGCAAAGTGGGAAATTCACACTCGCTGTCTGATCAATGGGGATTTAAGTTACCAGTGACAAATGCATAAGTGGAGTCAGGAAATATGCACCCCTGGCATAACAGCAACAGCAGCCACAAATTCCATGAGCAAGTTTTAGGATGTTTTTTTCTTCGTTTTTACCAACTGAATGCCACAAAAAAGTATTTTACAAACAAGAACATGGATTTGGGCCAGTAACTTTGTTTTGAGTTTGATTAATCTTAGAATGGTAAGTTATTCTCTGAGCCCCCTAAAAACTTTTCCCTATCTATCCCATCCAATCCCTTCCGCTGTATGTGTTCATATGGAACCACTGCGCCCTTGGCCCCCGCCACAGCTGCAGTGGTATTAGCAAGGTGTATGCGAGCGTGTGTGTGTGTGTGTGTGTGTGTGTGTGTGTGTGTGTGTGTGTGTGTGTGTGTGTGTGTGTGTGTGTGTGTGTGTGTGTGTGTGTGTGTGTGTGTGTGTGTGTGTGTGTGTGTGTGTGTGTGTGTGTGTGCGAGGGAGGGCTCTTCAGAAGATGGGTAGAGCAAATTAAAACTCACCGCAGGAAATGTGCGCTCTTGGCACTCTTCATCCCTAGCAGCTGCACACACCCCGACCATCATCTGCCATTTTGACACATCCACAGGGCGTAGCAGGGGTGCCAACTTGACACCCCACAGCTCCTAGAGTCTCCAGGCCCCTGCCTCCAGCCAAACAGGTGTGTGACATCATGCCACTGGTTCCTCTTCGGGGCCAGGGGAACAGGCACAGTGACTGGAGGAGAAAGGTGGGAGGTGGAGGGAACAAAAGGATGTTAGGCCTTTACCTGACAAGCTCATTGATAACGTTTGGGAGCAGAGCCCTTAAGTTGGTGGCAAATTGCCTATGAATTCCCCTGCAGATTGCTGGCCAGAGTCCGGTGCTGGGCGCTAAATAGACTCATTAGTTATGATTTTTTGGAGTTAGTAGAGAGTTTCACACTCCATAACAGAGCATGTTACTGTAAATCCAGAGACGTTATCAATCTGTGAAGGGTTATTGAGGTCCAACTGTTGTTTGAAATCTGAACATTACAAAATAGTACATTTACTCAATTGGAGATAGCGATATAATTCAATTCAACCACAAATATTTTTTTTTGTCTCTCTTAAATGATTGAATCAAGAACTTATGCAAAAGAAAATAAGTAAAAAATTTGGACACACCTACTCATTCAAGGGTTTTTCTTTATTTTTACTATTTTCTACATTGCTTATTTGAACTGTTCCTGCCATAATATGGACGTGGTCTTTTAGGGGCTATCTTCTGTATAGTACCCCTACCTTGTCACAACACAACTGCTTGTCTCAAATTCCACAATCTTACTTTTAACAAGGCATACCTGTTAATTGAAACGCATTCCAGGTGACTACCTTATGAAGCTGGTTGAGAGAATGCCAAGAGTGTGCAAAGCTGTCATCAAGGCAAAGGGTGGCTACTTGGAAGAATCACAAATATAAAATGTGTTTTTATTTTTTAAACACTTTTTGGGTTACTACATGGTTCCATATGTGTTATTTTATAGTTTTGATATCTTCTCTATTATTATAAAATGTAGAAAATAGTCTAAATAAATAAATGAATTATTTGAATGAGTAGGTGTGTCCAAACTTTTGACTGGCACTGTACATATTTAGAATGTATCTCCCAGATACACTTCTCTGCTTTCCATACTTCAGTGAAATCCCGAGTGACAGATAGCGTAGCAGAGGCGAGGGAGGCTGTGAGTAGCCTGGGGGGTTCCTGAAGGCACCCGTCTGGGACCTGTTCATAATCACTGGACAGACATAGTGACGCACAGACAAACACAGTCAGGGTTGTGGTACAGTGGTACAGCCTCTCTCCTCCGGCTTCCCCAGCCCGAGTCAGCACCCCAAGGCTACCTGTTATGGTGATCCCCTGGTCTGTCCTCTCATCCTGGTCAAGAATCTCACATGTTGTCAGTTGTCTCCAGCGCGTGTTGAATAAGACCAGGATGTTGATGAGATGAAGGGGACATAGGAGAGGGTTGGAGGGGAGAAGGCGGTGGCATAGGATGTGAGGTTGGGGAGGGCTCTCTCATCACACTGAGAGGAAGAGTTTGTTGTCAAGAATCCACAAGAACCAAACTACGAAGGTAGAATATAACTCACATAGACCTACTGTTGGACCAAATGGAAAGATACAGTATATTGAAGCTAACAATGATGATTACATTCACAGACTCTATACTCTATCTGTTAGATGTCTCATATTGTTGAATCAATTATTTTTTTTAAATTCTAAGGAAATAAAAAGGGTTGGATTTAGAAATGTGACAACATTGATGCCTTTATCAAGACTTTAATATGAATGTGTTTATAATAAAGTATGGAACATCAGTGACTGATTTCTGTTTGTTGGTCTACAGTAGCATCCATCGATGTGTTCTATGAGTCCACAGACAGCTTTTCTCTTGGCTTCGCCTAAGGGTATTTCTCCTCTTGTTGCTGTTCAACAACACTTCCCATCCTGATGAGCTGCTACTGGAGATGCAGTAACCTATGGGCAGGGAACTATATGATGTCTATCTGGATGTTCTTATATAGCTGGCTAGCTGTGAAAGCTGAAGACAAACACTGGCTATTTCCAAATCTCCTATTTGCTCAGTGGTCCGTGGTTCACTAAGATATCTGGAGGCCTGGAGCAGGTGAGTCCCATGCTGTCACCAGTGGTGTAAAGTACTTAAGTAAAAAATACTTTCAAGAACTGCTCAAGTCATTTTTTGTGTTATCTGTACTTTACTTTACTATTTATAATTTTGTCTACTTTTACTTTTACTTCACTACATTCCTAAATAAAGTAATGTACATTTTACTCCATCAATTATCCCTGACACCCAAAAGCACTCTTTACATTTTGAGTGCTTAGCAGGACAGGAAAATGGTCCAATTCTCGCACTTATCAATAGGACGTCCCTGGTTAACCCTATTGCTTCTGATCTGGCGGACTCATAGCACACATGCTTTGTTGTTTGTTAATGATGTCTGAATGTTGGAGCCCCTGGCTATCCATCAATAAAAAAACAAGAAAATGGTGCTGTTGGGTTGGCTTAATATAAGGAATTTTTTATTATTTAGAATTAAATGTACTTTTGATACTTAAGTATATTTAAAATCAAATACTTTTAGACTTTTACTCAAGTAGAATTTTACTGGTGACTTTCAACTTTCACTTGAGTAATTTTCTATTAGGATATCTTTACTTTTACTAAAGTATGACGATTGGGTACTTTTTCCACTACTGGCTGTCACCAGTTTGGTTTGGTTAGGGTACTGAGCCAGCTGGCCTGATCAGACCATGGGAACCAATGCCGGCTTGAGATATGCTGCATGCCCATGTGTGTGTAAACAAATGTGAATGCAAGTAATGCATGTCCATGAAAGACCTTAACAGAAGTTTGAGTTACTCATGCACGGAGTTGAACATCCTTGTCTCTGTGAATTCATTTGTTTATATTCTGTCTTACTTGCTTTATCTGAGAGAGCTTACCTGGGGAAAAAGAGGTGTGGGGGGGTGTAGAATATTATGTGGGGGGGCTTACCACCAGAGACGTCCACTGACCTACAGTCTTAGGGCTGTTGGACTGGAACCAGGGCCTTGTTCTGACAAAGCAAGCGTTGCGTGAGCTGTGACGGATGGCGCCGGTCCGTTTGAGAGCCCCTAAGCAGGTGTGTCTCGTTCACATCTGCAGGGGAGCACAGTGAACCGAGACAAAATGGCAGACGCACTGGGCCCCATCCGCTACCTGTGCACTGAGACACACTAATGATTATGGATGCAAGCATATTAACGGTCACATCTGTAAGGGAGCACAACAACCAGCACACTGGTACTGAGTCAGCACTTTCAACTCCCCACTGGAAAATAGGCATACTGGTGTCAATGTGGAAAATGGTGCCTCTGTCTCCCTCGTAGGGCATAAGATAACTTGACCATTGTTCTAGCTTTCAGTATGTGTTGGCAGGAGATATTCTTCCTCTATGCTATTGAGTTCAGAAGTTTGCCAGTTTAACTTTACTAACCACTTCAACTGGATTTCCCCAAGAAGGGCAGACATTCAGGACATTGAGGCAAAACAAGAAACACAAAATGATCTAATGAATTCATCAACTTGAAAACAGCTTTAAATATTCATTCTAAGAGTATAGATAATAAATTAATTATTACTCATTGACTCATTATTTAAAAATGCATAATGTCATTTGCATAGTTTTTTTTTTCCTGATAGGAAATAATAATGGGTATAGTTGTCTTGTAGTGTCTTTCATGACGGATGAAGCTCGTGTCTTTTTGTTCCCCCATCCTCCCTCTTTCCTACTTGCTTCTCATTAAAGTTTTAAAGGAGGCTGTTTTAATTGTCAATCCTTTGACAGGTTGATAAAAGCAACTTGACAATTAAGTTCATGGGTGCCGTTATGCATATTAACTAGGTCTTATTTGGGTTTCTATTGTTATTGGAAGGAGCACTCCTGGTGGAGATAAATGTCAACCATTAACTTTTTCTCTGCTAGGAACTTAGCGTAATTAAGCCTGCTATTGTAAGACTGCCAGTGGAGACTCTAGAGAGGAGAAATTTCAGTATTCACTCTATCAATGAGTAATACCAATTCTATAACACTACAGTAACAATATTACACCAAGTCTTCTACGATATACTGTAACTGTAATAGTCTCTGAGACAATACTGTTCACGGATCAATGGCAATCACCTAGCTTCCCTTCCAGGTCAACTCTAATGTAGGTAAAATGACGTCAACTTCCGATGAGTCTGTTTCTTATGACTGCTGACAATTTTTCTGTAAAATGTCTATATAAGACTAGCAAGAACATTAGGTAAAAGGAAAGGTGGCAGGGGTGAGAGAAAGTAGGCAGGAGAGAGATGTGACTGAGAGAAGAGGTGATAGAATATGAAGAGTGGGCAAGAGAGTTGGAGAAACATAGGGTGCAGGCAGATTACCCAGCACACCTTGCACCACTCTGTAGGGCCCACACACTCACATCAAAGTGGTACCCCATCTGCCCGAGGCACAGTCAGCCCCCTGTCCATCCCCCATGTCACTCCACACATCCTCCTGTTCATGTTGAATAATTGACAGATCTGTTTTACATGCTCAGCATTTGCTAGGACATGGCATTGTGACTCCGAATGGGGCATGACTCCACCAGAGCACAGGGTTGGCTGACTTCATTACAGTGGAGGCCTACTAATACTCTATGGGGCTAAATTCAATCAAACTTGCACTGGTAAAATATTGTTGTTACCACGGTGTAAAAGCACACTCTTAGGAAGAGTAATGAAAAAAAACAAAGGTTATTTTGATTACGATTACAATTCTTGTTTTAGTCATGAAGTTTTAATTTAAAAAAGTTTTGGGGATTATGATTACAATTCTTGATTTACTTATGATTTGATTTGATTGAAAAAAATATGTGAATTTCTTTCCCCACAGGTTACTGGTACAACGATAACAAGTATCTAATGTGGACGTATTACTGATTGTGCTGAACGTTTTGGCTGTCTCACAACAAAGACAGAATTTCCATGCATCGAAAACGACAATGACTCCCCTGCTATCTGAAGGGGATGGGTGTGTTTGTGCCAGAAAAATCTCTGAAGTCATATAAGCCATAACCAGTCTGTCAAGCCAGGTCTCTTTCAGGGTCTCTTAATACCAGTTACAGTTGTAGGTTTAGTGGAGTCCCCCTGACTTTGGTGCAGTAATAGTTTCAACAACTGGAATGCGCCTCTGGATAAATCGTGTTTGGTGTGCACAATACCACAGTGCTAACAAAACCGGCTGGTTTGATAAAAGTGATTGTCATAATTTTATTTTAGAGGAAATTCATCTAAAATCCAAGCATTGTTGTTATTACTGTAATACCAAATAGGCATGGTTGCAATCTGTGAATATGGACGTTAGGATTGAGATAGACAACAGTGTACACAGTACTAGATCTGTTTTACCTCAAGACAACGAGGGAAACCCTGACTCTGTGCATTTTGATCCTTTACCTTGACCTCTGAAGTGTGTCGCCACCACCCTGAGGGCTTGGCTTGGCCCAACCTTTCCCACAGCCCCCTGGGAATGATAATCTCAGTGTGGGCGTTTACAACGGACGCCAGACACAACACCATTAGCCACAACCTTACTGCTGCTCATTAGGACCCCGGTCGATAGAGGTGACCACAGAGATCGCCAGCGCTGCAGAACCACCAACCAGCTATATCACTCTTCAGAGTTATTATTGTAAACAGGAGTGTCTGAGACAGGGCTGTCTTCCTCTCCTTATGGCTGTAAATGGGGAAGGTTGGCCTGAGTAAGTGAATGACTGTAGCTACCTTAATTATAACATATACTACTTTAGTCTGCAAAAGAGTATTGTCTGCAATAAAAATGGAAGTAATAAGTGGGTGTTCTGGTCTCCCGTCTTCTATATGGGGTTGGTATGACACATCGCTAAGAAAAGAGACACCTAGGCTGGGATTTAATCACATCGCACTTTGCGGAAAATGCTTCATTTTAAGGTAATTTTCAATTGAGCCGGCATATCCAGTCTTTACCTTGTACGAGGTCCCGGCAAATGCGGGATCATTGCTTTTAAAAGCACCCTTGTTGACAAAGGCATACGGATTGAATCCTGGCCCTAGTGAGATGTAGAGTAGAGTCTTAACAATCACAGAGAAGATATTTTAGGGTTGATGAACTTCATATACCATGAACAACGTGTTTGTAAAATTGACATTGGAGATGTGTTTTCCATGATGTCAATATTATTGTTACAATGGCAGTCATTTGTAAACCTACAATGGTAACATCAAATTCTCTGAGAGACCAGATCACAACGTGTAAGAAAAAAATGAACTACCTAGTTGCTATATAAAATAGTGATTATAGGATCTGTTTTGTATCAAAAGAGCAAAATAACTTGCCAATCATTTCTCTATTTCTTTGCTTTAAATGAGAGTTGTGGACCTATAACTCACAGGAAATAGAAGATAAAAGAAGCTGATCCTGCATGTGTATTCAGCTGAGAGGTGAATCATATCGAGGCAAAATGTGAAACTAAGAAAAAGGGGAGATGTATTGATTTTTGGTGGAGCCAGGGAAAGAAAAGAGAGGGAATAAAGAAGTGCTCTTTGGCCGATGTGTCCAAATGATGTCCAGTGGGAGCTGCTTAATGGTGGGGGAGGGGTGAAGGGGGGTTATGGGGTGAGGTGGGGATGACGGGGGCAGGTGCCTACCCTGACTAAGGCATGGAACTGCCCTTAGGCTAGGGCTAATAGTATTGGCTGAGCTCACTATAAGCAGCTCTCTCCTAATGGCCAACTATGAGTGTGCCACAGGACAGACAGGTATTGATTGGTTCAAATGCTCTCGAGTTGACAACAGCAAAAAGTGAAAACCTTTCAGGCATATTTAAACTCCCAGCAAATTGTGTCACCCAGCAAGGTAATTAAAAATGCGCGCTTAGAGTACATACACTCATTAAAAGTGCATATAATCTTTCATCTCACACACGCACACACACACACACACACACACTCCAAACACACACTCTCTCTATCCTCAATTAATTTGCCTTGTTTAGAGTGAATGACCTCTACTTTTTAACACTGACATCCTAGGTTACCTACCATCATTGAAGAACTTATATTTTTCGTCTGTGAGAGCCTTGAGGAAAAACTCTCTAATGCAAATGATTCAGAAGGAAATTGTGTTTCTTGTTTTGATGAATGTCTATTAATTTTATACTCAAACAGTTATGGATTGAACCATAATGTAGAGGGCTGGGATACTGTATCTCTTTGAAAAATGAGCAGCAGGCAGGTAAGCCTATATTTTGCATGGAACAATACTATATATGTTAGCTTTGTTGCCATGTTTTCATTCCTTACCCCCCCCCCCCCCCTCCCCAAATGCCGTGTACAAGATTTTCTCTTATTCACAAGAGGCACTTTCCAGACTGCTTGAGGCATCTGCTTTTGATTGCATAATTCCCCAGAGAAGAACAACACAAAACAAAAATACTGACTGAATGCAGACCTATAATATACCGAACAAATAACAAACCAGCTCTACTCTTCGAATCCATGGTTCCTAAAGAGAAGGAATTGGAAAATAAAGTCTTACTTGAAACCTTAGCTCATTCTAAAGGCACTGGAGAATGACGTTGAGAGAGGATACAACCTTTTTTCCTGACTGAGAAGCGTATAGGCCATAGCCCAGACTGTCTATGTTGCCTAATAGGATCAAAACACTGTTCCAGTGGGACAAAAGGCTCCACTACTAGCTCATCTTCCTAATGTCACAATCAAGAGAATTAAGGTGATCAAAATATTTGGAATAGTTTTGTTTTTGGGGAACAAAGGCAACCACTTTGTCTTAATGAGACAATATGTTTTCATGTGTGATTAAATGAAAAATAAAATTGATAAAATACAAATATCCATGTTTTGAGACTAGCATGGTTTCATCTGAACTTTGTCTACATTGTGCTGGGAGTTGATGTTCATTTAAAACTGAGTGGACGTGGGCACAATCAGACTGTGTGTGTTGTATGAATGGAACTCCCTCAAATTATGTGACAAAAACAAAACAAATTCCAAAAGTCAAGAAAAGGACCGCTACATTCTAATGCCCTCAAAACAGTAGCTTTTTAGTTTTCCATTAAATGCTCTTTGTCTGTCTGTTTGTGGCTTACAGTGGAGTGCGCTACATTGCTACTTTCTTCTCTACAGGGGCCCTGGGCTCCCCAAGCAATAGGAGTAAATTAGAGTGCACCTGTTCCAGCTCCAAGATAAGCCATCTCCAGGGGCTTTGCTCTGAGTAAAATGAAGTGAGTGAAGAATAAACAGAATATCACAGCATTACCCCACCAAGGTGAAGTTGCTGCCACTCTGGGGAACTGGTTCGTTTTGCACAACACCCAGTGAAATATCCTCCATAAAGCCCAATGGTAGACTGGAGGAACGGCCTTGTTCCCAGAGCACAGAGAACAGAGCTATGTTTAGTGCTCTGAGCAAGGCAGTCTGTTTTTCTATCTATTGGTAAGCTGAAGTTCTATCCTCTAGTACAGTGGTAAAGGAATGGGTCATTTCAAATATGTTGGGACAGAATCAACATACAACATCTCTAATGGTCAAATATACAATAGCTCACATCTCTCATCTGTCTGTACTAATACAAAATATATTCAAATGTATTTCATTAGCTGTGCAAAGTCTAACTAAGAAATGTGTCAGTGGATCTTCCCTTTCTTCTCAGCAGCCTAGCTGCACGAGTTACATCTAGCACTCCTTTCTTACAAGAAATAAAAGCTAGAACCCCAGTGTGATATCTGAAGGCCACTGGCCAGAGATGGCTAGTATGCAAAAAACATGCTGTTGTCCACACATAAGGGAATGGATAATTAGAGGCTAGAATGTAATTCATCACTGCATTGTATGTTTGATTTTCTCCATATCCCACAACATATACCCCCCCCCCCCCCATTAGCCTCCCATTCGCATCACACCCCAGCACTGTTCACCTATAACACATTATCATTATTGTGGCTAATTGCAAGGCTTGCCTTGAAGTCGGGTTGGAGACTCGTGATCTGGGGTTGAAACGTGGACATGGATCCTGTCCTCCCTCACAGCTTGCCATATACTGCTAATTGCTGTGTAGCGATGGGCTAAAACCTACTTAGTGGACATGGCATAGAAAAGTCAAGGGAGGAAGGCTTACGGTATGCGTCCAGTGTTAGATGTTGTGGGTCATGGGGAGTGGCGTACCCAAATGATCATGGAAGTACTTTTACTGTTATGACCCACCTCTAACAGTACAGCGACTTCATCTCAACTCTGGTCCAAAGACTAACATTTCAATCAGAAAAGTTTAAAGAGAGGGCAACAGAAGAAGGATATCTCTCAAAAGTATGAGGTCACAAGAAAATAAAAATGTTTCATTGAGAAAACATATCTTTGCTATTGATGAGTTCATGTAAACGATGCTATCCCCCTTCATTCCGATGAGAACAGTTCTACAGTACATTATTCAATTATAACCTCCGATGAGTCACAGCTCCCAATGGGCATTAGGAACAGGAAATGAAAATCTGCACACAGTGGTGACAAAGCCTCAACCACCTCATCTGCTGTTGTGATCTCATACCATCTGTAGGAACTCTGCCTCTACAGTAGAACTCGTTTCTTAAAACTCATTATTCGATTTGTCCAAAAAAGATTTCAAAATCAAACAAAAACGTATGATATTATCATTTATACATCACATCCTCTTGGATAAATTATTTACACATGCTGTATGATTCATGATTGATCTATGTGCAAACAAAACAGAGCTAACATTCAGCGCTAACTGTTGTAAGAAACAAGCTGCTAAGATAGCATTTCCAAAATGCAAACACTGGCCTTTAGCAGTGTCTTACTGGGGTACTTTGAGACATGGGTCATTCCACAAAATGAATCTCTTTTGCATCCCTTTGATATTGTAAGTAAATAATGTGCACCAATATTGAATGTTAAAAGCCTGTTATATTAAATTACTTTCCCTTTATTATAGACCACATGGAACATTAAATAAAGCCCTAGTTATTTGGTTGCTTTAACAAAATCATTTCTGAAGATGATTGTTTATTTCATGGTAATGATGAGTTCATATGAATGATGATATCCCCCTTCATTTTAAGTGTAAAAAAAACCTGGCCCTCATTTTAACTCTACAGGATGGGTGTCCCTAAACCGGGACAGTTGTTGCTAACGTGCGGTAATGTGACTAGAATGACATTGTATACAACAGACAACTTTCTGGGAAAAAGACATTTCTTAAATAGGCAGAAAGCTTAAATTCGTGTTAATCTAACTGCAGTGTCCAATTAACAGTAGCTATTACAGTGAAAACATTTCATGCTATTGTTTGAGGAGAGTGCACAACAACAACAAAAACTTTTATCACAGCAACTGGTTTGATACATTCACCTCTGAAGGTAAATAATGTACTTACATTCAGTAAACTTACTCTGATGTGTCATACTGAGGGTCCCGGAGATAAAATGCAGCATAGGTTTGTTTGATCAAATCTATTTTTATGTGCAAATGTAGCAACTGGGGTCCACAGTTTGACCCCACTGCTGTCTCTGGTTCCACACCCACCCCGCCCGGCCAACTAGATGTAGTGTATAAGCTAATGATTCATCATGTATGACATTCCTGAGAGTGTGTAAACTTTCATTATTTATTACCATAGCATTTTGTATGTTCTCTATAGTTATGTACTTGAAAATGTATCAATTGACCAATTCGGCACATTTGGGCAAACTCCTGGCAGACTTGATACAGAATATTGTGCAGTAATGTAATTCTTCACTGGATAAGTCTGAAACTTTGCACACACTGCTGCCATCTGGTGGCCAAAATCTAAATTACACCTAGACTCCAATCTGAAAGTATGGCCTATCTCCTGCATTTCAAAGATGGTACAAAAATATATAAAATAAATATATGTATTATCTTTTACCAGGTCAAATGTGTTATATTCTCCTACATTCATTTCACATTTCCACAAACTTCAACACGTTTCCTTTCAAATCGTATCAAGAATATGCATATCCTTGCTTCAGGTCCTGAGTTCCAAGCAGTTAGATTTAGGCATGTCATTTTAGACGAAAATTGACAAAAAGGGTACGATCCTTTAAGCTCAACACTGTTATGTGATCTGAAAAATGTAATATGGTGAAACTATTTTTTTTAAGAAACATTGAACATCTAATAGTCAAATCTGATTCTAGGGTTTTATGGTGGAAAACTGAGTGGGTCTAGCATAACACGTTAACCCTGTTACTTATATATAGACAGGAAAAACATTTTTTTTTAACAATTAAAATGTTTGGTGAAGCTTGCATTTGATTACACCACCATGTCATACACAACAAGCTTCAGTTACCCTTTTCATTGGGGGATTTATGGCTAATTTCAGATTAAATCATCAACCCTGTTACGGTCAACCCTGTTACTTTATTTGTCACTTAATAGGCACTTAATATAGTTATTTTTTATTTAACCTCTTGAGATTGGAAAACATGTTTCTTTATTAAGTTGAAAATGTGCTCTTCATGACAGAATGTTAAAATTAGGTGAAGTAAAAAGTTTTTTCCCCACCAAGTTATACTATACCCAAAAGGGACTCATTTCATGGAACGACACACATATCCATCAAAGCACAGCTGTATTCATTAATATTTCATACTTACTTCTTCTCACAGTACTTTAACACTATTCTTTGATCAAAGGATATAACTTGGTTCTCAACAGGAAGGTTCTCTGCCAGCATACAGTAGAAGAGAGGAGCCCAGTCTACTGTAATAATAGCAAATACCTGTTGTTACAGTAACTCAGAAATTACAATGTGTATTTACAGTATGTGTTAATGAGAGAGACATACTTATACTTTCACTAAGTACTTTTGTTCATCCTAGCAAATATTTTTGTGAAAACAGTAGCATGTGCCACCTGGATTTTAAGACCAGTGTAACCCAGCCTCGGCAATTAAAATATATTATTCTTAAATGTGTTCACCAACATGTGACATGCATGTTTTAGGTTGAAGTGACAGCTGTTTGATTCAATTCTTTGTTTGATTTTAAGAAATGTTAAATTTATATGATTGAAATGTTTGATGAGGTATGGACTAGATTCATAATCAGACAGCTCAAGAGTGTCACCATGTGGGGAAATATGGATATGGCAAAACATTATAATGTAATATGTGATGTATTATGAGACCATCATCATCCATTAGGCAATTTTAGTTTTGGTACAATACACTGAATTGGTGCTTTGTTTGTCACAGTCCAAAGTTTAACAATAACATAATCACTACAAAACATATAAAAATGATTTGATATGTCAAATAATATAGATCAAATAGGCTAATGATTGCCTTAAACCACCACATAACCTTGTCATCCCAAGTTCCTTGATGGATACCCTTACTATGAGATACTAAAATCCCTTTAAGTTCCCTCTGAAGTATTTGATGGCCTCCCTTGCATTTAAACTCTCT
This sequence comes from Salvelinus fontinalis, assembly GCF_029448725.1. Lineage (NCBI taxonomy): Eukaryota > Metazoa > Chordata > Actinopteri > Salmoniformes > Salmonidae > Salvelinus > Salvelinus fontinalis. The sequence continues at coordinate 52,602,529 of NC_074665.1, forward strand.
CTGAAGACTAACTTTGCTTCTCTCTATAGCCTGCGTGAACATTGTACTACCCACATGAAACTTCAATTGATATTCCATCTCACGGTTACCTCATGGGAAATTCACCAAGCTGTTAATAACAAGAGACACAATAATAAGTCACCTACTAGGGCATACATCTTCATCATACACTCAGTCTTAACTGGTCTAACTGATGAATGTTCGAAAATAGCATTTTTTCTTTCTCTTCAATGCAAGTATACTGAAACCAATTGTTATAGATAATAATCTCTAAACTGATACTGAAATGATGATAACAAAGTAGGACGCTTGTTGGATGTGCTCTTTTGACAGATAGAAAATGAAATGCTTTGGCCTTGGATGGATGGGTTTTGAGACATTTTATTGTTTGGAAGTATTGTTTGGAAGATTACTCAATGGCACAAAGAATCAAAATGTATTGCTCTTCATAATAGTATCCCCTCCGAGCGAGGACAAGTAACAATGGGCTATTCTACCTTCCTGTCCTTTCCCTCTCAATGCGCCAATGGATGTGACCTCCATCTTTAACAATAGCCAACAAATAACACAAGCACTTGGCTTTCTGCCACCATCACTAAGGCCCTATAAGGTTGCTTTTTTATCTCTGTTGTTATATTTAAAGATGACATCCTAGCCTGCCGGCCTCTACTATTGTCTCCACCATGATTATTTGCCACTGTTGTTAAGCTCCAGTTGCAGGTCTTGGATGAAAAGGTCACCAGTCAATTGGAAAACAGTCATTAGAATGCAGTGGGTACTATTCACCAGTGTGCATGGGGGAGAAAATGCAACAGAGCTGGTTAATCAAAAGTTAATTATATAATTTTCATGCAGATGAGGGCAACATTGAAATGAATCCCAACACTACAATCATTACCAAAAAGAAATAAATATATAACTCCAAAATGCTATAAAATGTTCAGGGACTAGGAGGCTGTAAACAATATGAGGTTTAATTTCAGGTAAACAAAGTGAATATCCACCAGGGGGTCTGGAAAGGAGAAAGTGAGGTTAAATCAAATTTGGAAACATAGATACCGGCAATTTTTGTTTTGTATTAAAATATGTGCAATTAACTAGGTCCTTGGTGAGGCCATCTGGAAAAGAAAGGGGGGATTTAAGAAGGTGTACTGGTTACAATTGGAACAACATTAAATGAATGTGTGGGTAGACCTATACATATTTTAACCAAATATATACCCTCATCCTGCCTCATGAACCAATTATGTGTTACTTGGATGAAAAAGTATGAAAAACTGCACTGATTGAATAAAAAAATATATATTAGCTAAAAGTATGTTGTCTCCCTGTCGAAATAATTCTACACTGAGAAAAATGTTGTTTTTTAAATGGTTCTTCCTCAGCTCTTAAGGTTCCTTGGAGAACTTATGCCCAACAAACAACTTTTGAGTTCTTAACATTCTTAACGTGGCATCTACGGTATGGAAGCCTGCAGATGTGTCCCTTTCATACCAAACAGCAAATGGGACAATTTTACCTAGTGTTGATTTCTCAGTATAACATTTCTAGTGTTGATGCAAGAGTTAAAGTAACACGGTAAAAAGTTAAAGTAGCACCCAGTGGTGCAAAAATAATCCCATTGTTGGTGTTAATAAACAGAGTTGAAACAAAACCACACCCATCATTATCATATTTCCCATTATGCTCTATTGCAGCTTGATCTACCAACCAATCATCTTCCACAACACCTTCTCCCACATCTCGTGTGCACCTCTGTCATATTGGTCCGACATCTTGGCAATAAAGAGATGGTGTTTGTAGCTCTTATTTGGATCGTTTTTCCGCAAGCGCCACACACATTGACCACAGATTTTAAGGGTGTAGTCTTTCTTCTTTCGGTGAAGCCATTAGCTAGCTAGATAGGTTCTTTGCTACGTAATTAGCTAGCTGGAAGGTAGGGCATGTCGTTTTTTTCCTCCCTTGAGGCCAGCGGGAATAGTTTCTACTATATAGCACATACACAAATTCAAAATTGCCTAAATCATAAAAAATCATAAAAAATAAAAGATCCTGAATACAAAAATGTGCTTTTTGGTCTTAATTTAAGCTTAGGGTTAGGCATAAGGTTAGCACTGTGGTTAAGGTTAGGGTTAAGGTTAGGTTTGAAATCAAATTTGAAGAAGATACATTTTAGAAATGGGCAGGGTTTTGCCATGATTAGGACTTTGTGACTGTGTTAACTAGTGACGACCAGGGGGGAATGTTTTTCTGGCAAAGGACATAGCCTGAATGTCACTCCTACTAAGGCAAACTTTGAATGGTTTATATCCCAGGCTTATTCAAGTTACAGGTTTTTCAGTACACAAACACACACACAACAATGTAACAAGCCACACTGTGCGGTGCTGGGCCCAGTCAGGTCTTTGTCACATTCACCCTCTCCCCCACTGAAAGATCAGCAACAAAATGTTTGTGTCACGGCCGTTGTAAGAAGTGGACCAATGCACAGCGTGGTGAGCGTACATGATCCTTTTATTATAAATGACGCCGACAAAAACAATAAACAATACAAAACCACAGTGAAGCTTAAGGGCTATGTGCCACAAACAAAGTTAACTTCCCACACTGAGAGGAGGGAAAAGGGCTACCAAAGTATGGTTCCCAATCAGAGACAACGATAGACAGCTGTCCCTGATTGAGAACCATACCCGGGCAAAACATAGAAATACAAAATCATAGAAAACAAAAACATAGAATGCCCACCCCAAATCACACCCTGACCAAACCAAATAGAGACATAAAAAGGTTCTCTAAGGTCAGGGCTTGACAGTTTGGATCATTGTAACAGGTTGTAATCAAGCCCTGGTCTCCATCCAGCATGGGAACAGAAGAGGAATATCTGGTGCGGTAGTCTCAGGTAGGACTACTCCAAATCATCTTGGCTTTGACACATACACACACAAACCAATGAAAACTTTGCATGTCCATCAACCCATCTAAACACCCTATAGTAACCTATGGATTATGAAAGAACCTTCATAAATCAACAGAACGTTATGTAGTGTCCTGTAATACTCAGCCTGGATATAACATGGATTATTTTGAGATTGTTTTGTCATTGCATAAACACTATACCCCATAATGTCAAAGTAGAATTATGTTTTTTCGAAAGGTATACAAATTAATAAAAAATGAAAAGCCAAATGTCTTGAGTCAATAAGTATTCAAACCTTTTGTTTTGGCAAGCCTAAATCAATGAAAGAGTAAAGATTTGCTTAACAAGTCACATAATATGTTGCATGAACTCACCCTGTATGTAATAATAATGTTAAACGTGATTGTTGAAAGACTACCTCATCTCTGTACACCTAACATACAATTATCTGTAAGGTCCCTCAGTCGAGCAGTAAATTTCAAACACAGGTTCAAATACAAAAGACCAGGGAGGATTTCCAGTGCCTCGCAAAGAAGGGCACCTATTAGTAGAAGGGGTAAAAAATATTTTTGACATTGAATGTCCCTTTGAGCATGGTGAAGATATTAATTGCACTTTGGATGGTGTATCAATACACCCAGACACTACAAAGATATAGGCGTCCTTCTTAACTCAGTTACCGGAGAGGAAGTAAACCGCCAATAGTGACTTTAAAACAGTTACAGAGTTTAATGTCTGTGATAGGAGAAAACTTAAGATAGATCAACAACTTTGTAGTTACTCCACAATACTAACCTAATTGGCAGAGTGAAAAGAAGGAAGCCTGTACAGAATACAAATATTCCAAAACATGAATCCTGATTGCAACAAGGCACTAAAGTAAAACTGCAAAAAAAACGTGACAAAGCAATTAACTTTTTGTCCTGAATACAAAGTGTTATGTTTGGGGCAAATCCAACACAAGACATTAGAGTACCATACTCCATATATTCAGAAATATAAAATATATTTTGATTTGATTAACACTTTTTGGTTATTACATGATTCCATGTGTTATTTCTTAGTTTTGATGTCTTCACTATTATTCTACAACGTAGAAAATAATACAAATACAGAAAAACCCTTGCATGAGTAGGTGTTCTAAAACTTTGGACCGGTAGTATATATAAATCATTGGTTCCAACCTTAAAAGTAACAACAAAGAAAGTTAGCAGGTTGTTAGAAAATACCTTTGTCAAACCTTCTGGATAAGGGTATTTCCGTGCTGCACCAGAAATACTCTCGATTCATATGTGACTCACCAACTTGCAACATTTTAAATTGTGTTTTTTTTTACATTGGATAAAAGTAAAGACTCAGAGCTACAAAATGGTATATCATACACTGAATTTTTGAGGAACAATGGGAAAGAAATTCTTTGAAAGTTGATAAATTAGTACACACACTTTTGAGAAAATGGCCTTTGAATGTTTTGGTATCTAGTGAAGAACTCTTATTTGTCTACACCCATTCAGCATTGTTCACACAAGCTTTTTTTTCTCACACAAGCTTTAGCCCCACCCATCTCATTTCGCTCTCGGAGAGTTCAGAGCGCAGACATGACGCTCTGGCCAATGATTTGTTTCCCTCTGGATAACATGAAAACAGCCTAACCAGCTCTGCTGCCAACAATTTCATTATGCCCTTTTGCCGACGTTTACCAACACTGACCATATTCAATGGGTGTTGTACACTTTAGCTTAAGACATGTAGCTAGCTAGCTAGGTGAACAATGAACCTAGCTAGGTAAACAACATGTAAGATCACACACGTCACGTAACGTTAGCTAACGAGCCAGCCAGCTAACGTTAGCTAGTTAAACAACAATGAACATAGTGCCAAAACATGTCGTTACTACCCTGCATGAATCTGCTGGGAGCCAGCCAACCAGGTTCAATGTTAGCTAGCTAACATTAGGCTCTAACTAGCAAATCAAACGGCTCTGGGATACGAATAATAACATCAGCTAGGGAGCCAGCCAGCTAATGTTAGCTAGCTATCAGTACACTTTAGCTTAAGCCATGAAGCTAGCTAGCTAGGTAAACAATTAACCTTGCTAGGTAAATAACGTGTAAGATCACACACGTCACATAACGTTAGCTAACAAGCCAGCCAGCTTACGTTAGTTAGTTGAACAACAATGAACATAGTGCCAAATCATGTCGTTACTACCCTGCATGAATCTTCTGGGAGCTAACCAACCAGGTTCAATGTTAGCTAGTAATCTGGAGACAGATGTTTTCTTCATCTCTTTAGCTATCATATTCTAATTCCACTGTTTTAAAAACTCGATCCTCCAGATAATGTAGAGCAACACTTATGCAGCTCCACTACATGATACATTTTTTAAAAAGCCACGTTTGACAGGATTACCAACACAGACTGACCTGCTTAAATTGACAGAAGCCTTCTATATGGCAGACCAATCCGAACTCCTCACTCTGCATATCCAGCTCACTCATTATGTGGACCCGTTTTACTGCCGATACGGAGCCCCACCGGGCCTTGACGACTGGACTACCGACGTTATCTGCCCGAGGGAGTTATCCAACTGGCCCCTCCGTCGCAACGTAACCTGAACGTCCATCTGCGGCCCGCTAATCGTGAACTCTCTTATCGGCTGCTATCTGAATAGGCCTATAGGACAATTTTCTTGGGTCACTATAACTATATCTATTTTGCCAATTGGATTTGTCCCCTCTACCACACGGAACCCCACTAATCTACCGACGGAAACGCACGAGGTGGCTAAAAACAGACCTCCATCCTCTGCCAGCTTGCTACCCATGGCCCGGCTAGCTGTCTGAATCGCCGGGACCCCAACCAACCTCACTACTCACTGGATCCTTATGATCACTCGGCTAAGCATGCCTCTCCTTAATGTCAATATGCCTTGTCCATTGCTGTTCTGGTTAGTGTTTATTGGCTTATTTCACTGTAGAGCCTCTAGCCCTGCTCATTATACCTTATCCAACCTTTCAGTTCCACCACCCACACATGCGATGACATCACCTGGTTTCAATGATGTTTCTAGAGACAATATCTCTCTCATCATCAGTCAATGCCTAGGTTTACCTCCACTGTATTCACATCCTACCATACCTTTGTCTGTACATTATACCTTGAAGCTATTTTATCACCCCCAGAAACCTGCTCCTTTTACTCTCTGTTCCAGACGTCCTAGACGACCAATTCTAATAGCTTTTAGCCGTACCCTTATCCTACTCCTCCTCTGTTCCTCTGGTGATGTAGAGGTGAATCCTGGCCCTGCAGTGCCAAGCTCCACTCCTATTCCCCAGGCACTCTCTTTTGATGACTTCTGTAACCGTAATAGAATTGGTTTCATGCATGTTAACATTAGAAGCCTCCTCCCTAAGTTTGTTTTATTCACTCCTTTAGCACACTCAGCCAACCCGGATGTCCTAGCCGTGTTTGAATCCTGGCTTAGGAAGACCACCAAAAACTCTGAAATCTCTGAAATAGAATGACCAAAGGGAGCGGTGTTGAAATCTACTGCAGAGATAGCCTGCAGAGTTCTGTCCTACTATCCAGGTCTGTACCCAAACAATTTGAACTTCTACTTTTAAACATCCACCTCTCTAAAAACAAGTCTCTCACCGTTGCCGCCTGCTATAGACCACCCTCTGCCCCCAGCTGTGCTCTGGACACCATATGAGAACTGATTGCCCCTATCTATCTTCAGAGCTCGTGCTGCTAGGTGACCTAAACTGGGACAAGCTTGATGCCCTCAATCTCACACAAATGATAAATGAACCTACCAGGTAACACTCCAAAGCCGTAAACACGGGCACCCTCATAGATATCATCCTAACCAACTTGCCCTCTAAATACACCTCTGCTGTTTTCAGCCAAGATCTCAGCGATCACTGCCTCATTGCCTGCATCCGTAATGGGTCAGCGGTCAAACGCTCCCTGAAACACTTCAGCGAGCAGGCCTTTCTAATCGACCTGGCCCGGGTATCCTGGAAGGATATTGACATCATCCCGTCAGTAGAGGATACCTGGTTATTTTTTTAAATGCCTTCCTCACCATCTTAAATAAGCATGCCCCATTCAAGAAATTGAGAACCAGGAACAGATAAAGCCCTAGGTTCACTCCAGACCTGACTGCCCTTGACCAGCACAAAAACATCTGCTGGTGTTCTGCATTAGCATCGAACAGCCCTCGTGATATGCAACTTTTCAGGGAAGTTAGAAAACAATATACACAGGCAGTTAGAAAAGCCAAGGCTAACTTTTTCAAGCAGAAATTTGCTTCCTGAAACACAAACTCAAAAAAGTTCTGGGACACTGTAGAGTCCATGGAGAATAAGAACACCTCCTCCCAGCTGCCCACTGCACTGAGGATAGGAAACTCTGTCACCACGTATAAATCCACTATAATTGAGAATTTCAATAAGCGTTTTTCTACGGCTGGCCATGCTTTCCACCTGGCTACCCCTACCCCAATCAACAGCACTGCACCCCCCACAGCAACTCGCCCAAGCCTTCCCCAGTTCTCCTTCTCCCAAATCCAGTCAGCTGATGTTCTGAAAGAGCTGCAAAATCTGGACCCCTACAAATCAGCCGGGCTAGACAATCTGGACCCTTTCTTTCTAAAACTATCTGCCGAAATTGTTGCAACCCCTATTAGTAGCCTGTTCAACCTCTCTTTCGTGTCATCTGAGATTCCCAAAGATTGGAAAGCAGCTGCGGTCATCCCCCTCCTCATAGGGGGGGACACTCTTGAGCCAAACTGCTACAGACCTATATCTATCCTGCCCTGCCTTTCTAAGGTCTTCGAAAGCCAAGTCAACAAACAGATTACCGACCATTTCGAATCCCACCGCACCTTCTCCGCTATGCAATCTGGTTTCAGAGCTGGTCATGGGTGCACCTCGGCCACGCTCAAGGTCCTAAACGATATCTTAACCGCCATCGATAAGAAACAATACTGTGCAGTCGTATTCATTGACCTGGCCAAGGCTTTCGACTCTGTCAATCCCCACATCCTCATCGGCAGACTCGATAGCTTTGGTTTCTCAAATGATTGCCTTGCCTGGTTCATCAACTACTTCTCTGATAAAGTTAAGTGTGTCAAATCGGAGGGCCTGTTTTCCGGGCCTCTGGCAGTCTCTATTGGGGTGCCACAGGGTTCAATTCTTGGGCCGACTCTCTTCTCTGTATACATCAATGATGTCGCTCTTGCTGCTGGTGAGTCTCTGATCCACCTCTACACAGACGACACCATTCTGTATACTTCTGGCCCTTCTTTGGACACTGTGTTAACAACCCACCAAACGAGCTTCAATGCCATACAACACTCCTTCTGTGGCCTCCAACTGCTTTTAAATGCTAGTAAAACTAAATGCATGCTATTCACCCGATCGCTGCCTGCACCTGCCCGCCCGTCCAGCATCACTACTCTGGACGGTTCTGACTTAGAATATGTGGACAACTACAAATACCTAGGTGTCTGGTTAGACTGTAAACTCTCCTTCCAGACTCACATCAAACATCTCCAATCCAAAGTTAAATCTAGAATTGGCTTCCTATTTCGCAACAAAGCATCCTTCACTCATGCTGCCAAACATACCCTCGTAAAACTGACAATCCTACCGATCCTCGACTTCGGCGATGTCATTTACAAAATAGCCTCCAATACCCTACTCAATAAATTGGATGCAGTCTATCACAGTGCCATCCGTTTTGTCATCAAAGACCCATATACTACCCACCACTGCGACATGTACGCTCTCGTTGGCTGGCCCTCGCTTCATACTCGTCACCAAACCCACTGGCTCCAGGTCATCTACAAGACCCTGCTAGGTAAAGTCCCCCCTTATCTCAGCTCGCTTTTCTATTTCAAACAAATGCCCCCTGCAGATTCATTTCCTTGCCTAATATGAAATGAAAATGTGTATAACTAACACCAATTTATTGAACGACATTAAAGTTTTACAGTCTTTTAGTAATGTCTATGATCCTGGCAAAACTATTCAAAAAATGATTATTTTTAACTAAACAAAATGCAATTTTTCAACAGGGGACATACTCACATACATTTGAGGTAAAATAAATGTCCTGTTTCAAAATTCAATTGGTCTAGTGGTTTTTATGGATGAAATTATAAATGACTGACAAGCAATGCGATCTAGTTATAAAAGGGACATAGACCACTGTTTCAAATCTAATGACACCATTGAATTTTAATACATTTACTTAATCACCAGCTGTTGTCATGCTAAGGTTGTTGAATTACAAGTTGATCATGCTTGTCGGTCATGGAAAACAAATATACGATAATAATCAATTCATGGTTTGTCAACTCAACCTCAATCTCATGATGGGTCACTAATTGATGAATCCAAAATTGGATAGGACACTGAAGATACTGTACTGTAAAGACATACAAAGACACATATCTTTCAATCAGTCTTTATTACAATTTTACAGGAGGTTAGTGTTTCATACTTCAAGTGAATGACATCAATCTAAATGTGATCTTAGTTGGAAATGGACACAACTGTTCTTGAATTCTCCATCATCGTTGTCTTCTTGCTTTTTGTGAAGAATTGTCTCACAGTTCTTTATTTATGTGGCATCCGTTTCTTCGACATCTAGGGAAACAAAGTGTCAATGTCAGAAGTCTACTTTATGTTGTATAATACTGTATCTACAGTATATTACAATGATGTATCAGAAATGAGCAACATTGTCTCCATACATTTATAAGTTCCACTTCAGGAAAGCTTTCCGTTTGTCAGCCAATACTCTCATCTTAACATTTCTTTCAGATACTTTGGCATATCTTTTTACAACATATCACAAGGAGACATCAATTCAATATCTTTAGACGAAACAAGGAATTTACCATTAGAAATACAATGAATACATTATCTAACCTTAAAATATGAATATGAATACTTACTACATCATATGCTCTCAGTCTCTCTGGGACATGGGCACCTGTCTTCTCAGGAAGAGCCATTGCACCACCTGTGTCCATCATCTTGATAGCAATATGTAAGAGGAATGTGTAATGTTATTACCCATATACTCGATATGCAACACCCTCAAAGAGCTTCATAAACTTTGCCTATGTACTCTTGAAAAGACTGCTTATTGAACAAATATCCCACTCCAAAAATGACAGCCATTTCTGAGATACTGGATCTGGCACGCCTGGCACGACAATCATACCATGCTCAAAGTCGATTTGGTCACTCGTTTTGCCCATTCTGACGTTCAATCGAACAGTAACTGAATACCTTGTTGCTTGTCTGCCTGCTTTATATAGCAAACCACGGCCACGTGACTAGCAAGTCAAGGCCACGTGACTAACCTTCTGTAGGAGCGATACATTTTCGTGAACGGGGAACTGACCCATGAGTGTATATAAACATGTTCACAGGTTTTCAAGGCACAGTAGATTTACTTAAAGGACAATTACATGTATGTTCAGATAGACATAGTTACTTACATACAGGTAAACATAGGGTAAATAGTACTTGCCCTGATGGTGGCCTCCAGCTCCGCAACACTTCTCTTTCCTCCAGGTAGCCACCCATACGACCAATGCTGAGATAAAGTGACCTGAGCTATCAACGCCAACATCACCACCTGCACAACCGTTTTGCTGCTAAGATCCATGGAAGCTGGAAAAAAAGCTAGTAAAATACAAGCTACATTTGATAGTCCAAAATATTTTATCGTAACTCAAATATAGTTTGGGATTGTCTTGCAATGATTACCTATTGAACATGCACTTAGTAGATATTATCAACACATAAATCAGTTAACAATTTTAAATGTACTTGAAAGCATATGAATGAATCACATACTGTCTCCGTTCTGTCTATTCCTTCTTACAGTGTGGTGGGAATAATCATGGGTCCTTTTTATAAGGGTGGTTAGAAATGGAACAGTCTGTGTCATTAGGATTATAATCCCTTTTCCCCAGGTGTGACACACTAAGTGCCTAATGGACACTAAACGTCACCAACGGGACCTGCTTAGTGCATAAGCTTCAATCTGAATTTGATGGAAACAAACACATTCGTAATGTGTTAAGAGGTGACGTCAGTGTAGATATTATAAATATGTAATGTTTGTAAAATAAATAATATATTTGTCTCAATAAAAAAGTTACTTTGATACAAGTGGCAGCTGGTGGGAGGAGCTATAGGAGGACGAGCTCATTGTAATGGCTGGAATGGAATAAAAGGAACGGAGTCAAACATGTGGTTTCCATATGTTTGATACCGTTCCATTAGTTCCATTTCAACCATTACAATGAGCTCGTCCACCTATAGCTCCACCCACCAGCCTCTACTGTTTGATACACATGTTTTGTATCTTTTACAAATATTCAGAAATGAATGGCAAATTAGTTTATTTTTATTGCATTTATTGCACTCAGAATAAAACATTTTCAACTTTATACAGACTTATGATTGGGGTGGCAGGTGGCCTAGTGGTTAGAGCGTTGGACTTATAACCGAAAGGTTGCCAGATCAAATCCCTGAGCTAACAAGGTAAAAATCTGTCGTTCTACCCCTGAACAAGGCAGTTAACCCACTGTTCCTAGGCCGTCATTGAATATAAGAATTTGTTCTCAACTGACTTGCCTAGTTAAATTAAGGTCAAATAAAAAACTGCAAAAAAAAAATGATAAGAGGAACAAGATGTTTGTGCACTACAGCAACCACTAGCCTTAATTTCATACTCAGTACATAAGACTGATTCTAAATGAAGAGACAATCCTTATATCTTTACCTAATACAGTTTGCCATTTAGCTTACACTTATTAGTACATACAGGTGGTCCTGAGAATCGAACCCACTACTATACCGGCGTTGCAAGTGCCATCCTCTACCAACAGAGCTACAGATAACCACTCCTTAGAGGTTATGGATGCATAAATGTACCTTTGGTATGAAAAGGATAGCCTAAAAACACTTAATAACCAGGTAACCAAGTAATTCAAATTTGTGTTATATTACATTTATGATCATATACTGTGTATATATTTCACAGTAAATGACAGTACATTGAAATTCCAGAAACTAGCTTTCTGAAATTTGCTATTGTCAATAACCAGGTGGCAGGTAGCCTAACGTGTTCCCTAGCGGTTGGGCTAGTAACTGAAAAATCACTGGTTCGAAATCCCTGAGGTGACAAAACTGTCGAAGTGCCCTTGAGCAACACACTTCACCATAATTGCTCCTGTAAGTTGCTCTGGATAAGAGTGTCTGCTAAATGATAATAATAATCAAGTTAATTAGTGATTGATATGAGGGCACTATGACTGAACACTCCTTATCAAGAGGAAATTGATGCCTGTTTCTAAATTATACTTTTCAAGTTGAGAACTCTATAAACAGAATAAATCATATATATTTGGTATATTGGTATTATAATAATTTCCCTTATCACCAATCATGTTTATTACAGAGATGAAGGCTGTTTTATTAACTATATGGAAATAGTAAAATGTATATTTTGTTGAAATCTAACTTCTTAATTTAGTCTTGAAAAACATAAAAACAGTCTGCTGGCTTAGCTATGTCTACTTGAAGTTGAAGTCACTTGTTGACAATTGTTTCTTGATCAGAAAGGTTTTCCAATCTTTGTATGGCACTGCTTCATGCAAACGCTGAAATGTTAGGTCCAATATACTGTAGTTATTTTGATAAGCATACAAATGCTATATATTCTACCTTTAAAAAGTTATTACAACTGTATGCACAGTACCAGTCAAAAGTTTGGAGACCTACTCATTCCAGGGTGTTTCTTTATTTGTACTATTTTCTACATTGTAGAATAATAGTGAAGACATCAAAACTATGAAATAACACATGTGGAATCATGTAGTAACCAAAAAAGTGTTAAATAAATCAATCAAAATATATTTGAGATTTCCAAGAGTGTGCAAAGCTGTCATCAAGGCAAAGGGTGATTGTAAAATCTCGAAATATATTTTGATTTGAGTAACACTTTTTTGGTTACTACATGATTCCATATGTGTTAATTCATAGTTTTGATGTCTTCACTATTATTCTACAATGTAGAAAATAGCACAAATAAAGAAAAAAAACTATACTGTTGATATAAAAAAAACATCATACACAGCAAATATTAAATGGCACTTTAAGTCACTTGTAAGGTCAGTAACACAATGACAAACTCTTATGGCAGGTTGTGTATCTTTACAACAGCAGTTTTTTTGTCAGATCTGTGGACTTCCACAGTATGTGCCATAGCTATGGTACAGACCACAGGCAACGAAAGGCAATGTCGTGGTAATGCTTTTAACATAATCAAAATGTACATTAAATTCTACATTATATAAATAGATAAAGATTATATGCATAAGTTAATTAATATACACTGAGTGTACAAAACATTAAGGACACCTACTCGTTCCATGACATAGATTGACCAGGTGCAACTCAATATCAGGAAGCTGTCCTTAAATGTTTTATACACTCAGTGTATATACATAATGTTAACATAATAAACCCTTCATTCCCGTTTTTGATTGAATGGTCTTAGGTTTTCAATTCAAAACGTTTGACATCCAAATACTGAGGACACAAAGCTAGTTGAAAAGTCCATGACTAAATAGACATAATATTCAATTTCCTTTTGGGCTGTTTTGAACGAGCAAACAAAAAAACAGACAGAGACACAAACAAATATATTACAATATGGTACAATAAGTTTAAGTACTGTGTTTAAGTGCAAAGCGTAAAAAGAGCGATCTAACAAAATGGTATATGCCTGGTGGAAAAATACATGGGTAAATGTAGCAGATATTGTCATTTGAAATTGGCATAGTCTGAGAAAATGTCAACAAAATCTTGAACCACTCTGTAGCAGAAGTCATATTGTTCCTGAAACAACAAACAAAACAAACATAAATCACTGAAATACATCATTGTCATTCTTTTGAAGATCATTTGAATGTATGTAATCTTTATACTGTATCTTTTAATTCATTTAGGCTAACATCATGCATTCAATCTCTATGATAGATATTGTATCCAAACATGGCAAACAATGTGGTGATGCTACAATAATCATTGTCATTCTTTTGAAGATCATTTGAATGTATGTAATCTTTATACTGTATCTTTTAATTCATTTAGGCTAACATCATGCATTCAATCTCTATGATAGATATTGTATCCAAACATGGCAAACAATGTGGTGATGCTACAATAAGTCATACCTACCACAGTCTGAACCATGTGTGGTCTCTTCATGCGTAAGCTCTTGACTGTCTGAAACACGTCCAGTAGGCCCTCGGCTTTCACCCGCTCCAGAATATTACTCAGGGCGATGAATGTCCCAGTCCGACCCGCACCAGCACTGAGAAATAAACCCGGGACAGAATCCTCATCATCTACAGCATCGAGTATCTACCATTAGAGGGTATTGAAATGATGTGCTTAGAACTGAATGTGAATCAAAGGAGTATACTACATTACATACACCCTCAGGGTTCTACCAGTTCACTGTCATGCTGTTTGGGCTGCAATGAGCGCCAAAGCAATGCACTGATTTCACAACATTCAGATAAGTTACACTACAGGACTAAAAGTATGTGGACACCTCTTCGTCGAAGATCTCATTCCATTAATATTGAATTGGTCGCCCCTTTGCTGCTATAACAGTCTCAACTCTTCTGGGAAGGCTTTCCACTAGATATTGGAACATTGCTGCGGGGACTTGCTTCCCTTTCAGCCACAAGAGCATTAGTGAGGTCGGGCACTGATGTTGGGCGATTAGGCCTGGCTCGCAGTCGGAGTTCCAATACAACTCAAAGGTGTTCCATGGGGTTGAGGTCAGGGCTCATTGCAGGATCATTCAAGTTCTTCCACACCGATCGACAAACCATTTCTGCAAGGACCTCACTTTGTGCATGGGGACAATGTCATGCTGAAAGAGGAAAGGGCCTTCCCCAAACTGTTGCCATGGACTAAGGGGCCAAGTTCGAACCATGAAAAACAGCCCCAGACCATTATTTCTCCTCCACCAAACTTTACAGTTGGAAAGGTGGCATCCTATGACGGTGCCACGTTGAAAGTCACTGAGCTCTTCAGTAAAGCCATTCTGCTGCCAATGTGTCCCTATGGAGATTGCATGGCGTAATGCTTGATTTTAAATACCTGTCAGCAACGGGTGTGGTTGCAATAGCCAAATCCACTCATTTAAATAGGTGTCCACATACTTTTGTATATATAGTGTATCTTGTTAGAGGTTGATACGAGATATCTCTAACAGTAGAGCTCCTAGATCTACACCTTCCTAGTCTCCCATTTCCCTAGTCATAGGGCTATACTGCCATTTGTATTGAAAACAATTAGTTGGAGAAAAGGTGACCTTTGACTAATAGTACTAATAATCAGCCTCCCTTAAAGAGACACTAATCCAAACGGTAGCACTAATAAATCTGCTATCTCTCACTCTCTTTGGATTGAGTCCGTGCTTACAATGCCGGTGAGTGCGAGAGAGGAGAGAGGGCGATTGTAATGGGCCAGCACCCATTCCCAACGGATGAGAAAAAGCTTTAAAAAGCCCCTCTTTAGACAGGCCCTGATGAAGGAATACGAGAGAGTGATGACACCATTTCCTGTCGTTAGCTCATTCTATCAGATTAATCAAAGCGCGAGTCGTAAGAGATTTCACTTTGAGAGGTTTTAATTGACTGTGAATCAGTGGATTGGATCAATCCCAGTGGGCCGTGCTGCATGATAAGTACTTCACCTGGAGCTACGTATGTTCTGATCAGAGCTTTCACAGCAGTCTTTCACACAAGTAGTTATAAAGAGTTGGCCTGTAGAACAGTCTACAAAGGCTAAATGTACCATTTATTGAAACTGACATGCCCAAAATGGAAAAAAAGTAATCAATATTCTCTAAAACATAATTTTGTGTTTGGTATGATCCTAATGTGTTTTTAACCCCCTAGATTCCATTGACGCAGTACATAACAACAAAAATTGAAGTTACATAAAAAATATATACAGTATATCCCCATCAAAATCTGTCAGTTTAAGCTAGAGATATATCTGTTGTTTCTTTTGCATTGGATGTGTCTCAATCCACCACATCTGCCAGTGCACTTCCACATCTTTGGTGAAAAGTAGTAGAGCTAGCACAAAAATGTCTGTAACATCCGAATGGTTTGACCTACAAACTATTATGACCACTCTATGCTCTACGACCCCTTAAGGTAACCTGTATCGGTTTTAAAAAACAAACAGAGTTTTTTTTATATTTCCTAGATAGGACAGATACTACAAAACCTTGTTTTTTTATTATTTATTTTTTGACTGTCCTTTTTGCTATTTATGAATGCGTTATTCAATGCATTTCTATGGGCTTTAGTAGTAAAGGCCAAAATCAATATTTTCTCAAATAATTTTGGGATATATTTTTTTATACCTAAAGGGGTCCTAAAATTCAAAATCCAATAGCTAAATGATCCATAGAATAACCATCTGAAAAATGTTTTATCATATTTCAGCTTTGCACCCCCCAGCCCCCCAACCCCCCCAACTTACAGAATTAAAAGGGCAGTAGTAATGAGTGTTTTGGGCTACCAGATTTGGTGTGTGTGTACAGTACATGTACCTTACCTGCAATGTACTATGATAGGGTGGTTTCCAGACTGTTGTTGCTGTCTCTGCACTGAAGCAATGATGTCGATCATTCCCTTTTCCTCTGCCGGTATTCCGATCTCAGGCCAGCCGTGGAAATGAAAGTGTCGGACGTGCCTTGACTGTTTTTCCTGGTGATGGGAAACATATGCGATTCATCATTACATACATTTATATACCTGGTAACAATAAAAATAAACCTAACATGAACTTGACCTAATTCACTTCAAGATAAGACACACATTTAGATAACAGAATGACATTGATTAGAGGACCAAACCCAGTGATCCTCAAGGACAAAAATAAAGATCACAAAGAATATATTTAAAATACATCCATATCGGGTAGCTCGCGTAAATGCTTGTTTATGTAATGGAAACTCACTGGTCCATATGTGAGCACCATGTCCTTCAGAGTGAAAGTGTCACATAGGGCATCCCCCTTCAGCTCCAAAGTATAGTCTCCAAATGTCGCAGTGCCCTCTGCTGGCCAGTACTGGAAACATTTGTCCTGGGGAAAGTGACAGGTACATGTCAGGCAGGGGTGTGTAAGTCGCTCTGGATAAGAGCGTCTGCTAAATGACTTAAATGTAAATGTAATGTGTCAAACATAAAGCCCACAGGTGGGAAAAACAACCTACATCTACATTGAAATTACTAATAACAAATCGAAACTGTGTAGAAAGTATAATGGTTGAAAATAAAATATAATGAAAATGGATCTACATTTATAGTCTCTCTGTTCAGCTTAATACAAATTCCCGAAATTAAAGCTATACAGTCAGGGCACATTGAAAATACAGAAAAACGATGGATAGAAATGTCTTTGCTAATTTTGATGACAAGGAATGTTTGAGCGGACTTCCAGACCACTGAAGTGGTCCCACGGAGCAAAATGTATTTGACACCCCTGATGTAAGGCAATTCTACATTTCTGTAGAAGCTCAAGACTAGAGAACATTTTAACCCCCCCAAAATTCTAAGATAAATAAATATGTTGTGTATCACTATTAGAGGCAGCTAACTAGCAACGTGCATGCCCAGCTCACCTGAGGATCTCTATTTCCTGTATTTGAGGGGTGCAAAATCGATTTGTCAATTAAATCTTGTTGGATTGATTGCTTTAATTTTACACTGTTGGCTTGGCTCTTTCCCACTCTTGCTTGTGCCCCCCCCCCCCCCCCCCATTAACGTTAAGACCTCGGAAACATTTGAAATGACCTGTTAAACACATTCTAGTAATGGCTGAAATGGGCTCAATGGAATACAATGGTTTTCCGTTGCATCTAGTGGTGTTGATTTTTTGAGCAAATGAAAAAGTGAACATTTAATAAAGCTTACATTTTTACAAATTAGATGCGCTGAAATTAAAGCAATTACCGAATATGAACACTCGGATTATAGTGATACTGATCTCTCAAACAATGTAAAGCAGGGGTCTCCAACCTTTTCTAGCAAGAGAGTTACTTCAAAAAATATATATATGCTACAAAAAAATATATAATTCTAGCTTTTAAATAGGCACATTATTCTCTTCTCCTCTCCCCTGCAACTCTTCCCCAGGTCCTTAACGCACAAAAGAAAGTAGTGCACTACATTTTATAAACAACTGTAAGGGGGGGGCCCTATACAATACTTTAAAAATATATTTTCCCAAATGATGTCTCCATTTTGTTTTTCACTCTTAAAATTACAATTGTTCATAGAGAAACAACAAAATTGGATGTTCTGAGTCCATGTCAATTCTTAAATCACATCGACATGTTGGAGACCCCTGATGTAAAGTATGCATAGATAGGTGTACTCTACAGCCAAGCATTTTGTTTTTAAATCGCGTGGGTATCCTTCTCTACACACTTATTAAATTATGCAAGGGAATGTGACAACAACAGTAATTCATAATTAATGAGGCAGTATAGACAGCGCAGGTTAGCACTGCGTAGGCCTAAACAGAGGAAGTCTTTGGTGGTTGCAAACCTGTTATATAATGTATGCAAATACACCCAGTATATACAGTACATGCAAATGAGGCACATATAATTCATTTAAAAAATACCTCATATACTAAGAAAATGTATATTAGAAAAAAAGGTGACAATTTACAATGAGTTGAATTCCTGAATTCCAACCAAAATGCCTGAACTCCATTCATTTTTTGTCTGTGCCAGTACAATGTGTTATGTGCTATAATTCCGTTGATATTAGATGGATTTTAAAAACGTAAAAAGTTCAGAGGATCTTCATCCATTGTCCAACTGCAGCATTCATCAGAATTGTATTTTAAACCTTTTAACAATTTTGATGACTGTTGCTAAAATAACAGCTGTTATTTACTGATTAGGCTGTAGTTAGCTCTTGCCACAGTGGGGTCCGTACCTGTTCCCTCTCCTTGAGTTCAGTGAGCATGACAATAGAGTGACACCTGTACTCCCACACCATCCTCCAGAAGTCCTCCACCGTGTGGGACAGAGGACCTTGGGTAGCGATGAAGTAGTCCTTCTGTCTGTAGCCCTGGAAAAGAAACCCCATACTGTTCAGGGCATCATATACGTAAAGACATAAACGGCTCTGGAGAAAGTTAAATGTGCTTCTAAATACTTACATCAATAAATGATGCATTGATGTAGTCCGTGAACTCTTGGCCCCTTTTCATTGACAATATAACCCGGTTGAAGTCATCTGTGGTCAAGCAAAAACCTTAACAACTTCATTTATTTCCAACAATAGTTCAACTACTTGTGTCGTTGGTGTCATTTAACTACAGTATATTAATTCCAAAAACTAAGACTACTTGAAAGGTGTAACTTGGCAAAGTTTTTAGGCCTAAAATGATTTAATATCAAGCATCAATACAGCACTAAGAGTTTGATGGTGGTAGCGTTGTAATGTATTATGGAACAGTGAAGAGTGTCAGAATATTCCTTACATGGAATGATCTGAAGCACACGGTTCTTCTTCATGTTGGCAGGAAGGTTTCCGGTCCTCATGTTCTCCTTCATTATGCGTACATTGGTCAGTTTCTGAGGAGAGGACATGGAGTGAAATTAGGACTACTTAAGAGAGACAATTTAGGAAAGCAGATATACAGTAAGTGTTTGACTGGCCCTTACCCTGAACTCTTCTTCTAGGCCCAGCCTTTCGAGGGGTGCTCTGGTATTGTGGAGCTTCTGCAGGTGGCCTTCCAGAGAGGACACATCCAGCTCTGTGTCACCATACAGATAATACTCCAACAGAGCCTGATAGATGAATGAGTACTGCATCTGAAATACAGACAGAGTGAGAAATGGGGTGAAAGAGGCATCTTTGCATGTTTGTACTGCAGGATTACATTGAAATGTCAGGAAACACTTTTACATCCGTCTGGACGAGTTGAGAGCGCTGCTCCCGTATTCTGGTCACAAACCCAAAGACATCCAGCCTCTGCTCTACATGCATCATGTCAATCATGGCGTCTATGACGATAAACGTTCCAGTCCTTCCTACGCCAGCACTGAGGAAAGACAAGACACAGGACAGAAGAGTGACCCTGACATTGTCATAGAACTCTGAGGTAAGTTAAGATGATTCAATTGAAAGCTAATGCACTGTATTTCTGTGGCTCAGTTTGCAACAGGATTCTTGATTGTGGTATGGCCTAAAATGTGCTACATTGCAACATGTCCATAAGAAATATTCTAAAAAGCCACATGTCTACAAGCCAACAACATCCACAGTGTTTGAAGGGCCAGTCACACAGACAGCAGTCTGGGATACCAGCTAAGGGTGATGGAAACCAATCGATGAGGCCCATTCAAGAAGCAAAGCCCCAGTGCAAACACCTGCTTCAACAGTTGTTCCTGCAAGTGTCTGACTTCAGAGGTGTAGTCAGAGGTAACATGCCCATAGGGGGAAGGTGTACCCTCAGATTTGTCCTGTTTAAATACTTGTGTAAAGTACCAGTCAAAATTTTGGACACACCTACTCATTCAAGTATTTTTACTATTTTCTACATTGTAGAATCATTTGTTTTTCTACAGGACAATGACCAAACACACCTCCAGGCTGAGTAAGGGCTATTTGACCAAAAAGGAGCGCGATAGAGTGCTGCATCAGATGACCTGGCGTCCACAATCACCCGACCTCAACCCAATTGAGATGGCTTGGGATGAGTTGGACAGCAGAGTGAAGGAAAAGCAGCCAACAAGTGCTCAGCATTTGTGCAAACTCCTTCAAGGCTGATGGAAAAGCATTCCTCATGAAGGTGGTTGAGAGAATGCCAAGAGTGTGCAAAACCGTCATCAAGGCAAAGGGTGGCTACTTCGAAGAATCTCAAATAACACATATTTTAATATTTTAATTTTCCATGTGTTGTATTTCATAGTTTAAGTCTTCACTATTATTCTACAAAGTAGAAAATCTTTCAAAGATAATTCGTAAAATGAATGAACATACACCTGTGGAACGGTCGTTAAGACACTAACAGCTTACAGACAGTAGGCAATTAAGGTCACAGTTATGAAAACGTAGGACACTAAAGAGGCCTTTCTACTGACTCTGAAAAACACCAAAAGAAAGATGCCCAGGGTCCCTGCTCATCTGCGTGAACGAGCCTTAGACATGCTGCAAGGAGGCATGAGGACTGCAGATGTGGCCAGGACAATAAATGGCAATGTCAGTACTGTGACACGCCTAAGACAGCGGTACTGGGAAACAGGACGGACAGCTGATCGTCCTCGCAGTGGTAGACCACGTGTAACAACACCTGCACAGGATCGGTACATCCGAAAAGGTACAGGATGGCAACAACAACTGTCCGAGTTACACCAGGAATGCACAATCCCTCCATCAGTGCTCAGACTGTCCGCAATAGGCTGAGAGAGGCTGGACTGAGGGCTTGTAGGCCTGTTGTAAGGCAGGTCCTCACCAGACATCACCGGCAACAACGTCACCTATGGGCACAAACCCACCGTCGCTGGACAAGAAGGGCTGGCAAAAAGTGCTCTTCACTGACGAGTCGCGGATTTGTCGGGATCAATTTGGAGGTGGAGGGTCCGTCATGGTATGGGGCGGTGTGTCACGGCATCATCGGACTGAGCTTGTTGTCATTGCAGGCAATCTCAACGCTGTGAATTACAGGGAAGACATCCTCCTCCTTCATGTGGTACACTTCCTGCAGGCACATCCTGCGCGCTTCAGCACTCAGCGGTCCCGTTCTGTGAGCTTGTGTGGCCTAACACTCCATGGCTGAGCCATTGTTGCGTCTAGACATTTCCACTTCACAATAACAGCACTTATAGTTGACCGGGGCAGCTGTAGCAGAGCAAAAATGGTCAAACTGACAAACTTGTTTGAAAGGTAGCATCCTATGACGGTGCCACGTTGAAAGTCACTGAGCTCCTCAGTACGGACCATTCAACGCCAAATGTTTGTATGGCGGTGTGCTAGATTTTATACTGTATATGGTTGAAATAGCTGAATCCACTAATTTAAAGTGGTGTACACATATTTTTGGCCATGTATAATTTTAGCCAATATATATATATATATATATATATATATATATATATATATATATATATATATATATATATATATATATATATATATATATATATATACACACACACACACACACACAGTTGAAGTCGGAAGTTTACATGCACATAGGTTGGAGTCATTAAATCTCATTTTTCAACCACTCCACAATTTTTATGTTAACAAACTATAGTTTTGGCAAGTCGGTTAGGACATCTAGTTTGTGCATGACACAAGTAATTTTTCGAACAATTGTTTAAAGACAGATTATTTCACTGTATCACAATACCAGTGGGTCAGAAGTTTACATACACTAAGTTGACTGTGCCTTTTAAACAGCTTGGAAAATTCCAGAAAATGAAGTCATGGGTTTAGAAGCTTCTGATAGGCTAATTGACATCATTTGAGTCAATTGGAGGTGTACCTGTGGATGTATTTCAAGGCCTACCTTCAAACTAAGTGCCTCTTTGCTTGACATCATGGGAAAATGTAAAGAAATCCGCCAAAACCTCAGACCTAAGTCTGGTTCATCATTGGGAGCAATTTCCAAATGCATGAAGGTACCATGTTCATCTGTACAAACAATACTACGCAAGTATAAACACCATGGGACCACGCAGCCATCATACCGCTCAGGAAGGAGATGCCTTCTGTCTCCTAGAGATGAACATACTTTGGTGCGAAAAGTACAAATCAATCCCAGAACAACAGTAAAGGACCTTGTGAAGATGCTGGAGGAAACAGGTACAAAAGTATCTATATCCACAGTAAAACGAGACCTATATAAACATAACCTGAAAGGCTGCTCAGCAAGGAAGAAGCCACTGCTCCAAAACTGCCATAAAAAAGCCAGACTACGGTTTGCAACTGCATATGGGGACAAAGACGTTAATTTTTTGGGAGAAATGTCCTCTGGTCTGATGAAACAAAAATAGAAGCATTTGGCCATAATGACCATCATTGTGTTTGGAGGAAAATGGGGGAGGCTTGCAAGTCGAAGAACACCATCCAAACCGTGAAGCACGGGGGTGGCAGCATCATGTTGTGGGGGTGCTTTGCTGCAGGAGGGACTGGTGCACTTCACAAAATAGATGGCATCATGAGGCAGGAAAATTATGTGGATATATTGAAGCAACATCTAAAGAGTTCAGTCAGGAAGTTAAAGCTTGGTCGCAAATGGGTCTTCCAAATGGACAATGACCCCAACCATACTTCCAAAGTTGTGGAAAAATGGCTTAAGGACAACAAAGTCAAGGTATTGGAGTGGCCATCACAAAGCCCTGACCTCAATCCCATAGAAAATATGTGGGCAGAACTGAAAAAATTATGTGCGAGCAAGGAGGCCAACAAACCTGACTCAGTTACACCAGCTCTGTCAGGAGGAATGGGCCAAAATTCACCCACCTTAATGTGGGAAGCTTGTGGAAGGCTACCCGAAACGTTTTACCCAAGTTAAACAATTTAAAGGCAATACTTCCAAATACTAACTGAGTGTATGTAAACTTCTGACCAACTGGGAATGTGATGAAATAAATAAAAGCTGAAATAAATCATTCTCTCTACTATTATTCTGACATTTCATATTCTTAAAGTGGTGATCCTAACTGACCTAAGACATGGAATTTTTACAAGGATTAAATGTCAGGAATTGTGAAAAACTGAGTTTAAATGTATTTGGCTAAGGTGTAAGGAAACTTCGGACTTCACCTGAATATAGTAATATTACTATCCAACCAGCAATTTTATGAAGTTGGCTTTATCTAGCCCAGATAGGTTCCCAATCCACCAACTGCATAACTAGCTACCAAGAAGTCATTTCAGGCTATCAAGTTAGAGTAGCTAGCTTGTCTAACTATCTTAGCTGGCATGCCTGCTGGCAATGTTGGTAGACCTTAAAAAAGCAAGCAAATCTAAATGTACTGTATAAGACTCACATTCCGTTCAATCTTTTACCCAGATTTTATCAAAAAGATGCAGAGAAGCATATTTAGTTTCTTTAAAAAAAAGAACCACCAGTCAGGAGGATACAGACAGCTCAAGAGGTATTCTTACTGTAGACATGCAGAAAAATATACATAGAATCAAGCATAATGATTATGGCTCTAGATTGCAGGAAAAGGCTGTTTCAGGTGTTTAAATAATGCACAATTCTCCAACTGACCCCCCATGCCATCCTCACGTATCGTGTGCCCCCTTAGATCGTTCATGATGCCTTTTGGTAAGGTAGTTTCATATGACATGACACAGGCATTGAAATTCCAGCCATACCAGTACTAAATAAAGGGAAGATGATTGGCATACTTTTTTAGTAAACAATTTTACACTATAATCTTGTTAACTTATACATATCATACCGTTTATATTAATCACTATAGCCTTCATTTAGTACAGCCTGTAGATATGAATTCCCAGTTACAATCCCCAGTCTCCTCCCCTGGTTCAGTACCTGCAGTGCACCACGATGGGTCCTGCATAGGACGGGTTGACCGTCTTCACCTTCTTAAGGAACTTGAGCATGCCGATGGGGGAGAAGGGCACCCCAAAGTCTGGCCAGTTGGTGAAGTGGAGCTGGGTGACCATGCAGGGGCCCCTGGGGCCATCACTCCCCTGCTGTTTACAACAGGAAAACACATAAATCATTTAGATAATAAACTGCAAATTGTCACACTCTGATCTATTTCACCTGTCTTGTGCTTGTCTCCACCCCCCTCCAGGTGTCGCTCATTTTCCCCATTATCCCCTGTGCATTTATACCTGTGTTTTCTGTTTGGCTGTTGCCAGTTCGTCTTGTCTCGTCAAGCCTACCAGCGTGTTTTTTCCCGTACTCCTGTTCTCTCTAGTCCGTTTTCTAGTTCTTCCGGTTTTGACCATTCTACCTGCCCTGACCCTGCCTGCCATTCTGTACATTACTGACTCTGCCCTGGATTACTGACCAAAACAGGGTTTGCCTGCAACCTGTTTTGTAATAAACATCTATGATTCGAACTGTCTGCATCTGGGTCTTATCCTGAGTCCTGATAGTAAATACCTGGTCACAGTCTCACACAGCATCACGTTTTCTGAGTGAGGGATCATACGCAGGGTTGTCATGTAGGCACATACAATGACACTTACATATTGTACACAGAACTTGCGCATGGTGTAGTCCACCAGTACAGTAAAGTCCTCTGCTGCCACCCTCACGTTCCCATACATCCAACAGCCCTGGTCTGGCCAGTACTGGTAACACTTGTCCTGAAGAGAGGCAAAATGGACATTCAGCAAAGCAGAAATGACAAAATAGACACTATTTGAATAGTTTCACCAATGTGAATGGCAGAGACTTTTATGGGGACTAATATTACTGACCAGGTGATAGAGTTGCCAGAAGTGATAGTCTGTCAGTCAATAAGTGAATCACTCTGATGTTCTAGACCATTAATGAGACTCTCAGACTAATTATAATCAAGCCTTGGGATGACTTTATCAACAAATTGTTGTGCCGCTAATCCCTCTGTTTTGTTATTTATTGATCAGCCCCTTGAGGTTCAATGGAATGTGATGCCAAGTCATTTGGGGTGACATATTGTATGGATTGGGAATGTAAGGAAAGGGTCAAATAAATTATACCCATGACCTTGAGGTGTGAGAAGACAAGAAGGGGCCTAGCAAAGGCCCTTTAGAACATCTAAGGATGTTGAACTGTCAAATCATTCCACAAGAGATCCCATTAGCAAATCTGAAGATATTCTTTACTGGTTGTATAAGCAGATAGGGGAGCAGTCAAACCTCTTTTCTCTCTTTCAGGTTAGTGAGCATCACTATAGTAGCAGTCTTCTGTTCCCAGACCATCCGCCAAAAGTCTGCCACAGTGTCGTGCATTGGGCCTATGGAAAAGAGAGAGTGACACGGTTACCACACACGTAAGAAGACATACTGTAGATATAAAGTAGGCCTAGTGTGCTGTAAAATAGCATATGCTTACATAAAAGAGTTAATTGAAAAAAATGAATCCTCTAGTAGTACAGTATTTTGCACAATAATGTTGCACATAGCTTATTTACCTTGAGCTGCAATGAATTTGTTCTTCTCTTTATAACCCTGGTGAAAAAATGAAATATGTTTTGGCAAGTTACAGTAGTTATTAGACTGTAATGAGAAAGGAAGTAACACTGGATGCATTGAAATGATTTATAATAGGATGGAACGAAATACACAGTAAATATAACTCACATCTATGTATGAGGCATTTATGTAGTCCGTACAAGAATAACCATCGATTTGAGTTAACAACACTCTGGAATGGTCATCTGTTGAAAATGTCAAAAGAGACAAAATTGTACTAGGAAAACTGGTATCCTATTGATAATTATTTCATTACATGTTATCATTTTATTTGTATCTCTCTTAAGTGGGTTTAATAGTTGCAAAATGTATTCCCATAACAATTCCCTCACTCACATGGTAGGATGTTTGGATATCTGTTCTTGTCCCTGTTGATCACCCTGCTAGCCTCCTCAAAGGAGCTGTGCTGGTAGCCACAGGGCAGTGACTACACAAACACAACACAAACACAGGGGGTCAAAGTATGAAGCCATTAATGAAGCCCTCATACATGCAGCATAATATGTAACAACTATAAACTCTACATGACATTATTAGCATTAACAAATGAAGGTATCACACTCCTGACTACTATGTGTTGTATGAAAAGGAGCCCACATTGAACTCCTCTCTGAAAAGCTTGCAGTCGTCTGCCGAGCATATCCGGAACTGGTCTTCTAGCGAGTCCAGGGGGATGGGGAAGTAACGCTTGGATGGGGATGGGGATCGTGGGAGGAGGACCACTGTCTGCTCTCCTGTGTAAATTAAATACATGTAAACATCAATGTTTTTACATTCAGTACAATAATTGTGATATAACTGAAATAATAGTTATGCATTTTTCTTTTAAAGGGGAAAAGTAAATGACCTAATAACACATGTGATGAGGTGAACATAAGGAGGGTGAAATCATACAGGGATTCATAAAAACAACTGACTGGGTCTTCAACTCTCACTCACACTTGCTAAACATTGTACTTTACATGTGAAAGTTACATTATAACTTACAATAACACACCTCACCATCGCAGGACAGAACATCCTTCTCTCACCCTCACACGGAACCCAAACCGGCTGCGCGCGTGCGCCATCGTGCGCCATCGTGCATAAATGTATTTTGTCCCCCCACACCAAACGCGATCACGACACGCAGGTTAAAATATCAAAACAAACTCTGAACCAATCATATTAATTTGGGGACAGGTCAAAAAGCATTAAACATTTATGGCAATTTAGCTAGCTAGCTTGCACTTGCTAGCTAATTTGTCCTATTTAGCTAGCTTGCTGTTGCTAGTTAATTTGTCCTGGGATATAAACATTGAGTTGTTATTTTACCTGAAATGCACAAGGTCCTCTACTCCACCAATTAATCCACACATAAAATGGTCAACCGAATCGTTTCTTGTCATCTCTCCTCCTTCCAGGCTTTTTCTTCTCTTGACTCTATATTACGATTGGCAACTTTCATAAATTACGTGCATTATCGCCACCGACCTATTTCTTCTTTCAATCCCCCACGTGGGTATAACCAATGAGGAGATGGCACGTGGGTACCTGCTTCTATAAACCTATGAGATCGGAGAGACAGGACTTGCAGCGCGATCTGCGTCAGAAATAGAACTGACTTCTATTTTAGCCATTGGCAATGCAGACGCTCGTTGGCGTGCGCGAGCAGTGTGGGTGCAATAATTGAATAATATAGATTTCTACATTTATTTTGCAACACTCGCCCACGCGACGCGAGCGGTGTAGTCAGCCTGTCAGTTTCCAATCTGGGTGTAAAGCTTGATTCCTCCCTGACCTTTGACAGCCACATCAGACACCTTTGTAAAGCGTCATTCTATCACCTCAAGCACATTGCCAAACTCTGTACCACCCTCACTCAGTCTGATACAGAAAAGCTTGTCTATGCCTTTATCTCCTCGAGGCTGGTTTACTGCAACACACCCTTCATCAGGATCCCTGGCAGGAGTCTCCAGAAGCTCCAATACATCCGGAACAGAGCTGCCAGAGTGTGGAAACGCCACCACATCACCCCCGTTCTGGCATCTCTGCAATGCCTCCCAGTCTCATTCCGGATTGAATTCAAAACCCTCCTGCTGATTTTCCA
Organism: Salvelinus fontinalis; assembly: GCF_029448725.1. NCBI lineage: Eukaryota > Metazoa > Chordata > Actinopteri > Salmoniformes > Salmonidae > Salvelinus > Salvelinus fontinalis. Next base: position 52,630,861 of record NC_074665.1, read on the forward strand.
GTGTATTCATGGCAATGCCCCTCCTTATCTCAAATAACTGCCCTCCCTTAACCCCACACTCAGCTAGACTGCCTCAACCTCTGGAATGCCCTTCCGGACCACCTGAAGGTACCACAGACTCTGGGCTCCATTAAAATGGTCCTAAATACCTTTCTCTCTAAGAAGGCTTTCTGCTGATAGCTGTGCTCCTTTTTTTATATACATATTTTTTTATAATTATTTATCACATAAAACACAAGGAATGGGTAACATTAAAGTATTAGAACATGAAGGACAAACGATACAGCATCAAGACACTATCAAACATGTATTAGTCTTTCCGCAACAGAGCCATCCTTATCCATCCTTATGTGTGAGGGTGCGTGATAGTGATATAAAATATGTCATAGTTTCCTTTTTCATGATCACAATCTTGTGAAACCCGAACCCTCCAAGATCCCCCCCACAGTTCCCCAATAGCTATCCCTCAACCATTCGAGACCCCTCGCACAGTCCCCCCCCCCCAGAAAAATAATAATAAATACAATTAATTCCATTCCCCACCCCCAATGCAAATGCAAATTAATTACTTAAAAATCATACAATGTGATTTTCTGGATTTTTGTTTTAGATTCCGTCTCTCACAGTTTAAGTGTACCTATGATAAAAATTACAGACCTCTACATACTTAGACCTCTACAAGTAGGAAAACCTGCAAAATCGGCAGTGTATCAAATACTTGTTCTCCCCACTGTATCTTTCAACTATGCTATGATGTTTAATGTACAATTTCAATCTATCTAATCAAATAGAATATACAGATTGCGTGTTGAAGATAAATACTTTTACTAATAGTATTAGTATTTTACTAATTGACTGACCCGGTCTCTCCAAATCTCCTAACAGTACGATTTCTAGGGTCAATTTTTGATCAATGCTATGCATTTTCAGCCATTCCTGAACCTGAGACCAGAAACAGGCTACCTAAGGGCAATACCAAAATAAATGGTCTATTGATTCTGTATCCTCACAACAAAATCTGCAGAGCTTCGATGATTTTATGCCCCAAATATTCAAAATTTTGTTGGTGAAAAGAATTCTATATAATAATTTTAGCTGAAAAGCACGAAGTCTTGAATCTTGCGTTGTTTTATATATCAACTCGTACACCCTGTACCATGGAATCGGTACATCAAAAATCTCTATTTTGCAATCTGTATGGCACAGTTCTCAACATCCTGGTCCTCAAATGAAACTGGTATACTTTCCTATTTATGCTATTTTTATTCCTCCGCCAGTTTTGATCCTTTATATTGGGCAGACAGACCAGCTCCCTACCTCCTCTCGCTGCTTTTATATTTAATAATCTCAACCCACCCAATTCATATTCATTATATAGATATGCTCGTTTTATTTTGTCTGGTTTAGCGTCCCAGATAAAGGTAAATATTTTTTGCTCATATGATTTGAAAAACGAATTATCAGGAGTAGGCAGCACCATAAGTAAGTGAGTAAACTGAGGTATGACTAAGGAGTTAATCAGGGCAATTTTTCCATAAATAGACAGGTATTTACCTCTCCATGGTTGCAGGATCTTGTCTATTTTTACAAGTTTTCTATTGAAATTCATTGTGGAGAGCTTATTTATATATTTTGAGATATGAATCCTGAGTATGTCTACTTCACCATCAGACCATTTTATAGGTAAGCTAAAGGTAATGTAAAAGTTGTATTTTTTAAGGATCCAATACGTAATATTGTACACTTAACATAATTAGGTTTTAGTACAGTGAGTACAGAAAAGTTATCTAGATCTTTAATGAGACATTGCAGGGATCTAGCTTGCGGACTTAACATAAAACTTGAGTCATTGGCGTACATGGACACCTTCGTTTTTAAGCCTTGGATTTCTAATCCTCTAATGTTGCTATTGGATCTGATTTTAATAGCTAGCATTTCGATGGCCATAAGGATATGGTGACAGCGGACACCCTTGTTTAACTCCTCTTGACAATTCAAAACTCTCTGAGAAGTAGCCGTTATTTACTATTTTACACCTGGGGTTGCTATACATTATTTTTACCCATTTTATAAGAGAATCACCGAAATTGAAAAAATCCAGGCATTTATAAATAAAATCCAGTCTTACTTTATCAAATGCCTTTTCAAAATCCGCTATAAATACCATTCCTGGCTTCTTAAATGTTTCATGATGTTCTATTATTTCTAGTAGTTGTCGTATATTATCTCCAATGTATCGTCCATGTAAGAAACAGTCTGATAAGGATGAACAATATCTGGTAAAACCCTTTTAATTCTGATTGCTATGCATTTTGATAGTATTTTTGCATCACAACATTGAAGTGTAAGGGGCCTCCAGTTTTTTAGATAGACCGGGTCTTATTATTTGCCACCTGGGTCTTGTTTTAATAATAGAGAAATCAGACCTACCTGACAGACTACCATTTCTATAGGAGTAGTTAAAACAATGGAGCTTTAAGTATATCAAAAAACACTTGATATACCTCTACTGGTATGCCATCAAGCCCTGGGGTTTTTCCAGACTGAAAGGATTTAATAGCCTCAAAAGTTTCTTCCTCTGTAATTTGGCCTTCGCACTGATCTTTCTGTACATTTGTTTAATTTTTATTTTTTTAAGTATTTGGAAATAATTCCTTACCGTAATCTTCATTCAGTGGGAGAGGATGAGACAGAAAAGAGAACATATGCCTAAAATAATTAGCTTCCTCTTTTAAAATATAATTCGGAGAATAATAGATGACTCCTTCTTCAGTAACGAGTTTCTGCAAATTATTTTTGTTAGCGTTCCTGTGTTGGAGATTCAGGAAGAATTTTGTGCATTTTTCTCCATATTCCATCCAGTTTGCTTTATTTTTGTAATAGATTACATTAGATCGTTCTTGAATAAGTTCAAGTTATTTTTATTTTTCCTCTAACTTATTTTGTATCTCTGTAGTATTGTTTTTATTGCTATCTATCTGTACTATTAGTTCATGGATTTCCCTTCTTAGTCTTGTTTCTTTAGCCAGAAACTGCTTTTTTATTATTGATAAATATTCAATTGAATGTACATTTAAAGGTATCCCAAACAATAAGGGGATTTGCTGAACCTATATTATACTGGGAAAATTCAGTTATAAATTATTTTGTCTTAGTTAAAAATAAGTTGTCCTCCAGTAAACTTTGATTACATTTCCAATATCCCCGTCCACGTGGAAAATCTATAAGAGTTATGTGAATGCGAATTAGATGATGATCCGATCGCATTCTGTCTCCTATTAAAACTTTTTTAACCTTTGATGCAAGAGAGAAAGAGACAAGTAGTCAAGACGACTAGCTTGATTAAGTCTCCTCCATGTATATCTCACTAGGTCGGGGTTTTTTAGTCTCCAAATATCCACTATTTCTAATGTGTGCATAATATTTGTGATTTCCTTAAGGGTAAAGTGATGATAGTTTGTAGAGTGATTACCTTTACGGTCTATTGAGGTACTTAACACTGTGTTAGTCTCCTACCATAATGATTAGATCATTTGTTGCCTGTAAGTTCAATAAATTGGTATAAATGTTTTCGAAGAAGTGTGGATCATCCTGATTTGGACCATATAGATTAATGAGCGAAATCTCTTTTTCATCCACTTTCATATTCAAAAGGATCCACCTTCCTTGCGAATCATTCCTGACTATTTGCACATTCAGATCGACATTTTTGTTAATTAATATCATCACACCCTTTGAGTTCCTTTGTCCACGACAGAAAATCATTTCACCACCCCATTCCTTTTTCCACGCAACTTCATCTAAGGATGTAGAGTGAGTTTCCTGTAAACAGTATATGTTATCTTCCTTTTCTTTTAGCCATGTAAAGACTGATCTTTTTTTATAATCTGCCAAATCTTTACAATTATAACTAGCTATACTTATTTCACCCCTTACTATAACTAGATACTATTCTCAGGCTAAATTGACCATAATTCGTGCTTGTAAAGTTACTGCCATCAGAGGTATTATGGCGGTCAAAGTTAGAGCTTTCAAATGTCTGATATTTAGAATTCAAGAAATAGTTTCAAGCAATATTTGTTTTATTCCCTTGCCTGTTTGCTTGTGAGCCAATGCCAAAGATGTTAGAAAATTGAGACAAATTATGTGTGTAACAAATCTGAGTAGGTTGATGTGTATGATATTGGCTATGATATAATGAGAGTGTGTATGATGTCTGTATAAGAGTAAGACTATAATTTGTGATGTCCAAATAAATAATAACTCTGCCAATTTGCATGTTTGAGTGTCTATGTGTGTAACATGTAGTGCGTACAGCCTTAATATTAATAATTGTAATCCATATCATATCACATTCATAGTTGCATCATAATTACCTTTAACATAATTGAATAACACATCCCAGCATTTCCATAGCAATTGGCATTTCACATGATCATGAAAGAAACCTTGCATTACTATAGACGGCTTCACTAGAGTACAAATGTAATCCGTACAATATGTTATTATTCTCCAATGCCCCTATTTTGATATCTTCTCCTTGCTTGTTGTAAACATATATAAACTTGTAGACAAATACATAAAAAAGATAGACAAACAATAAAACCATTAAATTATAAAATAGTTCTCGACAATAGAGAGATAGAGAGAAGAGAAGAGAAAAGAGAGATGCCTGTGCTACTTTGTGTCCTTGTCCCTTGTAGCATCAGCTGTGTTCTTTGTGTCAGTTGACCTGTTTAGTTGTGTTCATTATTTTCTATTTGGTATTTTCTTTAATATCATATTTTATGCACTTTGAGATTGTGTATAATGAAAAGTGCTTTACAAATGTAATAAATTATAATTATTAATTACAAGGTCAGAAAGTTACAATGAATTTTGCTTCAACTGCATGTGGTAAGGTAGACAGTGAATCTTTGTATAATTTTCTACCATTTTAGACGTGTTAATTCGTCTTGACAGATCTCAATAGCAGAATATGCCTTCAGTAGGATATCGCTACAGAATAGACCTGACTTTGTGTTTTGATTGTGACGACTTATCTAGAGACCAGATCAGTATTGAAATTCAACAAGAACTATGTACACACAACCTAAGGCATGCATCAGATCCCACAACACATACTCAATGGTTCAAATTAAATATTATATACATAATTAGGGCTGTGGCGGTCATGAAATTATGTCAGACGGTTATTGTCATGCAAAAGCCTGCCGGTCTCATGGTAATTGGCTGTTAATTAACATAAACACGTTAAGCATCTCCAGGCCACCAGCATAGAAGCCGCTGATGCGTGCCTTTGGAACCTATACAGTGCATTTGGAAAGAATTCAGACTCCTTGACTTTTTCCACATTTTGTTACGTTACAGCCTTGTTCTAAAATGGACTGAATATTTCCCCCCCCTCAATCTACACACAATAACCCCTAATGACAAAATGAACAGTTTTTTTTTTTAAATGTATTAAAATGTACATAAGTAATCAGACCCTTTGCTATAGAGATTCGAAATTGAGCTCTGGTACATCCTGTTTTTATTGATCATCCTTGAGATGTTTCAACAACTTGATTGGAGTCCACCTGTGGTAAATCCAATTGATTGGACCTGATTTGGAAAAGCACACACCTGTCTATATACAGTGCATTCTGAAAGCATTTAGACCCCTTGACTTTTTCCACATTTTGTCACATTACAGCCTTATTCTAAAATGGATTAAATTGTATTTTTTCCTCATGACAGCCTGCTTGGAATTTATCTACAGGCTTCTAAAGGACTCTCAGACCATGAGAAACCAGATTCTTTGGTCTGATGAAACCAAGATTGAACCTTTTGGCCTGAATGCCATGCGTCATGTCTGGAGGAAACCTGGCACCATCTCTACGGTGAGAAATGGTGGTCGCACCATCATGCTGTGAGGATGTTTTTCAGCGGCAGAGACTGGGAGACTTGTCAGGATCAAGGTAAAGATGAACGGAACAAAGTACAGAGATCATTGATGAAAACCTGCTCCATAAACAAGATTCTCTGGTCTGATGAAACCAAGATCGAACTCTTTGGCTCGAATACCAAGCGTCACATCTCCAGGAAACCTGTCACCATCCCTACGGTAAAGCATGGTGGTGGCAGCATCATGCTGTGGGAATGTTTTTCAGCAGAGGGGACTGGGAGACTAGTCAGGATCGAGGGTAAAATTAACAGAGCAAAGTATAGAGAGATCCTTGATGAAAAGCTGCTCCAGAGTTTTCAGGACCTCAGACTGGGGCAAAGTTTCACCTTCCAACAGGACAACAACCCTAAGCACACAGCCAAGACAATGCAGGAGTGGCTTCGGGACAAGTCTCTGAATGTCCTTGAGTGGCCCAGCTAGAGCCCAGACTTGAACCCGATCGAACATCTCTGGAGAGACCTGAAAATAGCTGTGTAGCGAAGCTCCCCATCCAACCTGACAGAGCTTGAGAGGATTTGTAGAGAAGAATGTGAGAAACTCTCCAAATACAGGTGTGCCAAGCTTGTTGCATCATACACAAGAAGACTTGAGGCTGTAATCACTGCCAAAGGTGCTTCAACAAAGTACTGAGTAGGTGGTCTGAATTCTTATGTTAATGTGATATTTGCATATATAGGCTTATGCATATGCTCTAATATGCATATGTGCCCAACCGGCTCAAAATCGTTGTTATGTAGCAAAATTTGAAATTGAGTTTTTTACATTGGATAAAAGTAGAGACTCTGTACACAATGGTATATCATACACTACAGTGGAGAAACAATGGGAAAGTAACTTTACTTTGAAAGTTGATAAACTTGTAATCTCACTTTTGAGAAAATGGCCTTTGAATGTTTCGGTACTACTATTGGAGAGCGCTTTGTCTACACCCATTCAGCATCGTTCACACCAAATTAAGCTTTATCCCCACCCATCTCTTTAAGGGTTGATCCGAATGTACTAACAACAGCAGTCAAGCACCCAAGCTAACTTGCTAGCTACTTCCAGACATTTAAGTGAGAGAGAACAGATCACTGAACATTACTCGCCCTAGCAGAGCTGGTTAGGCTGTTATGTTATCCAGAGCGTTGGTGACTGCAACTGTGCTGTCAGATTGTCCGTTTGTAAATTCAGAGCATTTCGTGATCAGAGCGCACACCGGACGCTCTGGCCGATGAGTAGGGTTGATCCGAACGTTCTGACTTCACAACGGCAGTCAAGTACCCAAGCTAACTGACTAACATTGACTACTTCCAAACACATAATGAGAGAACACTCCACAATTTGACTCACCCTGGCAGAGCTGGTGAGGCTGTTTTTTTGTTATCCAGAGCGTTGGTGACTGTAACTGTGCTGCTGGCAACAATTGAACTACGCTTTTCTGCAGACGTTTACTGACACCGGCCATATTAAACGGGTGTATTCTGCTCTCTCTGGCACACTCAGACAAGAGTGCTCTAAAATCGGAGTAGATGGCCAGACTGAATTTACGAATGCACCCGAAATGGTTACTTGCATAGTGGAGTCTTTGGTTAAGACATGTAGCTAGCTAGCTAGGTAAACAATGAACCATAATCACAAATCATGACATTTAATACCCTGCATGAATCTGCAGGTAGCTAACCAACCAGGTTCAATGTTAGCTAGCTATCATCATGCTAGCCAAGCAAACGGCTCTTTGTCAAAATTTGAAACGTGTAATATCTGAAAATGTATAGTTAGCTAACGCACTGTAACATACAATGTACCTTATTTTAGAGCCCAAAAACATAATATTTCCAGGTCAACTGTAATATGAATACCATTGTAAAGCACAATTTCTCCCCTTTCCAGCAAAATCATTGACGTGACCTTCATGCTGCTCGTCTCTGCATAACTGAAGAAGGCAATGAGCTCCGTCGGGTCTTTTTAAAAATGGTGGGTGGGGAAGCGAAACCTACTGCGTGGCAGGGGAAGGGGGAGATGAGCCATGTGGGGAAACAGCTTTTTTCATCCGATCTGTCCAACATCACCTCTAAAATGTAAATAAAACCACTATAAAGAGTTTATTAAATGTGTCATTGCATACCTATTTGAAGGTTTGTGTCGAAATTGAATTGGGTTTTTAGGGCGGCGCTAAGGGTCAGTTTTTTTCAACTTTTCTCCAATACTATCGGACCATTACCATGTCAACCAACGCTGGCATAGAAACGTAGTTCACACCCCAGATTTTGATGCCAACACAGTTGCTACAGTCCCATTAGTTTTCATCGCAGCCTCGTTTGAATGCCGCGGTTGCACACATTTGTACGGGATGGGGTTAGTCAATAGTAGCTAGCTAGACTATCTTACCCATATACATCATTCAAGGTTGGACGGGTCTCCTGTCGGATGCCATGGTTGCCCTTAGTTTGACGATGTAATTCGGAAACATGTGTTTTCTCCATCTCCTTAGCTATCATACTCGAAGTCCACTGATTTCAAAATGCAGTCCTCCAGAAAGTAGAGAGCAACACTTATGCAGTTTTAATACACAATAAATGTTTTAAAAAGCAGCGTTCGACAGGATTACCTAGACATACTGACCAGCTCAAATAGACAGAAGCATGCTATGTAGCAGACCAATCCAAACTTATCTCTCGGCATGTCTAGCCCACTCATCATCTCAGCCAATCATGGCTAGTGGGAAGGTTGCTGGCTTTTTCTATGGCTAAACCAACTAGGCTCGTAATTTAACAATTTCATTCGTAATTACAGATGGCATACACGTTTGTTAATAAGGCACATGAAAGTGCACATTTCTGCCAAAAAACACATTTTGACAAATAAAGTTTACGTTCAAACGGCTCCCCTGTGAAGTAGTGACCCGCGACATCTGCCTAGTTTCCTGAAACAGGTCACATATGGATGTTTTGAATTAATCATCCATCACTTTCGAAAGCGCTGTCCATTTCGTTGTGTTAGGCTTTGAAACATCCACAACGACCATGTTTTACACTCAGTTTCAACCTGTTGTTGAACTCCTTTCTTCAAATTGATCGTCACAGTGAGTAGAATTTTAAAAGCACATACTCTTTTGATGATAAGTGTTTGATGTGATTTTCAATTGCATTTGCGTTGATGTCAGATGACAATACAGCCCTGAGCCCTGAGTACCAGGCCATTAGAACCCGATGATCGTTAGCGAGTTGGGTACTACTAACGCATGGCTAGAGTGCATAAGAGGAGATTACTGTGAGTCAATGGTCAAGTGGAATTTTACTGTGGTCAAGACTCCGGTGTGCCGGTGTGGCGGAAATACAGTTACCGCAACAGTCCTACACATAAGATGTATGTGGAAATGTGAAGTTGTGAGACGTACCTTGATCTTCCAAGAAGCCATTTGGAATCTTCTTATCAACTGAGGTGACAAGAGCCTTCCTGTGGTTTCTAAACCTAACCAGAGAGTGTGACAGAGAAGAGGAAAAGGAAACAAAAGAGGAAAGAACTAAAACGTTATCCGACTATAACCGATGAAAGAGAAGATTTCAGCTCAACAAGTCAGAATAAATAGAAACCCACCATCTGTACAGTAAGCTGTTCTTTCTCATGAGAAGCACAGAGTATCCTCACCACTGAGAGAGGAGTTGACTGAGTGACTGAGTGAGTCAGAGAGCATGGTATAATAACACCCAGCTAGGCAGGCACACACACACACACACACACACACACACACACACACACACACACACACACACACACACACACACACACACACACACACACACACACACACACACACACACACACACACACACACAATGTGGGGGTGGGCTGGGCTGATGATAAAGGAAAGGATGGGGGTGAGGTGAAGCCACCCAGTGTTTGTTACCTTAGGAAGTATACTGTCGGGAGAACGATGATGATGAGAAGAAGAGAGATGACCAGCATAGAGGAAAGTACATGGGCACCCTGGGGGGTGGGGTTTTCTGGGAAACAAAGATAAATATATTATTTTGTATACTACACATACAAGTGTTGTCAATATTTTCACATCTATATGCACCCATTTAAATAGATAATTGCACTGTGCATGTCTAACAATTGTTTACATTTAGGATCGTGTTAATGTATGCTGATTGTTCTGGGCCTCGTTTCCCAGAGCCTTCATAGCGTTAAGCTCATCGCTAGAACCATCTTTAGTAGCTGAGTTTCTCAAAACCATAGTTACTAAAGAGGCACTTAAACGCTTTTTATTTACCGACTGCCTCAGACCACTCGTAGAACAGCTAAGTGCGGTGTCAGATGCTTTTTTCCCCCTTCCGCATCAATTCATACACAGAAGATATACGGTAAACACAGAATGAAGAGCTATACCTGTCTCTAACGAAGTTGACTACAAATACAAGCAAATAATAAAATGATGCTTCAAATGAAAATGTAGATGACTGCAAAAGATAAATACATTGTAGGGCAGGTAGGCATATATATTTCAATCACATTAACATACATTTTATATTCATTCCATTGAATTCTATTTTGCTAATTCTAGGCTGCTGGCTGTAATGTTTTCCTCATATTTCATGATGTGTAACAACATGTGCGCAGGTTTATAACTACATGAGGACATGGAGGTCAGGAACTTTTTGCAAACTTGAAAATAAATAAATATATTATGGCTGTCAAACAATTAAAATAATTAATCGCGGCCTCCCGAGTGGCGCAGCGGTCTAAGGCACTGCATCGCCGTGCTTGAAGAGCCCCTACAGACCTGTGTCACAACCGGCCGTGAACGGGAGTACCATAGGGTGTTGCACAATTCTCCCAGTGTCGTCAAGGTTTGGTTGGGTGGGCTTTACTTGGCTCATCGTGCTCTAGCGACTCCTTGTGGCAGGCCGGGTGCCTGCAGGCTGACTCTGTCGTCAGTTGAACGGTGTTTCCTCCGACACATTAGTGCGTCTGGCTTCCAGGTTAAGTGGGAAGGTGTTAAGGAGTGTGGTTTAGCAGTTCATGTTTTGGAGGACTCATGACTCGACCTTTGACTCTCCCGAGTCCGTTGGGGAGTTGCAGCGATGAGACAAGATCGCAATTGGATATCACAAAATTGGGGAGAAATAGATGGAAAAGTCTTGTAACTTACTAATGCTCTCTCTCACAAACACACACATTCTTGTACAGGTAACCTTGTGGGGACACATAATTCAGTCCCATTCAAAATCCTATTTTCCCTAACCTTAACCCAAAAACCTAACCGTAACCCTAAACCCAACCCTAGCTCCTAACCCTAAACCCAACCCTAGCTCCTAACTCTAATTCTGATGTCTAATGTTCCCAGTTGGTCAATTTTTTAATTTGTTTACTATTATTGTGGAGACCATAAGTCCCCACAAGAATAGTTACACACACCACTCAGCCATTCCAAATGATTGCTCTTCCAATTACTGATTGGAGGGTTAGCTATAAGAAAACAATTACTGTCTCTATGGACACAAAGAACAAAGAGCATTAACTTGTCCAACAATGTCATGAATTCCACAGAACATAAACCTGTGACCATACACTTCAGTCATCCTCCTGTTTCTTTTCACTGAGCCAGTAGCAAGACAAACAAGACTGTTGACATTTTCAGATGATAAAGCTGCTCTTTACTTTTGCACGATATGCCCAGAGAGTGAAAACAACCTCTCACAAGGTACTGATGTAGCAGGCGTTGCCAGGTACCTTTGTGCAATGCAGGCCAGCCTGGTGTGTGCCCCTGCATGCTGTGACCACCACTGTAGTTTACACTCCTCCATGTTGTTGCTGGGCTCTACCTTGTAACGCTCTACACATTTCTCAATGAACTCCTCCTCTTCATCAGAGTCCGACTCAGAAGAATTAAACAAAAGGGCAGCCTTCTTTGTTTTGGGCTCTGACTCTGTTGCTTTATCAGGTTGCTGTGCAGGCCTCTCTTCCTTCAGAAAGTTGCTGACCAAAGCCCACACCTCACCCTTCTCAGATCTGGGAAGGCACTTAAGGTCCTTAAACCTTGGGTTGAGAGCTATGGCGATCTTCAGCCATGTGATGTTGGTGTTTTCCTTGCGTTTCTCCAGGTCTGTTGTGAATGTCAGCTTGAATCTTACCATGTAGGCAGGGTCATCATCAGAGCTCTCCATCACCCAAAAGAGATGACACAAAGCAGGCAACACCTCTGAGCAGGAAATGTACTTCTCTCCTATCAGAAGTTCAGTCAAGTACCTGCAGTGAAAGATAATTCAAAATTACTTCAGTCAATTGTGAGAGGCTTGTTACACACAGACTCTTTCTCTCACACACGCACACACAATGAAACAATTTCTCTCTCACACATAGACACACAACATCTTATTATAACACTAATATAGAGATAAAGAATATTACCTGCAGGGCTCCCATAGTGCCTCCAGGTTCTACAGTTGTGTTCAAAAGGCAGATGTCTCGCTGCTGCAATCATGTTGCGTGCACTGTCTGTGCAAACTGTGGTAACTTTGTTTTCAATGTTCCACTGCTTTGCTAGATCCATGAAATGCCGAGCGCACGTTTCAGCATAGTGACTGTCTTCTGTCTTCATTATGGCCATAGCGTATGAATGCAGTTTCCAGTTTTTATTGATGTGGTGCGCAGTAACCCCAAGGTAGTTGTGGATACAGACAGAAGTCCAGTGGTCTCCTGTGAGAGCAACAGCCATTGCATGTTTCAACTCCTCCGCAATCGTAGCCCTCTCGCTTTCACAAGGCTTGTGTATTTTTGTAACGACGATGGCTCGAGGGTAACTCATACGTTGAGTCATCCGATCCTATCCAAATAATATCCCTCAAGCCTTCGTCCTCCACAGTGTTAGCTCGCTGCTCGTCGACTTGTCCATAGGCCTCCAGCGCGCATACTCTTCTAGCTTAGCCTGCCAAAGATGTCCTCTAGTGCTACTATTAACGTTACTTGTATTGCCTGCGTCAACAGGATATTTTGCTTGTAAATGATAAAGAAGATTTGATGTTCAGTACCAGTCAAATATTTGGACACACCTCCTCATTCCAGGTTTTAACTTTATTTTTTATATTTTCTACATTGCAGAACAATAGTGAAGACATCAAAACTATGAAATAAACACATATGTAAACATGTCGTAACCAAACAAGTAGCCACCCTTTGCCTTGATGACAGCACACTATTGGCATTCGTTCAATCAACTTAATGAGGTAGTTTATTTTTTATTTTTTTTATTTTACCGTTATTTTACCAGGTAAGTTGACTGAGAACACGTTCTCATTTGCAGCAACGACCTGGGGAATAGTTACAGGGGAGAGGAGGGGGATGAAGTCAACTGGAATGCATTTCAATTAACAGGTGTAACAGGTGTACCTAAAAGTTAATTTGTGGATTTTCTTTCCTTAATGTGTTTGAGCCAATCAGTTGTGTTGTGACAAGGTAGGGTTGGTATACAGAAGATAGCCATATTTGGTAAAAGACCAAGTCCATATTATGGCAAGAACAGCTCAAATAAGCAAAGAGAAATGACAGTCCATCATTACTTTAAGACATGAAGGTCAGTCAATGAAAAGAATCAAGAACTTTGAAAGTTTCTTCAAGTGCAGTCGCAAAAAACATCAAGCACAATAATGAAACTGCCTCATGATGACCACCACAGGAATGGAAGACCCAGAGTTACCTCTGCTACAGAGGATAAGTTCATTATAGTTAAGAGGATAAGTTCATTATTCAACCCTACAAATTTGTTTGATATAGAAAAACCGGGTTTTCGGAAGGTTTTTTGAACTTATGTTTATTAAATTAGGACAAATATTAATTGCATTCCACCAATGAGGCCACTAGATGTCGATTTGGTAATTTGACTGCAGGAAGGGCTAGATGTACTCGTAGGGCTAATATCAACAACATGCATGTCAATCTTTTGGCTCAAAGTAGAGGAGAGATTGACTGTATCACTACTTGTCTCTGTGAGAGGTATTGATGTGTTGAAAGCACTGAAGTGTCTGTACGAACTGGTAACACACAGCTCAGACACCCACATTCTTAGAAAAAAGGGTACCAAAAGGGTTCTTTGGCTGTCCCCATATGAGAACCCTTTTTGGTTCCAGTTAGAACCCTTTTGGGTCACAGTCCCCAAGTCCAGAACAGACTCTGAGAAATGCACTGTACTACATGGAACTGTCTTCCACATCAAGTAACTCTCAAGCGAGCAGTAAAATAAGAAAAGAAAAACGGACAAAACAACACCTCACAGCACAATGCAGACACACACACAAAGCCTTAGCAGCAGCTAATGGGGATCCTAATAAATACTAAAATGATAGGTTCAGCATTTAGAATAAGCCGCCTCTATATCTGCAGCCAGAAGTGGTCATATATCTCTAGGAGCTGATCTGTCGTTAGTATTGTGGAATAATTATAATGCGAAGGTAAGATTTGAATGGAGAAAACTGATCCGAGAGCAGCGCTGCTTTTCTTTCGATCCCATCAGTATCGACAGATGTTCTAGCGTTGCACTTAATGAACGTTCTCTCTACGTGCTTGTTTGGGAAACACTTAAAAAGTTGACTCGTAAATAACGATGCATCCGGTAAGATCATCGAAATGCTTAAATTACATCGCAACTGGGAAACGAGGCCCTGTTTGATTCCCTATTCGTATGAAAGTTACTTACCTGTAGTCTGGTTCTCATGAGAGGAGTTATTCAAGGTTATTATAGTTGCAGTCAGAAACAACACCATTGTGACTGTGGAGATAAAACAGAACATGAGTGAATACATGTTTTTTACGCTTCAGCTACTCTCTGTTCATCATAGATGCATAGTCACTTTAACGATACCTACATGTACATACTACCTCAATAAGCCTGACTAACAGGTGTCTGTATATAGCCTTGCTACTCTTTTTTCAAATGTCTTTTTACTGTTGTTTTATTTCTTTACTTACCTACACACACACACACACACACATACCTTTTTTTCCCGCACCATTGGTTAGAGCCTGTAAGTAAGCATTTCACTGTAAGGTCTATTGTTGTATTCGGCGCACGTGACAAATAAACTTTGATTTGATTGGATTTGAATGCTGTAAAAAAAAAATCCACTAACTAAATTCCACTAGAGGGCGCCCACGATACAAACCAATTTTGGCCTGACGATGTCAGTGTTGTCAGTGTAAATAAGAGGATGATGCCAGGCCCTCTGACTGTATGATTCTGTAACTCCTTATAGCCTATCAGTTTCCTGTCCTGTCCGAGCATATCCACTTAGCAGCATGGTGCATCTCCTCTGACCTCATATCCCTAAAATACACATATCAATGTCCAAACAGGCAGCATTATCTCATAGACAACAGAAACCAGATCCCCTGTGGTCCTAGACAGACTGGAGCAAAGCTAAACATAAGCTCAAGAGATGTACAGCTCACATAGCAATGAGCAGCGCTTGGATAGGAGGGAGCGAGAAACAGTGAAAACCGAAATGAGAAATATCCTTTTCTCGGAACAATCACTTTGAAGGATGAGGAATCTCCTGTTACCATTGAGTCACTCTATGCAGCCTGAAGGCACTACAAGGATACATAGGCTGTATTAAACCAGAGTACAGTTACTGTTAACAGTTTTATCCATGTGCAGACTTGAGAGCACCACTTTATTCTCTGTTAAAGTCAGAAAAAGCTGTATGGCATATATATAATCATTAATACTGCCATTGTTAATAATAATCTCTCTCTCTCAATTCAATTACATTTGCTTTATTGGCATGACGTAACAATGTACATATTGCCAAAGCGTACTTTGGAGATTTACAATATTAACATAATTTAAAATAATAATCAATGTTGTCAAAGGAACAACAACAATAACCAAGGGTCAAAATAACCATTCATTAAACATTAACAATAAGCATAGAGGACATGTGCAGGTTGGTTGGTCTGTCAGACATTGTCCCTCATCTTATGACAGGCAGAAATGTAGTGCGCTGCCAACTCACAGCTCTCTGCATCCTCCCCCCAACAGTGTCTAACCATCTCAATGGCAAGGCTGTGCTCACTGAGCCTGTACTTTGTCAAGGTTTTTCTAAGGTACTGATCAGTAACTATGGTCAAATAGTTTGCCACGGTGTACAGTTGATTTAGGGCCAGATAGCACTGGAGTTTACTTTCTGCTTGTGTTTCCCAATAAGTACTGTAGTTTTATTTTGACTGTGTTGTAATTTTTTTGATCTGATGGATTGGATGTTCTGGTCCTGAGGCTTCAGTGTGTTAGTTGAACAGGTTTGTCAACTCAGCCCCAGGACCAGCTGGATGTGGGGACTCTTTTCTTTGCTCAGCTCTAGGCATTGCAGGGCTTGGTAATGATATCAAATCAAACTTTGTTTGCCACATGCGCAGAATACAACAAGTGTAGACTTTACTGTGAAATGCTTACTTACAAGCCCTTAACCAACAGTGCAGTTCAAGAAGAAGAAAATATTTACCAAGTAGACTAAAATAAAAAGTATGACTATGCATAGGTAACAAACAAACAGCGAGTAGCAGCAGTGTACAAGGGAGGGTCAATGTAAATGTAAATTGTCCGGTATGAGAGGGGGTCACTGTATTTTAGATGTTTCCAAAACTTAATTGCTCTTTTTTGAGCTTTTATTATTAGTGGATTTTGGCCTAATTCTGCCCTGCATGCATTGTTTGTAGTTTTCCTCTAGACATGTAAGAGAATCTTACAGAACTGTGCATGCAGGGTGTCAATAGGGTGTTTGTCCCATTGGGTGAAATATTGTTTTACAAGTGGACCCCACACCTCGCTGCCATGAAGTGCAATTAGTTCAATAACACATTCAATTAGTTTAGCCAAATCTTAATAGGTATTTCAATTAGAATTTGTTTTTTAATGGTGTAGAATTCTCTCTCTCTCTCTCTCTCTCTCTCTCTCTCTCTCTCTCTCTCTCTCTCTCTCTCCCTCTCCTCTCTCTCTCTCTCTCTCTCTCTCTCTCGGCTCTCTCTCCTCTCTATCTCGCTCTCCTCTCTCTCTCTATCTCTCTCTCTCTCTCTCTCTCTCTCTCTCTCCTCTCTCTCTCTCTCTCTCTCTCTCTCTCTCCTCTCTCTCATCTCTCTCTCCTCTCTCTCCTCCTTTCTCTCTCTCTCTCTCTCTCTCTCTCCTCTCTCTCTCTCTCTCTCTCTCTCTCTCTCTCTCTCTCTCTCTCTCTCTCTCTCTCTCTCTCTCTCTCCTCTCTCTCTCTCTCTCTCTCTCTCTCTCTCTCTCTCTCTCTCTCCTCTCTCTCTCTCTCTCTCTCTCTCTCTCTCTCTCTCTCTCTCTCTCTCTCTCTCTCTCTCTCTCTCTCTCTCTCTCCTCTCTCTCTCTCTCTCTCTCTCTCTCTCTCTCTCTCTCTCTCTCTCTCTCTCTCTCTCTCACCAGTCGCTGTTTGTTTGTTACCTAGTCATACTTTTTATTTTAGCCTACTTGGTAAATATTTTCTTCTTCTTGAACTGCACTGTTGGTTAAGGGCTTGTAAGTAAGCATTTCACGTTAAAGTCTACACTTGTTGTATTCTGCGCATGTGGCAAACAAAGTTTGATTTGATATCATTACCAAGCCCTGCAATGCCTAGAGCTGAGCAAAGAAAAGAGTCCCCACATCCTCATTCCATTTGTATTATTCTCTACATTGTAGAATAATAGTGAAGGAATCAAAACTCTAAAATGGAATCCTGTAGTAGCGAAGAAAGTATAACAAATATATTTTATATTTGAGATTCTTCAAAGTAGCCTCCCTTTGCCTTGATGACAACTTTGCACACTCTTGGCATTCTCTCAACCAGCTTCATGAGGTAGTCACCTGGAATGCATTTCAATTAACAGGTGTGCCTTGTTAAAAGTACATTTGTGGAATTTCTTTCCTTAATGCGTTTGAGCCAATCAGTTAGTTGTGTTGTGACAAAGTAGGGGTGGTATACAGAAGATAGCCCTATTTGATAGAAGACCAAGTCCATGTTATGGCAAGAACAGCTCAAATAAGCAAAGAGAAATGACAGTCCATCATTACTTTAAGACATGAATGTTCAGTCAAAGCGGAAAATTTCAAGAATTGTTCAAGTTTCTTCAAGTGCAGTCGTAAAAACCATCAAGCGCTATAATGAAACTGGCTCTTTTGAGGACTGCCACAGGAAAGGAAGACCCAGAGTTACCTCTGCTGCAGAGGATAAGTTCATTAAAGTTACCAGCCTCAGAAATTGCAGCCCAAATACAGTGTCAAGAAAAAGTATGTGAACCCTTTAGAATTACCTGGATTTCTGCATAAATTAAGTCTAAGTCACAACAATAGACAAACACATCCTGCTTAAACTAATAACAAACAAACAATTATACTTTTTCACGTCTTTATTGAACAGTCTGTGTAAACATTCACAGTGCAGGTTGGGAAAAGTATGTGAACCCTTGAATTTAATAACAGGTTGACCCTCCTTTGGCAGCAATAACCTCAACCAAACATTTTCTGTAGTTGCGGATCAGACCTGCACAACGGTCAGGAGGAATTTGACCGATCCTCTTTACAAAACTGTTTCAGTTCCACAATATTCTTGGGATGTCTGATGTGAACCTCTCTCTTGAGGTCATGCCACAGCATCTCAATCGGGTTTAGGAAAGGACTGACTGGGCCACTCCAGAAGGCTTATTTTCTTCTGCTCAAGACATTCTGTTGTTGATTTACTTCTGTCTTTTGGGTTGTTGTCCTGTTGCATCACCTAACTTCTGTAGAGCTTCAATTGGCAGACAGATAGCCTTACATTCTCCTGCAAAATGTCTTGATAAACTTGGCAATACATTTTTCCGTCGATGATAGCAAGCTGTCCAGGCCCTGTCCAGGCCCTGAGGCAGCATAGCAGCCCCAAACCATGATGCTCTCTCCACCATAGTTTACAGAGGTTTTGATTTTGGTGTGCTGTGCCTTTTTTTCTCCACACATAGTGTTGTGTGTTCCTTACAAACAACACAACTTTAGTTTAATTTGTCCAAAGAATATTTTGCCAGTAGCGCTGTGGAACATCCAGGTGCTATTTTGCGAACTTCAGACGTGCAGCAATGTTTTTTTGGACAGCCGTGGCTTCTTCCATGGCATCCTCCCATTAACATAATTCTTGTTCAGTGTTTTACGGATTGTAGACTCGTGAACAGAGATGTTAGCATCTTCCAGAGATTTCTGTAAGTCTTTAGCTGACACTCTAGGATTCTTCTTAAACTCATTGAGCCTTCTGTGCTGTGCTCTTGCAGTCATCTTTGCAGGATGGCCACTCCTAGGGAGATTAGCAACAGTGCTGAAATATCTCCATTTATAGACAATTTGTCTTACCGTAAACTGACTTTCAGAGATACTTTTGTAAAACTTCCTAACTTTATGCAAGGCAACCATTCTTAATCTCAGGTCTTCTCGTTTGTTCGAGGCATGATTCATCAGGCAATGCTTCTTGTGAATAGCAAAGTCAAATTTTGTCAGTGTTTTTTTATGGGGCAGGGCAGCTCCAACCAAAATCTCCGAACTCGTCTCATTGTTTTGACTCCAGGTTAGTTGACTCCTGACTCCAATTAGCTTTAGAGAAGTCATTAGCCTAGGGGTTCACATACTTTTCCAACCTACAGTGTGAATGTTTAAATGATGTATTCAAAATAGACAAGAAAAATACAATCATTTGTGTGTTATTAGTTTAAGGACACTGTGTTCATTTACTGTTGTGAAATGTTATGTCAAATTGATGCAGAAATCCAGGTAATTCCAAAGGGTTCACATACTTTTTCTTGCCACTGTAATTGCATCACAGAGTAAGAGACATATCTAAATATCAACTGTTCAGAGGAGACTCTGTGAATCAGGCCTACATGGTCAAAGTGCTGCAAAGAAACCACTACAAAAGGACACCAATAAGAAGAAGAGACTTGCTTGGGCCAAGAAACACGAGCAATGGACATTAGACCAGTGGAAATCTGTACTTTTGATTTTTGGTTCCAACCGCCGTCTGTTTGTGAGACGCAGAGTAGGTGAACGGATTATTTATGTATGTGTGGTTCCCACAGTGAAGCATGGAGGAGGAGGTGTGATGGTGTGGGGGTGCTTTGCTGGTGACACTGTATGTGATTTGTTTAGAAGTCAAGGGACACTTAACTAGCACACCTACCACAGCATTCTGCAGCAATACACCATCCCATTCGGTCTCTGCTTAGTGGGACTATCATTATGTTTTTCAACAGGACAATGACCCAAACACACCTCCAGGTTGTATAAGGGCTATTTGATCAAGAAGGAGAGTGACGGAGTCCTGCATCAGATGACCTGGCCTCCACAATCACCCAACAGCAACCCAATTGAGATGATTTGGGATGAGTTGGACCGCAGAGTGGAAAATCAGGAAATCAGGAAAATCAGCCAACAAGTGCTCAAAAATATTTTGGGGTCAAAATATTCTTTGGGAAGAAATGTCTTCTCGAACATGTGAACTTTCATATGCCTTAATAACAAACTTGTATGACATCTGTTAAATTATGAGCCTTGTTGGTTAAGCCACAGAAAAAGAAAGCAACCTTCCCACTAGCCATGATTGGCTGAGATAATGAGTGGGCTGGACATGCCGAGAGAGGAGTTCGGATTGGTCTGCCATATTGAAGCGGTCTGTCTATTTGAGCTGGTCAGTCTGTCTTTGTAAACCTGTCAAACGCTGCTTTAAAAAAGAATGTATTGTGTAGTGGAGCTGCATAAGTGTTGCTCTCCATTTCATGGAGGAACACATTTTGAAATCAGTGGAATTAGAGTATGATAGCTAAAGAGATGGAGAAAACACCTGTGTCCGGATTACAACTTAAACTAAGGGCAACCGTGGTACAGTATTCCTGACAGGGAGACGCGTCCATGATGCATGTTGATGTATGCAGACAAGATAGTCTAGCGTGAGCTAGCTACATTTTCATATATTACACATTTCTAATTTTAACATAAAGTGGTTTCATTTCAAGCTAAAGTGTACTGTTAGCTAGCTAGCTAACGATTTCTGGCTGGCACCCTAGCTGACATTATTATTTGTTTCCAGAGCCGTTTGCTTTTCTAGTTAGAGCCTAATGTTAGCTAGCTAACATTGGACCTGGTTGGTTAGCTCCCAGCACTGTGGCATTGTTGCCACTTTGTTCATTGTTGTTTAACTAGCTAACGTTAGCTGGCTTGCTTGTTAGCTAACGTTACGTGACGTGTGTGATCTTAAACGTTGTTTACCTGTCTAGGTTCATTGTTTACCTAGCTAGCTAGCTAGCTATATGTCTTAAGCTGAAGTTTACTGTTAGCTGGCTACCTAGCGGACGTTATTACTTGTTTGTCAGAGCAGTTTGCTTTTCTAGTTAGAGTCTAATGTTAGCGGGGTTGGCACTTTGTTCATTGTTGTTTAACAGGCTAGCGTTAGCTGGCTGGCTCGTTAGCTAATGTTACATGACGTGTATACAACACCCATTGAATATGACCTATGTCAGTAAACATCTGCAAAAAAGCGTAATGAAATTGTTGCCAGCAGAACTGATTTGACTGTTTTTATGTTATCCAGAGGTAAACAAATCATCGGCCAGAGCGTCAAGTGTGCGCTCCAAGAGCGAAACAAGATGGGTGGGGCTAAAGCTTAAGAGGGTGTGAACGATGCTGAATGGGTGTAGACAAAGCAGAGCTCTTCACTAGATACCAAAACATTCAAAGGCGATTTTCTCAAAAGTGTGTTTACATGTTGATCAACTTTCAAAGCAGAATTACTTTCCCATTGTTCCTCAAATGCAGTGTATGATATAACATTTCGTAGCTATGAGTCTCTACTTTTACCCAATGTAAAAAGCACCATTTCGCTACATAAGACCAAATCCAGGTGGTGAGTAACATATGTGGGAACTCCTTCAAGACTGTTGGAAAACCATTCAGGTGAAGCTGCATGAGAGAATGCCAAGAGTGTGCAAAGCTGTCATCAAGGTAAATGGTGGCTACTTTGAAGAATCAAAAATATAAGATATATTTTGATTTGTTGAACACTTGTTTGGTTACTACATGATTCCATATGTGTTATTTCATAGTTTTGATGGCTTTACTATTATTATTCTACAATTTAGAAAATAGTAAAAATAAAGAAAAACCCTTGAATGAGCAGATGTGTCCAAACTTTTGACTCGTACTGTATGTGTGTCAAATGAAGTGAAAGTAACTGTTTAAATGTGATGAATCCCCTCTGATCTAGTTTGACCGTCAGCAACACTGATGGTTATAGGTGGGTAAATATTAATCCCAGCCATAACCCTAAGTGGAAAATCCTAATGTTCATTGTTACTTTACTTCAGTAAGCCCTGAAAGCTATTTTATGTCTACACACACACGCACGCACGCACACGTGTACACACACACACACACACACACACACACACACGCACGTATAACTGAATGCCGCTTTCATCTGGTGAAGAGTATGCATTTGAATTCCTAATTGTACATTGTTACCAAAATATCCACTCTGACATGTGGGTAAAGAAAAACGTTACGGTATACAACCTGACAAGAACCCAGATGAACCCAGCTAAAAGGTCAAAAGTAATGAATGAGACATGGATTAAAACATATCTTACGGGTCCCAATGTCAGAGGACAATGTATATTGTATCCGCGAGCAAGGAAATATGTTTTGTGTACGTTCTTTACCAATGGACATGGTGCAAACATACATGGATTGCAAAATTGTTTTCAAGCATAAAGAAGGCATCCAAAATACAGCAATCCATTTACAGCCTTTGAAATCTTTCCTTATCTCCAATTTCAAAGAGATTTCATCAGATTGGCTAGACTAGTGGCTCCCGAGTGTCGCAGAGGTCTAAGACACTGCATCTCAGTGGAAGAGGCGTCACTGCAGTACCTGGTTTTAATCCAGGCTGCATCACATCCGGCTGTGATTGGGAGACCCATAGGGCAGTGCACAATTGACCAGGCTAGGCAGTCATTGTAAATAAGAATTTGTTCTTTCCTGACTTGCCTAGTTAAATAAAAACATTTAAAATAGTGTACCATTTGTCTTATGAAACATTCATCTTCATGTGGCAACCCAATCCACATCCATTTAACTTCAGATTTCTCCATGAATCAATAAAACCTAAAAGCATTTTTTTTTTTACAAGGAGAGAAAAAAGAAAGACAGTGGAAAGCAACACCCAAACACATTCAGCAGCATGGCTGCCTGGCTGGAGCAGTCAGTGGAAGTGCAAAACAAATACATGTCAGAAGAGCGGGTGAACAGAGGAGAGGATGAGAAGAGACGAGAGGCTGGAAAAGATACATGTCTGGGCCCTGGGTAAAGCATTAGCAGCCATAATGGGAAACTTCCCTATCAGACAAACAGCAACAGTACTAGAGGGAAGGATGGCTTCACTGGTAAGAACTGCTACAGACAAATATCACAATCACCACTATATGCTTTATGGCATCAATTGTCAAAAGAATGGCTAGTTGACACAAACTGATGTTTCCTTTGTTGTGGGATGACGGAAGGTTGAATATTTTCGCCTGTTCAAAAGCATGATACTGTATCGAGCCTCTGTTATGGGATTTGCTTTCAGCCAACAAGCACTAAGCTTATCCATACACACAAGTCGCCACAGTATCATATGCACTGCCATTGAAGCTGTACCATAATCTTGTTTTTGTAATCTCCTATATCACTGTGTCGGAAGAATGGTAAGGGTCAACAGGGTAAATTCAAGAATTGAATTCCTTATTGAAAACAAGGGGCCCTTTGCATTAATAGATGGCCTTTAGATTGATTCCCTAAATTGATTGAGTTTAAATGAAATTGACTCTGGGTTTACTCACAGTTCCAAGCAGAGCTGACAGGATTCAGGAGTTGATCCAATAGTCCATAGCAACCTGAAAGTCTGATTCTCTTCCTGACTGGGCCCTTGGGGTTCTGTACCCATAACACAGTCCACATTCACATAGTCTCAGAGGAACAGGGTCTGGTGGAACTGGCCGGGGAAGTATTGGTTGTGATCAGGACACACTTTGTTCCTGTAGCTAAGGTCCAGTGGGCTGGGTTCCAGGGGACTTCCAAGTTTCAGGTCATTACACGGTTTAAAAGTCGTCTCGAGCTCAGTGATCTTCACAAACACATACCACCTGAAGAAAGAGAAGACAAGAGAAAAGGTTGGACCATGGTTGCTGCTATTAAAGTGGCTATAGAAAACCTTATTGCCTCCTTACTATGGTGACACCCCCAGATATAGTACATTCAAAATAGCTTTAAAAAGACCAGGGAATTCCATGAATACAGTCATGACCTGGACTCCACTGTTTGCTTGTCAGTCAAAATACATGTTTCTCTTGCTCATTGTTTGGGCCTGACTCAGAGGAAAAGTCTTCATAAAAGAGATGAACAAACTAATAAAGCTACTTCCTGTGTACACCAGGAGTGGGTGTCTGATTGAGTGAACTGTACCGTAGAGAGAGATTGTACTATGCTAGACTGTGTGGGTGAGAGAAGGGAGGGTCGAGGATAGAGAGAGGAAAAGAGAGAGAAAGAAAGAGAAGTGGTGTAGTGTTCACAGTCACGAGTGAGTGTGTGTGTGTGCGAGTGCGTGTGCATGTGTGCATGTGTGTGTTATTCTGTTCCTTTGTCTGCACTGAGACAAACCCCTTTGTTCTAGCCCACACAGTGTGGAAAAGCAAAATATGAAAATTTCAAGAGCTATTAAATCGCTAAGCATGCAATCTAATCCCACCCACGGCAGAATTTCAGAACAGAGTGAGGAATAGACAATCAGTTATGCTATCTCTCAACAATAGAAACATTGAATACTAAAAATGTTTTACATGACAGCCAAGCCAAACACATATAGAGTACAATGCTCTTTTTATTATAGCATCTACACAAAACACATCCAGTTCTGTACATATTTGGAATTGACAGTATTTCATTCCAATGTGCTCTAAACGACTAAGTGTTGCTACACATTGTTGCATTTTGGAATCTGAGCGCCCAAAACAAAGCATTGACAGTGGCATTACTTTATGGCTCTAGCAGTGTACGAAGGAAAAAGCATGGCACTGAGTGCCTACTCACTCCATCTCGCTCTCCCAGCCCCAGAGCTCCTCTACCCACAAGTGGAAACACAAAGCCAGATTGTTAGCACCCGGCCACTGAGACAGAGCAGAGGTGAGTCAGTGAGCTTAGCTGGAGAAGCCTTCTCATACAGAGCTGTGATGGGAAAATGGGGCCTCTAGGAAAAAGGGAAGAACTATTGTGCAATGTCAGTTTTCTACTGATTCAAAATAATGAACGAGAACCTGGGACAGATGAGGAGCTTCTATTGGGTTACATGATAATTATCACATTCAAAAACTGCTGACACAGATTATACAAACAGTTACTTATCCCTGTTGATAGTAGATGACTTTCACTGTTCATTGGCTTACTTTAGCGATGCACGATATATCGGTCAGCATATCGGAAACGGACAATATTAACTAAAAATGCCAACATCAGCATCGGCCCGATGTCTAGTTTAAAGCCGATGTGCAAAACCGATGTCAAAGCTGACGTGCATACCTACAGTTGAAGTCGGAAGTTAACATACACCTTAGCCAAATACATTTTAACTTAGTTTCACAATTCCTGACATTTAATCCAAGTAAAAATTCCCTGCCTTAGGTCAATTAGGGTCACCACTTTATTTTAAGAATGTGAAATGTCAGAATAATAGTAGAGAGAATGATAATTATTTCAGCTTTTATTTCTTTCATCACATTCCCAGTGGGTCAGAAGTTTACGTACACTCAATAAGTATTTGGTAGCCTTGCCTTTAAATTGTTTAACTTAGGTCAAACGTTTCAGGTAGCCTTCCACAAGCTTCCCACAATAAATTCGCCGAATTTTGGCCCATTCCTCCTGACAGAGCTGGTGTAACTGAGTCAGGTTTGTAGGCCTCCTTACTCGCACACACTTTTTCAGTTCCGCCCACATTGAGGTCAGGGCTTTGTGATGGCCACTCCAATACCTTGACTTTGTTGTCCTTAAGCCATTTTGCCACAACTTTGGAAGAATGCTTGGGGTCATTGTCCATTTGGAAGACCCATTTGCGACCAAGCATTAACTTCCTGACTGATGTCTTGAGATCTTGCTTCAATATATCCACATAATTTTCCTCCCTCATGATGCCATCTATTTTCTGAAGTGCACCAGTCCCTCCTGCAGCAAAGCACCCCCACAACATGATGCTGCCACCCCCGTGCTTCACGGATGGGAATGGTGTTCTTCGGCTTGCAAGCATCCCCCTTTTTCCTCCAAACATAACAATGGTCATTATGACCAAACAGTTCTATTTTTGTCAGACCAGAGGACATTTCTCCAAAAAGTACTATCTTTGTCCCCATGTGCAGTTGCAAACCGTAGTCTGGATTTATTATGGCGGTTTTGGAGCAGTGGCTTCTTCCTTGCTGAGCAGCATTTCAAGTTATGTCGATATAGGACTTGTTTTACTGTGGATATAGATACTTTTGTACCTGTTTCCTCCAACATCTTCACAAGGTCCTTTGCGGTTGTTCTGGGATTGTTTGGGACTTTTCGCACCAAAGTATGTTCATCTCTAGGAGACAGAAGGTATGACGGCTGCGTGGTCTCATGGTGTTTATACTTGCGTACTATTGTTTGTACAGATGAACGCGGTACCTTCAGGTGTTTGGAAATTGCTCCCAATGATGAAAAGACATGTGGAGGTATACACTTTTTCTCTGAAGTCTTGGCTGATTTCTTTTGATTTTCCCATGATGTCAAGCAAAGAGGCACTGAGTTTGAAGGTAGGCCTTGAAATACATTCACAGGTACACCTCCAATTGACTCAAATGATGTCAATTAGCCTATCAGAAGCTTCTAAAGCCATGACATAATTTTCTGGAATTTTCCAAGCTGTTTAAAGGCACAGTCAACTTAGTGTATGTAAACTTCTGACCCACTGGAATTGTGATACAGTGAATTATAAGTGAAAAAATCTGTCTCTAAACAATTGTTGTAAAAATGACTTGTGTCATGCACAAAGTAGATGTCCTAACCGACTTGCCAAAACTATAGTTTGTTAACAAGAAATGTGTGGAGTGGTTGAAAAAGAGTTTTAATGACTCCAACCTAAGTGTATGTAAACTTCCGACTTCAACTGTATATAACGTAGTTAGATGACATAATGACACAACAAAAAATACAGCGCAGAACAAAAGCAGACACAGAACAAAAGCAGACACA
Source organism: Salvelinus fontinalis (assembly GCF_029448725.1). NCBI lineage: Eukaryota > Metazoa > Chordata > Actinopteri > Salmoniformes > Salmonidae > Salvelinus > Salvelinus fontinalis. The sequence continues at coordinate 52,658,088 of NC_074665.1, forward strand.
GAACAAAAGCAGAAAAATACTAAGCGCACACTTCCAACAACTAAACAAATTCAAGTAGAGCAGTCATTTGAAAGAGTAAGAACATTTCAGCGAGACAACTCAAAAGACAAAATCCATTAACACCAAGATAATGGAATTCATTGCCCTTTGACAATCAACCGTTCTCTGTTGTGGATGATGTTGGCTTTCGCCGACTGATGAGCACCTCGAGTCACAGTACACACTACCAAGTAGGCGCTATTTTTCAGATGTTGCCCTACCGGAGTTACACAGTATTATTGAAATGCACATCTATGAGCTACTTGCTATGGGTGTCACTGCTATTAGCTTCAGAATTGACATTTGGACCAGTGATGTCAGCCCCATGAGCATGCTGAGTATGAGAACACAGTGGGTCGACGAGGATTTTGTACTGAGGAAAGCCGTATTGCATGCTCAAGAATGTGCTGGCTCTCATTCCACTGCTGCCATTTCAATGGCATTTGAGAACATGTTTGAAACTTGGAAGCATGAACACACTCCTAGCGCTATTCAAACAACTGATTCGAGAAATAAGCTAATCAACTGTGTCATGACGTTGCCCTGTTGGGTGAGGTTTATGACCCCCCCCCCCCCCCATAAATACCTTTCCCCCCTTTCTCTCCACTCACAGAATAGACTCTTGGAAAGCCCTTTGTTAACATTGAGAGAGTATGGTAACATCAATAGGTTGGGGAATAGAACAAGATTTCCCTTTCTCAAGCAGTTGAAAGTGTCAGTTGGTACGTAAAGAATATGATGTCAGATCAGTTGGTGTCTGGGACATTATATCTGATGATAGGACGACATAACTTGTATCTTGGAAAGTCTACACATTCTAGTTATCAGATTCACATGGAATTGTTGTGCAATTTAAATTTTAAATATGAAACTATTTGTGAAAAGATGAAATGTAATTTTAGCTTCAAAATGAGAGAATTGTTTTCATAAGTAAACTATGCTCACTCAGTGTCCACGCCCAAGGGAACAGACATTGGTTGAGAACTATGAAACACGCTCTTCTCTCCCCCAGTACAAAAGCCTGTTGAAGTCAACCATAGTTCCTGATGACGTGAGGACTGGTGTCCATTCATTTAAAGGACTAATTTCAACTACAACTTAACATTTAGTTCCAGAAATGTTAGGACTTTCGACTAGAACAGCCAGAATAGAGTGTGAGCTGATTGTGGCAACTTGGTATGAACTTTGAACGATTATTCACTAAATAAGAAGTGATACCTCCTAGATGTCGAGTTATCAGCTGCAGCTGAAAACGTACGTGGTCTAGGAAAGGACAGATCTCCTAATAACGGCAAGGTACTTTAACGTATCCGCTCTATAACACTACGATCAGAAAGATTGTTCAAAGGACAATGGTGATCTCTGCTGGGTAACCAGTCTTCCATCTTCGACCCATCTATCGAAGCGCAGCTCAGTGTAAATATATCTTGCATTTTCGTTTTCCGAATGGGTGGTTATTAGAAGGCATACGATTCTGTATTTACGGTAGCATAGCTTCTCAAGGTCCGATAGAGACCCAATCCCTTTGTCCCTCAGTCTTCCCACTCTTTCTTTCAAACCCAACCCCCTTCCTTTGTGTAACCAGCCGTCATATCGGGTTAGCACTAGGGGCTTTTCATGACGTGATTAGTCATCGATGTATGATCTTTCCTGTGTATATATGTAATTCTGTGTGATTATTTATGTATTTAGTAAATAAATAATTAAGCCAATTTGTGTTTTGCTGATTCAACTTATAAGCTAGGGTTCGTGCAGATAACCAAGTACTGAATAAGGTGACGATTAATAATTGACTGCTATTGATAGTAAAGATCTTCAGATCTTTAAGAGAGTGGATTCGGGAGATAACCGATCTATATAAATGAATGCTTCCGCGGTGCCCCAGGTTATTAATGGCTTAATTGTTGCATGGTTGAATTAAATCACGTAATCAATTAAACGTTAGGTAATTGATTTGATAAAATAGCATGTCATATAATTTAATCATAGTCAGAGACACGACAACTGCGTCTGCAGCAGGCGTGATACCCTCTATCATGGCATTGAAACGCCTGCACAACCAAAACAAGTACAACAGCACTGAACGTCACAAAATATAGTAAAGTTATTACAATTGCACTCCGTACTTGTAATCCAAGAATGTGAAAAACTAAATTGTAGATGAACAATTGCACAATAACAAGCAAAGCTAAACATGATAAAACATTTCCCTCAATCCTTGATCACCACGCTGTGCACAGTAGCCTGCAAGAGTCCAGCAGATACAGTAACAGGAGCCCCACACTGACACAGGACCATCACTGATGGCACAGCCCCACCCCCTGACCAGGTCGTGCACAAACAAATCACATTAGAGAAGCTGTCAGTCAAATATGAATCATAGTGTATCACGGCAGAAATGGCTCTGTGAGTGATCTCTGGAGCTGGAAAGATAATGCTGCTTTAGCTTTCTACTGGACTTTTACTAACGTTTCGTCACTATGATATTATTTACAGACGAGGAAGGGAATGAAGTAAAGCAGTACTTGCAATTGAAAAATATGTGAATATCAATGACCAACTATTATCTGGGGCTAGATCAGTCACATTACCCTAACGTGGAATATCGCTAAGCGTCCACTATGTCGGGAGTTTTTCAGGAAAATAATAAACCAAATGGAGCTAAGCACAGGCAAACCTGGTAAGTCTGCTTTCCACCAGACACTGGGAGATTAATTCACCTTTCAGCAAGACAATAACAATAAACAATAAAACACAAGGCCAAATCTACACTGGATTTGCTTACCAAGAAGACAGTGATTGTTCCTGAGTGGCCAAGATACAGATTTGACTTAAATCTGCTAGAAAATCTATGGCAAGACTTGAATATGGTTGTCTAGCAATGATCAACAACCATTTTGACAGAGCTTGAAGCATTTTGAAAATAATAAGCAGATAATGGACAATCCAAGTGTGCAAAGCTTTTAGAGTCTTAGAGAGAAAGACCCACAGCTGTAATCACTGCCAAAGCTGATTCTAACATGTATGTTAGAATCCTTACAGTGGGAATTCTTGGAGTGCATTCGGAAAGAATTCAGACCCCTTGACTATTTCCACATTTTGTTACATTACAGCCTTATTTTAAAATGGATTAAATAAATGTTTTTCCTCATCTACACACAATACCCCATACTAATTGATTGGACATGATTTGGAAAGGCACACACCTGTCTATATAAGGTCCCACAGTTGACAGTGCATGTCAGAGCAAAAACCAAGCCATGAAGTTAAAGGAATTGTCAGTAGAGCTCCAAGACAGCATTGTGTCGAGGCACAGATCTGGGGAAGAGTACCAAAACATTTCTGCAGCATTGAAGGTCTTCAACAACACAGTGGCCTCCGTCATTCTTAAAGTTTGGAACCACCAAGACTCTTCCTAGAGATGGCTGCCCGGCTAAACTGAGCAATCAGGGAAGAAGGGCCTTGGTCAGGGAGGTTACTAAGAACCAAATGGTCACTCTGAAAGAGTTCATCTGAAGATGGGAGAACCTTCCAGAAGGATAACCATCTCTGCAGCACTCCACCAATCAGGCCTTTATGGTAGAGTGGCCAGACGGAAACCACTTCTCAGTAAAAAGGCAAATGACAGCCAGCTTGGAGTTTGTAAAAAGGCACCTAAAGGACTCTCAGACCATGATAAACAAGATTCTCTGGTCTGAGGAAACCAAGATTGAGCTCTTTGGCCTGAATGCCAAGCATCACGTCTGTAGGAAACCAGGCACCGCTGATCACCTAACCAATACCATCCTTACGGTGAAGCATGGTTGTTGCAGCATCATGCTGTGGGGATGTTTTTCAGCGGCAGGGACTGGGAGACTAGTCAGGATCGAGGGAAAGATGGAGCAAAGTACAGGAGAAATCATTGATGAAAACCTGCTCCAGAGCGCTCATGATCTCAGACTGGGGCGTAGGTTCACCTTCCAACAGGACAACAACCCTAAGCACACAGCCAAGACAACGCAGGAGTGACTTCGGGACAAGTCTCAGAATGTCCTTGAGTGGCCCAGTCAGAGCCCAAACATGTCTGTAGAGACCTGAAAATAGCTGTGCAGCGAAGCTCCTCATCCAACCTGACAGAGCTTGAGAGGATCTGCAGAGACTAATTGGAGAAACAACTCAAATACAGTTGTGCCAATATTGTAGCGTCATACCCAAAAAGACTTGAGGCTGTAATCGCTGCCAAAGGAGCTTCAACAAAGTACAGAGTAAAGGGTCTGAATACTTATGTAAATGTGATATAAGTTTGCAAAAAAAAAATGAAACCAGTTTTTCATTTGTCATTATGGATTGATGAGGACTTTTTTTTTCTTTAATCCATTTTAGAATAAGGCTGTAAGAGCATTAGTATCATGAACCTGATTATGGTAACATTGTGTACTATACGTTTACAGCATTATACTGGCAGCAGAGTTGCCAGCAAACAACTGTAATTGTATAATACAGCTGTGTTGCTGTAGTGATTACAGTATGCTACAGTATAATGCTGTATTGTATAATACCACTGTTTTTCTTACTGTAAATAATTTTACAGCATCCCTGCTGTATAGAAAACATACAGTATTTAGTTGGCAACTCTGATGTCAATATAATGCTGTATATTACAGGGAAAGATTTTACAGTGTAAAGTAGACACATGCTATAGGCCAGAATAATTACTCAATTTGCCCATTGACTAAGAGAGAGGACAGACGCCAGTCATTAAGATTGTACAGTATGTGTGAGGTCATCGTGTAGCACTCCTCTGTGACTTGATCATTCATACTTACTTACAAACACACAGCATCAAGTAGTGCATAAGCCATGCATAGCCTACACATAGCAGCCAAAACATTGGTTGGAAAATATTTCAAAATAATGTGACATTTTAAATGGCGGTGTTGGATTACAAATGCATTGTAGGCTTCTTAGTTAATGACATAAGACAATGTTTTATTTTAAGGGAAGTGTCTTGCTAGTTGCTCCACTACGAGGCATCTTTAAGCAGGAAGAGTTAAAAAGGCTATTCCACGTACATGTCGATATATCTCTGGGATGCAGGATAGGAAATCAAGCTATAGGTTCACAGAGAACAGCTGATCTTATGGTAAGGTGTTTAACATTCCTTGTCACTAACATCTGTGGTTGTGGTTTCTAGACATACTGAACACGGATGTGTGGGGACGTTTGAGGAGGTTTTGCCAAGTGGATGTGTGGAGATGTGCCTTTGAAATGCTAATGCTAGATACATATTCATCACATATATTGCATTTCATGTCATAAATGACTGATCGATTTAGAGTGTGGATGGAAGAGCAAAGAAAACCTCAACCAATGACTCCAGAGATCCCCACCCTTGAGTTTTAGGGGACCAAAAATTACACTTCTAGGCCACAGCCAAGGCGGGACCAGGAACCGGCAAACATAATCATTACAATTACAACTCAACGTATCCTCCTACAATGTGGGGTCCAACTTTATCAGAACACTTCACATGTTCATCATGCTGAAAAATAAACATTACAGTTATTTAACAATGATGGGAAATACATGGTAACTAGTGTCATAATTATTTTACAATTTAGTAATTTTGGATACGCTCTTACCCAGAGTGCATACATTTTTCGTACTGGCCCCGCGTGTGAATCAAACAACTCTGGCGTTGTAAGTGCCATGCTCTACCAACTGAGCCACACGGGAATCATAAAACATACTGTACTTTACAGTTTCAGTTTCTAGGAGGCCATTCAAGAACTACGCAGCACCGTCATCTTTTAAAATGTTTCAAATTAGCTTCTCACAGCTGGGTTTCATGACTGCTTAAATTAAGTTTTAAAGAAACAGCTCTTTGTGTTAGCTTGCAGACGGGCACAGTAAAGTGAAAAGACACATCCTTCTCTCCCTCAACATTTACTCACTTGCATTCCCTATAAATGAACATCCTCTCCACTGAGTCAGATCAGGACACATAGAGTTGTTTAATGATATCTGATGTAGAACACACAACAGTCAATCACTTGTCGATGTGGTCATCCTGTTGATGACCTTGCTCTCTGTGATGCTGCTATAAACTGTCTATTACAGTGATCTTATAGCAAGGCCCAATGATGATAACATAGACAGAGGTTTTGTAAGGCAGTGCACTATAACTGACACATCCCAGTCCCACATCCCACAATCCATATAAGGAGCATGGGCAATTCCATTCCCACACAGTTTATCATTATGATTACAAGGAAACGTTGTGTATTTTTTTGGAAAGCCAACCTCCTCCCACGGCTTTCACTACAGGGAAGTGAAAGACCAGGCATAACTCATCGACTTGGTTTGCTCTAGTGTGACTAATGCACTGTAACATGCAAACTCAGGTTGATACTTCATTGTGTCATGTTTCCTCTCCCCCAGGGACAGATTTAGCCTATGCACATGCACACAAGTGCATACAAGGTATCTCTGCCCCTTCTCTCTCTCTCCATTTTACTTTCTCTCACCCCAACAGGCCTCTTAGCAGCAGAAGACTTCTTAAGCATTCTACTTCAAGGACACAAGGCAGACTAAATAAAATATGTAACAACATTCTAGAGCCTCTTAACTTCATCATCCCAATTGTAATTACCCAGCTGCTCACAAACAGATGTATGGTAGCAATAAGCTCAGATGCACCCTTCAATCTTAGCTTTAGTAGAACACACACCAGGGTGGTTTGCAATTGTCAGTCAATCCATATGGTCTGCAATATATGCCAAATGAGCCAAGTAGGAGCATACTACCAGGGGTTGAAACATAAACCAGGTGGATTGTATCAGCACATGTGGGTATACAGGGCAGTTAAAAATAAACTGTACATTTTCTATGAGATTTCATACATTTTTATATAAGCCAGCGACTTTAACACTTCCTGACAATACTATGCAACTCAATCCTTGCAAAGATTTTAATGAACGAAACCCAAAATCTTGCAGCATACTCCAAGCAGAATATGAATAATGAAAGATGGACAATGTAGCCTTTGTTTATTTCCCTGCGATTTGCAAACACAGTGAAGTGAACACGGCTTCCCAGTGTCCTCCCTATTGATGGAATGGTAAACAATTCACAGCCAATTCCCACTTCAGATTAGCAGGAAAAATGGCTAAATTGACCTCTATCTAGACTAATTCTCCTCAGAGATGGACAATTCATCCATATCCACTCCCTCTCATCTAATCTCTCCCTCTCACCCTCCCCTTTTCATCCATCCCATGTCCAACTGCATACCTGATGGGACTGTAAAGGCTGCAGGATTAGATTTTATAGCTGTAATATAATTGTGCTTCTATGGCAACCATTGCCATCTGCCTGAGGAATAATTCAATCTGAATCTTTTCAGCAAACAATGTCAGAGCACGGAAGTGGATCTTGACATTCATATAACAACCCTGGGCAACCATGGGCGTGTTCAGTATGTGTTCTAGTGTATGAACCTAGTGAACAGAAAGAGCAGTGATACCTTTACTCTCAAGATAATAAAAACAAGTGATTCATTCAACTACACATTTATTTAACCTATTCTGTGGTGTCAAATTGGTGCCGATAAAGAAAAGGAGATGAAGAGATACTCACACATTGATTTAGCCAATGGTTCAGCCTTACTGAATGTGGTCACTGGTTACTTGAGTCAAGATGAGGAAGTACATAAGCTTAGTACATAGGTTCAGTCAATGCTAAACCATTTTGAGTGAACTTAAACCAATAGTAACTCAAGATTCTAATAATCTGAACTAGTACTTCTGCTAAATTATTTCAATTAGCCCTTCCTTCCTCTTCCTTGTAAGAGTAGACACAGCATATTGAATGCTGAGGAGATACCAAACTGTTTGGTAAAATGTTTTGTCCAATCAAAAGCATAAAGAGTAATGTTGTTACTCCATGGGAATAGTACGTATTTGTAAAGGTCCAAGTTACACACAAAATACACATACAGTATAAACTATGCCATTTGTTTGAAATGTCTGTCTTTAACTGAATTGCAATTCAGCAAAAGCCAAACCTGCGAAACACTATTATTGAAGTGATTACCCACTACCCGGAATGTGAATCAGGACATGGAAAAAAGTAATCATGAAATGAATCATCTCCATTTGAGCAACACGTATCTAATCCCATCCCACATATCTCCAGGTCTGGAAAAAAGCCAATATATTATTCATCGACTTCTGGATGAAGCATCTGTTTATCAGTCTAAAATGATCTAGCTTTATTTTGGTCATTTGATCAGGGATAGAACTGAAGGACATTACAGCACTGATATTGTGAATGAATAACATCTATAATTCATGTGTGAGAATACTGATTAATTTGAATGCTAGGCCTATGTCACATATTGGACCAATTACTGCCAAATGTACCTCAGAGTCTATTTGCTGTTATACAGGCTAATAGGGTTTCTTCACATAAAACAGGAGAAATGACTTGTTGCACATGGTAAATCCTTTCAATGATGTGCCTTTGTTAAGAGGATTTTTAGAAAGGTATGTAAACAAATCACAGCACACATTCAATCAATCCAGTCCCCCAGAAACCTGAAAGGTTAAATGCAGGCTCCTGTTATGCACATGACAGGAGAATCAATATTACCTACATGAAGAGCACACATAAATGTATTTATACAATGGGTGGGTCTAAACCTTGGACACTGATTGGTTAAAAGCTATGACGTTGAAATGCCTTTTTACTGTGTTGCCTCTCACCTGCGCAATCCAATGTCTCATCAGCCCAGGCAGGGAAATGATAGACTTGATCTCCACTATAAAAAGCATCTAGACATTATCTCACATTTCTTTAAGACTAACATGTTGTTTTCAACAGCAGAGATTTGTATAAACCTTGCTGTCTATCTCTCCGACATTTGCAACATTGTTTCAATATTCAGATTCGATCTCCAACTGTCCCATAGTAATGAACGTGTAGGGTTCGTGATTCGGGCCGAGAGAGAGGCAGGTAGCTTTTCTCAGCCAGTCGAAATCATGAATCAGCTGGCATAATTTTTATGGATATATACAAAGAAATGTCAATTGAAAAAAGGTCAAACGAAACGAAGTGCAGCTATTTTGCAGTCTTTCCAGCTTCAGTTTGAAGTTATTGTGTTAGCTGTGTTGTTGGCTAGCTCCCCTAAACAACAGTGTCCTAAAGAGAGCACATTTTCTATGCCAGGCGAAATCGTGCCTCATTAGGTCATTGTTACGGATGTCTCCAAATAAATGTCACTGGCAAACAGCTTAAACAAATACAGCTACTGTTGTTATTCTGTCTGCACTGTTGGACTTGACTGTAAATTAGCCGTAGTTGGCTAGCTACAGTGGTTTGCGAAAGTATTTACCCCCCTTGGATTTTTTCCTATTTTGTTGCCTTACAACCTGGAATGAAAATAGATTTTTGTGGGGTTTGTATCATTTGATTTACACAACATGCCTACCACTCTGAAGATGCTAAATATTCTTTGTGAAACAAACAAGAAATAAGACAAAAAAAACAGAACTTGAGCGTGCATAACTATTCACTCCCCCTAAAGTCTATACTTAGTAGAGACACCTTTTGCAGCAATTACAACTGCAAGTCTCTTGGGGTATGTCTCTATAAGCTTGACACATCTAGCCACTGGGATTTTTGCCCATTCTTCAAGGCAAAACTGCTCCAGATCCTTCAAGTTGGATGGGTTCCGCTGGTATACAGCAATCTTTAAGTCATACCACAGATTCTCAATTGGATTGAGGTCTGGGCTTTGACTAGGCCATTCCAAGACATTTAAATGTTTCCCCTTAAACCTCTCGAGTGTTGATTTAGCAGTATGCTTAGGGTCATTGTCCTGCTGGAAGGTAAACCTCCGTCCCAGTCTCAAATCTCTGGAAGACTGAAACAGGTTTCCCCTCAAGAATTTCCCTGTATTTAGCGCTATCCATCATTCCTTCAATTTTGACCAGTTTCCCAGTCCCTGCCAATGAAAAACATCCCACAGCATGATGCTGCCACCACCATGCTTCACTGTGGGGATGATGTTCTCGGGGTGATGAGAGGTGTTGCGTTTGCGCCAGACATAGCATTTTCCTTGATGGCCAAAAAGCTAAATTTTAGTCTCATCTGACCAGAGTACCTTCTTCCATATGTTTGGGGAGTCTCCCACGTGCCCTTTGGCGAACACAAACGTGTATGCTTATTTTTTCCTTTAAGCAATTGCTTTTTTCTGGCCACTCTTCGGTAAAGCCCAGCTCTGTGGAGTGTACGGCTTAAAGTGGTCCTATGGATAGATACTCCAATCTCCGCTGTGGAGCTTTGCAGCTCCCTCAGGGTTATCTTTGGTCTCTTTGTTGCCTCTCTGATTAATGCCCTCCTTGCCTGGCCCTCTCTTGGCAGGTTTGTTGTGGTGCCATATTCTTTCCTTTTCTTAATAATGGATTTAATGGTGCTCCATGGGATGTTCAAAGTTTCTGTTATTTATTTAGAACCCAACCCTTATCTGTGCTTCTCCACAACTTTGTCCGTGACCTGTTGGGAGAGCTTCTTGGTCTTCATGGTGCCACTTGCTTGGTGGTTCCCCTTGCTTAGTGGTGTTGCAGACTCTGGGGCCTTTCAGAACAGGTGTATATATACTGAGATCATGTGACAGATCATGTGACACTTAGATTGCACACAGGTGGGCTTTATTTAACTAATTATGTGACTTCTGAAGGTAATTGGTTGCACCAGATCTTATTTAGGGGCTTCATTACAAAGGGGGTGAATACAATGCACGCACCACTTTTCTGTTTTAAAAAATAATAATTAAACAAGTATTTTTTTTTACATTTCACATAACCAATTTGGACTATTTTGTATGTCCATTACTTAAAATCCAAATAAAAATCAATTTAAATTACAGGTTGTAATACAACAAAATAGGAAAAACGCCAAGGGGGATGAATACTTTTGCAAGGCACTGTAGCAATAGCAAGCAAGGGATAAGAACGTTGCCAGCCAGTATGGCAATTGGAACATTTAGAATGAACAACTGAGTCATGTTCATATACACAGAACAAAAAGACTGAACGACTGGGTCGGTCTCTGGCAACCGAACCAATGGAATGAACGACCAGCCGGATTGGGTAGCAACCCTACATTTGTGTCGGGACTATATCTTGTGGAAGGATGAAATAGTATATATAAATTCAGCAAAATAAAGTTTTTAATTAAAATATGTCAATCATTATTTTAATATGTTGGTAACCCATTATATAAAAGTGATAATGCCCGAGAAGCCGGTATTTGGAGGATATATTGGCACTGGTTTGCAGGCCTGAGACGAACACCCATGCCAATGTATCCTCCAAACACCGGCTTCTCGGGCGTTCTCACTTACGTATACAATGGGTGGGTCTAATCCTGCACGTAGATTGATTAAAACCACATTCTAGCCGGTACCTATTCCACAAATTACCACTGGCTAAAGCAATTACGTTGAAATGTCTATTTACTCTGTTCCATCTGACTGCGCAATCCACTGTCTACCAGTCCAGCAAGACAATTTATAAAGTTGATCTCCACTGTAAAAAGCATCTAGCCATTATCTCCCATTTCTTTTAGACTAGCCATTGGTTTTCAATAGCAGAAATGTGTATAAACCTTGCTGTCTGTTGCTCTGACATTGGCAACATTGTTTCAATATTGAAATTCGATCTCCAGCTGTCCCATAGTAAAGAACATGTAGGGGTTGGGAGTCGAGACGAGAAATACAGGCAGGCAGCTTTTATCAGCCAGTCGAAATCACGAATCAGCATAGTTTTTATGGATATATACAGTCAATAGAAAACAGGTGAAACGAAATGCAGCTAGTTTGCAGTCTTCCCAGCTTCGGTTTGACTTGAGTGGGTTAGCTGTGTTGTTGGCTAGCTCCTATGAAGAGCAGTGTCCTGATGAGAGCACATGTTCTATGCCAGGTGAAATATCGCATCATTAGCTAATTGTTATGAATGTCTCCAAATAAATGTCACTAGAAATAAATGTCTCCAAATAACCATTGCAATAGAACATTTAGAACGAAACGTTTGGGTCACGTCCATAACTATAGAATAAACATACTTAACGACCAGCCTGGCTTGGGTAGCAACCCTAGATTTGTGTCGGGGATATATATTGTTGAAGGATGAAATGGTATGAATAAATTCATAAAAATAACGTTTTTTTATGAAAATATGTCAATCATTATGTTAATATGTTGGTAACCCTTTGTATAAAAGTGATAATGCCCTCGAAGGTGGTGTTTGGAGGATATATTGGCATGGTTTGCCAGCCCTTGTAGAAACCCATGTCAATAGATAACATATCTACTGCACCCCTACCAATTACAGTATCGAGCAATTTCTTAGATACACAGCTAGAATATCTACTTTTAAAAGATGCACATGTCTCATACAGCATCTATCATTGAAGGTGGTCAAGGGTGAACCACAGTTGTGACATTAGGCAACCTGCTGCTGTATTGGGTAGCCTACCAATAAATATACAATGTGTTCTCTGCTCCTCGCCCCTGCCTGATTCCGTCTAAACCGGGTGGGCTAACCTCAACACCCTGTCCTTAGTGACGGTGTAAGATACTGCTGGTGAATATGAGCTTCTGACGGCTCAGAAAAGTGCCATTTAATCAGGTTTAGATCCACAGTTATCAAACGTTATCAATGAATGCATTCGTGAACATTCTTGGTGGTCGCAAGAGGAACGGGTTTGCTCTAGGAACGTCGCCAACCTCTTATCATGCCAATTTAAGGAACTGCGGTACGCAAAATATTGAATTATTCATGTTGCATTCAAAGCTAGCACACAATATGCCTGCTGCATGGACAATATGAGAATAGATGTTTTGACATCTGCCATATATAAATGCGCTAGGCCTATTCACAGTGCTCGTTGACACGATTTGAATTGTAAAACATGATTGGTTGGGTAGGCTATATCGGATACGTCTACATTAGAAACCTATCTCAGAACTGTTTTTTTTTTGTTCACTAGGCTCAGGCTGCTAGGCTCAGGCTGGCATATGAATAGAAGTGGCATCATCAAAGCAGATACATTCTTACCGTAGATATGTAGGAAATGTGATCTCGCAGCGTCTTGAGGAATTATATGGTTTATTGGCTGAGAAAAAAGCTCAGTATTTTTATTCGCTGGTGTTAATGAGAAGTGGATATGAAAATGAAGACTATCTTCCATGCGGCAAACCTCTTAGGAAAAGATTAATCTTGCTGCCCGGCCGATGATGCCGTAGTACAAAAGTCGCTATGAGCGAAGTAGGCCTGGTCCGTCCCACGGGGCGCATAGGCTAATCACAGGTGTCAAACTCATTCCATGGAGGGCCGAGTGTCTGCGGGTTTTCGCTCCACCCTTGTACTTGATTGATGAATTAACATCACTAATTAGTTAGGAACTCCCCACACCTGGTTGTCTAGGGCTTTATTGAAAGGAAAGACCAAAAACCTGCAGACACAAGGCCCTCCGTGGAATGAGTTTGACACCCCTGGGCTACATGAATCTACACCAGGCAGGTAGGAGTGAGCGTCACTGCAGAGCGGCGCATCTTCTACATCCCTCAATTCGTAATGATGATAGCTGCTGGACGTTCCATGATAATAATTTTCTCTATGATTCTGTTTTTCCTGTAAACACGCCTACGTATTGAAATTAAAGTGACATCGCACAAGTAGGCTACTAGCATAAGTGTAATAGGCCTAATATATATAATAAACAGGCACATAGCACATGAAGTGAAGAGAATTAAAGTCAGATGATTTTCTCGTAGCCTAAATATGTCGTTTTTGTTTTATGTTTAGGCCTTTCTAAGGTGTTTAGCCTACAATGACTAATTCCTGAACATAAGCTACACACTTAATTATTAGCCTACACCGTTTTATTGAAAGGTTGATTAACGTTGTTATCTTGTTCGAGAATCACACAATAACTACGGTAGGCTATCAACAGAGCCATCTGCTGGTAAGAGAGAGCAAACATAGCCTACAACACACACAAACAATGGATAGCCAACAGTGTGTCTGGGCCTAGGGAGGTGAAAAGTGATGGGTATTCTGGCTCTTTTCAGTGAGCCGGCTCTTTTGGCTCCCAAACGGCTCTTTAAAAAAATATGTTTTATATTGTTTCAAGGCAGTTTGCGATAGTTTGACTATGATTGGTGTTAAAACTATTCGAATTAAATTATTAAATTAAATCATACTTAACCACAATGTATTTAAAAATGCATTGTTTTTTTATGAAAAAGAATGCTATTAAACATTTGCATTTAAAGTGTAACTTTTTAATGTATATAAACAAAGTGCATATAAATCTAACCATTCAAAACGAATACAATCTGACCAGCATAAAAGAATATTGCACCATATCAGAAAAAAGAAAAAAGAATTGCAAAACTGCAGCATCCCACTTAAAACATTAAACTGGTCCCTCTTTTCTCTCCTTTATTGCCATGTTATAACCAGCAGCACACAGCAATGCTGACCATATTTTGCTTTTATGAGAGATTTGCATTCAGAAATGCATTCACACTTTCGAGGGGGTGATGCGGTTTCTTCTCTCAGTAATTATTTGTTCTGTTTTCGAGAAGACCCTCTCAGAGGGAACAGATGTGGCCACTATGCAGAGTCTCCCTGTAATGACTTTAGTAAGCCGTGGGTAGACAGAGGCCTTGTTCTTGCACTAGCTCCACTAGAAGGGGCTCCTCCAAATAGGATCAGACCTCCATTATGGCATCTGCTGAGGGATTCTTTCGTGCTGCATCCCCAGTTACTCTCTCGTCAAACAGCAGACGTTTGTGGCACTACTGGTGGTGCTTCTGCTCCATCTGATCTCTCTTCTTCCAGTTGCCCTGGTGCCTGAGCCAGCTGACCGCTGGGGCTGTCCCTCCCTGCTGCTGAGGTTATTCTTTGAAGAGCCTCATCAATCGCTCTGGCATCACAGAAGGCTAACTTCTTAAACCTGGTGTCAAGTGCAGCGGTTTCTGATAGCACGTGATTATGTTGCATTCTGTGGAACTTTCTGTCCATTGATGAACATAGGGTCTCCATCAACTCTGTCACATGTCCTATGGTTACATTTGCTTCTCTCTGGCAGCTAGCTGTGATTCGCTGCAGACCCTTACACAGGAGTACCATTTTTGAGGCTGTCACATAACTGAAAATAGTGAACAGTAACTTATTAGTTCAGGTTCATGTTTTGTCTACTGATACTACATTCTCATCTACTGCTCATATACATATATAATACTGGATTAAATAATGATGTAGTAATAACTGCTTACTGTACTTCTTTCCACTGATCTCCACAGTGACCTGCTCAAAGTGTTCCAGGACTCTGCACACCTCCTCCACCACCTCCCATTCCTCTTGGGTCAGAGCATCAACAGGTGCATTGACAATGGCCAGGGTAGAGATAAATGGCATCATTTGACTCAAGAAACCACTTCAACATATAAAATATTGAATTCCACCTTGTAGTGCAGTCTTGTTTAGGCCTCAGCTCAGGCATCCCCATCTGGCGTTGTGTAGACTTTAGTTTTTCAGCACCTACTGTGCTCCTGTGGAAGTATTCCACAGCTGCTTTCACTTTGTCCACAGTGGGCTTCATCACCTTCAGAGCATCTCTTACAATCAGGTTTTTTGTGTGGGCAAGACATGGATGACGGGTCCATTTAAAAATGTTCATGGCTTTGGTTATGTTAGCTGCATTGCCGCTAACACAACAGACCACTTTTCCATCTACTTGCCATTCTCTGGCCACTCTCAACAGTTCCTCTGCCAGGTTCTCTGAGGTGTGTTTGTCACTGAACTCAAAGCAGTCTAGAAGACAGTTAGACATCGAAAAATCTTCAATGAAGTGACATGTAACCGACATGTAAGAAGTAGTTACTCTTGATGTCCACCAGTCAGTGGTAAGGCAAACTGCAGTAGGTTTTTGGACTCTTTCCCACACTGAAGCCTTCGTGCTCTCATACAGTTGTGGAATAAGTGATTTTGAAAGGTTTTTCCTGCTTGGAATTGTGTACATTGGATTTAGACTATTGCCATAATTTCTAAAACTTCTGACCTCCACGATCGAAAATGACTGAAAATTGGTGGCAATCGTTTTAGCCAATGCAATATCAATTTGGCCTTGTTTTGCTACAGACATAGACTTTGGCATAAACTCGTCCATAGAAGACTGCGCTGCTGTGGGTCGCGGAGTAGGCCTACTTGACCGAGTGGATACGCTGGCTCCACCACTATCCCTAGCAGGCCCGCTAGTTTCTCGAAGCGGCGCTACAGCTAGCTTCATATTTGGGTGCACAGTTTGCATATTCCGGTGTAGATTGTGCGTAGAACTGGCTTTATATGAGATTTTGTTTTGGCAAATTTTACACTGTGCTCTAACATTGTCTACATTATGAAAATACATCCAAATGCCACTGTGCTTCCGACTCATTTTCCAGCTGTTGTTTTCACAGCTGTCCTTCCTCTCTCTCCTCAGCTGCTAAGTGTGTGATTGTGAGTGAGTTGGCTCGGCCCTCCCTCACGCATCTTTGGTTCATTGGTTAACACTGCGTGTCTGATTGACAGGAACAACAGGTGAGGCTGTTAGTCTGAGCAGACAGAACGAATGAATGTGTATGTGCTTGAGCATTTAGGCCTATATTATTATTATTTATTTTTTGTTCTTTGAATTAGTTAATTCTATTCATTTCAATATTTTGATTATTCATATGTTATTTTTTAAATAGATTCGGCTCTTCTGATGTGCGAGCCGGATCCCAACGTTTACCTACAAGAGCCAGCTCTTAGAGCCAACTCATTCGCGAACGACCCATCACTAGAGATGATACCTACTGTAGGTCGGCAGCACAGGTTGCAAGATGATTTCCAATTGGTGCCGGATTTATTCAATAACGGGTTAGGGAGCTATCATTGGCGACAGCATTCATGTGCTCAAGACCAAGGAGAAATTAAGAAGAAAAGGAGCAAAATATATTGGCCCACACTTGACATGGCTAACGTAGCAACACACAGCAGCACACACATTTACATTCTCCTTCTCATCCCAAAGACTGAAACCAACCGATTCAAATACCCTCTGTGTCAGGAAGCTCACTCTAGTGGAATATAGGCCTACTATTGCCATATGTAAACAGGTTGCATCAGGTAAGTAGATTTTAGGGCAGTGTTAATTTAGTCAACAAAAATAGCACAGTTGGGACCAAGTCACTATTATTCGAGTAACAAACAAGTCTCAATGCAAATTAATTACTTAAAAATCATACAATGTTGTTTACTGTTTTTTTTTAGATTCTGTCTCTCACAGTTGAAGTGTACCTATGATAAAAAATTACAGACCTCTACATGCTTTGTAAGTAGGAAAACCTGCAAAATCGTCAGTGTATCAAATACTTGTTTTCCCCACTGTATATATTTCACTGCATGTCTAAAGATAGCTGTAACATCGCACTACCTTCAATAATTATGAATTAATTACGATATGTGTGCGTAATAAAAAAGCTACAGACTGTTCATACTTTCCATCCAATCCTGCAACCTCCACTGCAGACTATGTAACCATACCAAAATTTGAGTGTTACGGATTTACTTTTACATGTAGTTTATGAGACCAGGCTGAATTATAATTATAATATAATTATATGAATTATACCCAAACTATGTCTATCTGAAATATGAAAATGATCAATGTTGTGGCAAAAATGCGTCCATAGCAGATTTCTAAACGGCACTTTATATGTATAATATTAAGGTTCCGGTAGGTACGCTACTCTGTTTTTGCCAGGCAATACCGGAGAAAATTAAACAAGGGCTTTCTGGTCACAAATATGGATGTGTGTGCCGCCTTTGTGGCCAGTGCTGATGACTGGTCATTTTGTCAACAGTGAAGACACACAACTTTTTGGTTCTGAAGCACAGATTATATGTTTTTGAAACAATATTCTGGTGCAATGCCGTAGGCCTGTGTTAATGACCAGATAGAATAAGCAAAGGTATAAATATAAAATACAAATGGAAGGCTAAAGTGCCTTCAGAAAATATTCATACACTTTGACTTATTCTACATTTTGTTGTGTTAAAGCCTGAATTCAAAATTGATTAAATAGATTTTTTCTCTCACCCATCTACTCACAATACCCCATAATTTGTATTTTACCTTTATTTAACTAGGCAAGTCAGTTAAGAACAAATTCTTATTTTCAATGACGGCCTAGGAACAGTGGGTTAACTGCCTTGTTCAGGGGCAGAACAACAGATTTTTACCTTGTCAGCTCGGGGATTCAATCTTGCAACCTTTCGGTTACTAGTCCAACGCTCTAACCACTAGGCTACCATATTTTTAGACATTTTTGCTAATTTATTGAGAATGAAATACAGAAATATCTAATTTACATAAGTATTAACACCCCTGAGTCAATACGTTGTGGAAGCACCTTCAGCAGCGATTACAGCTGTGAGCAGTGGAAATTTTAGCATGTAAATCTTGATGGGCCAAAAAAAGAAAGAAAGTGGGATGCATGCCAGCAAAGCCACTACACAACACAACACTAAACAATACATTAATTGCACTATAACGGTGACAGATGGTGCCCACAAACTGGTAGGGCCTACATAAAGCTGTCCCAACAGCAGAGTCGCAAACAGCAGTCCCAACACCTTACCACTGCAATACCTGGCTATCAGCGGAGCCTTGTCAGGCAGCAAAACAGTTAAATCAATACCCTTTAAAAAACATAACTGATATGACTGACTTGCTTAAACAAATGTGGTTTCTACTGACAATTGAGATGTATAAACTATGGCATAAGGTGACGACAAGCGGATGAGAGGCAATCCGTAATTTCGATTAATTAATCAATCAATCAAGTTTATTTTATATAGCCCTTCGTACATCAGCTAATATCTCGAAGTGCTGTACAGAGACCCAGCCTAAAACCCCAAACAGCTAGAATGCAGGTGAAGAAGCACGGTGGCTAGGAAAAACTCCCTAGAAAGGCCAAAACCTAGGAAGAAACCTAGAGAGGAACCAGGCTATGAGGGGTGGCCAGTCCTCTTCTGGCTGTGCCGGGTGGAGATTATAACAGAACTATGCCAAGATGTTCAAAAATGTTCATAAGTGACAAGCATGGTCAAATAATAGTCATGGATAATTTTCAGTTGGCTTTTCATAGCCGATCATTAAGAGTTGAAAAACAACAGGTCTGGGACAGGTGGCGGTTCCATAATCGCAGGCAGAACAGCTGAAACCGGAACAGCAGCAAGGCCAGGCGGACTGGGGACAGCAAGGAGCCACCACGCCCGGCAGTCCCGACGTATGGTCCCAGGGCTCAGGTCCTCCGAGAGAAAGAAAGAGAGAAGGAGAAATTAATGGGAGACATTAATGAGAGAGCTACGATGGACGTAGTCAATATAACTATTTGTTCAGCACTTTTGAAATGTACAGCAACAGAAATCAGAACATGGGTCGTTCTTACAGTGTTCTCCCTGTACACCAAGTCAGAACCGTAGCATAAATAAAGGGGGCATATAAGCAGATAATGAATGCTCTTACAATATTCAATGATTCTATTTCTCAAAAACAGGTTATAGGCTACTTGTGCACCACCAAGTCAGAACAGTAGGTGAAATTAAGAGGTGAAAATAGACCAAAGTATTAGGGTGAGGCACATGGGTTACTAACAGCTTACTACACAACATACACTTAGTATTACTTTCTTAGCTACAGTATACATATCTCCCTGGCATATTACATCTTTTATACAGCAGCATACAGACATTTTTGGACTCACCTTGTTGTGGTGTGTTCACTTGAGCAGGAAGGTGGCGCGGTGGGCCTTCATGGGCAAATTTTGTCATTAAACTTTGTCATCAAAGTCTGGCATTCTCTGGATTTATGGTGCTTTCAAGACAACTGGGAACTCAGGGAAAAAAAGGTTGAATCATGATGATGTCAGTGATCTTCAGGTTGTAGCTCTAGAAATAGGCCAGAGTTCATTTGGATGAAAGTTGAAAACTTATTTTCCCAGTCGTAGCTCGTTTTCTCCCGAGATCCCAGTTGTCTTGAACTCACTAAAGTCAGATTTTGCAGTTCTGAGTTAACAGTTGTTTTGAGCAAGGCACAAATCATGCTTCATTGACAGCATGGCCAATGTTGAATGTTTATAATTTTAAACTAGGAAAAGAGTAAGGCCAGGCACCATAGGCTAATATTGTTATTTACCAGTTGAAAGTATACATAAATAAAATATATTATTGTATTACAAGTTTTATTTATTTAAAAATTATATTATGCAAATGATGTAAACCCTCCTTAAATATGAGCTCATTTCCATATTACTAGAATCCGTTTTTCAACACATTGCTTCAAGGCATAATTGTTTATCTTTTTTTATTGTGATAAGACACTCAATGGTCAGACTTTTACAGATTATTTTATAAAAATGTTGTAATTTCATGGAATTATTTAAACACTATTCACATGTATGTCGGATGCATAGTGTTCATATATTTACACATAAAATGACACTTAAAATCAAAACGACACAAGATATAAAAAAAGCCCCTGTAAAAGTCTGACAATAAGACCTAAGAACCTGTGTGTGGGATAATGTGAATGTACGTCTACGTCCTTTGAAGACTGAGAAAAATAATTTGGCGCACGGGGAACATGTCATTTTGAGAAAATTGCCGATAATGATAAGCTAATGCAATTAAAATGTACTTTCCATAAATATGACAATTTATGTCACATTATTTCAACTCTTATTCATATATCACTTCTAAACTGACAAATAAACAAAATATACCTTTTCAAATACATTTCCACGTTTAATACATTTGTTTCAAGCAATTGAGCATATGCTTTGAATACTGGTCTGTTGGGCAAATATGCAGTTTTGGGAAAATTCTCATATCACTTTGCTCAATTTGTCACATACAAGGACTTTGAATGGCTGTTGAAATGTGCAGAACATTAATCAGCAATTCTTACCCCATATGTAAGGCCCTCTGAGTTGCTGGTGCGGCTTTACTTTCTTGACAGTGTCAAGGGACCTGCGCCTACGCTTGGCACACTACGTACATTGAAGCAGCATCCGCTCTCTCAACTCACAGAATCCCTGGTTGGTGGGGTCTATAGTCATTTTCAGTCCAGTGTTTAGACACTTATGGCAAATCAAATCATGTACACTTTGGTTTATTTGTGACATGTGGAATAAAAGCCTATGTCTGCTGTCTGGTTGATCGCTGCTAGTTGTCATCTTGATCTCAACTAATTTGCATCTTGACGCGCTGCTGTGGGCTGCTCTACCTATATCGCCACCGCCTCGATCGGACGATCAGGCAATTTTTTTTCATTCACTGCTTTTCTCGCATTGGCTAACTGAGATCTCCTATTTTTATTCACTTACTGTAGGTATATTCTTCGAGATGTTCTCATTTTGTCTCTCTTTACATGGAATCTTCGCGGGAGATATTTTCAAATGCGGAAGTAAAGCGCGGCACTCGAGGCATTTTAACCAATCAGGTTGCCGGAAAGGGCCTTTAAATGTCAGTAACCAATCGGATGTCAGGATATTACTAATCTTTCAGCACGAAGCACTACGCCTACAAAGGATATAACCATGTGTGGACTAGCTAATGATATGCTCCGGAAAACAAGCGTTTGAATGATGTATGATTCAACATGGAGTTTAAAAAGAGCGGTTGTAGTGAGGTGCGTACTGGTGGTAGGGAAGTCAGGCGCAGGAGAGCGAAAACTGATTTACAACGGTGTCGTTAAATATCCATAAACCACCGTCAACAGAACAATACAATACAATACAATACAATACAATACAATACAATACAATACAATACAATACAATACAATAAATGGGTCAAACAAAACCCGGTAAATACCAGCAGACCGTGCATAAGCACTACAAGAAACAATTACCGACGAGGACATGGGGGGAACAGAGGGTTAAATACACAACATGTAATTGATGGAATTGGAACCAGGTGTGATGGCAGACAAGACAAAACCAATGGAAAATGAAAAGTGGATCAGCAATGGCTAGAAGGTCGGTGACTTCGACCGCCGAACAAGGAGGGAGACCAACTTCGGCGGAAGTCGTGACAGCGGTTGAAGTCTTAAATGAAACATGCTATCAAGAACGACATTTATGGTAGGTGTGGTTGACAGATTTGGGATAAAATGATACAAAAAGTATTTACATACATTATTGACGATTTATTTGTACATTTTATGGATGTTATAGTTGCAAAATATCCCAAAATCTGAAAATTGACAAATGAAAGCAAAATCATTTTTTTTTTGCCTGTGGTGCCTGGCCGTAATCTTAAACTTTGGACCTTTGCAATGCTTGCAGTTAGACACACTGATACCTTCCAAACCACGCATTGTTGAATTTGCAATTTCCAACTTGTTGTGTAATGTTTATGTCGAATGGGTGATGAGCACCAATACGTTTTATCTATAATGTATACTTATTATTTATCTTCATATGACAAGGATTAAAAAGGATTTGCCAGCAGATTGTCGACTTGATTCATGATGATGACTGCGAGCTAAGATTTTGAAAGTATGATGTTGACATGATCAGTCCAATCAAAGCTACTGTAGATATAATTTGATTTGACGTATTGTCCCCATGAGTGACAGAACCTTGAGCCAATCACAATGCAACGCTCAGTATTTTCTGCTGACTTGCTCCACCATCATAGAAAGTCAGAGCTAGACTGAAACAGCTGCATTTTGGAGCTGTTTTACTCAAGAAAACAAAAAAAAGAGACCATGTTTGTATGCAGCCTTATTAACTCAATTATATATTTTTTACATTGTTTGCAAACTGATATGTGACACGTATTATTGCCAAAATAGCATGCAAAACAGGAAAGCCCCCCAAACATGTGGGCCTCAAAAGACCCACCTGCCTTGAATGACGGGTAGCCACTGGCTAGAAAGGATATGGCTAAGACATGATGTTGCCAAATCACAATCTGCTCAGATGAGTAGAGAACTAAGTTTGCAAAAACAATGCAACATGTAATCAACTAAACATTAGTTTATACACACGTTGCAAAACAACCAACACAATGGTTTCAGTGTGGGGCATAACGCGTAGCCTACACACTTTAATAGTTAATAGCAACGTGAAAGAGCTTGTCTGTAGGGAAACGGAGCTCTACAGTCACATGATGATGGTCGTTTTATGATAAAAACGTTTATCACACACGCGCACATACACGTTATTTATGTAGGCTACGTATCACAGGCAGACCCGGTGTGGTGAGAACTCGATCAGTTTGAATAAGGCGATTTAAGCACTTATTTCAAAGAGCACTCCATAATCCACGGACCAGTGGGCAGAGCTAGACATGTTGGACTTGGGCACGTTTTCATACAAAGAAAAAAACTCTATTTTTATGATGGGTCCGCCGTGATTCTGTGTAGCCTGATTATGCTAATATATTTGAGACCATTGTATTGCTGTTCATTTCTTTTTTGACTTAATAAGTAAAATATCTTTGGGTAGTAAACATGGAAACCACAACAAGTCCCAGACAGTTCGCAATAGAACATACCAAAGGGGGGCATCGTTTACTTGGCTAAATCAATTATTGGGATCATCTGGTTACCACCAGTGTTTGGAATATATTGATTGAGTTAACAAAACAGTCCAGGGACCCCTTTTTACGCAGAGATTTTGTTTGTCAAAGGTCCACAGTGGGTCTGTGTAAACTATGCGATTATATTGGAGACTGGTTTATAGCAGTGAATGTCATCTACTGTTATAGTATTTCTAAGTAGCAGCCATATCAGCCAGGGAAACTAATTATTCTCACTTTGATAGACCATTCAGATGTCTGCCTGACTTTTGTCAGTCTTTAACTGAATTATTAGGATTTTCTTATGATCAAACAAAATTACTTATTTTTTTTCAAATAGATGTATAATTTAATTGTGTTTTCTTTTAAAAGACGGGCCTGGCTGAGAATAGAACATTCAGTTTTCTGCCTGAGTGTGGCGCTATTTACCGCAATTTTCTGGATTATCTTGTGACCAGAACAAAACGATTTATGTTAATAAAACTAGAGATTGAAAAAAATGGTGTTTCTTTAGTAAAAATATGGGCCTGGCTGACATGGGTGTTTCTCCACCTTACTTTCATTGTGGTCATCCATGGTTGTTTGTTATTTAACAGGTAACAAGAAAGGAAAGCAAAATAATTGAAATAAATGGTATTTCTTTGAAAAGAGGATATTGAATGCTACCTGAATTGACTCAGAAAAGTAAAATAAGTAGGCCTACAGTATCACAGCCAGGTCAAACAAGTGTGTGTGTGTTAGTCAGATAATCCAGTGTCCACTGCAACACTTGATTATTCTTAGCCATGCTCTCATTAACCATTTAAAAATATATATATATATTTCGCTGTCTCTCCTTCCGGGGGAGGAGTGAGGACCACGACTGAGGACACCCTGGCCTGACACCTGGACGTTCCTGGCCCAATCCCACCTGGGCTCCCTCTACCTGCTACCTGTCTGCTACTTTAAAGTCCATAGTTAACCTATACAGCTCTGGATCCGTTGTCTTACCTAACGTTACTACTACAACAACTTGTGTCAATTATGTTCTCTTTTATAGAATACCCTTTATTACTAATGACTCAAAGGTGTGTGACCATTAACTTTGGCTACATATCCATTGTCCTTCTCCCAAAGGGTGGCTATAGCAAGTTTTGCATCAAATTGGTGACAGATTTTCATGTGAATATTCTAATATCTGCATAATAACAATATGCACACTTCAGAGTTTCCTTTAGGAGCATTTGCCGCTGGACAGCGTACACATGAAGATTTTAAATAACTGGACATTTGATACATTTACCAGACATCTATATCCATTCAGATCCGACCTGGTGCAGCACGCGCTACCAATAAACAAGGGATATTGGCCAAATGAGCCACATTTCCATTTCCAAACAGCCTATAACAACTTACAAAAACACTATTCATTGGGTTTCGATGTGTAGCATATGCAAATTTTTTATCGCCTTTTTTGGGGGGGAGGAGGGGGGGGGGGTTTAGGCTACTTTCCTAAAACAATAATTGTCCATCTCACGGTTCAGCTGTCGGAGATTTGAGCACTAAATGCATCAGGGCATTGCATGAATAGGCTAAAGGCTTAGGTGTCCACTTTATGATATACAGTCCCTTCGGAAAGTATTCAGACACTTTGACTTTTTCCACTTTGTTACGTTACAGCCTTATTCTAAAATTGATTAAATATTTTTTCCCCTCAGCAATCGACACAAAATAGCCCATAATGACAGTGAAAACAGTTGTTTTTTTTGCTAATATATATATATATTTAAACAGAAATACCTTATTTACAAAAGTTTTCAGACCCTTTTACTATGAGACTCGAAATTGAGCTCAGATGCATCCTGTTTCAATTCAGCATCCTTGAGATGTTTCTACGACTTGATTGGAGTCCATCTGTGGTCAATTCAATTGATTGGACATGATTTGGAAAGGTACACACCTCTCTCTATATAAGGTCCCACAGTTGACAGTGCATGTCAGAGCAAAAATCAAGCCATAAGGTTAAAGGAATTGTCCCTAGAGCACCGAGTCAGGATTGTGTTAAGGCACAGATCTGGGAAAGGGTACCAAAAAATGTCTGCCGCATTGAATGTCCCCAAGAGCACAGTGGCCTCCATCATTTTTGAATGGAAGATGTTTGGAACCACCAAGACTCTTCCTAGAGCTGGCCGCCCGGCCAAACTGAGCAATCGGAGAAGGGCCTTGGTCAGGGAGGTGACCTAGAACCAGATGGTCACTCTGACAGAGCTCTAGAATTCCTCTGTGGAGATGGGAGAACCTTCCAGACGGACAACCATCTCTGCAGTACTCCACCAATCAGGCCTTTATGGTAGAGTGGCCAGGCGGAAGCCACTCCTCAGTAAAAGGCACATGACAGCACACTTGGAGTTTGCCAAAAAGGCATCTAAAGACTCTCAGACCATCTGATGAAACCAAGATTGAACTCTTTGGCCTAAATGCCACGCGTCACGTCTGGAAGAAACCTGGCACCATCCCTATGGTGAAACATGGTGGTGGCAGCATCATGCTCTGGGAGACTAGTCAGGATCGATGCAAAGATGAACAGACCAAAGTACAGCGAGATCCTTGATGAAAACCTGCTTCAGTGTGCTCAGAACCTCAGACTGGGGGCGAAGGTTCACCTTCAAACAGGACAATGACCCTAAGCACACAGCCAAGACAACGCAGGAGTGTCTTTGGGAAAAGTCTCTTATTGTCCTTGAGTGGCCCAGCCAGAGCCCGGACCTGAACCTGATCGAAAATCTCTGGAGAGACCTGAAAATAGCTATTTAGCAACGCTCCCCATCCAACATGACAGAGCTTGAGAGGACCTGCAGAGAAGAATGGGAGAAACTCCCCAAGTACAGGTGTGCCAAGCTTGTAGCGTCATACCCACTAGGTATCCCCCAATCCCTTTCCAAGAAAACTTGAGGCTGTAATTGCTGCGAAAGGTACTTCAACAAAGTACTGAATAAAGGGTCTGAATACTTATGTAAATGTAATGTTTCCATTTTTTATTGTTTATAAATTTGCAAACATTTCTAAAAAACTGTTTTTGGTTTTTCATTATGGGTTATTGTGTGTAGATTGATGAGGGGGAAAAAATATTGAATACATTTTTGAATAAGGCTGTAACGTAACAAAATGTGGGAAAGATCAAGGGGTCTGAATACTTTCCGAATGCACTGTATGTAGCCACCTTATCATGGAACAACTTGGGAGAGTGATGATCTGCAACCGACAGTGCATTCAGTATCAGAAGTAAGAATACAGCCAGACTGGCTTGCTATTGTGGCTTTCTAGACCTTATCAACTTTTGAGAGTAGATCCACAGCTGATCCAAATTGAATGAAAGATTCAAATCACAGGGATTTGGTTTCGTTATTGAAATTAAATTTTCACTGCAGACTAGAATATAATTTTGTACTTGCTTGAAAACAACAATTAAATTATTAATTAATTAGGCTAGTCTAGGTAGGATCATTTTATTGTCCCTAAACAAGATCAATAGGGGAGCTTTTTGAGCTGTGTGTCATGTCTTCACTGTTATTTCATGTGAAATTATGCACCTGGCCTCACCACTGCCTATCAGCTATTCCTATTTGTTCTTGTGGATTCATATTTAAAATTGATGCAGCTTTGAATGCTTTTATGTGTGGTATGATTGCTAGTTAGCCAATTGCAGATCTAGAAAAATGATCCACCTAGCACTATTGTCACTATGAATGGTGCAAAGAGGGCAGGATGGACCGTTAGGCTGGTAGACTATACTGACGTAAGAACACGGAAAAGCGCAGTGCATAATGGAAGTACAAAAACACCTTGATATAGGGGAAGTGCATGCAAGCAGATGAAGAAATTTGTCTAGGATGGAGGAAATTATACAGTAAAACCTGTAAACAAGGGTGTAAAAAAACACACAAACCTCCCCAAAGCAAAAAAGAAAAAGGTTTGACAAACCTCCCCTATTTTGGACCACCCCCTCCACCCAGTAAATCATGATCTGTCCCTTATTCGCATAAAAACTATGATTGGAAACGTGGTTTATTTGAACAAAATAAAGTCATTTTGTTATGATCACAAGGAAATCCTACAAATTCAGGTAAAGAGCACCACAGTCAGGCAGAAAAATCTTAATGTTCTATCATAAAGTGAGAACAGTTAGTTTCCCCTGCTGGTATGCTGCTACTTAATACTATAACAGTAAATTAATAGATGACATTCACTGCTATAAACCTGTCTACAATATAATCGCATAGTTTACACAGACCCACCATGGACCATTAACATATAAATATCTGTGTGAAAGGCATCCCGTGGTCTGTTTTGTCAACTCACTCAATGTATTCCAATATTGTGGCATAACTAGCTTACACAGAACCACGGCGGACCCATTGTACAATTAGAGCCTTTTCTTCATATTAAAACGTGTCCCAGTCCATCATGCCTAGCTCTGCCCACTGGCGCGTGGCTTACGGAGCACTCTTTGAAATAAGTGCTCCTCAGGCCTTATTCCAAGGGATCAAGTTATATCACCACACCAGCACCAGGATAAATTAACGAAGAAGGCAGTTGAAATCGGCAGGGTGCAACATTTTCTGGGGTCCTTCCATTGGTATTATATTGAATTATGCTTATATAATCAAGCTATACCACAATAAACATAACGTTTAAATGCAGGGAATCCGAGATCATTGAGAGATTTGGATCTCTGCTGCTCTGTATCAGCACAATGGACAGCGCCCTACAGCTAGACCATTTTGGTGATGAATATAAGATACAAGATAAATAGGCCAATTCACCTATTACAAACAGCCTATGTGAATCCAGCCATACACACAGCTATCTTATCAAAATAATGCAGACTAAATGCTGAAAGTCGTAGCTTAGTTATTCATGCATGCAACAAGAAATACTGAACAGCAGTTTGGCTTAGAATACCGACACAACAACGAATGCAAACAAATGTGAACAGAACAAAACAGCGGTGCGAAGTAGTAGGCCGCCTAGTAAACAAAATATCAGATCGTTAACGAACTGACCTACGCCTTGACCTCTTTCTCCCCTCTCTCTCCAGATGAAATCATGCCACTAGTGATGTCTGGCCGCCCGACAACCAGCCCGCTTGATCCCATCCTCCTCCCTTTTCCAGACCATCTCTGGAGACCTTCTCCCATTTCTTGCTTCCCTCATCAACTCATCCCTGACCACCGGCTGCGTCCCCTCTGACTTCAAAATGGCCCGAGTCAGTCCCCTCCTCAAGAAACCAACACAACTCAACTATAGACCTGCATGATCTTTCTTTCTTTTCTATCCAAAACAATTGAGCGTGCTGTTTCTGATAAACTCTCTTGTTATCTCTCAGAACAATAATGTTGACCCTAACAAGTCAGGCTTCAAGAAGGGTCACTCAACCGAGACTGCCCTTCTCTGTGTCACAGAGGCTCTCCGCACTGCCAAAGCTGACTCTCTCTCTCCTCTGTACTCATCCTCCTAGATCTATCCCCTTCCTTCGACACTGTGAACCATCACATCCTCCTCTCTACCCTCTCAGGAATGGCCGTCTTAGGCTCTGCACACTCTTGGATTGCATTTAGGCCCTATCCTCTTCTCTCTATACATCACGTCACTTGGTTCCGTCATATCCTCACATGGTATCTCCTATCATTGCTATGCCTTCTGACACCCAGGTGGTGACACGCATCTCAGAGTTCCTGGCAGATATCCCAGCTTGGATGTCGAGCCACCACCTCAAGCTGAGATACATGACGGAGCTGCTCTTCCTCCCGGGGAAGGCCTGCCCACTCAAAGACCTCTCCATCACAGTTGACAACTCCACAGTGTCTTCTCCCAGAGTGCAAATAACCTTGGCGTGACCCTGGACTACACCCTATTGTTCTCTGCAAACATCAAAGCAGTGATTCGCTCCTGCAGGTTCATGCTCTACAACATCCGTAGAGTACGACCCCACATCTCACAGGAAGTAGTGCAGGTCCTAATCCAGGCATCTCCCGTCTGGACTACAGCAACACACTGTTGGCTGGGCTCCCCACTTGTGCCATCAAACCCCTGCCACTTATTCAGCCCAGTCCAAGCTCTTCTCTGTCCTGGCACCCCAATAGTGGAACCAGCTTCCCCTTGAAGCTAGGACAGCAGAGTCCTTGCCAATCTTCCGAAAGCACCTGAAACCCTACCTCTTCAAAGAGTATCTTAAATAATCCTCTTTCTCACCTCACCCCCCCTAATTACTAATAACTATTTTATTGAGGAAAAGTGTACATACTATGCCTGTGATATGTGGTTGTCAAACCTAGCTATCTTAAGATGAATGCTCTTAATGCCAAAAATGTAAATGCAAAATAAAGGCATGACACAATCTATATTTAGGATAGTTACATTAACAATAAACAAAAGGCAAGTGGAGATCTAAATAACCAAAACATAGCCACCCTGTCACGTTCCTGACCTATTTATGTTAGTTGTTATGTGTGTTAGTTGGTCAGGACGTGAGGTTGGGTGGGCATTCTATGTTTTCTGTTTCTGTGTTTGGTTTTGGGTTGCCTGGTATGGCTCTTAATTAGAGGCAGGTGTTTGGCGTTCCTCTAATTAAGAGTCATATTTAGGTAGGCGTTGTCACAGTGTTCGTTGTGGGTGATTGTCTTCCGTGTTTGTGTTATGTCTGCACCATACGGAACTGTATACGGTTTGTTCGGTTTATGTAGTCTGTTTCCTATTCGTGCGTTCTTCGTGTTTATGTAAGTTCTCATGTTTAGGTCAGTCTACGTCGTTTGTTATTTTGTATCATTTCAAGTGTAGTTCGTGTTCGTTTTTCGTCTTGTCATTAAATTCATTATGTGTTCAAACTTCGCTGCGCCTTGGTTCAATCCCTGCTCCTCTTCGGATGAAGAAGAGGAGGACAGCCGTTACAGAATCACCCACCATACCAGAGCCAAGCAGCGGAGTCAACGGAGAAAGGGACAGGAGAAGAAGGAGCAATGGACATGGGACGATGTATTGGACGGAAAGGGTTGCTACACTTGGGAGGAGATCCTGGCTGGGAGGGATCGCCTCCCATGGGAACAGCTGGAGGCACTGAGGAGAGCAGAGGCTACCGGGGAGAGGAACCGGAGCTATGAGGGAACGCGTCTGGCACGGAAGCCCAAAAAGCCCGTAAGTAATTCCCAAAAATTTCTTGGGGGGGGGCTAAGAGGTTGTGGGCCAAGGGCAGGTAGGAGACCTGCGCCCACTTCCCAGGCTTACCGTGGAGAGCGGGAGTACGGGCAGGCGCCGTGTTACGCAGTAGAGCGCACGGTGTCTCCTGTACGAGTGCATAGCCCAGTGCGGGTTATTCCACCTCCCCGCACTGGTAGGGCTAGATTGGGTATTGAGCCAGGTGTCATGAGGCCGGCTCAACGCGTCTGGTCTCCAGTGCGTCTCCTCGGGCCGGCATACATGGCACCTGCCTTACGCATGGTTTCCCCGGTTCGCCTACATAGGCCGGTGCGGGTTATTCCACCTCCCCGCACTGGTCGGGCGACCGGGAGCATTCAACCAGGTAAGGTTGGGCGGGTTCAATGCTCAAGAGTGCCAGTACGCCTCCACGGTCCGGTATTTCCGGCACCACCTCCCCGCCCCAGCCTAGTACCTACAGTGTCTACACTACGCACTAGGCTACCAGTGCGTATCCTGAGCCCTGTTCCTCCTCCACGCACTCTCCCTGTAGTGCGTGTATCTAGCCCGGTGCCTCCAGTTCCGGCCCCACGCACTAAGCTACCAGTGCGTCTCCAGAGCCCTGTACAAACTGTATCTTCTCCCCCTACTAATCCTGATGTGCTTGTCCTCAGGCCGGCGTCACCAGTGCCGGTACCACGCATCAGTTATAGAGTGGGCTTTGAGAATACAGTGTGCCCTGTCCCTGCTCCCCGCACTAGTAGGAAGGTGCTTATCCTTAGCCCGGTGCCTCCAGTTCCGGCACCACGCACCAGGTCTACAGTGCACCGTATCCGGCCAGAGCCATCCGTCTCCCCAGCGCCATCTGAGCCATCCGTCTCCCCAGCGCCATCTGAGCCATCCGTCTCCCCAGCGCCATCTGAGCCATCCGTCTCCCCAGCGCCATCTGAGCCATCCGTCTCCCCAGCGCCGTCTGAGCCATCCGTCTGCCAGGAGCCTGCAAAGCCGCCCGTCTGCCATGAGCCTGCAAAGCCGCCCGTCTGCCATGAGCCTACAGAGCCATCCGCCAGACAGGAGCCGCTAGAGCCGTCAGCCAGACAGGAGCCGCTAGAGCCGTCAGCCAGACAGGATCTGCCAGAGCCGCCAACCAGACAGGATCTGCCAGAGCCGCCAACCAGACAGGATCTGCCAGAGCCGCCAACCAGACAGGATCTGCCAGAGCCGCCAACCAGACAGGATCTGCCAGAGCCGCCAACCAGACAGGATCTGCCAGAGCCGCCAGCGAGCCATGAGCAGCCAGAGCCGTCAGAGAGCCATGAGCAGCCAGAGCCGTCAGAGCGCCATGAGCAGCCAGAGCCGTCAGAGCGCCATGAGCGTCGAGAGCCGTCAGCCTGCCATGAGCGTCGAGAGCCGTCAGCCTGCCATGAGCGTCGAGAGCCGTCAGCCTGCCATGAGCGTCGAGAGCCGTCAGCCTGCCATGAGCGTCGAGAGCCGTCAGCCTGCCATGAGCGTCGAGAGCCGTCAGCCTGCCATGAGCGTCGAGAGCCGTCAGCCAGCCATGAGCGTCGAGAGCCGTCAGCCAGCCATGAGCGTCGAGAGCCGTCAGCCAGCCATGAGCGTCGAGATTCGTTAGTCAGCCATGAGCTGCCCTTCAGCCTGAAACGGCTAGATACCCAGAACTGCCCATCAGTCCAGAGCTGTCTCTCTGTCCGGAGCTGCCTTTCAGTCCGGAGTTGCCCCTCTATCCTGATCTCCCTCTCTATCTTGATCTACCTCTATATTCTTATCTATCCCTCTGTCGTGATTTATCTCTCTGTCCCGGTGCTGTCCTTTTTAGTGATGTTATTAAGAGGATTTTGTGGGGGTAAAAAGAGGGTGGACATTCTTAGAGGGAGGAAGCTAGGATGGATTATGGTGGGGTGGGGACCTCGCCCGGAGCCTGAGCCACCACCGTGGTTAGATGCCCACCCAGACCCTCCCCTAGACTTTGTGCTGGTGCGTCCGGAGTTCGCACCTTATGGGGGGGGTAATGTCACGTTCCTGACCTATTTATGTTAGTTGTTATGTGTGTTAGTTGGTCAGGACGTGAGGTTGGGTGGGCATTCTATGTTTTCTGTTTCTGTGTTTGGTTTTGGGTTGCCTGGTATGGCTCTTAATTAGAGGCAGGTGTTTGGCGTTCCTCTAATTAAGAGTCATATTTAGGTAGGCGTTGTCACAGTGTTCGTTGTGGGTGATTGTCTTCCGTGTTTGTGTTATGTCTGCACCATACGGAACTGTATACGGTTTGTTCGGTTTATGTAGTCTGTTTCCTATTCGTGCGTTCTTCGTGTTTATGTAAGTTCTCATGTTTAGGTCAGTCTACGTCGTTTGTTATTTTGTATCATTTCAAGTGTAGTTCGTGTTCGTTTTTCGTCTTGTCATTAAATTCATTATGTGTTCAAACTTCTCTGCGCCTTGGTTCAATCCCTGCTCCTCTTCGGATGAAGAAGAGGAGGACAGCCGTTACACACCCACAATGAGATGTAGCCATGTACATCTGTCTTGCCAAATAAATAGGCCTATACAGGCCCGCTTCAAACATGGAAAATCATTCCGCTTATGAGTTCAGCAACAATGTAATATTTAAGTGATAATGCCTGAGAAGCAGGTGTTTGGAGGATATATTTGCACGGGTTTTGTTAGAACCGAGATTAAGTCGAGTGCCGGCAAACCGTGCCAATGTATCCTCCAAACATCAGCTTCGAGTGCTTTTTCACTTTTATACAACTGGTTACTACCATGAACATGTAAGGGATAATCAACTACGGGCTATGCGTTCTCTGGAAAAATAATGAATGACGTGGAAGGTGTGTTCGTAGTGGAACAAACCTTCAATGGAGTTGCATTATTTTCGTGAGAAAACATAGAGCCCCGAGATGATTCTCTTTCATATCATGGCTATAATTTAACAAATGTGTTCATTTGCAGGTAGAAATGTGTTCAAACTCCACTGAAGTAAGTAAACTCACCCCATTCCGTACAAATGTGCGTAACCGTGACATTCAAACGAGGCTACAAAGAAAACGAATGGGACTTTAGCGACTGTGTTGACTTCCAAATCGGGGGTGTGAACTAGGTCTCTATTCAAGCGTTGATCGACATGGTAATGGCTCTATAGTATTGGAGAAAAGTTGAAAAAACTGACCCTTCGTTACATCTTGACGTGTCATGTCGTAACGTACAGCACGCATAAAGCAACTATTTCTGTCTTACAATCTCTCTCCACCAGGTGTAGCACTTCTCTCATCGTTTAAAAACAAGAAATGGACAGTGACGGGGGTAAGGGGGGATACCTAGTCATTTTTTTCGTCATTTTCTTCCCACACGACATCTGTCCTTCTCACTATAACGCATTGGTGTGGCTTCCTCACCCGCCATTTTTAAAAAGACCCGAAGGAGCTCATTGCCTTCTTGAATTATGCAGAAACGGGCAGCGTGAAGGTCTCGGCATGAATTGTGTTGGAAAGGGGGGAAATTGTGCTTTACAATGGTATTGAAATTACAGTTGATCTGGAAGTATTACGTTTTTGGGGCGCTAAAATAAGGTCAATTGTACGGACCAAGGCGATGTACGAGTTTATGTGAGTTTACATTAGCTAGCAAGTTTACTAGATAGTGACAGTTGTTGCCTTGGTAACCACACAACTACTTGCTAGTTTAGGTAACCAAGCCATCATTTCTATTATGAAAATCAAATTCAACAATGCCAATAACGTTTCAATTAGACTTTTGCTTTCAAAGGCAGCTCAAACATAGAACATGTAAGAATGAACTATAGCCATTGAATTCTACCGGGCAAATATACCACACATTACAGGGAATTAAACCACAGCATTGTTGAATACTCATTTCTTATTGGCAAGAAGGGCATTCTAGAATGGACATTACAACCAGATAATGCATAACGGGACAGTTGGAAAAGATATCGGGACACAGGAAGCTAATCCAACAACTAAACAAACAGAAATGGGATACATTGTAAATGTAGGTCCAATGAGGAAAAAACTTAGTTAGCAAGCTAGCTAGCATTGATTTGCTTTTTGCAGAGGCATATGTTCTTGGAGAATCTGATGACCTAACGTGGTGAGTGATGAACATTAATTTCTACGGTCCCCTCCGCCGCTAAAGCTGTCAAATCTTCCCACATGGTTCTATTTTGACCAGCTGTTTTCAGCAACTGATAGTGTTTTATATGGGTTGTCATATTGGCAGGTTTGCTAGCAACAAACTATTTAGCTAGCTTCTAGCATCTTGTTTGAAATGCAATGTGATCTCCTAGTAAGTAACAGTCAGTGTAGACGAGTGTCCTGACAAGGCGTCAAACATTTCTAGCTATGCCAGGTATAATCAGGCATTATCAGCTCATTGTTATGGATGTATCCAAATGAATGTCAATAGAAAACAGTAACTATTCTGGCTGCAGAGTTAGTCGTAGCTAGCTGGCTAGTTAGCCGCAGCAAGGGATTAGAACTTTGCCAGCGAGCAATGCAAGTGAACACAAAGAACGAACGAGTGGGTCGCGTCTCTAACAAATCGGCTTTTAGAGCATCTGTCACATGAAAACGATGGTGTCATTTATTTTAGGACTAATAGATTCCTTCTGAGGCACTCACAACCCAATCACACCCTTTATAGCAGTGACCGGCTGCATCTTAATTGTCACCGCAAGGTTAGGCTTTTTGATTATTTGCAGCGTTTTTTGTTTCATTACATGAGGTAGGGTAGTCCAGTTTATTTATGTTATTTTCTTTGCATTCATTTTCTGAGTTGCCTCAGATTTTTTTACATTTTACCTTACATTGATTTGAGGTTTGATTGTGCTATCCGATGTTCATTTTCCTTGTTGTTTTCCAAACATTAAAATGCACCTGTAACGGCCTTCTTCCTGGGGTGAAGGAGAGGACCAAAATGCAGCGCGGCTATTGTTCAACATGATTTAATAAAGAAGAGACAATAACGTGAACACTATACAAAATACAAAATAACAAATGTGAAAACCGAGACAGTCCTATCTGGTGCAGAACACAAAGACAGAAGACAACCACCCACAATCCCCAACACAAGCCACCTATATATGATTCTCAATCAGGGACAACGATTGACAGCTGCCTCTGATTGAGATCCATATTAGGCTGAACACAGAAACAGACAAACTAGACACACAACATAGAATGCTCACCCAGCTCACGTCCTGACCAACACTAAAACAAGCAACACACATAAGACCTATGGTCAGGACGTGACAGTACCCCCCTCCTGAGGTGCGGACTCCGAACGCACCCCTAAATCTCAAGGGGAGGGTCTGGGTGGGCATCTGTCCGCGGTGGCGGCTCCGGCGCAGGACGAGGACACCACTCCACCATTGTCTTTGTCCCCCTCCTTAGCGTCCTTTGAGTGGCGACCCTCGCCCCCGACCCTGGTCTAGGAACTTTCATAAAGGTCCCCCCTAGATAGAGGAGACAGCTCAGGACAGAGAGGTAGCTCAGGACAGAGAGGTAGCTCAGTACAGAGAGGTAGCTCAGGACAGAGAGGTAGCTCAGGACAGAGAGGTAGCTCAGGACAGAGAGGTAGCTCAGGACAGAGAGGTAGCTCAGGACAGAGAGGTAGCTCCGGACTGAAGGGCAGCTCCGGACAGAGAGGCAGCTCTGGCCAATTCAATTGTAGTATTTCCGTTACTAAGTTTTCAGTAATTCCTTTACTGATTTTGTAACAGAATTACATGTTTTAATCACTTGATAATTCATTATCAAATTTGATATCAGTAAAAAAAACTAATTTGTAGGTGTACCTTTACTTGTTACTTCTGTGGACTCATAATCCCCCCTCATGGAGAGAAATTAGAAAATATTTTTAAAATGTGGGTTTTTGGTAACATAATTAAAAGACAATGCAATGTTTCCTAAACTTACAGAAGGTAAATAATTTCTCAAATGAAATATGTGTTGATATGTCTTTACATCGACATTATTGCTTTTCTGGTAAATGTTGTCTAAGACCTATTTTCCATCTGTTTGACCAGCAATCAAAGCCTTTGCTTATTCCCAATTCTTAGGATGGAAAATGGTTGAAAAATGTATTATGCCTTCATTTCTCAAATATAGACTCTTAGCTTTCACTTGACACCCAATTTGACATGCTCCTATGAACTTCACATGTTGATGCTCATGGGTCCTTTTACATATCCCAGAGTAGTTATTCAAACACTGAGTGAAACTTCAACCTGACTCATAATTTGGACTCGCTCGTAGACATACACACAGTTTACTGCCTTAATCAAATGGACACTTTGAGGTCAGCTCACACATATCACTCTACATGTTTGTCCCCCTAGAGGTGCCACAACACCTTCCACTAAACACTTGATGGATGGTATATGCTGTGGTCTGCACTCAAATAGGATGGGAGTGAATATAGATATAGATATGCCCTCTTTAAAGGGTGAAATGCAAGGCCAAGTGAATGTTTTGTTGTGGTCTGTTTTTAGATGAAATAAGGTTTTGCTTAAATTGTATTAGAGTTTGATCAGTACTAGAACTAATTTGCTGTAGGCCTTCATGTAATAAGGGATAACCTGAAACATTCAGACTACAATGTCCTAGAACGATTCTGAACCAGTCTGCACCGCTGTGCTGCACACCATCAATGGGTTCTTCTTAGGGTCATTCTGATACTCTGTCCAACTGACCAGGAGTTAATTCCAGGTCATCTGGTTTCAATTCATCATATCTACCTCCCCACATACCAAAAAAAAACATGTAGCATAGCAATGGAGATGCCCTTCAGTTGAGTGACATGGAGTGGAAGTATTATACGTCTGGATTTGTGTGAATGTGCTATTTCAGACTTTGATTGATATTGTACACGTCTAATGGCTGATTTAAAAATACAACATTGACTCAACCAACTGGGAAAAAACTGATTGAATCAACGTTGTTTCCACATTTCAACCAAAACATGTAATGTGATGACGTTGAATCAACGTGGAAAACTGATTGGATTTGCAAAAAGTCATCAACTCAAGGGAATTTTAGTATTTTTTTCTCTCAACTTTTAACTTAAATCCAATGACAGGGTGAACGTTTTGGTTGAATTCATGATAGTTGACAAAAATAGATGTTGAACTGACTCTGACGTTGAACTGACTCCTGTGCCCAGCGGGAAGCATGTTACAGGGCTTCAGAATGATTTTGTTTGTAGTACATTTTGTCTGTAGGGGGGAACTAAACCAAAATATGGAATTATTTTAAGATGGTCATACCATGGGTCATTTTGCTATATGATTTTGAATTTTAGGACCCCTTTAGGTATATATAAAAATATATTGTTGCATTTTTTTTGTCAAAGTATGATATATTAAGGCTTGAAGTGACAAATCCGAACTGCCCACTTCGTGGAAATCTCTGTTAATGCGATATCTTTTCCTATGATGACATAACATTTTTTTTCAACCTATGTTTCATTTTAGGGCTGTGTTTTTATTTGAATGTTACCACCCACCAACAGGACAATGTTTATTATTC
Organism: Salvelinus fontinalis; assembly: GCF_029448725.1. Lineage (NCBI taxonomy): Eukaryota > Metazoa > Chordata > Actinopteri > Salmoniformes > Salmonidae > Salvelinus > Salvelinus fontinalis. The sequence continues at coordinate 52,696,522 of NC_074665.1, forward strand.
ATAAACAGATGCAAAGTGATTCGTCTTTGCGATTGAGTTGAGCCAAACATCCTCGTGTCCACTTAGCACCATGGCCAGAGCCATGGATCAAATTCAAATTTGACCAAAGTTTTGCTTCACTACACATTCAACTGTTTTGACTGAAATAACATTAGCTAGAAACCAAGTGTCTATCCAGATAATGAAAAGGCACCCGCGATAGAAAATTTAAGGAACTTATATAGTTATATGTCATTTGCAGCGTGCATGATCATGAGCAAAGTCATTGTAGCCTATCATTTTACTTCCTCTGTGAGAACCATGAGCACAGGCTGACTTGGCTTTCCTAGCTAGCTAGATATGGTTAGCATGCCAGCTAGCTACACTGGTACAGTAGCTGTTAGTGCCCTATTTGTTGATGTTAATCAACTCCACGTGGAAATTCCCATACCCAATTTGTGAATATGTACACTAAATGCATCAGGGTATTGCATGAATAGGCTATAGGCTTAGGTGTCCACTGTATGATATACAGTGCCTTCGGAAAGTATTCAGAACCCTTGAATTTTCCACATTTTGTTACGTTAGAGCCTGATTCTAAAATGGATTGAATGTTTTTTTTGTTCTCATCAATCTACACGTAATACCCCATAATGATGAAGCAAAACCATTTTTTAGACATTTTTGCAAATGTATTAAATACAAAAAAGATGAATTACTATGTCGAGGCACATTTACATAAGTATTCAGAACCTTTACTCAGTACTTTGTTGAAGCACCTTTGACAGGGATTACAGCCTTAAGTCTTCTTGGGTATGACACTACAAGCTTGGCGCACCTGTATTTGGGGAGTTTCTCCCATTCTTCTCTGCAGATCCTCTCAAGCTCTGTCAGGTTGGATGGGGAGCGTCGCTGCACAGCTATTTTCAGGTCTCTCCAGAGATGTTAGATCGGGTTCAAGTCCGGCCTCTGGCTCGGTCATTCAATGACATTCAGAGACTTGTCCCGAAGCCACTCCTGCGTTGTCTTGGCTGTGTGCTTGTTGTTGTCCTGTTTGAAGGTGAACCTGGAGCAGGTTTTCATCAAGGAGCTCTCTGTACTTTGCTCCCTTAATCATTCCCTCGATCCTGACTAGTCTCCAAGTCCCTGCCGCTGAAAAACATCCCCACAGCATGATGCTGACACCACCATGCTTCACCGTAGGGTTGGTGCCAGGTTTCCTCCAGACGTGACACTTGGCATTCAGGCCAAATAATTCAATATTGGTTTCATCAGACCAGAGAATCCTGTTTCTCATGGTCTGAGAGTCTTTACAGTAGGTGCCTTTTGGCAAACTCTAAGTGGGCTGTCATGTGCCTTTTACTGAGGAGTGGCTTCCATCTGGCCAATCTACCGTAAAGGCCTGATTGGTAGAGTGCTGCAGAGATGTTTGTCCTTCTGGATGGTTCTCTTATCTCCACAGAGAACCTCTGGAGCTCTGTCATAGTGACCATCTGGTTCTTGGTCACCTCCCTGACCAAGGCCCTTCTCCCCCGATTGCTCAGTTTGGCCGGGTGTCCAGCTCTAGAAAGAGTCTTGGTGGTTCCAAACTTCTTCCATTCAAGAATGATGGAGACTGCTGTGTTTTGGGGACCTTCAATACTGCAGAAATGTTTGGGTACCCTTCCCCAGATCTGTGCCTCGACACAATCCTGTCTTGGAGCTCTACGGAAAATTCCTTTTAACTCATGGCTTGGTTTTTTTCTCTGACATGCACTGTCAACTATGGGACCTTATATAGACCAGTGTGTGCCTTTCCAAATCATGTCCAATGAATTTACCACAAGTGAACTCCAATCAAGTTGTAGAAACATCTCAAGTATGATCAATGGAAACGAGATGCACCTGAGCTCAATTTCGAGTCTCATAGCAAAGGCTCTGAATACTTATGTAAATAAGGTATTTCTGTTTTTTATATTTATACATTTGCAAAAATGTCAAAACCTGTTTTCGCTTTGTCATTATGGGCTATTGTGTGTAGATTGATGAGGGGAAAATATATTTAATAATTTTAGAATAAGGCTGTAAAGTAACAAAATGTGGAAAAGTCAAGGAGTCTGAATTCTTTCCGAATGCACTGTAAGTAGCCTTTGTCATTTTTCGGAGATGGAACCTTAAAAGAGATTTTCCTCTCTAGGATAGGAAATGGTCAAAATACTGGTACAAACTTCCTAAATATAATGTTGTGATTGATTAGCAGTCAGAAACTTGTGATCCGTCACACAATTATTTACAGTGGAAAACCAGTAATGTGTAAAAGTCAAAGGGTTGCCATGTTGTCTCCAACATAGAGTTAAGTGCAAATGTGAATTATTCAACATTTTTGGAGACATTCATACTGTCATCACAGTGACAAAGCACTTTGGCTCTGTGGAAATATCACGAGAAAAAGACGTGGTCTGGAAAGGGAATGAGATGCAATGGAGTGCAGTCACTCCCCTAAAGGCCCAGGAGACCTTTTGAGAGTTACATATTTTTCTTCTGCATGTCAAATAGACTACTGTCTTTCTAAAGGTGACTACTGTCTTTCTAAATGTTTTCAGTGGATGAAATTGCGAATTCAATTTGCTTAACATTTTTATGTGTGATATAAAAAATGCACAATGACACTATGCATTCAATGCATGTTTTGGCCTCAGCAAAGGAACCTGGTCCAAAATGGATCGCATTTTGGTAGAAGAAACTGTTGTGGAAGACCTCAAGTACTTTAACTGAGCTACATTTGATTTATTTAACTAGGCAAAAAACATTTTTTATCTACAATGACGGCATACCTGTAAAGCCCCCCCGGCCATACCCTCCCCTAACACTCTACATCTACAGTTGGAGTCGTGAGTTTACATACACTTAGGTTGGAATCATTAAAACTCATTTTTCAACCACTCAACAAATTTCTTGTTAACAAACTATAATTTTGGCAAGTCGGTTAGGACATCTACTTTGTGCATGACACAAGTAATTTTTTCAACAATTGTTTACAGACAGATTATTTCACTTATAATTCACTGTACTAAAATTCCAGTGGGTCAAGAAGTTTACATACACTAAGTTGACTGTGCCTTTAACCAGCTTGGAAAATTCCAGAAAATGATGTCATGGCTTTAGAAGGTTCTGATAGGCTAATTGACATCATTTGAGTCAATTGGAGCTGTACATGTGGATATATTTCAAGTCTGGTTCATCCTTGGGAGCAATTTCCAAATGGCTGAAGGTACCATGTTCATCTGTACAAACAATAGTACGGAAGTATAAACACCATGGGACCACGCAGCCGTCATACCGCTCAGGAAGGAGACGTGTTCTGTCTCCTAGAGATGAACGTACTTGGCGCGAAAAGTGCAAATCAATCCCAAAACAACAGCAAAGGACCTTGTAAAGATGCTGAAGGAACAGGTACAAAAGTATCTATATCCACAGTAAATGAGTCCTATATCGACATAATCTGAAAGGCCGCGGGTTTTGCAGCCAATGCTCCAAAACCGCTATAAAACTGCACATGGCGACAAAGATCAGACTTTTCTGAGAAATGTCCTCTGGTCTGATGAAACAAAAATAGAACTGTTTGGGCATAATGACCATCATTATGTTTGGAGGAAAAGGCCGGAGGCTTGCAAGCCGAAGAACACCATCCCAACCATGAAGCACAGGGGTGGCAGCATCATGTTGTGGGGATGCTTTGCTGCAGGAGGGACTGGTGCACTTCACAAAATAGATGGAATCATGAGGAAAGAAAAATTATGTGGATATATTGAAGCAACATCTCAAGACATCAGTCAGGAAGTTAAAACTTGGTCGCAAATGGGTCTTCCAAATGGACCATGACCCCAGCATATATCCAAAGTTGTGTTAAAATGGCTTAAGGACAACAAAGTCAAGGTATTGGAGTGGCTATCACAAAGCCCTGACCTCAATCCTATAGAACATTTGTGGGCAGAACTGAAAAAGCGTGTGCGAGCAAGGAGGCCTACAAACCTGACTCAGTTACACCAGCTCTGCAGGAGTAATGGGCCAAAATGTACCCAATTTATTGTGGGAAGCTTGTGGAAGGCTACCTGAAATGTTTGACCCAAGTTAAACAATTTAAAGGCAGTGTTAACAAATACTAATTGAGTGTATGTAAACTTCTGACCCACTGGGAATGTGATGAAAGAAATAAAAGCTGAAATAAATCATTCTCTCTGCTGTTATTCTGACATTTCACATTCTTAAAATAAAGCGGCGATCCTAATTGACCTAAGACAGGGAATGTGTTCTAGGAATAAATGTCAGGAATTGTGAAAAACCGAGTTGAAATGTATTTGGCTAAGGTGTATGTAACCTTCCGACTTCATCTGTATGTCCTTGTACTTGACACATCCACTTGTAATGCTACATGATATAGTATTCTGAAGTAGGACGCTATGACAAGTTGTTCTGAAGTGATCGGTGTCACTGCATCCCTCTTCTTTAACTGCATGTCGACACAAATGAGACACAAGGTGCTCTGCTTTATGACAAAGTCCTTTCTCCCCCATTAACCTTCACATTGTGGGTATCGAGAGGGGATTTGAGTCCGTGAAAACCATCAGTGTCACAAGGCAGGTGTTACACTGTGCAGACAGGATACAACAAGCAAGTGGGAGAATTCTGCTGTCCTTCACTCTTCCTCTCTACATATGGTCATTATTTAGTTGAGCTCTTACAGATTCTACTGATAAAAAAGTTAGGTATAGCAGAATCTGCTGCAAACGAATCTACCTGTGAAAACACTACCTGAGCAAATGGCAGGTTCTAATACTTCATGTATAATATAAGTATTTCAGATTGAGTGACTGGAAGGACCTGAGATTCTTTCGTGCTTTATATTCCTGTGTGAATGCTATGTTTATTGTCATATTTTTGTCTGTGTAATCGATCCGTGCACAGATATTAGCCAAATAACTGTTATTAAAACATGTCGACTGTTTAGGCAGGATCACACACACACAAAACCCTCTTCTATTATTTACACACACCTGTGACAATCAGTCCACAGAGAACAACAAATCCGCCATGAAATTCCCTTGGTGATGCGTCTGGGCACGCATGAAAATGGAAATGGCAGCTTGTGATCTGTAGATCGGGGACAATACAGAGGCCTTTCATTAGAGCTGGGCACTGTCTACTAGGTCTCTAATCCCCCTCACAAACAGCTCCACACACAGCCACGGATGACCTTGAGATGGTCAGGCAGGACAGGAACCATCGGAACAGTCTTGTTAAAGAATTCTCAAAAATAAGATATGAATGTGAGAGCGATTGGTTACTGCAGGCGAAGATGATTTGGGGGTATGGTAACATTGTTGTAAGACTTAGCTAATTGTATTTTGTATATCTCTGGTTCTGATGTGTAATATTTCCTGCATGCAGAAACAACTCCTGCTATATAACAAACATACAGTACATAGAGACAGAAATTAGATATTAAACTATGACAGTTCTATAGAAAAATCGCTCCGAAATAACAATTCTTAAACTTGAAATGTTTTGCTCAATGTTGTATGAGATGAGCTAAATCCAGATTCCTTTATTCTGACAGGCGCCTCGTTTTTATGTGCCTGTGGAGAGCTTGAGTAATGGCGAATACTGGCTTGATTTGTTTTCTATAGACAGTTCTGACCTTCCCAATTGGCACATCCTCTAATGAAAATGACCACTTTTCTTTCCTGAAACCAGGACTGATCTTGCATTAAGTACACACATATATTACATTTGCCCACTTGCCACCTGGAGGTGAACACACTAACAGTGGAGGCTTCTCAGAGGAGGAAGGGAAAACCATCCTAATTTTTTAATAAAAGTAAAAATTGTGAAACATTAAAAAAGTCATATTTAACTATTTAAAACACTGCTTTACTATGAAGGTCTACAGTAGCCTCAACAGCACACTCTGGGGTAACACCATGGTGTAACCGGAGGACAGCTATTTTCCGTCCTCTTCTCCATGTACGGTACATTGACTTGAAAACAAAACCTAGGAGGCTCATGGTTCTCACCCTCTTCCATTGACTTAAACAGTAATTATGAGACTTCCAGAGGACGTCCACCAACCTATCAGAGCTCTTGCAGTATGAACTAACATCTTGTCCATCCAATCAAAGGATCAGAGAATTAATTTAGAACTGAAAGCATAAGCTACAGCTAAAATCACTGCACTGCATAAAATGTGGTGAGTAGTTGACTCAAAGAGAGACAATAATTGAACAGTTTTTAACAAATTAAAGAAGCAGCAGAGAACTATATTTCGTTGTAATTTTTGTTCTTCTTAGTTTACCTTTCACTTAGCTAATGCAGCTAATTTAACCTTCTCAACAACCTGACTCAAACAGAGAGGAATGTTATTTATGTTAGCTATCTGGCTAGCAACTTCTGGTCCTATCTGGCTAGAATAGTAAACAAATGAATATTTTACCAACTGGGGACATTTTGTTAGTCCCCACAAGGTCAAATGATATTTCTAGGGGTTTTAGGGTTAAGGTTAGAATAAGTGTTAGTGTTAGGGTTAGGAGCTAGGGTTAGTTTTATAGTTAGGGTTGGGAGCTAGGGTTGGGTTTATGGTTACGTGCTAGGGTTAGGGGTTAGGGAAAATGCTGTAGGTTAATTATACAAGACTATGTGTGTGTGTTCATGTGTCTGTGTGCACAGCACATTCTCCCACCAGGGTTTATGTTATGAAAATGTGGTGCCGGACATTTGACCGGCAGCATCCACAGTGCTCAGGATGACAGAAATCACATTTCGATTATGGTAATTGATCTTAACAGAACATGCAAGTCGAGGATGCAATGACGTGTCTGCGCACTTTGAAGATGTTAGAATAACTGTCCATACTTAGTTTTCCTCAGACAACAAGACTAGTAACTGAACAGCAAAATCACTAGCCTATGCATTAACCTGGTTTCAGAGCATTTCGTATTATTCTGTACATAAATCCGAGACTCACCATTTAACATGATATGTTAAGTTTGGTATGGTTACATAAGACATATGGTTACTTAAGGCCAAAGGTTGTGAGTTTGAATCTCATGGCACTGACACAACAATGATAAAAAGTGAATTTACACAGTGAGAACTCACCAGGGGATATGGCCAATCCTCTTCGCTGGTGCCAATATGATAGGCAATAGGACTACTGTTTGCTCAACTGAAAGACAAATGTTGAGTATTTTCATTGTCTTCTCTTTACGGCAATAGCCATTTGCTTATCAAACTATGTATTCCCACAATTGAATTTTGAAATATTGCCATATGCCTGGCTGGTTCTCTCTATTTTTCACTGACAGGTGCAACTCAACAATCATCTATTTTGTATTTGCAGCGCGCATTGCACAAATTGTGCTGGCTGCCTTTATTTTCTTCTGAAACTTGTCAGTCTATTCTTGTTCTGAGAAATGAAGGCCGTTCTATTCTAAACTGAAGATCTTGTACAACACTGTGTACTACTCCCTTCACAGAACAGCGCAAACTGGCCCTAACCAGAATAGAAAGAGGAGTGGGAGGCCCCGTTGCACAACTGAGCAAGAGCACAAGTACATTAGCGTGTCTAGATTGAGAAAGACACCTCACAAGTCCTCAAGTGACAGCTTCATTAAATAGTACCCACAAAACACCAGTCTCAACGTCAACAGTGAAGAGGCGACTCCGGGATGCTGGCCTTCTAGGCAGAGTTGCAAAGAAAAAGCCATCTCTCAGACTGGCCAATAAAAATAAAAGATTAAGATAAGCAATAGAACACAGACAGTGGACAGAGGAAGATTGGAAAAAAGTGTTATGGACAGACAAATCTAAGTTTGAGATGTTCGGATCACTAAGAAGAACATTCGTGAGACTCAGAAAAATGTAAAAGATGCTGGAGGAGTGCTTGACGCCATCTGTCAAGCATGGTGGAGGCAATGTGATGTTCTGTGGGGGGCTTTGGTGGTGGTAAAATGGGGGATTTGTACAGGGTAAAAGGGATCTTGAAGAAGGAAGGCTGTCACTCCATTTTGCAACACCATGCCATACCCTGAGGATGGCACTGAATTGGATCCTATTTCCTCCTACAACAGGACAATGACCCAAAGCACAGCTCCAAACTATGCAAGAACTATTTAGGGAAGAAGCAGTCAGCTGGTATTCGGTCTATAATGGAATGGCCAGCACAGTCACCGGATCTCAAACCTATTGTGCTGTTGTGGGAGCAGCTTGACCATATGGTACGTAAGAAGTGCCCATCAAGCCAATCCAACTTGTGGGAGGTGCTTCAGGAAGCATGGGGTGGTATCTCTTCAGATAACCTCAACAAATTGTCAACTAGCATGCCAAATGTCTGCAAGGCTGTAATTGCTTCAAATGGAGGATTCTTTGACGAAAGCAAAGTTTGAAGGACACAATTATTATTTCAATTAAAAATCATTATTTATAACCTTGTCAACATCTTGACTATATTTCCTATTCATTTTGCAACTCATTTCATGTATGTTTTAATGGGAAACGAGGATATTTCAAAGTGATCCCAAACTTTTGAATGATAGGGTGTGTGGTAGTAGTGTGTGAATTGTAGTGTATATATATATATATATGCAAAAAAATATATGGGGGATTGGAAGTGATGCAGACAATTACATTGATGCAAGCTACAATCTATCTGCAATATCTAATATCCATCTATCTACCCCCCCCCCCCAAAAAAAAAAAAATGTTTAAAAAAAATAAACAGTGCAGCTTGGCAGGGTCGTGTTTCGGAGGATGCATGGCTCTCGACCTTTGCCGAGTCTGTAGGGAAGTTGCAGCGATGGGACAAGACTGTAACTACCAATTGGGGAGAGAAATATGTAAAAAGTAAATAAATATATATTTTTTTAAATACCATGGCAGTGACCCTTTAAATCACATCTTGAAGAATAAATGTGTTGTCTTTAACCTGTAACTTATTTAGCCGAGATCTTTTCAGTGGGCACAGATTCTGTGCCTCAGGTGGCTTCAACAACAACAACAACAACAACAACAACAACAACAACAAGCAAGCCTGTGGTTGAGGACACCGTGTCTGACCTGCTACCCGCACAAATGACGGGAGAGAAGAGTTCCAGAGGCTCCTCAGTGTTTAACTACGAAGGTGTTACAAAGTAAACCTGACATTCAGTCAATGACAATTGTCCTCTGGGCTGTCATTTTGCTTAAGACAGCAATTTGTTCTTGAGGGCTGTCATCTTTCTTTTTATTCTTTTTTTATTTAACCTTTATTTAACTAGGCAAGTCAGTTAAGAACAAATTCTTATTTACAATGACGGCCTACTCTTGACTGTGAGCTTTCAGCTGTCCAGCTCCACAAACAGTTTCTGGAATGCCTCAAATGTGTACTTCAGCTTTTTTGGGTAGCTAATATTCAGAGCATGTCATGCCAAGAAGAAAGCCTGTGCAACACTGCCCAGACCGGTGATCACTTGGACACGCTCTAGGACAAAGCCTATCTCCTCTGGACCGTCACTCACCATGGCAACCTCCTTCTTGATCATGTTGTGCAAGGTCCTGCAGGACATCATCCCCTTCAGCTTCCTGTAAAAAATATAAAAAATACAGACATATTCTTTTAATGTTGGGATCAAATTTTACATGCAAATTTAAATCAAGATAGATTACGATATGCCCTTATATTTATCAGAATGCAGTGAACATTCTCACTCACTCACACACACACACACACACACACACACACACACACACACACACACACACACACACACACACACACACACACACACACACACACACACACACACACACACACACACACACACACACACACACACACACACACACACACACACACACACACACACACACACACACACACACACACACACACACACACACACAGGTGATAGAATATTCAGGTCAGAAATGCTTTATTGCCCTCATATATGGTAGTCTTTAATGAGGACACCTCCATCTTCAGCCAGGTAGTCAATCAAGCAACGTAAACCACTTATCTCGTCTTATCAATGGGGGTACTGCTTGGGTTCTCAAATGAGGTATTCAACACAAACCACATAACATTAATTGCTCATTGCTCAGTAACACTGAACAAAAAGTCCTCAGTAACACTGAGCAAAAATTCCTCACTGAACTCACATCATGACCCTAACATAGAATAAAATCACTGTTCTCATTGGATTGAATCTATGCACGTGAAGGAGTGAAATCTATGCATTCACCGATCCAGGTATCCTGTTACTGAAATGCGTACAATGCTTGGCTAGCAGAGCAGGGCCTGTGGCTTAAATTGCAGCAACAAACATCAGCCAGCTAAATATTAAACAGTGATTTTTTTCTGAGAATACTTTACCTGGAGCAAGAGGGTGCCGGAGGGTAGGGCTGCCATCTTATTGGCTCTTAACCAACCATGCTATTTTATTTGTTTTTTCGCTTTGATCGTAACTTGTTTTGTACATAATGTTGCTGCTGCCGTCTCTTATGACCGAAAAGAGCTTCCAGACATCAGAACTGGGATTACGCACCTCAAATTGGATGAGGAGTTCTTCTTCAATGAGTGGGATGCGAAGAATATACCACAGACACTCGACCAGGCCCAGATCCCCGTGATTCGCTGGAAAAGAAAACGTAGGTTTAGCGGAAAGAGATCAGGATTCCCTGTGAGGATCAGGCGACGAGTGGCTAATCTGCCTTTGCCTTCCGTTCTGCTAGCTAACGTTCAATATCTGGAAAATAAATGGGACAAACTGAAAGCACGTCGTTCCTGAGATAGAGTATCTCAAGATGAACTGTAGACCACACTATCTATCTAGAGTTTTCATCTGTATTTTTTGTAGCTGTCTACATACCACCACAGACTGAGGCTGGGACTAAAACCTCACTCAATGAGCTGTATTCCGCCATAAGCAAACAGGAAAAACGCTCATCCAGAGGAGGCGCTCCAAGTGGCCGGGGACTTTAATCCAGGGAAACTTAAATCCGTTTTACCTAATTTCTATCATCATGTTAAATGTGCAACCAGAGGGAAAACAATTCTAGATCACCTGTACTCCACACACAGAGACACGTACACATCTCTCTCTCTCCCTCCATTTTGGTAAATCTGACCATAACTCTACCCACCTGATTCCTGCTGACAAGCAAAAATAAAAGCAGGAAGCACCAGTGACTTGGTCTATAAAAAAGTGTTCAGATGAAGCAGTTGCTAAACTACAGGACTGTTTTGCTATCACAGACTGGAATATGTTCCGGGATTCTTCCGATGGCATTGAGTACACCATATCAGTCACTGGCTTTATCATGCATTGAGGACGTCGTCGTTACAGTGACTGTACGTACATACCCCAAGCAGAAGCCATGGATTACAGGCAACATTCACACTGAGCTAAAGGGTAGACCTGCCGCTTTCAAACAGCGGGACTCTAACCCGGAAGCTTATAAGAAATCCCCTTATGCCCTCCGACAAACCATCAAACAGGCAAAGCGTAAATACAAGATTAAGCTCGAATCGTACTACACTGGCTCCGACGCTCAGCCGAGAGCTGCCCAGTGACACGAGCCTACCATATGAGCTTAATAACTTCTATGCTCGCTTCGAGGTAAGTAAAACTGAAACATGCATGAGAGCATCAGCTCTAAGACCTTTAAACAGGTCAACATTCACAAGGCCGCTGGGCCAGACGGATTACCAAGACATGTACTCCGAGCATGCGCTGACCAACTGGCAAGTGTCTTCACTGACATTTTCAACCTCTCCCTGTCTGAGTCTGTAATACCAACATGTTTTAAGCAGACCACCATAGTACTTGTGCCCAAGAACACTAAGGTAACCTGCCTAAATGACTACCGACCCGTAGCACTCACGTCTGTAGCATTGAAATACTTTGAAAGGCTGGTCATGGCTCACATCAACACCATTATCCCAGAAACCCTAGACCCACTCCAATTTGCATACCTCACCAACAGAGCCACACATGATGCAATCTCTATTGCACTCCACACTGCCCTTTCCCACCTGGACAAAAGGAACACCTATGTGAGAATGCTATTCATTGACTACAGCTCAGCGTTCAACACCATAGTGCCCTCAAAACTGTCCTTACAATAATGTATATTTCTCAATCATAGATTTGGTTTTGGCCGCCAAATGTGGCAGATTTTTGTCCATCGCATCGAGCTAATTAGAACACGTTAACATTAGCTAGCTAGCTAACCTTGCGCCGGCAAGCTAAAGAAGTAGCTGTGAGAGTTGTTATTTTTAATATTGTCCCCAAAAATAGTTTTTTATCCAGGATTGCATTTTGGAATTGTTGGGCAACGATTGGGCTTGTAAAATATTTTCTGCTAAAAGTCTCTGCATCTGTATGCTGTGCTTGTGAGAAATAAGATAAATAACAAATATACACAAGCCCAATTTAATTCCACTAAATTACGCACATAATTCCATAGACCGATAAGCATGTCTGGTCAAATGTATTTCCATCAACTGGTATTTCCATCAATGAATAGGCTAAAAAGCATTATTTTTCAATGGGATTTTTTTCCTTCTGAACAATTGGTCGGTGTCAATTCTATTAATCTGGTTTTCTTTTTTTCTTTTTATGGCCAATAGCTGGCTTTTACTGGCTAACTGAAACCCTGGCTCCCACCCATCCCAAGTGACAACCAGTGTTTTGATGTGCAGAGAGAGTCACAGTTGTACATATTTCCACAATGGGAGAGTTTTAAACATGGCTTACGATGTACAGTATGTTTGATATAGGTTAATTGGAGGTATATTTCTGGTGTATCCTACTTGAATATTCTGTGTTTCCTTCACATCAATTTAAGAACCACCAAGATTAATCAATATTCAATACACTCACAACAGAAGGAAACATATTGACTGAGCATCCAGAGCCACTACAAGGCTTCCTAGCAGCCATGCCATGCTGACTGAAGAGAAACAGTGGGTTGTCACAGGCACTCTTAACATAGTGCCTCCTCCTTTCTGTGTGTACACAGCAAGCCATTAAAGGGCAATCAGCGGTTGAAACAATAACAAAACGTACTCCCTGCCCCTGGTTGGGTGAAAGATGAGGGATGGGGCTGAAGAAATGTAACCACTCTAATTCATAGACAGAGCAATGGATGCAAGGACTGAGCATCCATGATATCACAATTGTATTCGTTTTAACCATGTTTTGAGGCTATATTCGGTTAGTTTACAATTACTTTGTTTACAAACATTGGAGTAAAACAATTTTTATATTTTGGGTTTTGATGGGGTATGACAGTTGAATCAATGGGTATATACAGTATAATTAATTAAGTCCAAAAATGGATGTAGCAACTGCAGATTGCCCCTTTAATAACACCACTCAAAATGGTCAAGGTACCAAAGGCAGGTCCTGTTGCAGTTATTCATTTGGAGTTGAATGGATTGGGATTACTTCAAGTCAGATTTGAATATGTCTGCTCTGTTGCAAAAAACGTTTTGAAATCATTTTTAGAATGTAAGCCATTGTTTATTTTTAGCAATCTAGCACAGAAGTAATGTCAACAATTTTATTGTGCCATAGTATATTTATGAAAGAGAATGTTAGTTTATTTTGTGTTTTTGTAACAGTCCTGACCTGTTTTATGTTGTTTTTATGTGTTTATGGTCAGGGCATGTGTTTTGGGTGGGCAGTCTATGTTATTCGTTTCTATGTTGGTTTTGGTTTGCCTGGTATGGCTCTTGATTAGAGGCAGGTGGTTTGCATTTTCCTCTAATCAAGAGTCATATTTAGGTAGGGCGTTATCACTGTGTGTTGGTGGGTGATTCTGTTAGAGCTGTCGCTCTCCTCATCCTCGGAAGAGGTGAGGAGAGAAGGATCTTCGGACCAAAATGCGGAGTCAGGGAAATATGCCATCTTTATTTATAACACGATGAACTGATGGCAACACGAAACAAAACAAAATACTTTCAAAAAACTTACAAAATAAGAAAACGACGTACAACGGAACCTGAACATAAACTTACATGGACAAACGTAAACTTACGAACAGGAACGAACATCAAAACGAACGAACAGCAAAACAGCTCCAAATGTGAAAAAACATCGACAACACGATAGACATCACAGGAGACAATCACCCACCAACACACAGTGATAACGCCCTACCTAAATATGACTCTTGATTAGAGGAAAATGCAAACCACCTGCCTCTAATCAAGAGCCATACCAGGCAAACCAAAACCAACATAGAAACGAATAACATAGACTGCCCACCCAAAACACATGCCCTGACCATAAACACATAAAAACAACATAAAACAGGTCAGGACTGTTACAGTTTTGTTTTTGTTTTGCAGTGAACTAGTTTAGTTAAACCAATCAACAAGGATTTACTCTTGCTTGTTTTCTACAAACCAAATCTATTAGGATTAAATGTAATTGGACCATTGTAATGCTTTGACCATGAAAGCAAGAGCGAGATTAACTCCCTACAGTTATACTGCCTCTATTGTCTGTCTACATTGTTACAGCAGTCTCTTCATTGTTGTGTTTTTTTTTACTGTAATTTTTATCAGAAAGGTGAGATTTGTATCTTTCTGGCACTATGCCACGTTACTAGGATACTGCAGATGACTCAGTACAGATGTCTTTATACAGCCTTTTTAAAACCACAGTTAGCTGTTCCTTGATGGTGTCAATCAAAGCACTAATTCAGATATCAGAGCAAACACCACATCAGAGCCTCCGTTACAACTTTCACATACTGTAGAGCATGGTTGAAACTTTTAGTCAGAAAAGTACATGGACATTGCAAACTCTTTCTTTTCACTCCCAGGGAAATCTATTGCCAAACCAATGTTTCTGCTTTGATACTTCAACAACACTTAACACGCTGATAAACTGTAGGTACACCACTAAACATCCTAATAGGAGACAACGATAGAGGACATATAATTTGCCTTACAGCAAGTACAATTAGGCCTACACCCATCCCTTTGCGCTGAGGTTGCATTACAGATAATGTATTGCTTTGAGATTGGGGACAGTGTTGATGGGTGAAGGCCAAAACCATTGTTTACTGAGATGGATTAGCTTTCTGTTAAGGGGGGGTGGGGGGGGGGTACGGTCATAGATAATAGGAGATAATAATGTCAAATGAACTTGCAGTGGGTATTGGAACAAATAACTCAAACATGGAGTGGATGTGAATGTTTCTGTTGGATTTGGCATCAATGACACCCTGACTGTTTTGAGCTGTGCAAACAACTGGCATTCCATCGAAGGTTAAATCAAATCAAACTTTATTTGTCGCATGCGCCGAATACAATAAGTGTAGACCTTACCGTGAAACGCTTACTTACAAGCCCTTAACCAACAGTGCAGTTTTAGAAGAGTTAAGAACATATTTTCCAAATAAACTAAAGTATAAAATAAAAAGTAACACAATAACATAACACTAACGAGGCTATATACAGGGGGTATCGGTACCGAGTCAGCCATTTGATTAATTGTTCAGCAGTTTCATGGCTTGGGGGTAGAAGCTGTTAAGGAGCCTTTTGGTCCTAGACTTGGCGCTCTGGTTTTTTCTCTGCCGTGAGGTAGCAGAGAAAAAAGTCTATGACTTGAGTGACTAGAGTCTGACAATTTTCTGGGCTTTCCTCTGACATCGCCTATTATATAGGTCCTGGATGGCAGGAAGCTTGGCCCCACTAATGTACTGGGCCGTACGCACTACCCTCTGTAGCGCTTTATGATCAGTTACCGAGCAGTTGCCATACCAGGTGGTGATGCAACCAGTCAGGATGCTCTCAATGGTGCAGCTGTAGAACCTTTTGAAGATCTGGGGACCCATGCCAAATCTTTTCAGTCTCCTGAAGGGTCCTCTTCACGACTCTCCTGGTGTGTTTGGCCCATGATAGTTCATTGGTGATGTGGACACCAAGGAACTTGAAACTCTCGACCCGCTCCACTATAGCCCCGTTGATGTTAATAGGGGCCTGTTCGGCCCGTCTTTTCCTGTAGTTCAGGCCTTTTCCTGTAAATCACCAAACTTATCTGGAATGAACAATGAACAATGGATGGAATGCAACATTTCAATATATCTGGAGCCGTATCAGCAAGATCCAATATGAAACTAATATTCTTTACAGCGAGCAAAACAGCAGATTCCAACCAATGTCTAGACACTGCATATGCAGTGAATACATAAGTCTAGCATTTCTTTATGGAACTAATAATATTGACAGCAGAGCAGAATGAAGGGAAAATAAAAGCAAGGTTTGATGAGTGTTACAGCCAGGAAATGGTGGGTTGTATTGACCCATGATTATGTACCATAGCTGATGAGTAGCATCACAAGTACAGTGCAATGCAAAGACTTGATGAATGGCCTTTGTTTTTTTCATTACACTGGGAGGAATAATGCAATTTTAGTGAGCTGAATAGAGGGATTCCTCTTTCCAACTGCGAGGAGGAAGAGAACAAAGAGTGTATTCCAGCTGGCTCTCTCTATGGGACTGTTCATGTTTTTTTGCTGTTGTCTCTGTTTGTTACACAATGCACCGGTTTCCTATTTCGCAACAAAGCATCCTTCACTCATGCTGCCAAACATACCCTCATAAAACTGACTATCCCTACCGATCCTTGACTTTGGCGATGTCATTTACAAAATAGCCTCCAACTCTCTACTCAACAAATTGGATGCAGTCTATCACAGTTCTATCCGTTTTGTCACCAAAGCCCCATATACTACCCACCACTTTGACCTGTATGCTCTCGTTAGCTGGCCCTCGCTTCATATTCATCGCCAAACCCACTGGCTCCAGGTCACCTATAAGTCTTTGCTAGGTAAACCCCCGCCTTATTTTAGCTCACTGGTCACCATAGCAGCACCCACCCTTAGCACGCGCTCCAGCAAGTATATCTCACTGGTCACCCCCAAAGCCAATTCCTCCTTTGGCCACCTTTCCTTCCAGTTCTCTGCTGCCAATGACTGGAACGAACTGCAAAAATCACTGAAGCTGGAGACTCATATCTCCCTCACTAACTTTAAGCACCAGCTGTCAGAGCAGCTCACAGATCACTGCACCTGTACATAGCCCATCTGTAAATAGCTCATCCAACTACCTCATCCCCCATACTGTTATTTTATTTTTTTGCTCCTTTGCACCCCAGTATCTCTACTTGCACACTCATCTTCTGCATATCTATCACTCCAGTGTTTAATTGCTATATTGTAATTATTTTGCCACCATGGCCTATTTATTGCCTTACCTCCCTTATCCTACCTCTTTTGCACACACAACTTTTCTATTGTATTACTGACTGCATGTTTGTTTATTCCATGTGTAACTCTGTGTTGTTGTTTGTGTCGCTTTGCTTTATCTTGGCCAGGTCACAGTTGTAAATGAGAACTTGTTCTCAACTGGCCTACCTGGTTAAATAAAGGTGAAATAAAAAATATATAAAAAATATTAATGTCTACTGCTTCACTGTCTGTCGAGGCGATCTATAAATCTAAAGTTTACCCCTACACACACACACACACACACACACACACACACACACACACACACACACACACACACACACACACACACACACACACACACACACACACACACACACACACACACACACACACACACACACACACACACACACACACACACATCCTGCTTCATAATCTTCTCTCTTTACAAGCATCTGGTACGTACCTACGTAGGCCTTTTAGCTCACTCTACCTGGCACATCACAACTCTCATGTTCCAACGGCAATTGCAGGTAAGGGAGAGGGAAACCTTCAATCTAGAACATTCTAAACATGGTCCTTGGTAATGATGACCGGAGGCACATTGACCATCTGCAGCGTCTGTTCCCTTCGTCAGGGAACTGGAGAAGGATGCACTGTCAGTCTAACAGGGGAAACATTTGTTCCCAATAAATCACTCTGGCCTCACCATGCAAGTTATCTATCTGTGCTGTTCTGAATTTTATTGCCTTAGTCCTATGCTTTTCCAAAAGGGGATAAAACATGGTTAGTTAAGAGAGAGTGAGTTTCTTCTCTGGTTCTCTCTTCTCTCAATGATTAAGAACAGGGACTGTCCCCAAGTGAAATGATAGAGGGTTAATCACCACATCCATCAACTACCCTGTCACTGGCTAGGGCTAAAGAGAGGAACCGCTCTACACTTGGTAAAGTAGTAACAATATTGTCATTATGTGGTATGTGTAAGAGCATTTACACATCGCAGTACTTGGGTGACGGGTCGCACCTCTTCACTTGGTGCATCCAAATCCTATTCAGTCATCTCATTGCAGACACAAGACAGGTTTGTGTATCATGGGAGGTATGATTCATGTTTGATGCTATTGATGAAAATGAAAGTATCAAATCATTGTTTGGATTAAACTATTACGCTACGGCCACACAGACGCAATGCATATGGCACAAAAGCAGACATGGGGTGACATTTTTCTCTGGCAAAGACGCCTGAGCTGTGAGCTAACGCACTATAAATGAAATTAGAATCTGCAGCGCGATTTATGTTGTGACTTTTTTCTGTGAGAAGGAACTTTACTTTAACCAGATATTTATTTACAGTGCGATACATGCGTTACACACAATACAATCGCGAGGTACAGTATCAGAGCCTCTATTATTTAGAACTTTGCTGTGTGTAAGTTCAAGCACAGCTATTTTAGTGAGAGGAAAAAGTTGCCCATATTATGCATTTCTTGACAGAGAGACAAAGTCCCATCTCTGTTATCCATCATCGATCAATAGATGACCCATTGAAAAACACATTTTCGGGCACAAAATCTCTAGAGAATGCTAGGACGAAATATGTCTTGTGGGTAAAGACATTGTGGGATAACAGGGAGGGGAGGGAGGGAGAAATGAAAGGAAAGAGAACCCTGGTGTGTGACAAAGTGAAGTGGCAACCAGAACACTAAAAATAGACATCCAATAATGAAGCACAACCAAATAACGAAACAGAAACTTAACAATGATGTTGAAAGACTCCTGTCTCCCAAAAAGATGACCCAATGTCCTTGTCATGAGAGACAGAAATTAAGTACTGCATTTCCAGATAAGGACAAAGAATTACAATATCAAGAGGTTGTGAAAAAGGGAGATGAAATTGCCACACAAATATAAAAAGCACCAGTCCATATACCACAGGATGCCATTTGACCTGGAAAGATCATCTAAATCATTGGACAATGAGGAAGATTGAATTGTTTGAATGGATTGAAGGCCATTTAGTAATACTATCATGTACACCTTTTATATTGGTATAACTTTTATTGGTTAAATTCTTTACAGGACAATGATTAGCATCAGTGATAAACACATCTGTAATTACAAATGCCTCAAGTGTGATGTATGTCAGCAGTTTGCTGTTGACATCCATATTTTTGCTTCTATTATGTCATGGTGCACTTCATCCAACTGATGGCAGTTGATATCACTGATGACCAAATATTTTATTTTACTGCACTCACAAACTGCTACATTATCCATCATTTAGTATTTCGTCTTATGTTACATTACACAGACAGACATCAATGCATTAGAGCAAAGCAAAACAAAACACAAATAACACTAAAAACATGAACACAGTTTTGAAGGAGTTCCCACATATGCTGAGCACTTGTTGGCTGCTTCTCCTTCACTCTGCGGTCCAACTCATCCCAAACCATCTCAATTGGGTTGAGGTCAGGTGATTGTGGAGGCCAGGTCGTCTGATGCAGTACTCCATCACTCTCTTTGGTCAAATAGCCCTTACACAGCCTGGAGGTGTGTTTTGGTTCAATGTCCTGTTGAAAAACAAATGATATTCCCACTAAGCGCAAACCAGATGGGATGGCATATCGCTGCAGAATGCTGTGGTAGCCATGCTGGTTAAGTGTGCCTTCAATTCTAAATAAATCACTGACAGTGTCACCAGCAAAGCACCCCCATACTATCACACCTCCTCCTCCATGCTTCACAGTGGGAACCACACATGCAGAGATAATCTGTTCACCTATTCTGCGTCTCACAAAGACACAGCGGTTGGAAACAAAAATCTCAAATTTGGACTCAGACCAAAGGACATATTTCCACCAGTCTAATGTCCAAGCAAGTCTCTACTTCTTATTGGTGTCCTTTAGTAGTGGTTTCTTTGCAGCAATTCGCCCATGAAGGCTTGGCTCACGCAGTCTACTCTTTATTTTTTATTTGATTTCACCTTTATTTAACTAGGCAAGTCAGTTTAAGACCAAATTATTATTTACAATGACGTTCTACACCTGGACGTACTGCCAAATTCTCTAAAACTACATTGGAGGCAGCACATGGTAGAGAAATTAACATTACATTCTCTGGCAACAGCTCTGGTGGACATTCCTGCAGTCATCATGCCAATTGCACGCTCACTCAAAACTTGAGACATCTGTGAAATTGTGTTGTGGGACAAAACTGCACATTTTAGAGAGGCCTTTTATTGTCTCGGGCACAAGGTGCACCTGTGTAATGATAATTTAATCAGCTTCTTGATATGCCACACTTGTCAGGTGGATGGATTATTTTGGCATAGGAGAAATGCTCACTAACAGGGATGCAAACAAATTTGTGCAAACATTTTGAGAGAAGTTTACGTGCATATGGAAAATTTCCGGGATCTTAAATTTCAGCTCATGAAACATTGGACCAACACTTTACATGTTACGTTTATATTTACATGTTACGTTCAGTGTTTAATCCACAGCATAATTATTAACTTGACCTTGCTTAAAGAGATATTCAATGTCTGATTGGTTATTGTTAGCCATCTACCAATCACTGCCCTTCTTTATGAGGGTTTCAAAAAGCTTCTTGGTCTTTGTAGTTGAATCTCTGCTTGAAGTTCATCACTTGACTGAGGGACCTTACAGATGTTGTATGTATGGGGGACCGAGGAAAGGTTAGTCATAAAATAAATCATGTCAACCGCTATTATTTCACACAGAGAGTCCATGTAACTTATTATGTGATTTGTTAAGCCAAATTGTACTACTTCACTAATTTAATTGTACTACTTAATTGCCTAAACAAAGGGGCTGAATGCTTATGCAGCGACTATATTTTAGTTATGAAAGTTTTATTTATATAAAACATATATATAATTTCTTCCACGTTGTCAGAGTATTTTGTGTAGATTGTTGACAATTTTTTTTTACATAAAATACATTTTAATCCCACTTTGTAAGACATTAAAATGTAAAGACATCCAAAGGGTCTGAACTTTTGCAAGGCAATGGAATTGTATCTTGTACATTCCATTCCCAAACCAATTGAATTCCAGTGCTTTTAAATGTAGGTTTCTTCTCACTACAAAGGAACGATCGATCAGTCTGGGCGTAAAAGCATTGGTAATCAATTAGTAATTATTCTCTCAATGTGAAGCAAAATGAATATTCAAAGAGGAAAGACAGAGAGGTTCAATAATTGTAATTTATTCCTTCTGATGAAATACGGTTATGTCCTAATTTCCACGTCAGAATCAATGTGAATGCAAGTCCAATGGAGAAGCTGGTGATGAGACAATTATTATATTTCACTAACACCGGTGTCTACTGGTCCCTGTGTCTACAATTATACATAGTATCCATAAACATTTCACAAGCAAGATATTATTGGTTCCTTATTGTCTGTATATAGATATTTACAGAGCTTTGCAGTTCCGTCTTGGCAGATTCTTTTTTTTCAGTTATAAACAATGTTTGTTACTACACATTTACCCTTCAAACGAATTACTTCGCAGCAGCAACTGCAACTTCTATACATCATAAACAATGATTAATGCGAGCCCCTGTGTATGTATTTATGAGTATTTACTGGCAGTCATCAAATCTTTACCAATCAATGGCACATCATAATATTGGTAAACACCTTGGTCTTACAACACTCACTGGCACCGATCACATATTTAAAGCCATATACAATCTATGCAGTACAGATGTAGTATCTTAATTTGAGACAGTTTGTTACAAGCAAGAAAATAATCCTGCAGCAAAAGGAAATGTTAATTATTTTATTAATTATAATTAATGGACAATTTTGAGGGGTTGGAAATTATAAACCTTTTTATATCTTTTTAAACCTCAGATATACTTCAAGTTTGCATTTCCTGTTGTGCAGGAACATTCTCAGAAACAAAAGAGTGATCAAATTAAGATCCTACATCTGTAACTGTATATTTCATAGTAGTGAGTTATCATAACATCGTATTGTTAAACTTAAAATGACAATTTTACAGAATGTCTTCTGCTGCAACTACCGTGTGTACTCAAAATAATTGGAATGAGCATTACTGTTGTGTAAAACAGGTTCATCACAGAGGCAGGTCCCACAAATGCTGCCATGTCCTTGAGATCTCACGATAGAGTGCAACACATTCATCACTCCACACACACACCACAGTGGAGGCTCTTCAGAGGAGGAAGGAGAGGACCATCCTCAGTGAATTTCAGAAACAAATAGTGAAACATTAACATTAAAAAAAGTTAAACATTTTTGAAAAAGCTATACTAAATATATTCACGTCACCAAATAATTTATTAAGCCACTGCACTCTGTATCTTCTATTCTCCTCTGAGTACATTGACTTCAATGCAAAACCTAGGAGGCTTGTGCTTCTCACCCCCTTCAATAGACTTATACAGTAATTATGACTTCTGGAGGACTTATCAGAGCTCTTGCAGCATGAATTGACATGTTATCCACCCATTCCAATGGTCAGATAATGAATCTAGCACTGAAAGCTACATGTAGCTAGCACTGCAGTGAATACAATGTGAAAGAGTTAAAAAGACAATAGTTGAAAGATTTTGAACAAATTAATTTCTTACAAAATTAAGGAAAAGCAAGAGATCGAGAGAGTGAGAGTGTCACGTTCATTTGTAGAAACGGACCAAGGCGCAGCGGATGTTGAGTTCCACATAATTGAATGAATAAAGTGAAACTTAGCAAAGACAAAAACAAATAAACAATAAACTAACAACGAACTGTGACTACAGAGATGCTACGTGCACTAACTCAAAACAATATCCCATAAAACACAGGTGGAAAAAAGGCTACCTAAATATGATCCCCAATTAGAGACAACGATTACCAGCTGCCTCTAATTGGGAATCATACCAATCACCAACATAGAAATAATAACCCAGAACCCCACATAGAAATAACTAACTAGAACAACCCCCAGTCACGCCCTGACCTACTATACCATAAAAAAACAAAGGCTCTCTATGGTCAGGGTGTGACCGTACCCCCCCCCCACCCCAAAGGTGCGGACTCCGGCCGCAAAACCTGAAACCAAATGGGGAGGGCACTGTGCCTGGCTTTGGTGCGGGGCGAAGAAACCGCTCATCCCGCGGATCCGCCAGCATCGGGGGCCACTCAGGTGCGGGACGAAGAACCCGCTCAGCTCATGGATCTGCCAGCTTGGGTGGCGGCTCTGGTGCGGGCCGAAGAACCCGCTCATCCCGTGGATCCTTCCATGGACCCGGGCTGAACACTGTGCCTGGACTGGACCTCGATGTCAAGGAAGGCTCCTGCCATGGAGCGGAACTGGACACCAGATCTGGACTGGACATCAGTGCAAAGGAAGGCTTCTGCCATGGAGCAGGACTGGACGCCGTATCTGGACTGAGCACCGGCGCAGGAGAAGGCTCCGGCCATGGAGCTGGACCGGACGCCGTGCCTGGACTGGGCATCGGCGCAGGGGAAGGCTCCCGCCATGGAGCGGGACTGGACGCTGTACCTGGACTGGGCACCAACGCAGAAGAAGACATTGGCCTTGGAGCTGGACTGGACGCCGTGCTTAGACTGGGAATCGTCACAGGGGAAGGCTCCGGCCATGGAGTTGGAAGTTCCGGACCGTTGACTGTCGCAGGAGGTTCCGAACCATTGACCGTCTCAGGAGGTTCCGGACCGTGGACCGTCTCAGGAGGTTCCGGACCGTGGACCGTCTCAGAAGGTTCCAGACCGTGAACCGTCTCAGGAGGTTCTGGACTGTGGACCGTCGTTGGTGGTTCCAGACTGTGGACCGTCGTTGGAGGTTCCGGACTGGGAACTGTCGCCGGAAGCTCTGGACTGGGAACTGTCGCCGGAAGCTCTGGACTGGGAACTGTCGCCGGAAGCTCTGGACTGGGGATCGTCGCAGGAAGCCTGGTGCGTGGGGCCGGCAGTGGTGGTAACGGACTGGTGACACACACCTCAGGGCGAGCGTGAGGAGCAGGCACAGAACATACAGGACTGGGGAGGCGCACTGGAGGCCTGATGCGTGGGGCCGGTACAAGTGGGACCGGACTGGTGACACACACCTCAGGGCGAGTGCGGGGAGTAGGCACAGGACGCACCTGACTGGGAACACTGGAGGCCTAGTGCGTGGAGCCGGCACAGGTGGCGCCAGACAGCCTGGTGCATTCAACTTGTCAATACCTCTCATGAATAAAAGTAGTGATGAAGTCAATCGCCTTCATTTTCAGCCAGGAGAGAATGACATGCATATGTCCTTTTTTTGGGGCACCTGACCACATGACTGAACAGTAGTCAAGGCGCGACAAAACTAGGGCCTGTAGGACCTGCCTTGTTGATATTGTTGTTAAGAAGGCAGAGCATCGCTTTATTATAGACATACTTCTCCCCATCTTAGCAACTACTGCATCAATATGTTTTGACCATGACAGTTTACAATCTAATGTTACTCCAAGCAGTTTAATCATCTCAACTTGCTCAATTTCCACATTATTTACTACAACATTTAGTTTGGGTTTAGGCTTTAGTGAGTGTTTTGTTCCAAATACAATGCTTTTAGTTTTAGAAATATTTAGGGCTAATTTATTCCTTGCCATCCACTCTGAAACTAACTGCAGCTTTTTGTTGAGTGTTGCAGTGTTGCAGTCATTTCAGTCGCTGTAGTAGCTGACCTGTATAGTGTTGAGTCATCTGCATACATAGAAACTCTGGCTTTACTCAAAGTCAATGGCATGTTGTTAGTAAAAATGAAAAAAGCAAGGGGCCTAAAAACTACCCTGGGGAATTCCTGATTCTATCTGGATTATCTTTGATAGGCTTCCATTAAAGAACACTCTCTGTGTTCTGTTAGACAAGTAACTCTTTATCCACATTATAGCAGGGGGTGTAAAGCCATAACACAAGTTTTTCCAGCAGCAGACTATGATCGATAATGAGCCCCCACAATAATTTCATCATCAATTTCTCTCAGCCAATCATCAGTCATTTGTGTAAGTGCTGTGTTTGTTGAGTGTCCTTCCCAATAAGCATGCTGAAATTATGTTGTCAATTTGTTTACTGCAAAATAGCGTTGTATCTGGTCAAACACAATTTTTCCAGAAGTTCACAGAGTTGGTAACAGGCTGATTGGTCGGCTATTTGAGCCAGTAAAGGGGGCTTTACTATTCTTGGTTAGCGGAATGACTTTAGCTTCCCTCCAGGCTTGAGAACACACACTCTCTAGTAGGCTTAAATTGAAGATGTGGCAAATAGGAGTGGCAATGTCTTCTGCTATTATCCTCAGTAATTTTCCATCTACATTGTCAGACCCTGGTGGCTTGTCATTGTTGATAGACAACAATAATTTTTTCACCTCTTCCACGCTGACTTTCCGGAATTCAAAAGTACAATTCTTGTCTTTTATAATTTGATCCGATATAGTTGGATGTGTAGTGTCAGTGTTTGTTGCTGGCATGCCATCCCTAAGTTTGCTTATCTTGCCAATGAAAAGGTAATTATAAAGTAGATTGCAATATCAGTGGGCTTTGTGATGAATGAGCTATCTGATTCAATAAATGAAGGAGGCGGGTTGGCTTTTTTCCCAAAAAATGTCATTTAAGGTGCCCCAAAGCTTTTTTACTATCATTCTTTATCTAATTTATTTTTGTTTCATTGCGTAGTTTATTTTACTTTTTATTAGTTCGTCACATGATTTCTTAATTTGCAGTACGTTTGCCAATCCGTTGGGCTGCCAGACTTAATTGCCATACTTTTTGCCTCATCCCTCTCAACCATACAATTTTTCAATTCCTCATCAATCCAAGGGGATTCAACAGTTTTTACAGAATTTTCTTAATGGGTGCGTGCTTATTAGTAACTGGAATAAGTAGTTTCATAAATGCATCAATTGCAGCGTCTGGTTGCACCTCATTACACACCACAGACCAGCAAATATTCTTTACATCATCAACAAAACTTCTTGCATGACCTCTTATACACTATATTAGGCCCAGCCTTTGGAACTTTGGTTTTCCTAGATATGGCTATTATATTGGGATCACTACATCCTATGGATTTGGATACTGCTTTAAAGCAAATATCTGCAGCCTTAGTAAAAATGTGATCAATACATGTTGATGATTTAATTACTGTGCTGTTTCTAACTACCCTGGTAGGTTGACTGTGCTTTGGGTCATTGTCCTGTTGTAGGAGGAAAATGGCTCCAATTAAGCGCTGTCCACAGGGTATGGCATGGCGTTGCAAAATGGAGTGATAGCCTTCCTTCTTCAAGATCCCTTTTACCCTGTACAAATCTCCCACTTTACCACCACCAAAGCACCCCCAGACCATCACATTGCCTCCACCATGCTTGACAGATGGCGTCAAGCACTCCTCCAGCATCTTTTCAATTTTTCTGCGTCTAATGAATTTTCTTCTTTGTGATCTGAACACCTCAAACTTACATTCATCTGTCCAAAACAGTTTTTTACAATCTTCCTCTGTCCAGTGTCTGTTCTTTTGCCCATCTTAATCTTTTATTTTTATTAGCCAGTTTAAGATATGGCTTCTCATTTGCAACTCTGCCTAGAAGGCCAGTATCCCGGAGTCGCCTTCACTGTTGACGTTGAGACTGGTGTTTTGTGGGTGCTATTTAATGAAGCTGCCAGTTGAGGACTTGTGAGGCGTTTGTTACTCAAACTGGACACTCTAATGTACAGTACTTGTCCTCATACTCAGTTGTGCACCGGGGCCTCCCACTCCTCTTTCTATTCTGGTTATAGCCAGTTTGCACTTTTCTGTGAAAGGAGTAGTACACAGCATTGTACAAGATCTTCAGTTTCTTGGCAATTTCTCCCATGGAATAGCCTTCATTTCTCAAAACAAGTATAGACGGACTTGTTTCTGGTCATTTTGAGCCTGTAATCGAACCCACAAATGCTGATGCTCCAGATACTCAACTAGTCTAAAGAAGGCCAGTTGTATTGCTTATTTAATCAGAACAACAGTTTTTAGCTGTGCTAACATAATTGCAAAAGGGTTTTCGAATGATCAATTAGCCTTTTAACACCATGGGACCACGCAGCCATCATACCACTCATGAAGGAGACACGTTCTGTCTCCTAGAGATGAACGTACTTTGGTGGGAGAAGTGTAAATCAATCCCAGAACAACAGCAAAGGACCGTGTGAAGATGCTGGAGGAAACAGGTACAAAAGTATCTACAGTTGAAGTCGGAAGTTTACATACACCTTAACCAAATACATTTAAAATCAGTTTTTCACAATTCCTGACATTTAATCCTAGACATTTAATCCTGGCCATAATTACCATCGTTATGTTTAGAGGAAAAAGGGGGAGGCTTGCAAGCCGAAGAACACCGTCCCAACGGGGAAGCACGGGGGTGGCATCATGCCAAGAGTTTGCAAAGCTTTCATCAAGGCAAAAGGTGGCTACTTTAAAGAATCTCAAATATAAAATATATTTTGATTTGTTTAACACGTTTTTGGTTACTGCATGATTCCATGTTTTATTTCATAATTTGATGTCTTCATTATTATTCTACAATGTAGATGTTATATTTTTTTTTTTAGAAAAACCCTTGAATGAGTAGGTATGTCCAAACTTTTGACTGGCACAATATACAAAGAGCAAATTGATTATACGGGTTATAGTATCAGTCACTGCTAGTTCTGTGTTTGTGTGTGATCAGGGTGTATTGATTACGCCAATTCTGTTGAAAAACGTTTCTTAAAAGGAAGCAAACGGAATGAAACGGGGATAAACATTCCTGAATTTAAAAAACTATTGTTTGCAACTTTTGGACTAATGATTACAACCTCGATCATCTAGAAGCAGGCAAAGTGTGCAAGGCGGTATTAAATGTGTCACTGTCTGTCACCTTGATTACTCTAATTTATTGACCTGTGTACCTACGTTGTAAACTTTAATTCTTAGGCTAAGTTGTAGCAACCTCATGATGGTTATAGTGAACATTTGAGTTTCAGGTAGTAGCCTAAACCTATCGATGTTACATTGAGCTGGGGTGAATGGAATTTAAATTACATTTATCCATCATGCTGTATTAGAAATAAGGCCATGCTCATAAAACAAATAATAATCATCCTCCCTCATCTTAAACAGCACTTACGGCTACTGATGAACCATCCGTGAACAGTAGAGTGTTGAAGAGTGACCTCTGATTTAGTTGATGTAAATCCTGCTCCTTGAAAACATTGATGGATCGTTCCACGAAATGAGGTCTTTTTGCATGCCTTTGATATTTTAAGTAGAAATTGTGTAACAAATAATAATCATCCTCCCTCATCTTAAACAGCACTTACGGCTACTGATGAACCATCCGTGAACAGTAGAGTGTTGAAGAGTGACCTCTGATTTAGTTGATGTAAATCCTGCTCCTTGAAAACATTGATGGCTCGTTCCACGAAATGAGGTCCTTTTGCAAGCCTTTGATATTTTAAGTAGAAATTGTGCACCAATATTGAATCGTAAAAGCCAGTCAATTAAATGAAGTGCCCTTTAATATAGAACACATAGATCATTAAATTAATATGATTTTGCATATGAATAAACACTTGATAAAGTGCCAAAATTCAGCCCTCCTTGCACCCTCTGACTTCTAGAAAGATTGTAACACACTTAATCCAAACATTTCTCCAAGTTTTTGACAACATTAGCTAGGTTTTGTAACGTAGACGCTGGGATTCAGGAAGCAGATGCAGAGTTTAATAGAACACAAACAATAAACAATACAAAAACAGGAGTAGCGTGGAGACAGTATCAATAACGCCTGATGGGAAATAACAACAGAGTGGTATATATATTGGGAGTAGTCATGAAGGTGATATAGTCGAGATCTGCCTGATGATGAGGCGCAGGTGTGCGTAATGATGGGTAGCCAGGTCAGATGGTTAGTAAACCAGCGACGTTGAATGCCGGAGGGGGGAACAGGAGTAGACGTGACAGCTTTCCATCCAATTGGCAACCTTTTGCCCTTAGAACAGCCTCAATTCATCAGGACATGGACTACAAGGTGTTGAAAGTGTTCCACATGGATGGTGGCCTATGTTGACTGCAATGCTTCCCACATTTGCGTTAAGTTAGCTGGATGTCCTTTGGGTGATGGACAATTTTTGATACACAGGAAACTGTTGAGTGTGAAAAACCCAGCAGCATTGCAGTTCTTGACAAAAGCCGGTGCCAACGGCACATACTACCAAAACACGTTCAAAGGCATTTAAATCTTTTGTCTTGCCCATTCATCCACTGAATGGCACACAAATACAATCCATGTATCAATTGTCTCATTCTTAAAAATCCTTCTGTCTCCTCCCCTTCATCTACACTGATTGAAATGGATTTAACAAGTGACATCAATAAGGGATCATAGCTTTCACCTGAATTCAACTGGTCTGTCTATGTCATGGAAAGAGCAGGTGCCCTTAATGTGTGTGTACTCAGTGTATTTTCTTTTAAAATATTTTATTTCAAAAGAAACATTGAGCATCTTATAGTCAAATCATTGTGTGAAAGCAGGTGAGCTTGTTTGACTCCTTTTGGCCATTTTCTGGTGTTTTGTGGTGGAAAACTGAGAAGGTTGAGCATAACACGTCAACCATGTTACCTATAGATAGACAGGCTAGAAATGTTTTCAAAATATTTACAAAATGTTGTTGCCTGCATTCAATTGCCCCTCCCTGTTTCCCTTCACCCTGTCACATGCATGATTTAAAGCTTATTTCCTGCAATTCTATACATGGAGATAAAATGTTGCAATTTTGTGACTCAAACTTTATAATGAAATCAATTGGCTAAAAAACCTAGCTAAAAACATTAACTGACATGGGCTAGTTGATCTGGACATTTCTGACAAGTTATAAATACATCTCTAAGGTCTGCAATGACTGACATGACAAGAGGAAAGCTGTTGATGCACTACCCAATTTCAAAATTGTAACTATTGTTACAAATGTCAAGAGAAAGTTGAAAGCCCAACTGAGTTCCGTAAAGGAAATATTGCAGAGTTAGATTGCTGTTAAACATTCTGATTTGTTTCATCCTTCCAACTAAAAAGCCCAATACCACATGAATACATTTGTATTTTGGGATACATTTTTATTTGATCAAAATTTGACCGAAGTCATGTCGGAAAAGCATTCGGAAATGTGTCCCTATATTTAAGTGTCAGGGTTGATGTCAGCAGCACAACCGCTCTAAAAAGGAGGATAACAGCCACCTCGTCAACTCTTCTCCAGACTATGCCTCTCAGGGTATTACCATCTCCTGACACATCCTTATTAAATATCTATATTGACACAGGACCTCAGTGGCATTCATGCAAGATAAAGTATCACAAGGATATGGGTGGCGAGGAGGACTGAAAAGAGATCCCTCGCTGATACCCAGCGACTCAATTCCCTCCAACCCACATTGCTGTATTTACATAGTAATACATATTCTTTTCCCTGTTTTCAAACAAAACAAAATAATAGTTTTGTGTACTGTAAGAAAAGGAGATAAACCCACCTGACAGGGACAGTACATTCAATGCCTTCAGAAAGTATTCACACCCCTTGACTTTTTGCACATTTTTGTTGTGTTACAAAGTGGGATTCAACTGGATTTAATCATATTTTTTTGTCAATGATCTACACAAAATACTCTAATGTCAAAGTGGAATAATAATACAAAATAAATTGTTGTTAATAGAAAGAAAATACATAATAATATTGATTAGATAGATATTCAACCTGAGTCAATACATGATGGAATCACCTTTCGCAGCGATTACAGCTGTGAATCTTTCTGGGTAAGTCTCAGAGCTTTGCAAACCTGGATTGTACAATATTTGCCAATTACTATTTTTTTAATTCTGTCAAGTTGGTTGTTGATCATTGCTAGACAGCCATTTTCACATCTTGCCATAGATTTTAGACGATTTAAGTCAAAACTGTAACTACTGTAAGCCACCGAGGAACATTCAATGTCATCTTGGTACGCAACTCCAGTGTATATTTGGCCTTGTGTTTTGGGTTATTGTCCTGCCGAAAGGTGGATTTGTCTCACAGTGTCTGTTGGAAAGCAGACTGAACCATGTTTTCCTCTAGAACTTTGCCTGTACTTAGCTTTATTCTTTTTCTTTTTATCTCCAAAAACTCCTTAGTCCTTGCCAATGACAAGCATAACCATAAAATGATGCAGCCACCACAATGCTTGAAAATATGAAAAGTGGTACTCAGTGATGTGTTGTGTTGGATTTGCCCCAAACATAATGCCTTGTATTCAGGACAAAATGTTAATTTCTTTGCCACATTTTTTGCAGTATGACTTTAGTGCCTTATTGCAAACAGGATGCATGTTTTGGAATATTTTTATTCTGTACAGGCTTTCTTTTCACGCTGTCATATAGGTTAGTATTGTGGAGTAACTATAATGTATTCATGTCAAAGCCATTTAACTGGTTTAAAATCATCATTGGCCTCATGGTGAAATCCCTGAGCGTTTTCATTCTTCTCTGGCAACTGAGTTAGGAAGGACGCCTGTATCTTTGTAGTGACTGGGTATATTGATACAAAATCCAACAATTAATAACTTCACCATGCTCAAAGGGATATTAAATGTCTGCTTTTAATTTGTTTTACCCATCTACCAATAGGTGCCCTTCTTTGCAAGGCATTGGAAAACCTCCCTGGTCTTTATCGTTGAATCTTTCCTTGAAATTCATTGCTTAAAAAATATATATATGGGCAAATGTTGCACAATCCCGGTGTGTAAAGCGATTAGAGACTTACTTACCCAGAAACACTCACAGCTGTAATCGCTGCCAAAGGTGCTTCTACAAGTATCGACTCAGGGGTGTGAATACTTATGTAAATTGGATATTTCTGTATTTCACTTTCAATAAATTTGCAAAACTGTCTAAAAACATGTTTTCGCTTATTCATTATGGGGTATCGTGTGTAGATGGCTCAGAATTGTATTTTTTTCCATTTTGTAATTCAGGTTTTAACACAACACAATGTGGAATAAGTCAAGGGTTATGAATACTTTCTAAAGGCACTGTAATTATATGTGTGGGGTACAGAGACGGGGTAGTCGTTCATAAATCATGTTAAAGACCATTATTGAACACAAAGTTTGTCCATGCAACTTATTATGTGACTTGTTAAGAACATTTTTACTCCTGAAGTTATTTAGGATTGCCATAACAAAGGGTTTGAATACTAATTGAATCAAGGCATCTCAGCTTTTCATTTTGTATTATTAAAAAAATCTAAAAACATAGTTCCACTTTGACATTATGGGGTACTGTGTGTAGATCAGTGACACAAAATCTAAATGTAATCCATTTAAAATTCAGCCTATAACACAACAAAATGTACCAACATTCAAGGGGTGTGTGTACTTTTTTGAAGACACTGTAGACATGCAGAGGTATCGCTGATAGCTGTGCAAATAAAACATGAAAACATTGTTATGACAGGTTTGACAGACAACAGCCTTAGGTTATCTTTTAGTATGAGAAAATATACATTAATTGCCATAGGTTTCAATACATTCTACCGCAATCAGGATAGCATCTAATGAATTATACAGAGGTATTCTGACATTATGTTCCTTCTTCCTGTGCAGTGTCAATCAAATTGACATGGCTAGCGTTGTTTAAATGCAGAGGAACTTATGTGTTATTATACAGCTACTGTATATCACACTTACCAACACCTTTCCTTTTCAGGAAATGGTGGCTACATGTAAAATAAGTGGCAAAATACCATATAATTAGATGTTTCATATGGCTGTTTCTCTCTTTGAAATGAAGCACTGCATTTCTCTTCAACTACCATATTGGTGCAAAGGGAGAAAAACCTCTTAGTTGCTGAGAGAGGATGTAGAATTTCCATATTTCTGTCTTTGATGTTTTCTGACGAGACAGATTTCATATCCTACAATTGATTAAAGGCTGGACCTGTGGGCGTGAGCTTTATTATATAGGCTCGACCTTCGGTTATGTGCTCTCTTACACCTTTCAAACAATATCTGAAAGGAATTACAGGCAACAAAGCCTGGAACTTTTATTTCCACCAACCGACCTAGTCATGATTGCAGTAAAGTTCTGCCTACGGCTTATCATGAACGTAACCGTAATGCTGAGGCGGCATTGGCACGCACTGCTCTTGATGGTTGCTAGGCAGCGCCTGTTACTAGTCTGTTACCATCCTCCTGGCAGTTCTAAACTTTGCGATGCATGTCACTTCGCCCATCTCTTCGCATAGCCCACCACTAATCATGCACTGTTTTCTAGCCACAACTGGATGGATCCATAAAGAATTACTGTGGGAATGAATATCATTGAATGTAGAACCTATAGGAATAAAGTAGGCTAATGCAATTGAAGACATGTTTCAAATGCTTCCTGAAACTTCCAAAGTCATCCAATCGTTATAAAGCAGAAGCCTTACCTGTGTGCTTATTAACTATTATAATTTCAGCACTGTTTTGATTGGGACAGTGACATCACACTTCTTTGAGACGTGTGGGGACTTGTCTTGATAAATAAATACAATTAGGCAGGGGAAATAATAGCTAGGTTGAGGTGAGTAGATGCTTATGATCATCTTGTCTAGTTGGTTCATTAATTAACACTGATCCCAATATTTTGCCAGCATGTTATGTTCATTAACAAGTGGAATACTTCACTCACAGCCGCTTAGTAGGCTAGGCCTACTCCTGACCAAAAGCATGTGACTTGTCTGATCAGTCAATGTGATTTTGTTTCACTGAATCATCCTCTCTATATTTGCTTAATTGTTCTCTCACTGGGATCATGAGCTATAGGCCTACTACCTCAACATATCTATTTATTTGCTCAACTCTCACTGATCAGAAACATTTGCAAAAATGTAACCTAAGTCAAGTGTAGGTCTATTATTTTGCTCAATCGTGTACAGGCAATTCTAAATGCCCACAGACGATGTGAAAAATGAACATGAGACACATGCTTTTGAAAATATAGATTGGTGTTCTTTTCTAACGCTATCACAATAAAGATACTCTCAATATAAGACCCTCCACCTGCTCCCTAACAAAGTGGAGTGAGAGTAGGAAAGAGAAACTATAGATTTCATTTGCATGGCGCAGCAAAGTAGCTCATAGGCTGCACAGACCAGCAACCTAATTAAACCCCCAAAAATGCTATTCTATTCTATTTTAAATACATGTTATTTGTCTTCTAATGTTTCTTAGGACCTGCCTAAACAAATGTATATTTCAGATTTCTTTTTTTTTATATATATATATTTTCATTTTCAAACTGAAAACATACATAGACAGCATACAATGGAGAGACACACACAAATTCTAACAAACATCAATGACATCACGCCTGCCCAAACCCACGCTCCCACCACATCCATACCCATCCCGTTTGTCCCACGCCAACATTCCCTATCAGTCTTATACCTTGGGCGCTTCCAGTGCTTGTAACATTCTATGCCATATAGTCTCAAATTGCACTCATCTGTTTTTCTCTGTAGCCCCCATTTTTCAATATTTAAATAATATTACATTTGATTCATCCACTGTCTTAACGATGGAGGATCATTTGAATTCCAGTTTAAGTAATTTTGTTGTCAAAATTATTGATGAGAATGTATGGTCCAACCCATTGGGTATCTCACCACACCCTCATATGCCATGTCTTGAAATATGTAGATAGATGGATTAAAAGTAATCTTAAATTGTAAAACTTCTGACAGCCAACTTTCTAACTGGTTCTTGGTACTTGTAGAATCTGTTTCATTTTCTTCCGTATTGTTATAGTGTTCTTAACTATGACGTTGTTAATGTTCTTAGCTTTATCGTTTGAAAATAGACATGTGAAAAGATTCTGTCGATATCTTCAACATGTACCCATTTACATCTCCCTAAATCTGATGGTGGTTTTAACCTTTAAGCCACCCAAGGCTTTTCCTTGAGACATATTGTTAAGTGCTCATCTTTACACCCCAATGGACTCTACAAGGTGTCGAAAGTGTTCCAGAGGGATGCTGGCCCATGTTGACTCCAATGCTTCCAACAGTTGTGTCAAGTTGGCTGGATGTCCTTTCGTTGGTGGACCATTCTTGATACACACAGGAAACGGTTGAGGGTGAAAAAAACGGCAGCGTTGCAGTTCTTGACACAAACCGGTGCGCCTGGCACCTACTACCGTACACTGTTCAAAGGCACTTAAATATTTTGTCTTGCCCATTCACCCTCTGAATGGCAAACATACTGTACACAATCCATGTCTCAATTGTCTCAAGGCTTAAAAATCCTTATATAACCCGTCTCCGCCCCTTCATTTACACTGATTGAAGTGGATTTAACAAGTGACAACAATAAGGGAAAATAGCTTTCACCTGGTCAGCCTATTTCATGGAAAGAGCAGGTGTTCTTCACGTTTTTTTTCACTCAGTGACCGGGCATCGGCTACTTCTATCGTTACTTCATAGAGAAGAACAGTTACTTGGGGAAAGCAGAGTATAGATTGTATTGGGGAGCAGGGGGAAAAGAATATTGTCTCAATTTACGATAAGCTGATAAGCTCATCGCTTTTCCCACTTCGTCCTCTCCTCAGTGTAGGGGTCTCTGCCCCTTCAACTGGAAAGGTTTCTTGCAGATTGATTAGGGCTTCATCGTGCTTGTAAATGTAATGTTTTGCATTCCCTTCCATACCCTCAGTTGTGCTCACAGGGTACACTAAATTAGAAGGGTTAAAGCAAAGGAGTGGGGAGCACTTGGCTGCCTTTAGCTACAAAATACGAAAATGAGAATCCAAAAAAAGCCAAAAGATCATCAAGGACAACAACCACCCGAGCCACTGCCTGTTCACCCCGCTACCATCCAGAAGGCGAGGTCAGTACAGGTGCATCAAAGCAGGGACAGAGAGACTGAAAAATAGCTTCTACATCAAGGCCATCAGACTGTTAAACAGCCATCACGAACCCAGAGAGGCTGCTGCCTACATAGAGCCTCGAAATCATTAGCCACTTTAATAAATGGATCACTAGTCGCATTAATAATGCAACTTTAATAATGTTTACATATCTTGCATTATTCATCTCATATGTATATACTGTATTTTATACCATCTATTTCATCTTGTCTATGCTACTCAGTCATTGCTCATCCATATATTTATATGTATCTATTCTTATCCACTCCTTTACTTAGATTTGTGTGTATTAGATAGTTGTGGAATTGTTACATTACTTGTTAAATACTGCTGCACTGTTGGAACTACTGTAAAAGCACAAGCATTCCTCTATACTCCCAATAACATCTGCTAACCATGTGTATGTGACCAATATAATTTGATTTGAGAACCTATTTGTTCGTCTTGCTATGCGCTAGTACAGTAGGTGTCTCTTTTTTCATGCTTTGTGTTTTAACCGTAAAAGCTGTATGCCTAGATGAACGCTATGCCTGTAGCCCCGTACACTGACTCAGTACCAGTACCCCCTGTATATAGCCTTGTTATTGTTATTTTTATTGTGTTACTTTGTATTATTATTTCTTACTCGAGTCTATTTGGTAAATATTTTATTAACTCTTCTTGAACTGCACTGTTGGTTAAGGACTTGTAAGTAAGCATTTCACGGTAAGGTCTAAACTTGTATTCGGCGCATGTGACAAATAAAGTTTGATTTGATATTGCCTTGTAACTTAAGCTCTATGCCTTATATGTGAATGCATTCATTTTACAAAGTTATTAAATAATAATTGTGTTTTGCATTCACTTCTCCTGACCATTTCTTGATCTTAGTTAGCTAATCTCATCAATAGTCCTGCTTGCACATTGCTAAATCATCTATTTGGAGTCAGATAGACAGTTTCATAAACTGTTCATATTAATTGCATAGTCTTATCACGTGTTGCATCACGGCTAGGAAGATAGTAACATTCAAAGCCAGTGTCATCAGAATGTGTACTTCAATCTCCCTAAAGAAACCCAACATTATTATTGCTTTAGAAAGTTATGTTGACATTCATGAAGAATAAATCTATCTATACATTTTTTATCTGTAATGCCTTTCTGTTTAATGTAACACTCATCTGCCTCCTACCCTTTGTAATGTTATGTTATGATCCTTCCCAACCATATCACTCTACCAAGCTTTTTTTGTGGAGACAAAAATTGAGTGGGCCAGCAACTTTCTCACAGTGGGGATCTTTATAGCTATAGAATTTTCTCATAGACAAGAGCCTTGTACAGGTACAGAAGAGGCACATTGAAAGTGTCTCATCATGCCTGGAGAGAGAGAGTGTATTCTGTGGTTGTGTGTGTGCGTGCGTGGAAGCGAGCGAGCAAGAGAGAAAAAGAGAGAGAAATGGGGAGAGAAGCAAGAGAGCAGAAGAGAAAGCAATGGACTGGGATGTGAGAGAGAACAAGACAGGATGCAAGTGAGCTTCAAACATCACTATATCCTGGGTATGGAAGTCCGTTCAACCCTAACCCCTGAATGACTGTCATTATAGACCTTGGATCATCCTCCTGTAGGCTAAGGGTCAGTCACTGCTAACTGATGCTGGAGGGTCAAGGGTCATAGATAGATATGGATATCTTACATACTACTTTTGACTTATAGGAGGCTGTCCTTAAGAGGGATTCAAACGTAGGTCTCTTTTAGAGAGCTCTATGACAAATGATGATAGAGATAGAAATCGCTATGTAACTAGATTTGAATTGATTTTGTTGGTCTTTGAGACATTAAGTCGAAACCGGTAATAGTATTTCCATGTTATGGAGAGATATGTCATGCCCTAAAGACATGTTGGAGTTGTATCCATCTCTGTTTACTTTTTACAAAACTGTAAATATTGTTTTACTGATTAAATGTACTCTATAAGTGCAATGTCATAGTACAAGTAAAAAATAATTAACCCAGGGGAATGTCTCGTAACTGGTCATGATACATTGACACAGAGACAAGCCATCATAAAATGAGGCATTATCTGGACTCCTTTTTTAAAATATGACTCCATTTTGAATATGCGTATTTCTCCAAAACTCAGTTGTCCTGAGTCTGCACAGAACCGTCAGGACCTCAGATAAATGGAGACACTGTATTTCTCGATACACTCATGAAAATAGGCATGGGCTCTAAACCTTCCAGCTGTCTACTGGACCTTATTCCAACTAAACTACTGAAGGAGATACTTCCTGTGCTTTGCCATCCTGTGTTAAACATTTTTTAAAAACATCTCCCTGTCCTCCAGATGTGTACCAAACTGACAGTAATAAAGCCTCTCCTGAAAGAGCCAAACCTTGATCTGGAACATTTTAAAAACTAATCGGCCTATATCAAAAAAGCTGTTGCTCAGCAATTCACTGCCTTACTGAAGACAAATAATGTATATGAAATGCTCCAGTCTGTTTTAAGACTCCATCATAGTACAGAGACCGTACTCGTGAAGGTAGTAAATCATCTTGAAATGGTGTCAGTCTAATGCGCTGCATCTGTCCTCGTACTCCTAGACCTTAGTACCCCTAGATGACACCATAGATCACCACATTATTTTGGAGAGATTGGAAACCCTGATTGGAAACCCTAATTGGTCCACATGGAAAATATTTACATGGTTTAGATCTTATTTGTCGGACAGCTATCAGTTTGTCTCTGTGGAGGGCTTGTCCTCCGAAAAATCTATGGCGTGTTTCGGTGTTCCTCAAGGTTTCGTTTTAGGACCACTATTGTTTACAATATAAATGTTAAATCTTGGTGATGTCATGAACAAACACAATGTCAACATCCACTGCTATGCAGACGACATTTCGGTGAAACATGGTGAATCCCCAAATTGCCTACCCTGGAAGCCTGTGTTTCAGACATAAGCAAGTGGATGACGGTAAATGTTTTACTTTTAAATCTCGGACAAATCACCGATGCTGAACTCAGCAAAAAAAGAAACGTCCTCTCACTGTTAACTGCGTTTATTTTCAGCAAACTTAACATGTGTACATATTTCTATGAACATAAGATTCAACAACTGAGACATAAACTGAACAAGTTCCACAGACATGTGACTAACATGAATTTAATAATATGCCCCTGAACAAAGTGGGAGGGTGGTCAAAATCAAAAGTAACAGTCAATGCAGCTGGTGGCCACACCAGATACTAAGTACTGCAGTGCATCTCCTCCTCATGGACTGCACCAGATTTGCCAGTTCTTGCTGTGAGATGTTACCCCACTCTTCCACCAAGGCACTTGCAGGTTCCTGGACATTTCTGGGGGGAATGGTCCTAGCCCTCACCCTCCGATCCAACAGGTCCCAGACGTGCTCAATGTGATTGAGATCCGGGCTCTTAGCTGGCCATGGCAGAACACTGACATTCCTGTCTTGCAGGAAATCACGCACAGAACGAGCAGTATGGCTGGTGGCATTGTCATGCTGCAGGGTCATGCTGCAGGGTCATGTCAGGATGGGCCTGCGGGAAGGGTACCACATGAGGGAGGAGGATGTCTTCCCTGTAACGCACAGCGTTGAGATTGCCTGCAATGACAACAAGCTCAGTCCGATGATGGTGTGACACACCGCCCCAGACCATGGCAGCTAAAATCTTGTCTAGAACCAAAACATATGATCATATTACTCCAGTGGTTTGTGTTAATGCTAGGGCTGATTTCAAGGTTTTACTGCTAGTCTACAAAGCATTACATGGAATTGCTTCTATCTATCTCTTCGATTTGGTCCTGCCGTACATACCTACATGTACGCTATTGTCACAAGATGCAGGCCTCCTTATTGTTCCTGAAAATTCTAAGCAAACAGCTGCAGGCAGGGCTTTCTCCTATCGAGCTCAATTTTATGAAATGGTCTGTTGATCCATATGAGAGACGCAGACTCGGTCTCAACGTTTAAGTCTTTACTGAAGACTCATCTTTTCAGTAGGTCCTATGATTGAGTGTAGTCTGGCCCAGGGATGCGAAGGTCAACGGCAAGGCACTGGAGTGACGAACCGCCCTTGCTGTCTCTGCCTGGTCATCTCCCCTGGGATTCTCTGCCTCTGATGTTATTTTGGGGGCTGAGTCACTGGCTTGCTAGTGCTCTCCCATGCCATCCCTAGGAGGGGTGCATCATGTCGTTCCAGGCTTTTTTCACTATACTAGACTTGAGTGGTTTGAGTCACTGACGTGATCTTCCTATCTGATTATGCATACCCATGGGCTCGTGTGGTGGGGGAGATCTTCGTGGGCTATACTCCACCTTGTCTCAGGGTAGTAAGTTGGTGATCTGATGATGTGGTGTGGGGGCTGTGCTTTGGCAAAGTGGGTGGGGTTATATCCTGCTTGGTTGGCCTTGTCCGGGGGAATCGTCCAACAGGGCCACAGTGTCCCCCGAACTCCCTGTCTCATTCTTGAGTATCTATGCTGCGATAGTCTGTGCAGGGCCTAGGGTCAGTCTGTCCTATATGGCGTATTTCTCCTGTCTTATCTGGTGTCCTGTGTGATTTTTAGTATGCGCCCTCTAATTATCACATCTCACTCTCTCTCTCTCCCCTCCCGGAGGACCTGAGCCCTAGGACCATGCCTCAGGACTACCTGGCCTGATGACACCCCGTCCCATGTCCACCTGGTCGTGCTGCTGATCCAGTTTCTGATGTTCTGCCTGCGGCTATGGAACCCTGACCTGTTCAACGAATGTGATACCTTGTCCTGGACCTGCTTTTTCGATGAACTTCGCTCCTGATGGGATTATTGTATAAACCTATTCAGCATAGTAGAGGGCTATATTTCCATTACTGGTATCTTTATAATTCCATCAAATAAGACTTTGTTTTAGACAAACACATGAGGGTTTAAAACACGCCACACATTTTATGCACATTTCTGGCTAATATACAGTATATGTGTACAGTTGAAGTCGGACGTTTACATACACCCGAGCAAAACACATTTAAACTACATTTTTCACAATTCCTGACATTTAATCCCAGTAAAAATTCCATGTCTTAGGTCAGTTAGGATTACCACTTTATTTTAAGAATGTGAAATGTCAGAATAATAGTAGAGAGAATGATTTATTTCAGCTTTAATTTCTTTCATCAGATTCCCAGTGGGTCAGAAATGTACATACACTCAATTAGAATTTGGTAGAATTGCCTTTAAATTATGTAACTTGGGTCAAACATTTCAGGTAGCTTTTGGCCCACTCCTCCTGACAGAGCTGGTGTAACTGAGTCAGGTTTGTAGACCTCCTTGCTCGCACACGCTTTTTCAGTTCAGCTCACAAATTTTCTATAGGAACCTTCCCACTAGCCATGATTGGCTGAGATAATGGCTGGGCTGGACATGCCGAGATATCAGATTGGTCTGCCATGTAGCACGCTTCTGTCTATAACATGAACTAGTCAGTATTTGTAGGTAATCCTTACTAACGTGGCTTTATTTGAAAGATATCCAAGTGTTGTCGTCCACTTTCTGGAGGACTGAGGTTTGAAATCAGTGGAAGGCCCGGTAGAATTAGTTTGATAGCTAAGGAGATGGAGAATATTCTGGCTTTGATTGCAAATATGCAGATGGAGTCGAAAAAAGAACACACATAAGGCACATAAAACACCTGTCTCTGGATTACATCTTCAAACTAAAGGCAACCATGGAATCTGTGACAGAGAGGGAGAAGCATCCATCCATCTATACAAGTAAGATAGTCCAGCTAGCTACATTCAGATAATAGACATTTCTAATTTTAACTTCTTGATAATCCAGCTGCTCTGTCAGATTTCAAAAAGGCTTTACGGCGAAAGCATAACATAAGCACACAAAGGCATACAACAATTTTCCAACCAAGCATAGGAGTCACAAAAGTCAGAAATAGCAATAAAATAAATCACTTACCTCTTCATCTGGTTGCAATCACAAGGGTCCCAGCTACATAACAAATGGTTCTTTTGTTTGATAAAGTCCTTCTTTTTATCCCAAAAACTCAGTTTGTTGGCGCATTTTGTTTAGTAATCCACTGGCTCAAAGGCGGTCAAAACATGCAGACGAATACATCCTAATAGTACCGGTAAAGTTCGTCGAAACATGTGAAACAATGTTTATAACTAATCCTCAGGGTGTCAATTATCTAAATAATCGATAATATTTCAACCGGACAATAGCGTATTCAACAGAAAGGAAAAAGAACAAACCAGTGCGCAAACTAGTACTGCATGATTCCATAGTCCCCTGACCAAAAGGTCTCACTCTTCTTCATTTTTCAGAAAGCAAGCCTGAAACCATGTCTAAAGACTGTTGACATCTGGTGTAAGCCATAGGAACTGCAATCTGGGCCCTAACCCATTACATAGTCAATAGGCATTCAATGGAAAACCACTCACATAAATAAAATCCCACTTCCTGGATGGATTTTCCTTGGGTTTTCGCCTGCCATATCAGTTCCGTTATACTCACAGGCATTATTTTAACAGTTTTATAAACGTCAGAGTGTTCTCTATCCAATGCTAGCAATTATATGCATATCCTAGCTTCTGGGCCTGAGTAACAGGCAGTTTACTTTGGGCACATCATTCATCCGAATACTGCTCCCTATCACTAAAAAGTTTAACAGAAAGTCATTTCCATTTCAAGTTAAAGCGTACTGTTAGGTAGCTAGCTAACGTTAGCTGGCGGGCTCGCTGACTGGCTCGCTGGCTAACATTATGTGCAGTGGTGATTTTAGCATGTAAATCTCGGTGAGGAAAAAAATTATAATAAAGTGGGATGCATGCCAGCAAAGCCATTCCACAACACAACACTAAACAATACAATAATTGCACTATAACGGTGACAAACTGTGCCCACAAACTGTTAGGGCCTACATAAATCTGTCCCAACATCTTACCACTGCTACACCTGGCTATCGGCGGAGCCTTGTCTGGCAGCGAAAAAGTTAATTCAGTCTCATTTACTACCTTTTAAAGAAACGTTTCTGATATGGCTGACTTGCTTAAACAAATGGGGTTTCTAATGAGAACTAAGATGTACAAACTATTGCATAAGGGGACGACAAGTGGATAAGAGGCAATCCGTAATTTCGATTAATACATTAATGAGCGAACTAGGACTGACGTAGTCAATATAACTATTTGTTCAGCACTTTGAAATGTACAGTGACAGAATTCAGGACATGGGCCGTTCTTACAGTGTTCTGTAACCACACCTAGTCAGACCAGTAGGATAAATAAAGGGGGTATATAAGCCGACAATGAAAGCTCTTACAAAATGTGCTGATTACATTTATCTAAAACAGTTTATAGGCTACATGTGCACCACCAAGTCAGAACAGTGGGCAAGATTAAGAGGGGTAAATAGACCAAATTATTAGGGTGAGGCATATGGGTTACTAACAGCTTACTACACAACATTCACTTAGTATTACTTTCTTAGCTACAGTATACATATCACCCTGGCATATTACAATTGATGCAGCAGCATACAATACATTTTTGGACTCACCTAAGTGTGCTGTGCTCACTTGAAGTCCTTTGTGGGAAAATGTTGTCATCAAAGTCTGGCATTCTTTGGATGTATGGTGCTTTCAAGAACTGTGAACTAGGAAAAAAACAAGGTTGAATCATGATGACGTCATTGATCTTCAGGTCGTAGCTCTAGAAAGAGGCCCGAGTTCCCGACTTACAAATCCGAGTTGGATGACCGTTCAAAACATATTTCCCAGTCGGAGCTCGTTTTTTCATGAATTCCCAGTTGTCTTGAACTCACTGAAGTCAAGTTTTCACAGTTCCGTGTTAAGTTGCTTTGAGCGTGGCACAAATCATGCTTCATTGACAGCCACTGTTGAATGTTTATCATTTTAAACTTGGAAATGTCGGTCGGTCACATATGAACCTCA
The DNA here is from genome assembly GCF_029448725.1 of Salvelinus fontinalis. Lineage (NCBI taxonomy): Eukaryota > Metazoa > Chordata > Actinopteri > Salmoniformes > Salmonidae > Salvelinus > Salvelinus fontinalis. The sequence goes on from NC_074665.1 coordinate 52,740,676, forward strand.
CGCTTGTGTTCAATATCAGTCCATTAAGCTTCTTTCTCTGCATAAAATATTTATATCTCTGTAATGATGATTGCATTTGGAAATGAACAAGCGCTCCTCAGAATCAGCAATGATGTAATTACTAATCAACCCATGACTCGCCTCCTGATAACAAGCAGCCGTCACAGAGTGGAAAATATTAGCACCTATGTTTCAAATGATATTAAAGAGATTTAAAGTGCATGGTGTCTTGATATTATTACTGATAAACTACTTATATACTGCATTCGGACAGTATTCAGACCTCTTGACTTTTTCCCCATTTTGATACTTTACAGTCTTATCTGAAATGGATTAAATGGTTATTACCTTATCATTGTACACACAATACCCCATAATGACAAAGCAAAAACAGTTTTTTTTCGAAACGTTTGCAAAATGAATTAAACATTTAAAAAGTATTCAGACCCTTTACTCAGTACTTTGTTGAAGCACCTATGGCAGCGATTACAACCTTGAGTCTTCTTGGGTATGACGCTACAAGTTCCAAACTTCTTCCATTTAAGAATGATGGGGACCATTGTGTTCTTGGGGACCTTCAATGCTGCAGAAATGTTTTGGTTCCCTTCCCCAGATCTATGCCTCAACACAGTCCTGTCTCTGAGCTCTACGGACAATTCCTTCGACCTCGTGGCTTGGTTTTTGCTCTGACATGCACTGTCAACTGTGGGACCTTATATAGACGGGTGTGTGCCTTTCCAAATCATGTCAAATCAATTGAATTTACCACAGTTGGACTCCAGTCAAAGTTGTTGAAACTTCTCATCAATGGAAAAAGAATGCACCTGAGCTCAATTTCGAGTCTCAAAATGTACAATTTGCTCAATTCTACCAATGGCGCGTTGGCATCAGTTGTTAATGGCAATTCAAGAGGGCTCTACCTATACTTCTAAGAAACATTGTTAAAAATGTATATGTTTCAATGTTAAATGCACATTTTGTATTAGTGGATTTACATCTCTTTGCTTTACTTGCTAAAGTGTTTCCATTCCCCTTTAAGACCTACAATTACATTTCCATAAGAGTAGCTTACAGATATATATTTATTTTGGTTTAAAATACATTTACATTTAAGTCATTTAAGTCAATAAAGTCAAACATCAAGCGCTCTCCCTTTGGCAACTACTCTGTAGTTCTTCCAACAAACTGTGTGTTGGAAAAGGAGGACACGTTAGTATAAAAAAGAATACTAGATTGCCATTTTCTGAGTTTGAAAGTCTATTAACCCCAAGTTGCAAGTTCATTTTAGACCATGATATGGCTCCATCTTGTCCCCGACTGTGTCTGATCGGCCGAGAGCTTACGTACACTCATAACCACCAAATTAATTCATCAAATTTTCTAATTTATATTTGATATGTTCACTTGCCCTTCTTTTTTATTGGAGTCATATTTTATGCATGCCTGATACAAACCCCAATGAGATTGGCATTTTTGTGCCCAAATGTTGGTAGCAGCCCAACACTAACACCCAACACTAACACTATCGCTTTGCCTGTAAATAGATATTTATTTAGCCTTTGAGGAACTGAAGGTAACTGTAACAAGCTTGACGGTGTGGCATGGGGCGGTAGGTAGGCTAGTGGTTTGAGCATTGGGCCAGTAACTGAAAGGTTGCTTGATCGAAACCCCGAGCTGACAAAGTAAAAACCTGTTCTTCTGCCCCTGAACAAGGCAGTTAACCTACTGTTCCCTGGTAGGCCTTCATTGTAAATAAGAATTTGTTCTTAACTGGCTTGCCTAATTAAATAAAGATGACAAGATACATTCCTCCTTTTGGACTCAAGTACTTTATGTCTAAATTACATTCCCAGGTTTTGTGTTGGTTTCTATATGTTTCTATGTTGTGTGTATGCACATGTGTGGTATGTTTGTGCATTTCTCTTGCCTGTGTCCTCACCATACCAAATACCACTGTTCCTCTGCTATCTCCTTTGCTGAGATGCCCTCTCCCCTGCTGTACATTGACACTGATAGCAGAGCACACCTCTCTTGGATCGATAGCCCTCATCTCACACCTCCGATGAAGAAATGAACACTGTTTTCAGACATGCCACTGCTCTGAGTATTGGTGATGAGTGGCACCTTTTTTAATTCACTGGCAGAAAGAGCCTTCATCAGGGAAATGGTTCATCCCTCCACACAGGCGCAACAGAAACAGACCCACATTCATGGATTTGCTACATCAATCACAACTAAAGATTGTTGCCATAACCTGCAATGATTAGTTACGTAAGTCAGATGTGACCTCACCAAACACGTGTAGATTGTACATCAGTGTGTTTCCTCAATGTTTCTTTCTTTGTTATGTCCAACAAAACCCCTCTCTCCTCAACGAATATGAGAGAGACTGATAGCAGTTTTTATCTAACATTTAGGAATTCAGTGAGGACCTGTGGTCATTTATTTCTGATTGGTGCAGTAAGTGTGCTGCAGGAGCATTGGGACTGTCTTAGTAATGAAATCCCCACCTGTGGGTGGTTAGGCAAAGGAGATGGATCGATAGGGTTGGCTCCCTTAAGTGATTTGGACGGGCCGCATAATGAACAGTGCTGTGGGAAAGTCCGACAGCTGGGTGAATGCCTATGTCACTCATCACTCCCGTACTGACCCCTGTAGCCTGTAGAGTCCTTAGCTTCCGATCTGTTCAATATGCCTGAGCTGAAGCACGAGGTCTCAGCGGTTCAGGGTTGTCATATTTCAGAGTTACAGTACGTGTAAGGCTATGTTGGACATTGTACAATGCTTTATGTGGCATATAACATCAATGTTAAATCTACGTTGGGCAGAATCGCTGACTTCAAAGTCACTGTTCTGGCCACTTATGTTGTCACGTGCTGAACACTCAAATCAATTCTACCCACTGAACTTAGGAAATACTGCAATGCAGACACACTGAAAATATGTGTTGGGAAAGAACACTCGCTGCTGAACACAGGTATTTGCATACAATTGATTGATCCCCATACATTGGGCTGTGCCCCTGTGACCGTACTAAAGCCTGTTGTATTCACATGTAAAATGTTAAACATAATGTGATTACAGTCTCTGTGGAACTGGAAAAATAAATGTGCCATTGTTATGCCAATTGTTATGTTCTCTGCTCAAATACTAATCTGGAATTGTTTATTCAGCACACTGCAACATTTTGTATTTTCTGCATTGTATTGTTCTTGAACTGTTCCTTGCTCTCTACAGCGTCACGACTAGCCTTATTATTTACCTACCTACCCAGCACAACATCTACCCTTTCATTTTGTTCTCTTTACACTTTGTTGTGTGTTCCCTCATCCAACACATTATCAAGCCTGAACCCTAGCTACTGCACATACACAGTTTCCTCTACCTCCTCTAGGTCGGACATCAACTCTAAAATCACAGAACATGGCTTCTGTTTCCTGTTTATCAGTGCATTGGAACACGCCTCCTACTGTATCCAGGCCATGACTTGGCTAGAGTGATGTTTGGGTCTGGCTCTCACTTAAAGGTGCTACACATAATTTCTCCCCTATGTGGAAGCTAGGTGAATTGCAACAGCATTAGGCTGCATTCAAAACAAATCTCCCCCATCCCATTTCCCTGTAACATGGTGGAGACTCGCGCTTGACCCTTTTGATTTCGGTTTTGGTCCACCAGCTTCAAACAGCTGTAACATTTTTTTGTAGTTTTTGTTATTAAAAATATACAAAATGTATTTCACAGCAATTTAGATGACACAATGTACTTGTTTTCTCACAAAATGAAATTAAGCTAATAGTGTAGAACTTTAGCAACCAGGAAATGGCAGAGATGGTTAGTGTAAACCTTTAATCATATTTGCTGACATCCTACAGTCAAATTTTGGCACCAGTAAAGTAGCTAACATAGCTACATAAACCATGCCCCTCCACAAACACACTTTCTCCGATGTAGGTTACAAGGTGGTACTTATTTAAATTAGGTAAGAGAATATCATGTTATCATTGGTGTAGTAAAATGGGAGTTAGGGTGATGTCACCCTATCCCTTCAATAACCCCGACTCCTGAATCAAAGTGTTTGACATGGGGGAGGGGACCAGTAACTTTGTGATCAAACTTTATCAATGTAGAAGCAACAGTAATATTTCATACTTTGCTCATCATACTTTAATCTGGTTTCATTGAAATATCACCAAATGTCATGAAAAACATGATTTTGACTGTTCATGACCTTTAAGTTCACAGCATTGGCAAAAACATGAAGCGGGTCGATCATAAGGCCATCTTAAAATACATTTCCACTATATTAAAACCCTAACGATAAAGCAATAAGTCACTCTACATGGTATTTATAGAGAATGCAGCACAGGTGAGAAAGTGAAAGCAAGCAAATGTGAGGTTTTCTGTTTTCTGCTGAATCAATTAAAGTTACCTATCAAACAAGTAGTATCAATATGTTATTGCCTCTCTCCTTTGTCGAACACATCTGAAGTTCACCTCAAGTGCAGAGGACTTGTAGAGGATGTTATTAGCTTCCTTGACTACAAGTGTTCTATTGTAGCAGTATATCATTACGCTAGTAACCTTTCTTCACACTTCTGCAAAAACATGATTAAGATGATTTTGGTCATCAAAATCATACAGCCTTTTCTAGTTTAGCAGAGGAGCAGAGAGATTGAATGTTCAATACTTTGATAAAACAGTCTTTATTATAAGGCTTATAGAGAAACTGGATGATAGTCTACGAGCCAGAGTACCAAGCGGTCCCTGCACCTGCTGTACATACTGTAGCCAACGGCGGTGCATGGAAAGAAAACTCGGGTCACTGGCGTGAATGGCAAACAACGTATTCATCACGCCAATAGGGTTAATCCACTAGCGAGGATCGCTACAATACATAACCAGAGTGAAACTCAAGCCCTGTTTATACCTGGTGCTAACATGGGTCTTTTGTCCTGATCTTGTCTACATTCTGATTGTGGCCACATTTCCAGAAATGTGTCTACACATGGTATTAAAATGTGTCTTTCTGTCCACTGTGTCTGCATTTGGACCAGACTTCCTGGTCCCTTCCTTTATGCAAATTATGTGCATACAGTACATTTTACTTTCAACCAAACACCATTGTCAGAGAAATGTAGTCGGGAAGCCATTGACAAATAGCCTTCAGCATTCCAGCCCTGCAGAAATGCAATCCTGAATATTTACTCTTGCAAAGGTGCTGCATTTCATCAAAGCACATGTCAAGTATATTTATTATGTGCTGTTTTCAGCCAGTTCAGGATAAAGGCATTGGATGGACTTGTTCTTAATAAATTGGGTAAAAAAGAGTGAGAAAAGTATGGGCACATGAATTGCAGAATGTGCATTTTAAGTGCAGAACACTTATTGGAGATACATGGAATCAGGATTAGGCTATTATGTGATGGTAGCTAAGCCAGTCTCAAATCCATTTGAAACAAAATGGATGCGAAGAGAGCCGGTTTACACATTCAATGCTGAATAAAATAAAAACGACCTCCTTGTGCAGTAACATTCGGGCTAATAACACCATTAATGAGTTGCCATGAGAAGGCAGTTACTGTTCTGCCGTGATTTTAATTAGCAGCACCCTGCTCTAGCTATGACGTTATCACGTTGGCCAATTGTTACAAAGTAGCGAGTCACACCAGTGCCAACTCTCAGAATCAGAGACACGCAGAATTCTGAGGACAGTCCCGTAGTCCCATAACTTTGGTGCAGTACAACTTGATCAGCAAGCTGGCAAACTAGCTACCATAATAGTCAATCAAACAAGCTACTAGTAAGCTACAAAGTATAATATTTTTTCTCAGCGGATCGAGCATGGTTTACCAAAGTAGCCAGTGCGTTTGTAGGTATTCCATAGCGAGTCATGGGAGAGTGCAGTAAATTAACTATTTTCATGTGGATATAGAAATCTTTATTTTTAAAGATTAGTTTTATGATTGCTGAAACATATGGTTCCTGGCAACATTGTCACATTATAATGATGCCATCTGTCGGAAGACAATGCCTGAGCTGTGGCACTTTGAATAATTGAAGCCATTTTACCCATCAAACACATTTCCGTTGCTGTTATTTTTTCATTTATTTGCACATTTACAGTGGGATCTGAAATTATTGACATCCTTGATAAAGATGAGCAGTAATGACTGTATAAAATAAATAATTCAAATATTGAGCTACACTACTTGACCAAAAGTTCGTTGAACATCGCATTCCAAAATCATGGGCATAAATATGGAGTTGGTCCCCCCTTTGCTGCTATAACAGCCTCCACTCTTCTGGCAAGGCTTTCCACTAGATGTTGGAACATTGCTGCGGGGACTTACTTCCATTCAGCCACAAGAGCATTTCTGAGGTCGGGAGATTATGCCTGGCTCGCAGTCGGCATTCCAATTCATCCCAACGGTGTTCAAAAGGGGTTGAGGTCAGGACTCTGTGCAGGCCAGTCAAGTTCTCCCACACCGATCTCGACAAACCATTTCTGTATAGACCTCGCCTGGTGCATGGGGGCATTGTTATTCTGAAACAGGAAAGGGCCTTCCCCAAACTGTTGCTACAAAGTTGGAGACACAAAATTGTCTAGAATGTAATTGTATGATGTAGCTTTAAGATTTCCCTTTACTGGAACTAAGGGGCCTAGCCTGAACCTTTAAAAACCGATCCAGACCATTATTCCTCCTCCACCAAACTTTACAGTTGGCATTATGCATTGGGGCAGGGAGCTTTATCTGGCATCCATCAAACCCAGATTCGTCCGTTGGACTGCCAGATGGTTAATCGTAATTCATCACTCCAGAGAAAGTGTTTCCACTGCTCCAGAGTCCAATGGCGGCGAGCTTTACACCACTCCAGTCGACGCTTGGCATTGCGCATGGTGAACTTAGGCTGCTCGGCCATGGAACTCTATTTCATGAAGCTCTCAACGAACAGTTCTTGTGCTGACGTTGCTTCCAGAGGCTGTTTGGAGAAAAAAGTATTACTTGTTTAAAACAAAATCTCTTTCTCTGAGCAATTGTTTTAGTAAAAAATAATATAATTTCCCAATTTATTTTAGAATGCAATATAACTCAGTATTTGAATGATTTGTTTTATACAGTCATTATTGCTAATCATTATCAAGGGTGTCAATCATTTCGGAACCCACTGTACATGTTTAATGGTTGTTGTTCCTGAAGATTGTTTTGTTTGTGTGGCTGGCTGGTTGCTGCAGTGGACCGGACATTGACATTCTACCATGGCAACCAATCACAATAACAACTTTGAGATCAATAAACTGCATCTTGGACTTGAATAGTGGGGAGTGACCTATTATATGTTACAATTTGTTTGTGTACTGCAAATACACCCTGAGATGTTCAATATGTACAGTATTAAACAGAGAACAGATTAATTTAACTGACTGTATTTCCTGGAATCTGTAAAGAAATCCATCCATTAATTAGCTCTTCCTCCATGAGAGCGGTACAATGGACAGTGTTTATGACCCTAAACCAATAGCTCTACAGCAGGGGTGTTAAACACATTCCATGGAGGGCCGAGTGTCTGCGGGTTTTGGGGTTTTCCTTGCAATTAAGACTTAAACAACAAGGTGAGGGGAGTTCCTTACTAATTAGAGACATTAATTCATAAATCAAGTACAAGGGTGGAGCAAAAACACTTGGCCCTCTCTGGAATGACTTTCACATACAGTATGTGCTCTACAGTAATGTTGTAACTTATGACCTCAAGGTTTGACACTGTTTCACTAGTCCCCTTTAATTAACTAGGCAAGCCAGGTAATAACAAACTATTATTTTCAATGATGGCCTAGGGACAGTGGGTTCAACAGCCTTGTTCAGGGGCAGGACGACAGATTTTTACCTTGTCAGCTCAGGGATTCAATCTTGCAACCTTTCAGTTACTAGTCCAACAATCTAACCACTAGGCTACCTGCCACCCCAAAAACCTTACACCACCAAGTTGGTTCCAGCATTTTGTTGTATGGCTATTAAAAAAGCACATTGTCGTTGCTTCAGAGTAACCCACATGAAAAAATACTATAGTATACTATGTTACATATACTGTAGTATTACTATATGTATATACTATAGTGTTTTTGCTGACTTTACTGTAGTAGTCAATGTACTGTTGTGTTTTTGAGGACATGACTGTAGTATACTGTAGTATTTCCATGCCCTACAGGAAGGTACTGTAGGACTGGAGTCTGAACTGAAAATTCACAGCTTCTGCTCTTTTCTATAACCTGTATGGAACACAATATATGGTCTATACTTGGCATGTAGGTGGGGAATATGCAAAATAATAGTGAGTTGCAATAGTTAAAAAACAACAATACTGTAGTGTTTTTGAGGACATTACTGTAATATTTACTACAGTAAACTACACAATTCTAAAGTAGGAAGTACATAATCGAGGATTAGTACAATGTGTATATAGTAAGCACAACATGATCGAGGGATACTACAGTGTATAGTGTATAGTATATTATTCTACACTATACTAAGGTATTCTATAGAAATCTGTATAATTTTTTCATGTGTGTAAGACCTAATTAATGAATTTGTAGACAATTTATAGACACATGATTCACAAAGTATTGATGTATAAAATCAATACACTTACTATACTGTAGGTTGACTAACTAATTATCCACTTTTCAAACCATTTAGAAATAGATAACACTGTTATATAAAGATTTAACTCAGGCATTTGTTAAACGTCATAGATATAAGTGGCCTTTATTGCCATGCAACAATAAATTGCATTGCCATGGAGGAGGGCTATAAAAAGATATTGGTCTCCTGGGAGACGGATGAGGCGGTGGTCCTGATGGAGCTAGAAGGCTCCAGTGGAAATCCCCTGTTATGCTGATGAGGGTTTAGAAAGCAATAGCTCATAAAATGGGGGGATCCTGGGCAACTTTCTCTAAATCTCTTACTCAACTTCCTTTATTGCTGTTCACTTTGTCCCTCTCACAGCTCCCCATAGAGTGGGCAAACAAACCTAGCAGATATATCCAATACCCACTCATTTTATATGTTGTTACCTGCTTAGTCAAAGTGAAAGTGTGAGAGGAAATGTAATTAAGTGCATTCAGAAAGTATTCAGACCCCTTGACCTTTTCCACATTTTGTTACGTACAGCCTTATTCTAGAATTGATTAAATAATTTCCCCCCCGCATCAATCTACACACAATACTTCATAATGACAAAGGGAAAAAAATGTTTTTTTAATTTTAGAAAATTTATGACAAATGAAAAACTGAAATATGACATTTACATAAATATTCAGACCCTTTACTCAGTACTTTGTTGAAGAACCTTTGGCCACAATTACAGCCTTGAGTCTTCTTGGGTATGACAATGCAAGCTTGGCACACCTGTATTTGTGTGGCTTCTGGACGAGTCTCTGAATGTCCTTGAGTGGCCCAGCCAGAGCCCGGACTTGAACCCGATCTAACATCTCTGGAGAGACTGTCACGCTCGTCGAAAGGAATGGACCAAGGTGCAGTGTGGTAGGCGTACATTATCCTTTATTAAATGAACACCGAACAAAAACAACAAAATACCAAACGAAACGTGAAGCTAATAATAGTGCTGACATGCAACTATCCATAGACAAGATCCCACAAAGCACAAAGGGGAAATGGCTGCCTAAATATGATCCCCAAACAGAGACAACGATAAACAGCTGCCTCTGATTGGGAACCATAACAGGCCAACAGACACACAAACACCTAGATGACCCACCCTAGTCACACCCCGACCCAACCAACATAGAGAATAAAAAGCTCTCTATGATCAGGGCGTGACAGAGACCTGAAAATAGCTGTGCAACGACGCTCCCCATCTAACCTGACAGAGTTTGAGAGGATCTGCAGAGAAAAATTAAACTCCACGGCCCTCCTCCATCCCATCTGGGACATTTGACGTCAGCAGATGCTCCAGTGAGCATTACATAACAAGGAGATGAGGTGGTTGATCTGAAATGTTCCTCTGACTGACACCCACTCCCTGTGTCTGTCTGCCTAGCCTACTTCCTCTGCTGTCAGCCATCTTCCTCTCTACATTTCTGCCATGGTGCTGTCTCCCTCCCTTTGCGCCGGTCTAATGATTGTGACAGGGCAAAGGGGAGAGATAGAGATGGAGTTAAGAGAGGGAGAGGGTTCCAGGGAGGAGTGAGTCATTTGAAGAAGTGAGATAGCGGGAGGCACACACAAAACTCATGTGTACCATTTTGCCATTTTTCTCTCTCCGTGCTCTGTTGTTCTTTCTGTAATTTATGATATGCGGACCATTCTTTGAGTAATAAAATATATTTCCTAGAATGGATTATCATGGATATGTAAAGCACCAACTAAGCATATATTGGCAAATGATAATATTTGTGTTACCACCACATAACGTGTAGAACACTGTTAATTCCATATCCCTTTTCTCATCGATCCCCTGATATGGTCAAATCAATGAGTCAAATCAATGAGTCATTTATCTATTTGCATGCACCACATGACGTAAAAGGATACAATCAAGTGACGCAGAGGGATTTGTGAAGCCAACCCAGTCAGTGGCCGTGACCGAATACCCATACTAGCATACTATATACCTAAAGTGCATGCTCACTTCAGAGTTTGATCTAGTAGAATTCACCCGTCTTTTCCGACTCACGTGTTTGTCAACAGCTGATATTCAGATGAATTATGAAGTGCTGTACCAAAAGGAATGAATGGCGGGAATCAACGCAATCGCATATTAGATGACGCATTCAGAGTACTATTTTCGAAATTTCACATACTATAAAACGAAACGTTTTCGCACACTATTTAGTATGCTAGGATCGGTATTTGGATATGGCCACTCTTAAAGCGTTGACTTCAGCAAATACTGAGGTCTTTATTGAATAATGGCCATTCAATAAGGAGATTGAAGGGTCTGGAAAGGATTGGGGGCCCATGACATTTGAAAGACTTTTTCCAGGATTGGTTCCTATTGTACTGCAGTTTGAATGGTCATGTACAGTAAGTGATAACATATTGTTGGAATTATCCATGTTATCCCTGTAATACTGTATACAGCATTGAAACTGAGGGATTCCTTCAATGTGTTTTTCAAACAACATACATTTATTTAATGAATTCATCCTGATATGGGGAGAGATCAAAATTCCTCATCGAAATACAGAATGGGGTAAAATGTGGTAAAAATCATATCCCGAGGACAAAAGGAATGCAGATCTACTAGGGTTATGAGGTAAAAAGTGTAACCGGTCAAATAAGGGTATTGCATCAGACTTGAACACAATTGATGTTCCCATCCCACACAATGTACTGAAATCACTGACCAAACCACAACCCCTGATTTATTATGGTTACTCATCTATAAAACTATTTTTATCCTTCACATGAAATCGAGAATCCTGTGAGCATTATGGTAGTGCTCTACAAGTTATTCCATGGCCTGCATATTCTCCAGACATGCCAACATTTGAGCATGTTTGGGATGCTCTTGATCAACGTGTACCACAGCATGTTCTAGTTCCCATGAATATCCAGCAACTTCGAAAATCCATTGAAGAGCAGTGGGACAACATTCCACAGGCCACAATCAACAGCCTGAACAACTCTATGCAAAGGAGATGTGTTTCGCTGCATGAAGTAAATGATGGTCACACCAGATACTGACTGCTTTTCTGTTCCACACCCCTACCTTTTTCTTAAACTATCTGTGACCAACAGATGCATATCTTTATTCCCAGTCTTGTGAAATCCATAGATTAGGGCCTAATGAATTTACTTAAATTCAATTGACTGATGTTTGAATCTTTGAAATTGTTGCATGTTGCGTTTATAGTTTTGTTCAGTATATACATATCCTCCATCTGTACAAATGCCAAATTACTTCTGTCATTTCCTACTCTTCCACTGTGTTTCTGTTTGTGTGTGTGTGTGTGTGTGTGTGTGTGTCCTATTAAAGAGAAGTGGTCAACCTACTGTTTAATGAGAGGGACTTTTTGACCTGTGAACAGAAGAGGCTTCCTGTCTCTCTGAGGCTGCTGAGATTTCTCCAAGGGAAGAGAGCCAGTCATAGCTGCAGCGAAAGAGACATTTGTCTGTAAATAAAATCAGTGAAGGTCAGATCCTTCCCCCGCTCAGCACTGCAATTAGAGCTGAGCGGGCGGCACGGGGCGGGCGGCACGGCCTGACCCCTCATTCTCCCAGTCCAACCCCACGGGACTTGATGAATAGAAGAGAGGCTGTGTGGGAGGCAGATTGAATGGGATGGGTAGCTTGAGCTTGTTTTCATGTTGTATTGTGACTAAGAATGAGAGAAGTTGATGGACATTTTGTCTGATTTTCCTCAGCCTCCGTCCCAACTGATATGACTCATTAATTGACAGCACTGACAGGAATTTGCTGCTTGGCCAGCGTTGCCTTAATCAAAGCCTTGGTTGTATGCCTGGGTACCTAGACAGCTTAGCTAACTGCAGACTGTACTGTATCAGGGTCGTTCCACAAATTCGGTGCCTTTTGAGAAGTGTAAAAACTGGTTTTCCCATCTCAAGAGGTTTTAAATAAAAAACATTCAATAGTAAATGCCTAGTGCCACATAAAGTAGGAAGGTTGACTAACAGGGTTGACGATTCCTTTCACACCGCCTGATATAGAGGTCCTGGATGGCAGGGAGCTTGGCCCCAGTGATGTCCTCGCCACCCTCTGTAGCGCCATACGATTGAGGGCGTTGCTGTTGCCATACCAAGCAGTGATGCAGACAGCCAAGATGCTCTCAATGGCACAGCTGTAGAAACTTTTGAGGATTTTATGCCAAACTCTTTCCACCTCCTGATGGGGGAAGAGTAGCTGTCGCGCCTTCTTCATGACCGTGCACGTTTGTGTTTGGACCACTTTAAGTCTTTAGTGATTTGGCCCCCGAGGAACTTAAAGCTCTTGACATGCTCCACGGCAGCCCAGTGCCCCCCCCCCCCCCCGTTTACTGTAGTCCACAATCAGCTCCTTGGTCTTACTCATTAATGTCCCGGCACCATACTGCCAGGTCACTGACCTCCTCCCTGTAGGCTGTCTTATCGTAGCCGGTGATCAGGCCAACCACCGTCGTATCGTCAGCAAACTTGATGATGGTGTTGGGGTTGTGTGTGGCCACACAGTCGTGGGTGAACAGGGATTACAGGAGGAGACTAAGTACACACCCCTGTGTGTGTTGAGGGTCAGTGTGGCGTAGGGGATGTTTCCTATCCTCACTACCTGGGGTCGGCTCGTCAAGAAGTCCAGGATCCAGTTGCAGAGGGAGTTCAGTCCCAGAGTCCTAAGCTTGGCGATGAGCTTGGAGGAGACACTGGGCTTGAACACTGAGCTGTAGTCAATGATCAGCATTCTCACATAGGTATTTCTCTTATCTATGTGGGTGAGGGCAGTGTGGAGTGCACAGATAAACCCTAAACCTTAGCCCCACCCATCTCTTTAAGGGTTGATCCAACCTTTCTGTACTAACGTGCCAGCTACTTCCAGACATCTAAGAGAGAGAGAACAGCTCACTGAACGTTACTCGCCCTTTCGCTCTATCTGTGGTTTCGCGTTCAGAGCGCACGTTGGACGCTCTGGCCAATAGGTATGTTTGTTCCGAAAGCTCTGACCTCACAACTACAGTCAAGCACCCAAGCTAACTGGCTAATATTGGCTAGCTACCTCCAGACACATAATGAGAGAACACCCCACTCTGACCATTTTACACGCCCTAGCAGAGCTGGTTAGGCTTTTTTCACGTTATCAAGAGCGTTGGTGACTGTAACTGTGCTGCTGGCAACAATTGAAATACGCTTTGTTGCCGATGTTTACTGACACCGGACATATTCAATGGGTGTTGAGTGTTCAAAAATGCATCAGTTATTCTGCGCTCTGGCACACTAAAACGAGAGTCTTTTGTTAAGAAATGGAGCTAGATAGCTAGCTAAGTAAACAATGAATCCCAACGCATGACGTAACGTTAGTTAGCGAGCCAGCAAGCTAATGTTAGCTAGCTAGCTAACAGTACACTTTAACTTGAAATGAAAATACTTTGTCAAAATTAGAATGGAGTCTTTTGTTTAGACACGAAGCTAGCTAGCTAAACAATGGACCATAATCATAACTCATGACGTTACAACCCTGCATGAATCTGCAGGTAGCTAACCAACCAGGTTCTATGGCTAAAACTAGTCAAGCAAATGTGTCTGAGATACGAAGAATAAGATCATACACATAACATTAGCTAGCGACCCAGCCAGATCTTACCAGTATACATCATGGTTGGACATGTCGGTTGTCTGATGCCATGTATGGTTGCCTTAGTTTGACGATGTAATCAAGACTTGCATTTTCTCCATCGCCTTAGCTCTTCACAAAATAGATGGCATCATGAGGTAGGAAAATTATGTGGATATACTGAAGCAACATCTCAACACATCAGTCAGGAAGTGAAATCTTATTTCCAAATGAGTCTTCTAAATGGACAATGACCCCAAGCAAACTTCCAAAGTTGTGGCAAAATGGCTTAAAACCTCTACTTAACACCCATCCCGGATCCGGGAGCATCCTCATCAGTAAAAGCTGACTAGCATAGCCTTGCATAGCGCCACAAGTAAATAATAGCATATAAATATCATGAAATCACAAGTCCAATACAACAAATGAAAGATAAACATCTTGTGAATCCAGCCATCATTTCCGATTTTTTAAATGTTTTACAGCGAAAACACAATATGTATTTCTATTAGCTAACCACAATAGCCAAAGACTCAACCGCATATTTTCACCATGTTTCTACCGTATATGTAGCTATCACAAAACCGACCAAATATAGATATAATTAGTCACTAACCAAGAAACAACTTCATCAGATGACAATCTTATAACATGTTATACAATAAATGTATGTTTTGTTCGAAAATGTGCATATTTGAGGTATAAATCATAGTTTTACATTGCAGCTACCATCAAAAATATCACCAAAGCAGCCAGAATAATTACAGAGAGCAACGTGAAATACCTAAATACTCATCATAAAACATTTATGAAAAATACATGGTGTACAGCAAATGAAAGATAAACATCTTGTGAATCCAGCCAATATTTCCGATTTTTTAAGTGTTTTACAGCGAAAACACAATATTGCATTATATTAGCTTACCACAATAGCCAAACACACAACCGCATTTATTCACCGCATAGATAGCATTCGCAAAAACCAGCAAAATATATAAAATTAATCACTAACCTTGACCAACTTCATCAGATGACAGTCTTATAACATCAGGTTATACAATACACTTATGTTTTGTTCGAAAATGTGCACATTTAGAGCTGCAAACCGTGGTTGCCTGTTGACATCTAGTGGAAGGCGTATGAGGTGCATGCATATCCATAAATATTAGGCAATTGAATAGGCAGGCCCTGGAACAGAGCATCGTTTTCAGATTTTTCACTTCCTTTATGGAAGTTTGCTGCAAAATGAGTTCTGTTTTACTCACATATATAATTCAAACCATTTTAGAAACTTGAGAGTGTTTTCTATCCAATAGTAATAATAATATGCATATTGTACGATCTAGAATAGAGTACGAGGCAGTTTAATTTGGGCACGTTTTTTTCCAAAGTGAAAACAGCGCCCCCCTATTGACAAGAAGTTTTAAGGACAACAAAGTCAATCTATTGAAGTGGCCATCACAAAGCCCTGACCTCAATCCTGCAGAAAATGTGTGGGCAGAACTGAAAAAGTGTGTGTAAGCAAGGAGGCCTACAAACCTGACTCAGTTACACCAGCCCTGTCAAGATGAATGGGACAAAATTCACCCAACTTATTGTGGGAAGCTTGTGGAAGGCTACCCGAAACGTTTGACCCAAGTTAAACAATATGTAAACGTCTGACCCACTGGGAATGTGATGAAAGAAATAAAAGCTGAAATAAATCATTCTCTCATCCGTTATTCTGACATTTCACATTCTTAAAATAAAGTGGTGATCCTAACTGACCTAAGACAGGGAATTATTACGAGGATTACATGTCAGGAATTGTGAAAAACTGAATTTAAATGTATTCGGCTAAGGTGCATGTAAACTTCCGACTTCAACTGTACAAAGAATATAGACAAAATCGCTCTCCGTAGGTAATGTGGTCTGCAGCTTATCATGAGAAACGCTACCTCAGGCAGGCAATGGCTCAAGACTTCCTTAGATATCGTGCACCAGCTGTTGTTTACAAAATAGATAGACCGCCGCCCCTTGTCTTACCAGACACCGCTGTTATATCCTGCCGGAAACATTGTATTACAAGTCAGCTGAATGTTGATATCGTCGTCGTTCAGCCACGACTCCGTGAAGCATAAGATGTTACAGTTTTTAATGTCGCGTTGGTAGTTTAATCTTCCCAATAACTCGTCCATTTTATTGTCCGAAGGATGCATGTTTGCGAGCAGAATTGAGTGGACTGGGGGTTTATTCGATCTCCTCCTACTCCTCAGAAGGCAGCTGCCCTCCGGCCTCTCTTTCTCCGCCTCCTCTTCATGCAGATCACTGGGGTCGGGGCCTGTTCCGGAGGGAGCCGCCTATCCTCTGCCTAGTGCTCGTCAGAGTCATGAAAGAAGAAAAAGGATTCTGCTAGTCCGTGGTGAGTAATAGCTGTCCTGATGTCTAGAAGTTATTTTCGGAGAGACGGTAGCGGCAACATTATGTACAAAAATAGTAAAAAATAAGTTACAAACAACGCAGATAAGCTAACAAAAAAGCACCATCTTTGGGGGCACGTAAAACGTCTGCCTTCTGCTCCGGGGCCATTTTATGCCTAAAAGGCACTATCCAGATTTTCTGAAAAAGAGAAACAAACGAACACAAAATCAAACTTATATATAATATGCAAAGACAACAACCCTATCTTTAAAGCTTGTACCTGTGCAGCCTCACATTTTTTTTATTTAACCTATATTTAACTAGGCAAGTCAGTTAAGAACAAATTCTTATTTTCAATGACAGCCTAGGAATAGTGAGTTAACTGCCTTGTTCAGGGGCAAAATGACAGATTTCAACCTTGTCAGCTCGGGGATTCGATATTGCAACCTTCCAGTTACTAGTCCAACACTCTAACCACTAGGCTACCTGCCGCCCCAGTTGGGGCCTGTTGTTTGACTTTGTAGCTCTGACACTCTAAGCAAAAATAGGTGCTATCTAGAACCTAAAAGGGTTCTTCGGCTGTCCACATAGGATAATAGCCTGGGTACCAGTCTCTTTAGCTAATCCACTCCCTGTACTCCATGTCATGTGCTAGAGACTGGCCATTCTGTCGTCTTCAAATTTGAACATTCTATCATTAATGGATCTGTGCCATCCAAAATCCTTGGGACGTCACGAAGTTGTAATTTAAAATGGTTAAGGAGTGGAAAGTTAGCTAAAAAGATTGGCAATAGGGGAACCCTTTGAAGAACCCAAAAGGGTTCTACCTGGAACCAAAAAGGGTTCTACCTGGAACCAAATAGGGTTCTCCTATGGGGACGGCCAAAGAAACTTTGAGGAACCCTTTTTTCTAAGAGTGTAGGATGCAGGTGTAAAACCCTCACAGTAGATCTAAGCTCCCCTGTGGAGAATAGAAAAGCTTTAGACCTCCTATGTTCCCAGGGTTTGCCTTTAAAGTGGTGGCAGTTGAGGGTGGTTCAGTTCAGAAGCACCAGTGTTTTACAAAACCCAGACATGTACTGTAGCAATAGGAGGTCTGATCTAATCTTTTTTTGTAAATGCAGACAGGCAGTAAATTGAAAATTCAAACAAACTAGAGAGGGATGACAGAAATACTCTGTATTAAAGTTAGGGTTTATAGTTTTTGAAATGTTGTTGTATATTCTTTGTTGTACATTCTCCTGGACATTTTTGAAGACCTGATTGGGTGGAAATTTGAAAAAAGTCTGGACCATCTCAGGAGCTCATAAACTCTCACAAGACTATCTATTCTCATGTCTACTATTTTAGGGAAACAACGAGCTGTCAGCAACCCTGATCTGGGCTCAGTTTCCCAAAAGCATCTTAAGAACCGTTAGAACCTTCGTAGGAGAATCGTTAAATCTCAGAGCTGTTTCCAAAAACCATTGTTACTAAAGTTGCAGTTGAAAACACTTGTTATTTACTGATTGAGTCAGACCGCTCGTTGAACAGCAAAAGTTAGTATTTTCTTATTTATTATTGCTGTTGCATTGTTGAAAAGGAACCTACAAGTAAGCAATTTGATGGACGGTGTATACCATGTGTATCCAGTACATTAAATTATTAAAAGTGTGTTGTTAGATGCCCTTTTACCCTTCCACATCACTTTATACACAAACGATCTTCGCTACACACCGAATCAAGAAGTTTAGACTATTCATCTTTCTGTGACCACTGATAACTTTGGAACGAAGCTGACAACAAATACAAAGTTGCCAATGTCTTTGCCTATGCATACCACCCTGCATACCACTGCTGGCTTGCTTCTGAAGCTAAGCAGGGTTGGTCCTGGATGGGAGACCAGATGCTGCTGGAAGTGGTGTTGGAGGGCCAGTAGGAGGCACTCTATCCTCTGGTCTAAAAAATATCCCAATGCCCCAGGGCAGTGATTGGGGACACTGCCCTGTGTAGGGTGCCGTCTTTCGGATGGGACGTTAAACGGGTGTCCTGACTCTCTGAGGTCATTAAAGATCCCATGGCACTTATCGTAAGAGTAGGAGTGTTAACCCCGGTGTCCTGGATAAATTCCCAATCTGGCCCTCAAACCATCATGGTCACCTAATAATCCCCAGTTTACAATTGGCTCATTAATCCCCCTCCTCTCCCCTGTAAATATTCCCCAGGTCGTTGCTGCAAATGAGAACTTGTTCTCAGTCAACTTACCTGGTAAAATAACGTTAAAATAAATAAATAAATAAAATTAGCATTTGTAAGAAACCGATGATAGAAAGATGTTTCAACTGAAAACCAATATGACTGCATGAAAAGATGAATCCAGAAAGCTACATGCCTATATATTTCAAATCATATTGAAATAAATGTAATGCTCTTCGAGTCCCAGCATACCGCCGGCGAGTTTTGGACTTCTAAACCATTTTAATACACATTGTGTGTTTGAGCTACAGACTTCTGGGTTGTACCATTGGATTTGTCTATTTCATCTGCATCCGCAGATACCCCCGAAGAGTTCCAGGGATGGGTCTTCTCACTAAAACGTCTATATCGTCTGAATGGTTAGAGCTACAAACTATTATTAACTATTCAAATAAAAAGATGAGACTCTCACATACAGTACCCATCAAAAGATTAGACACACCTACTCATTCAAGGATTTTTCTTTATTTGTACTATTTTCTACACTGTAGAATAATAGTGAAGACATCAAAACTACAAAATAACACATATGGAATGATGCAATAACCAAAATAGTGTTAAGTAAATTTTAGATTCTTTAAAGTAGCCACCCGTTGCCTTGAGGACAGTTTTGCAAACTCTTGGCATTCTCTCAACCAGCTTCACCTGGAATGCTTTTCCACCAGTCTTGAAGGAGTTCCCACAGATGGTGACCACTTGTTGGCTGCTTTTCCTTCACACTGCGGTCCAACATATCCCAAACCATCTCAATTGGGTTGAGGTTGGGTGATTGAGGAGGCCAGGTCATCTGATGCAGCACTCCATCACTCTCCTTCTTGGTCAAATAGCCCTTAAGCAGCCTGGAGTTGTGTTGGGTCATTGTCATGTTGAAAAACAAATGATTGTCCCACTAAGTGCAAACCAGGTGGGATGGCATATCACTGCAGAATGCTGTGGTAGCCATGCTGGTTAAGTGTGCCTTGAATTCTAAATAAATCATTGACAGTGTCACCAACAAAGCACCAACACACCTCCTCCTCCATACTTCACGGTTGGAACCACACATGCAGAGATCATCTGTTCACCTACTCTGCATCTCACAAAGACACAGCGGTTAAAACGAATAATCTCACATTTGTACTCATCAGACAAAAGATCAGATTTCCACCGGTCTAATGTCCATTGCTCATGTTTCTTGGCCCAAGCAAATCTCTTCTTCTTGTTGGTGTACTTAAGTATTGATTAACGCGGTTTCCTCGGAACAGTTGATGTCGAGATGTGTCTGTTACTTGAACTCTGTGAAGCATTTATTTGGGCTGAAATTTCTGAGGCTGGTAACTGTAATGAACTTATCCTCTGCGGCGGAGGTAACTCTGGGTCTTCCTTTCCTGTGGTGGTCCTCATGAGAGCCAGTTTCATCATAGCGCTTTTGCGACTGCACTTTAACCTCTTGGAACTATAGGGGGTGCTGTTCCGCATTAGCATATTTGTGTCTCCAAATTAAACTGCCTCGTGCTAAATTCTTGATCGTACAATATGCATATTATTGTTATTATTGGATAGAAAACACCTTCTAGTTTCTATAGAAGTTGAAATTTTGTCTCTGAGTTGTACAGAACAATTTCTACAGCACTTTTCATGACAGGGTTCAGATTTCAATTTTTTTTACCTCTGATCTGGGGTCTGTTTTTAAGGCGACAGTGAATGCTATGAAGAAACCGACACTGCCTACGTCTTCCTCTGGGTGTCTGTACGTCATCACGCTTTCAATGGAATCGATGGGATATTCACAGCCAGTATAAAAGACCAAAATGTATAGAGACCGCCCTTTCTCGTCGTGCGCCTGAAGCGTGAAGGGCATCGGACCTGCCTCGTTCCAAATCGTTTTCTAACCAGCAATATTTCTCCGGTCATGTTTTTACTCGTTTTAGGTGTTAAAAACATCATAATGTAGTTAATTTGAACCGTTTTATAGCAATTTATATCCGTTTAGTGCGATTTTAGAGGAATTTATTTGTTGTGCACTCTGAAACTTTGGACACGTTTTGGGGTGTCGGTCGTTGGTGGTGGACATTTCGAAGGACAGAGGACATCTATCGACCAAAAGACGTTTATAACATAGAAAGGATACATTGCCCAAGAATCTGATGGAAGAACACCTCAAAGTAAGCAATATTTAATATGATAAATCGTGTTTCTGTCGAAATATTTTAAACGCATATTTCGCCATTTTGTTTGGTATAGCTTCACTTGGCGAACCCTGTATTGAAAAGTAAGGATAATTTTAAAAATGTAAATCAGCGGTTGCATTAAGAACTAATTTGTCTTTCGATTCCTGTAAACCCTGTATTTTTTAGTCAAGTATATGATTAGCTATTAATTAAACTAGATCACTCTGAAAGATGGCGACCGACATTTTCAGGCTTGTTTTGCTACTATTTTCATTGTGTAACCACGGTTTTGTATGGCTAAATATGCACCTTTTCGAACAAACTGTATATGTATATTGTAAAATGATGTTACAGGAGTGTCATCGGAAGAATTCTGAGAAGGTTAGTGAAAAAATTAATATCTTTTGGCGATGTTGACTTTTATCGCTCACTTTGGCTAGAATCAATGCTGGGCTGCTATGTGCTATGTGCTATGCTAATATAACGATTTATTGTGTTTTCGCTGTAAGACACTTAGAAAATCTGAAATATTGTCTGTATTCACAGGATCTGTGTCTTTCGATTAGTGTATGCTGTGTATTTTTACGAAATGTTTGATGATTAGTAGTTAGGTAAACACGTTGCTCATTGTAATTATTCTAGTCCATTTGTGACGGTGGGTGCAATTGTAACCTATGGCAGCTACCTGAAATATGCACATTTTTCTAACAAAACCTATCCCATACCATAAATATGTTATCAGACTGTCATCTAATGAGTTTTTTTGTTGGTTAGGGGCTATAAATATCTTAGTTTAGCCGAATTGGTGATGGCTACTGGTGTTGGTGGACAAATAAAAGATGGTGGATTATGCTAATGTGTTTTTAGGTAATAGATGTACATCTTTACATATTGTGTCTTCCCTGTAAAACATTTTAAAAATCGGAAATGGTGGCTTTATTCACAAGATCTGTATCTTTCATCTGGTGTCTTGGACTTGTGATTTAATGATATTTAGATGCTACTATCTACTTGTGAAGCTATGCTAGCTATGCTAAACAGTGTGTGGGGGGTGGGGGGTGCTCCCGGATCCGGGTTTCTGAGGCAGTAGAAGTTAAGAAACTTTCAAAGTTCTTGAAATGTTCTGTATTAACTGACATTCATGTCTTAAAGTAATGATGGACTGTCATTTCTCTTTGGTAATTTGAGCTGTTCTTGCCATAAAATGGGCTTGGTCCTTTACCAAATAGGGCTATCGTCTGTATACCACCCTACCTTGTCACAACACAACTGATTGGATCAAATGCATTAAGAAGGAAAGAAATTCCGCAAATGTACTTTTAACAAGGCACACCTGTTAATTTAAATGCATTCCAGGTGACTACCTCATGAAGCTGGTTGAGAGAACTCCAAGAGTGTGCAAAGCTGTCATCAAGGCAAAGTGTGGCTACTTTGAAGAATCTCAAATATAAAATATCTTTTGATTTGTTTAACACTTTTTTGGTTACTACATGATTCCATAGGTGTTATTGTACAGTTTTAATGTCTTCACTATTATTCTACAATGTAGAAAATAGTAAAAATAAAGAAAAACTCCTGAATGAGTATATGTTGGCAAACTTTTGACTGGTACAGTACATCTAATCTGTTTTGCTCTATGATGCTCACAAGCCACACAAATGTAGCTATAAGGTAAGGTGTTCCTCTACATAGAAGATCCAAGGACATAGTGTCTATAATACTGTAATAAGCTCACATAGTTGCTGTCACAAACTCCAAACTCCACACAGCTGTCACTGACTTGGTGGATATTCATTTCCCACTGAGCAAACAAAGTAAGTACTTACAGCATTCTTATAAATTCATTTCTATCAGGTTTTTGCTTGGCGGACCTTTTTGTTGTTGTTGACATTTGTAAATAAAACTCAGGAATGGAACTGTTTTACTTGTGTCCTCGGGAGGTTAATTCAATTGAGTTCTATTTTACTAATTGTAGGCTACTGTCATTTTTTTGCCTCAATATATTTCATGTTTAACAACATGTGCACAATGATGTGCCAAATCTTAATTTAGTGCATTTGTATAGGGTAATTATACGGCAGGCTAATGCTTATAAGCATTAGAATAAGCCGCCTTAATATTTGCAGCCATAGGTGATAATATTTCTCTAGAAGCTGTTCCACGGTCAGTATTGTGGAATAATTATAATGTTAAAATAAGATTTCAATGTAGAAAGCTGATCCGAGAGCATCACTGCGTTTCTTTCAATCCTATCAGTATCTGCACATACCTCAAAGACGCATTTAGCAAATGTTCTCTCTGCATGGTGTTTTGGGAAACACATGTTACATCTTCAGACGTTTTAGGAACGACGCATTGTGAAAACACTATGCTTATTAACACTCAAACTGGATAGTTTTACCTCAATCTCTTCATTCAAAGACTCAATCATGGACACTCTTACCGACAGTTGTGGCTGTTTTGTGTGATGTATTGTTGTCTCTACCTTCTTGACCTTTGTGCTGTTGACTGTGCCCAATAATGTTTGTGCCATGTTTTGTGCTGCTACCATGTTGTGTTGCTACCATGCTGTATTGTCATGTGTTGCTGCCTTGCTACGTTGTTGTCTTAGGTCTCTCTTTATGTAGTGTTGTGTTGTCTCGCTTGTTGTGATTTGTGTTTTGTCCTATATTTATATTGTATTTATTTATTTATTTTATCCCAGGCCCCCTGTCCCCGCAGGAGCCTTTTTGCCTTTTGGTAGGCGGTCACTGCCTAGTTAAATAAAGGTATAAAAGTAACTGCTTCACAGTTACACCTCTGTCATACTGATAGAAGGTCTACATCATAGCCAAGTTGCAGGTGTCCAACAGTGCTTCACAAGTCTTTCCTGTTGAGACCTGTGAAACTGCTGGTGTAAAATAGTGTAGCGGGTAGCCTAGTGGTTAGAGCGTCGGGCCAGTAACTGAAAGGTTGCTGGATTGAATCCCCGAGCTGACAAGGTAAAAATCTGTCGTTCTGATCCTGAAACAAGGCAGTTAACCCACTGTTCCCCAGTAGGCTGTCATTGTGAATAGGAATTTGTTCTTACCTGACTTAGCTACTTAAAGCTGGTCATGGCTCACACCATCATCCTGGACACACTCAAATTTGCATACTGCACTCCACAGATGAGACAATCTCTATTGCATGCCACACTGCTCTCACCCACCAGGATAAGAGGAACACCTATGTGAGAATGCTGTTCATTGACTACAGCTCATTCAACAACATAGTTCCCTCCAAGCTCATTACTAAGCTCAGGACCTTTGGACTCCCTCTGCAACTGGATTCTGGACTTCCTGATGGGCTGCCCCCAGGTGGTGAGGGTAGGCAACACAACATCCGCCACACTGACTTTCAACACAGGGGCCCTGCTGCTACTGCTTATTATCTATCCTGTTGCCTAGTATCACTTTACTCCTACCTATATGTACATATCTACCTCAATTACCTCGTACCCCTGGACATCAACTCAGTACTGGTACCACATGTATATACAGTAGCGAAGTTATCGTTACTCATTATTTCTCATATGACTATTTTTCTATTTTCTTCTTTCTGCATTGTTGGGAACGGCCCAAAAATGTGCATTTTACTGATAGTTTACATCTGTTGTTTACGAATCATGTGACAAATAACATTTGATTTGATAAGCTAGCTACAATAGTACATCATCCCACTTGAAGAGGAGATGCTCCACTACACTATCAAAAAGCCACAGAGAATGTTAAGTGTTAGTTCTCTCCTTCTAGAGGTATTCAGTCATGCCCAAATATACTTATTTTAAAGATGTATCCTGGGTGAATGCTGGTATTGTCAGTTTACAACAGCTCAGACTTCTCAGTTCAGCCTAAAACAAGTGTCAAAGCGTCAAATCTGAACCTTCCTCCACATGCACAACCTACTGTATGCACAAATCCCTAGGTTTCTCTAAACAATGATAACCTTTGGATTTGCAAACTTATGTTTGGGGATATTGTGGCTTGAAAGCTATTGTGGTGTAAGTTTAATTAGACAACACTTTTATTGAATTTCCATCTGCTAGCATTTAATAGCTTAAATGTAACACAATATGCTACTGTGGTAGGTTGCTATTTAAAGATAAAATGCAATGCACAGCAAAGTGATATTTGAAATATTTTTTTTTTTTAAACAAGAGAAATTAGTTATTTACAGACATCAGTGAAAGCTTGTATTTATATTCTCATTACAAGTTTCCATGTATTCTGCCCTCTCAATAACTTTTTGACTCTGATAGATCAAGAATACTAGATTGGATGTCTTTAGCCGCTCCTGCAATATTCTTAACACTTTGATACGCATAAACACAATTAACTCCCTGCCATCTACACCCCACATAAACACTGTTTTCCTTCTGCTCTCTTCATTAGGCCTTAATTGACGTTGAGAACAAAATAGCTTTGTTTTATTAGAGGTTCCAACGAAAAGCTCTCTTGTTCTCAGCGTCAATTATGGCCTAACTAAGAGAGCACAAGGATAACAGTGTGTATGTGGGGTGTGGATGGCAGATGGTTAGTTGTGTACGGCTTTTAAAGTCTAATCAACGTTATTGTCTGCGCAACGTAGTGGGTAATGGCATCAATAATATGAAGCATTAGTGCAATAGAAGATGTTCCAAGTTTTGTCTGAGCATTAATTAACACGCACGTGATCATTACAGATTGGTGATGTACATACTTTAGCTAGAAACACTGAGCTTGACTGTATAATAATATACATTTATTGTGAGTTTGATGTGAACTCTATAATGTTTAATGTAAGTTCATGTTTTCGTTGTTGTCATAAACTGCTATGAAACATCATGTTAAGCATTATGTTATATTCATTATAGACATTACCCATTAGGACAGGTTGTAAGCATTG
Organism: Salvelinus fontinalis; assembly: GCF_029448725.1. Lineage (NCBI taxonomy): Eukaryota > Metazoa > Chordata > Actinopteri > Salmoniformes > Salmonidae > Salvelinus > Salvelinus fontinalis. The sequence goes on from NC_074665.1 coordinate 52,766,645, forward strand.
CATTACTGGTTTACGTTATTATATCTGAATTCAAGTGTATCTGAATGTCTTTACAATTCAACCGTTATAATTACTTAATTAATATTCAGGGCCTCACGTTTTGCACACAGTTTAGTCATTGTCCTTCATGTGCAGTCATTTTGCTGTAGTCCCTAAAGACGCGTTGTTCTTGCAAGGACGCAAAGATAAACAAAATGGCAATGAGGCATCTGTCATTACAATATCTTTTTGTATTTCAACTGATGGACTTGAATAGTTAGACTTGAAATCGAAATGGAGCAACAAAGGCGCATGCATCCTAGCCAATTGCGTATGAGGCAATTGACTCAAAGGCTGCAGTATCCATACCATCAATCCAGTATATGGCAGTATAGACAGCATGATGATGAAGTGATTTTAAAGAGAAAATAAAGCAGAAAAAAAGAGCTACAGATGTAGGATCTTAATTTGAGACAGTTTGCTATGGCAGGAAAATAATTTTGCATTAAAAGGAAATGCGCATTATTATGTGGATTATAAGTAATGGACATTTTGTAGGGGTTGATACAATTTCCGTTAGAGCAAACCAAGTCTGAAATTTCAAAGTGGAAATTACAAACTTTAGAAGCCTTTAAAAAACGTAAATACACTAAAAGTGTGTCCTTCTTCTTCCTCCAAACACAGCGAGTGGAGTTTAGACCAAAAGCTCTATTTTGTCTCATCAGACCACATGACCTTCTCCCATTCCTCCTCTGCATCATCCAGATGGTCATTGGCAAACTTCAGACGGGCCTGGACATGCGCTGGCTTGAGCAGGGGGACCTTGCGTGCGCTGCAGGATTTTAATCCATGACGGCGTAGTGTGTTACTAATGGTTTTCTTTGAGACTGTGGTCCCAGTTCTCTTCAGGTCATTGACCAGGTCCTGCCGTGTAGTTCTGGGCTGATCCCTCACCTTCCTCATGATCATTGATGCACCACGAGGTGAGATCTTGCATGGAGCCCCAGACCGAGGGTGATTGACCGTCATCTCGAACTTCTTCCATTTTCTAATAGTTGCGCCAACAGTTGTTGCCTTCTCACCAAGCTGCTTGCCTATTGTCCTGTAGCCCATCCCAGCCTTGTGCAGGTCTACAATTTTATCCCTGATGTCCTTACACAGCTCTCTGGTCTTGGCCATTGTGGAGAGGTTGGAGTCTGTTTGATTGAGTGTGTGGACAGGTGTCTTTTATACAGGTAACGAGTTCAAACAGAGGCACTTAATAGAGGTAATGAGTGGAGAACAGGATGGCATCTTAAAGAAAAACTAACAGGTCTGTGAGAGCCGGAATTCTTACTGGTTGGTAGGTGATCAAATACTTATGTCATGCAATAAAATACTAATTAATTACTTAAAAATCATACAATGTGATTTTCTGGATTTTTGTTTTAGATTCCGTCTCTCACAGTCGAAGTGTACCTATGATAAAAATTAGAGACCTCTACATGCTTTGTAAGTAGGAAAACCTGCAAAATCGGCAGTGTATCAAATACTTGTTCCCCCCCACTGTATATCACTGCCTTACAAAAGTATTCATCCCCCTTGGCGTTTTTCCTACAACCTGAAAATTAAATTGATTTTGATTTCATGTAATGTACATACACAAAATAGCCCAAATTGGTGAAGTGAAATGAAAAAAATGACTTGTTTCAACAACATCAAAAAAAGGGGTGCGTGCATATGTATTCACCCCATTACTATGAAGCCCCTACATTTTATATATACATTATACATTGTGAATACGTAGCAACAATTCACCAAAATCTCCGGAGATATTCATCATAAACTTTACTAAAAAATACATGTTGTACAGCAAATGAAACACTGGTTCTTAATGCAACCGCTGTGTTAGATTTTTTGAAATATCTTTACTACAACATACAAAATGCATTATTGTGAGACAGCGCTCACCTATTCTGCCCCGAGTTGGAGTCAACATATTACACAGGAATACAAAATAACATCATAAATTGTGTCTTACTTTTGCTGAGCTTCCATCAGAATGTTGTGCAAGGAGTCCTATTTCCAGAATAAATCGTTGTTTGGTTTTAGAATGTCCATTTCTTCTGTCGAATTAGCAACTTTGGCTAGCATTGTGGCACGAACATGCCCATCATCTCTTGGCGCAAAGAACGGAAAATTCCAAAAGTCCCAATAAACGTTGAATAAACTGATCAAACTCGGTTGAAAAACCCTACTTTATGATGTTTTTCTCATATGTATCAAATAAAATCAGAGCCGGAGCAATTCACCGTGTATACCAAACGCTTTTCAGAAGACAATGTCGAGGTCCCCTGCGCGCCGTCGAAAACAAACAAAATACCAGACCTGTCACTCCAAAAGCTCTTGTTCGGCCTCAGATCAAGCTAGACACCCCATTCAACCTTCTACTGCCTGTTGACATCTAGTGGAAGGCGTATGAAGTGCACACATATCGATAAATAAAAGCCAGTTGAATAGGCAGGCCCTGAAACAGAGCCTCGTTTTCAGATTTTTCACTCCCTGTATGGAAGTTTGCTGCCAAATGAGTTCTGTTTTACTCACAAATATAATTCAAACAGTTTTAGAAACTTCTGAGTGTTTTCTATCCAATAATAATAATAATATGCATATTGTGTGATCTAGAACAGAGTACGAGGCCATTTAATTTGGGCACGATTTTTTCCAAAGTGAAAACAGCGCCCCCCTATTCACAAGAAGTTAAAGAAAAAAATGATCAAACATGTTTGGTGTTCTCCAAAAGGCATGTGGGAAACTCCACAAACATATGGAAAAAGGTACTCTGGTCAGATGAGACTAAAATTGAGCTTTGGAAAACGCTATGTCAGGCGCAAACCCAACACCTCTCATCACCCCGAGAACACCATCCCCACAGTGAAGCATGGTTGTGGCAGCATCATGCTGTGGGGATGTTTTCCATTGGCAGGGACTGGGAAACTGGTCAGAATTGAAGGAATGATGGATGGTGCTAAATACAGGGACATTCTTGAGGGAAACCTGTTTCAGTCTTCCAGAGATTTGACACTGGAATGGAGGTTCAACTTCCAGCAGAAAATTGCCCATATGCATACTGCTAAAGCTACACTCAAGTGGTTTAAGGGGAGACATTTAAATGTCTTGGAATGGCCTAGTCAAAGCCCAGACCTCAATCCAATTGAGAATCTGTGGTATGACTTAAAGATTGCTGTACACCAGCGGAACCCATCCAACTTGAAGGAGCTGGAGCAGTTTTGCCTTTAAGAATTGGCAAAAATCTTACTGGCTAGATGTGCCAACTTATAGAGACATACCCCAAGAGACTTGCAGCTGTAATTGCTGCAAAAGGTGAATCTACAAAGTATTGACTTTGGGGAGGGTGAATAGTTATGCAAGCTCAAGTAAAAAAATTTGGTCTTATTTCTTGTTTGTTTTACAATAAAAAATGTTTTACATGTTCAATGTGGTAGGCATGTTGTGTAAATCAAATGATACAAACCCCCTAAAAATCAATTTTAGTTCCAGGTTGTATAAGCAAAAAAATAGGAAAAATGCCAAGGGGGTGAATACTTTCGCAAGCCACTGTAAATAATAACACAGAATACAAATACACACTTACGTGAGACAAAGTACCTAGTGGACTACCAAGTTATGACAGCTTATTATACAGAGATGAAGAAGAGGGTGCGTAAAATATAAAGAAAGAGGGACATTTATCGTGGATACATTCTAAGACTGTCTTCACATTAATCATATGCCTTGACACGAACCGCCGCCCGTTTTGGAATAAGAAGCAACGAATGTATTTACGTGTTTGAATGTCGTTGTACATGCCACTTGTACATGCTTTGAGGTTCCATCAGATGTCACAATGTCCTTCTTAGTTGTCTGGTCTCCAATGGGCTGTTTTTGTTCAGAACTTGTTCTTAGCTTGTGTGGATAGTCAGAGTTTGAACCCCTTTACACGGACAGCTGCAATCTGTTCATGTTCGGGTAGTCTGGTAAGTTTATCTTCTTCATCTTGTGTTGTTTCAACCATTTCCCACATGTAGCTAACACTCCCCGTTTCCTGATTTGGTAGGTGAGGTTATCTTCTCATCTAGTGTTGAGGTTCAGAGTTTCAGAGTTTCTAACGATTTCAACGTGTGGACCACAGTCTCACGTCTTCTGGTATGATTTGTTAATTCTTAGTCAAGCACTATGGTCAAAAAGGGCAGTTCCATGCTGACAAGTTCTCTGAACTCATTTGGGGCATGGCTAATAATGTGCAAAGGATATGATTAGAAGTTATCTCTTATGACTCCTAAAATCACATTCCTATCTTACACATTTTTTTTCATTAATTGCCATATCACATAGAAAACATATTGGATGGAAACTTGACAGCTAGAGCGGGTGTACATCCTAAGTTACAGTATTTGGCTCATACAGTTTTTAATTATATCACAAAATGAAAAGCAACATTATTATTCTTTAGGTCTGAGGCAAGAGACAAGGAGCGCCCAGTAGTTCGCCATGGACTTTCGAACCCTGGCCGCCGGGCGTGGGATGGAACAAAAGGGCCCTGATCGACCACTATCGCTGCAGTTTGCGCGAGGACGTCCGTCGGGAGTTGGCCTGTAGGGACACCACCCTCACCTTCGACCAGCTGGTGAACCTGTCCATTCGGCTGGATAACCTGCTGGCTACCCGCGGCAGCGTTCGTGCCCTGACTCGAGATTGCTCAGAACTCGCTCCGCCACTCCTCCACTAACCTCTCCCCCTTCCAGTGCGTACTGGGGTACCAGCCGGCTCTGGCGCCTTGGCATCAGAGTCAGACCGAGGCTCCTGCGGTGGACGAGTGGTTCAGGCGCGCGGAGGAGACATGGGACGCCACCCATGTTCACCTCCAGTGGGCCGTGCTGCACCAGAAAGCCAGCGCAGACCGTCACCGCAGTGAGGCCCCGGTGTTCGCACCGAGGGACCGGGTCTGGCTCTCGACCCGAAACCTGCCCCTCCGTATGCCCTGCCGGAAGCTGGTCCCGCGGTTTGTGGGGCCATTTAAAGTCCTGAGGAGAGTGAACGAGGTTTGTTATAGGTTACAGCTTCCCCCCGATTACCGTATTAACTCCTTGTTCCATGTGTCTCTCCTCAGGCCGGTGGTGCTTGGCCCGCTCCAGGAGTCTGAGGTGCGGGAGGTTGGGTCCTGGTGTACTCCGTTCGCTCTATACCTGATTCGAGGCGTCGGGTGAGGGGCTTTCAGTACCTCGTGGAGTGGGAGGGGTTCCGGTGGAGGACGTGTTGGACCCTTCAATGCTGCGGGAGTTCCACCATCTCCGTCCGGATCGCCCTGCGCCTCGCCCTCCGGGTCGTTCCCGAGGCATGCGTCGGCGTCAAGGGTCAAAATGTATTTGCACATTATAAGGGGAAGTTAGGGAGCGAGAGGACTCTGTTGAGGTTCAGTAGCCAACGTTATTGTGTTTCTTCTACTTGTTTTGACAGCTAATTTTCCACTCTTCAAAGGCTCAGAGGAGAGGAAGTATGCTGTCAAGTGCATCTCTCAGATGTACACCCCTAGGTGAAATAATTATAATCATAACTAAATTATTCATGTTTCCTATGTTGTTAAAAGAAGGGAACCAGAGCAAATAAAAAGTGTATTTTTAATTAATACATGTTTTAATTCATGGTAACAGACTAGAGACCAGTAACCGAAAAGTCGCTGGTTCGAATCCCCAAGCCGACTAGGTGAAAAATATGTCTGTTCCCTTGAGCAAGGCACTTAACCCTCCTGTAAAGAGTGTCTGGTAAATTATTAAAATGTAAAATGTAGATGTGTATAATTTGAGGCTGTGTTGACATGGAATGGAATGGAATGAAATGCAATTTTCATGAAATTTTGTTTTTACTTTAAAGGAGTTGTTCATTATTTTACAACATTATATTAGATGTTTCCTCAGCCTGAAAATAGTCTATGAGTCAGGATAAATATGAATCCATTGTTCAGTTTTCAGCCACTACAAAACGGAGCTAAATATAGTCACCACTAGCTAAAAACCAATGGTAGTTATAGGGGCATGTGAACATGTTTTTTATTTTTTTATGGCCAAACCACCTTTAAGTAACATCAAACCAAATAAGGAGTTGATTTGAGTTGATTCTACATTTTTTTTTCTTCTTTTTTGAAAATCTAGTGTTTCTGTGTCAAAAAGTTTTGTTGTTTTTCAGTCTTCTGTGATCTTTATAAAGTGTAATATATATAATAATAAACTCAAACTTGAATACATTTCAACTCTCTGACATGTTACAGTTGCCTTCTTTTTTAACCTGTTGGGGATGGGGGCGCTGTTTAGACTATTTATGCTAATTTGGCTAATTTTTGAAACGGCTTCCCACAAAATCCTTGATCGTACAATATGCATATTATTATTATTATTGGATAGAAAACAGTCTATAGTTTCTATAGGAGTTGAAATTTTGTCTCTAAGTGGAACAGAGCCCATTCTACAGCAATTTCCCTGACATGGATTCAGATTTCAGAAATGTTGGCCACTGTTCTGAAGTCAGTTAAAAGGGCACTGATTTTGCTATGACTATACGGACACTTCTTACGTCTTCCCCTGGATGCCTTTACGTGATGACGATTCCAATGGGGTCGATTGCGCGTTCACAGGCACTACAAATGAAAAAACCCTGTAGCTAGCAAGTCTTTTCTTGCTGCGTAACGCGCGTGGAGGACACCGACCCTCTCCTGTTCCAAGCGTTAGTTTAGCCTGTTATATTTCTCCGGTCATCTTTTCACTCGTTATAGGAGTTAAAAACATCATAAGGTAGTTAATTTAAAGCGTTTTATAGCAATTTATATCCGTTTAGTGCGATTTTGGGACATTTATTTCTTTAACGCTGTGAATAGGTGGGCACGCTTTCAGTTCATCCCGAACGCAGTTGGCATTTTCACATGGCAAGAGGACAGCTTTCCACCAAAAGACGATTCCTCCCAAGAAAGGATCCTTTGCCCAAGATACTGATGGAAGAACAGCTCAAGGTAGGACATTTTTATTATGATAAATCGTGTTTCTGTCGAAACATTTTAGTGGCTTAGGACGCCATGTTTTTTGACGTAGCTTCGCTTGGCGCAAACTGTATTGAAAAGTAAGGATAAATTAAAAAATGTAATAACGCAATTGTATTAAGAATTAAATTGTCTATCAATCCCTGTCCACCCTATATTTTTTAGTCACGTTTATGAGTATTTATGTATAAGAGTAGATCACTGTCTAAGTGGCGCAAGGAAATTTTCTGACCAACTGAGCTACATTTCACATTGTCTAACCATGATTTTGGTGGCTAAATATAAACATTTTCGATCAAACTGTATATGCATGTTGTAATGTGATGTTACAGGAGTGTCATCGGAAGAATTCTGAGAAGGTTAGTGAAAAAATTAATATCTTTTGGCGATGTTGACTTTTATCGCTCACTTTGGCTAGAATCAATGCTGGGCTGCTAATTGCTATGTGCTAAGCTAATATAACGATTTATTGTGTTTTCGCTGTAAGACACTTAGAAAATCTGAAATATTGTCTGTATTCACAGGATCTGTGTCTTTCGATTCGTGTATGCTGTGTATTTTTACGAAATGTTTGATGATTAGTAAGTAGGTAAACACGTTGCTCTAAGTAGTTTTTCTATTCCATTTGTGACGGTGGGTGCAATTGTAACCTATGCCATCTACCTGAAATATGCACTTTTTTCTAACAAAACCTATCCCATACCATAAATATGTTATCAGACTGTCATCTAATGAGTTTTTTTGTTGGTTAGGGGCTATAAATATCTTAGTTTAGCCGAATTGGTGATGGCTACTGGTGTTGGTGGACAAATAAAAGATGGTGGATTATGCTAATGTGTTTTTAGGTAATAGATGTACATCTTTACATATTGTGTCTTCCCTGTAAAACATTTAAAAAATCGGAAATGTTGACTGGATTCACAAGATCTGTGTCTTTCATTAGCTGTATTGGACTTTAATGTGTGAAAGTTAAATATTTTAAAAAAATATTTTTTTTGAATTTCGCGGCACTGGTTTTTCAGTGGGGGGGGGGGGGGGGTGCCGCTAGCGCCACGCTGATCCTAGACGGGCCATTCTGTGTGACCCTGATTTAGCCCACTGCAGTGTTAATAAAGAAAACTTTATCCTGGGCCATAGCCTACTTTCAGGGTGAGGTAACATCTAACATCATGTTGTAAAATAGTGAACAACTCCTTTAAGTTATCTCCTACACCAACCTATTCACTCCATGGTAGTTTTTTTTTCAACGTAATAAAGCATTTATAATGGTTTAGTAAATAGTTTAATCATCATTTATAAATCATTACTCCCACTTTGTTAATGTTAGTAGGCTAGTTATTCACACATTTAAAGTATGTAATAATGATTCATAAGATCCTTCATAATATGTGACTTGTTTCAGGAAACAAGGTGTATGTCACGCATCACTGCTTCACAGGCGAGGCATTTGAACTTATCAAAAGGTGTTTTTTGGAATAAATGCCTTCTGGAACATGTGAACTGTCATGTGCCTTAATAACAAGCTTGTATGCCCTCTGTAAATAAAAATACAATTGTTAAATTACGAGCCTAGTTGGTTTAGCCATGGAAACTGCAAAATGTATGAATTATAATACAGGTTGCCGAAATTCTATGAAGAGTGAAATTGTAGGAAAGCGTAAGTGAGAGAAAGTTAAAGTGAGGGAGAGAGGAGGGAAAGGCAGTAGACAGACAGAGACATACACATGGTAAGTGGAGAAATAGGATAATTTTACAGATACAAACATTTTGTTTAAATATCCAAATTATAATTTTTGTGGTGTTGTTCTTTTCCAGTTTTAACCTGAAATAGTCATCATGCTATCAGATTTTTTGCAATTCCCAGACATTTTATACATAATGAATCTTTCATTTCCCTGCCTGTCTGTGAACAGTTTAACGATGCCAGGCACTGCCAACATTTATAAGTGCTTATAAGTGCTTCAAAATAGATTGCAATGGAGTTGAAATGCTCTCATTTGTTTCTCTGTGGCTATCAAAGCTCTTACCTTCTCCATCCCACGATGATTGGGATGGACCTTAAAGTCATTCACTTGGCATGGACATCAGAGTTAAAAAAGTAAGTGCTAGTCCCGACTTTGACAAAGACAATATAAAAAGGGAAGTTTAATGAGAAGACTGGCGGATAGGGTAATCCATCCTGGTCTTCCAGAGGGAAAGGTTAATAGCTTAAGTGTTCGGAGCTCTTAACAGAAGAAAAAGCGACCTGCCACTTACTGTCTGGGACAGCCTAATGGCTAACTTAATTTTCCATCTGCGGATCAGGACAGGTTTGGTTCACCTCCCAGTGATGTGGGCCATGAGGACAGCAACAGACTAGAGTCAGAGGGAGGCCAGACCATGATTAGACCCGTATATAGAGGGCAGCATTTCATATCCCTCGTCTTCATACTTCTGCTCATGTCATCCAATTATAATTTTTGTATAAAAAAGCAGAATATGCATTGTAAAATTTGTCCTCTGGTTTTCCATCCACACCCAAAGGGATTTCCAGGAGGGTGACCTTTTAAACCCTAGTGGTGGAAACAGACAGTGAAAATGGTGATTTAAGGTCTCTGTGCACCAAGATGAATGCCCTACTGACCCCATAACCTTTAAATATGTTAATTTACTGTCAATAGTAGTAGCACTTTGGAAAATAGATTATTTGTTTGCTGGTGAGGGCAACAGCCAACAATAATTGGCAGTTTGGCTCCCACTGTCTAACATGTCCTCCCTCAACTTTGAGGGAATTTTGTGTTTGTATGTTTGTGTTGTCTGAATCTTTGTGTGTGTGTGTGTGTGTGTGTGTGTGTGTCACAAGGGTTATCAGGCATCAGCATTCCTCTGTGTCAGAGGTTAGCCTTAGCATCCATGATGACACAGCAAATGTCATCCTGTCATGGCAGCCAGTGGCCATTTGACTCAAACCTGACAGATGTGACCCCCTGTAAGCACAGCAAAGACACGAACAAATAGCTCTCTGTTGAATTTAGATAGATACTCTCAGAAAAAAAAGTTGTGAATTGTACTTTAAAAGGTGCAAATAATTGTCACTGTAGTGGTACCCTGTAAGTTACCCCAATTCGTACGTTAAAAGAGCAAATAGTGTACCTTGGGGGACAATATATGACATTTCTTACATATAGTCCACAGGTACAAATGTGTAACTTTAGAAAAAGTACACATTTGCCATTTTAGGGTACCACCACAGTGACAAAGTAATCTTTTCCTTTTAAGTGGCAAAAATGGACCTCTTCTCCATACCAACCAAGTCCCTCACGTGTACACATCTCTCCACCTGTCACGTTCTGACCATAGTTCTTATGTGTGTTGCTTGTTTTAGTGTTGGTCAGGACGTGAGCTGGGTGGGCATTTTATGTTGTGTGTCTAGTTTGCCTGTTTCTGTGTTCAGCCTAATATGGTTCTCAATCAGAAGCAGCTGTCAATCGTTGTCCCTGATTGAGAATCATATATAGGTGGCTTGTTTTGTGTTGGGGATTGTGGGTGGTTGTCTTCTGTCTTTGTGTTCTGCACCAGATAGGACTGTTTCGGTTTTCACATTTCTCGTTTTGTTGTTTGTAGTGTTCTAATATATTCTTTATTAAATCATGTTGAACACTAGCCGAGCTGCGTTTTGGTCCTCTCCTTCATCCCAGGAAGAAAACCTTTACACCACCATTCCACTCCTGACACCAGCGTAGCGAATTCGGGGGTAGCCCGACTGGGACTCGAGCCTGGGTCCAGTTACTGTCAAGCCAACACCTTAATCACTACACCAAGATAATTGTATCTCTTGACAAGGATCCTCAGTGTTGAGTTATATACGCTATAATATTAGTTATAGGTCTTTATTGGCACATGCTTTTATTTAATCATTTATAAAGACTTCAGAACTGTCAGAGGACATGCTCAAACTAATTCCTATTAGATTCCAGCAGTAGTTAAGATATCCAACAGTTAGAATCTTTTATCACCTACAGCCTGAATGACTGTCAGGGTTAAGAACATTTATAAATGAGACAAACTAAACCATTTTAAACTGGAACAACCATTTCAGTAACAGATGCCATAAATCGAACTCAATGATTGAATTAGTTTAGGAAAATGTATGTTATTTAGCATAATTTGTGTAGCATAATCAATCAATGTACATGCAAAGCTAAGATATTAAAAACAATAATACATATATATATTTTTTGAGCACGCTGGGAAATACACTGCTCAAAAAAATAAAGGGAACACTAAAATAACACATCCTAGATCTGAATGAATTAAATATTCTTATTAAATACTTTTTTCTTTACATAGTTGAATGTGCTGACAACAAAATCACACAAAAATGATCAATGGAAATCAAATTTATCAACCCATGGAGGTCTGGATTTGGAGCCACACTCAAAATTAAAGTGGAAAACCACACTACAGGCTGATCCAACTTTGATGTAATGTCCTTAAAACAAGTCAAAATGAGGCTCAGTAGTGTGTGTGGCCTCCACATGCCTGTATAACCCAGGTAGATGGAGACCAAAGGAGGTGTTTTGAGTGTAGCGCCCGGGGGCACACTGCCTGGAATTTCCCGGCTCGAGAGGAGTCGATGCCATCAGCAAGCCCCGGAGGCGAGGTGGGTCACGCAGTGAACTACGTCACCTCCTGTTGGGCACACCACAAATCAACTGCACCAATGGTCCCGGTAAAGGTTGACGGACACCCACACGGAAGCTCTATTAGAATCCGGAAGTATGATTACCCTCGTAACCACAAGCCTGCTGAACCAGGATAGGTTGGGAAGAGAGCACCTGACGCGCCTCTGGGTAGTGTATGTAAACCTCCGACTTCAACTGTATATAGTTTTATCTAAAAATAATACCTTTTTTGTTTCACTATTTTCATTTTTATGAAATTCACTGAGGAGGATGGTCCTCCCCTTCCTGCTCTGAGGAGCCTCCACTGCCACACATGTACCCTAAAATGAACCAAACAGTACCATGTGAGACCACTATCTGTACCTCTGAAGGCACGTTATGTGTATTTAAATCTTTTTGTACCCCAGGCGGCAGGGTTGCCTAGTGGTTAAAGCATTAGACTAATAACCGAAAGGTTGTAAGATCTAATCCCCGAGCTGACAAGGTCAGAATCTGTTGTTCTGCCCCTGAACAAGGCAGTTAACCCACTGTTCCTAGGCTGTCATTGAAAATAAGAATTTGTTCTTAACTGACTTGCCTGGAAAGTAAAAATACTGCACTCTAACCATACATTTTTTTTGTGTGTACTGCACAGTCAAACCACTGCTTCCAGCACCATGAAAGTGTTATTTTCACAACAAAGTGAATTATTTAAAGTCATGTATAACATACAGTCCTTCACAAATCTATTTGTGGACGAAAGATCATTAGCATTATCTACTGAAAAACCAAATCACAGAATATGATATGGCACAGGTATTTACATGGTAAAAGGAAAAGCTACTTATAGACCTAGGGTGTTACTCAATATACATACTACCATGCTCCACATTCTCATGCTCCGAGTTCCTTCTCCGATGATGTTCTCGATTATGCTCTTGTGAGGACGAGAGTGTGGAGAATGCATAAAACATTACATTTGAGAAGTACTCGCACTCTCCTTACTGTATTACCTCACACCGCAACTCCCAATTCACTTAACCTTCTTCCAGCCTGGACAATGGCAACAATAAACAAAACAAGATATACACAAAGCAAAGCTTTACTTAATTATCGGATAGATATGTGAATTGTAATAATCTAGCTAGCCAGCTAGATGAACAGGCCAAATTACCTAAAACTAAGAATATGCAAGGTAAACGTATATTTATGTGTGTATCTACAAATTCTTCTTGACTAGTTAGGTAGCCAGTTAGCCCTATTGACTTACTATGGACATAGCTACCCATTCACTGAACCGTCTTTCAGCCAGGACAATGTCAATAGAGACTAAACAAAATATGTACAAAGCAAACATTTTACTTTATAATTATTAGCTATATATATGTGAATTGTAATAATGTAGCTAAACAGATAGTTTAATAGGGAAAAAAGTATCTAAAACAAGTATTATGCATGGTAGAAGTCAATTATTCTTGGGTAGCTAGCTAACAATTCTTCTTGGCTATCTGGCTAGCTAACTGTGGTAGCTAGCCAGTTAGCCCTATTGATATATTATGGGCTTGCAATATATGGTACGTAGGCAGGTAAACATGGCAAAATTAATACAGCATGTATTGATTAACGTATTAAGATAAATGCAGTAAGGAAACATATAAGTTGTGAATAGGCAACATTCTGAACTGTATTTTCTCTCACTTCAGCTCAAATAATGGCTTCCATTGATTTCAAGAAGTGTTGCAAAGTTTTTTACGTGGTTCCGTCATATTTCTTTGCATACTTTCCATTTGAAGCTTGCATCGACTTGGACTCATACTGCGACCCTCCCATGCTCCAATTTACATGCTCGGAGCACAACAGTATGCATTTTGAGAAACACCCCTGGTGTGGTTTAAACCACCCTGGTGATGTTCGTTTGAAAGACCTCTGCGATAACTTTTCAATTAGGATAATTGGTGGGAATTTGTTGACACATCTGATGATGGGGGGGTAATTTACCAATACACCTTGCAAGTTCTCTGTGCTGTGTTCCAATGCTTCTCTCTCTAGAAGGTGCTGTTGTCTCTGATTAGATTATGCAAGATGAGAGAGCGAGATAGAGAGCAGAGAGACTAGATACAAGCCTGACAGGATCAATTATGACTGTGCTCAGCCGGCAATTACTCAACACAGCCAACACGAAGCAGCAGAGTTTAATTTACACCAACCTAAACAACAAAGGAGAGGAGCAAGCCAGGTCTGTACTGTATGTCTGAAGGGGGGTTCTCTCAATGGGTCTGGCACAGTGGTACTGCAGCAGTCTGATTAGGATAGTTTCAAGGTCATGTCCGTAGAAAGCTGTCATAGAGACCATGGTCTTCAAGTTGTAGGAATACCTGCATGGTGGACAGTAAAGATAGATATTAACAACTGATTCTACAACATTGATGCTGGTAGCCTTTCAGTCATGTTTATATAGTGATGAAGTTGGACATGGAATCTGTGGTCTAATGCAAGACCATTTAGATGGAATGATACTGCATCAGCAGCATTCTCAAATCAAATCAAAGTTTATTAGTTGTGTATACTGTTTAGCAATGTTATAGCAGGTGCAGTGAAATGCGTATGTTACTAGCGTATGTTACTAGCTCCTAACAGTCCAGAAAAATGCCAAAGTACACAAATAATAAACTAGAAACAAGATATCAAGATTGTCAGAGCGTAGCCAATTAACAACCCAAATAGCACTGTATGAGTTATCCAAATGCTACCTATGTGTATATACACCAAAAATATACAGTAAGAATGATAAGTACAGAAGTAGATATGTATCTACAGTATATGAAGAAGTGTGAGAGCTCATACAGTTGGTGAACAGTGCATTGCCATCTGTTCATGCCACTGACATACGCCATAGGGCCATAATACATCTGGTGTCAGCCACTGATTTCCTATTCAGACTTGACACGTACCATCATAGCATGGATGAATGACTGACAACATTATTGTCTGTTAAATACCACAGGCTAACACTGCATAATGTCTCCTGACTGAGACATGTCTTAACTGCTTGCCTGGCTTCAGGTGCTACATAAATTGTTGGTCACAAACTGCTTACACCTTTAAGGTAATTTGTCTTACTTTAAAGTAAAGCTTACAATATCAAACAACACTGCACACATTGTAAAAGGCCAGCAGAACACAAACATTGTCCCTCAAGCATCAATGAGCTACAACACAGGCTAATCATATTTACACAGTTTAGGCTTCTTAACAGATGTATCAACATTTATTGGTTTTCTTGAACATTACATGGGAATATTATACAGAAAGTATGGCAAGACTTTGACATGTTTTGTGTCTGTGTGGGTACAAAGAGGAAAAATGTAAAGCTTTGATGGGATATTAAAATGTAGCAAATTTTTGTGCTAATCCAGTATTTCTGATACCCGCCTCAGCACCCTGATCCTACTTGAAGGGCCAAAAGAGCCCATTCTCAACACAAATGTTTCACATCAAATATTTACCAGTGAGCCTCTACGATCAGCTCACGCAATACATCCAACAGTCTGGCCTCATTTAATTGCAGACTGTCAGCTCAAGTAAGGATCATTCCACAGATGGAGACTTCAGAAATTCATGAGGCAAAGTTACTGATGTTTTTTAGTAATGTTGTATGTTATGACCCCCCCCCCCAAAAAAAAAACATCTTTGCCTTCTTTTCACATTAAATAGTCAAGTAAAGATTATGAACTTGATCAGCTTGGTGTACTTTTTTGTGACACATTTTCAAGAAAAAAAACAGGTTCACACAGCATACCGTTGAAGTCGGAAGTTTACATACACCTTAGCTAAATACATTTAAAAACACAGTTTTTCACAATGCCTGATGTATAATCCTAGTCAAAATTCCCTGTCTTAGGTCTGGTAGGATCACCACTTTATTTTAAGAATATGAAATGTCATAATAATTGTAGAAAGAATGATTTATTTCAGCTTTTATTTCTTTCATCACATTCCCAGTGGGTCAGAAGTTTACATACACGCAATTAGTATTTGTTAGCATTGCCTTCAAATTGTTTAACTTGGGTCAAACGTTGCGGGTAGCCTTCCACAGGTATCCCACAATAAGTTGGGTGAATTTTGTTCCATTTCTCCTGGCAGAGCTGGTGTAACTGAGTCAGGTTTGTAGACTACCTTGATTGCACACGCTTTTTCAGTTCTGCCCACAAATATCTATAGGATTTTGGTCAGGGCTTTGTGATGGCCACTCCAATAGCTTGACTTTGTTGTCCTTAAGCCATTTTGCCACAACTTTGGAAGTATGCTTGGGGTCAATGTCCATTTGGAAGACCCATTTGCGACCAACCTTTAACTTCCTGACGGATGTCTTGAGATGCTGCTTCAATATATCCACATCATTTCCTTTCCTCTTGACGCCATCTAGTTTGTGAAGTGCACCAGTCCCTCCTGCAGCAAAGCACCCCCACAACATGATACTGCCACCCCCGTGCTTCACGGTTTGGATTGTGTTCTTCGGCTTGCAAGCCTCCCCCTTTTTCCTCCAAGCATATAGCCAAACAGTTCTATTTTTATGTCAGAGTACATTTCTCCAAAAGTATGATCTTTGTCCCCATGTGCAGTTGGAAACCGTAGTCTGGCTTTTTTATGGCGGTTTTGGAGCAGTAGCTTTTCCTTGCTGAGTGGCCTTTCAGGTTATGTCGATATAGAACTCTTTTTACTGTGCATATAGATACTTTTGTACCCGTTTCCTCCAGCATCTTCACAAGGTCCTTTGCTGTTGTTCTGTGATTGATTTGCACTTTTCGCACCAAAGTACGTTCTTCTCTAGGAGACAGAACGCGTCTCCTTCCTGAGCGGTATGACGGCTATGTGGTCCCATGGTGTTTATACTTGCGTACTATTGTTTGTACAGATGGATGCGGTACCTTCAGGCGTTTGGAAATTGCTCTCAAGGATGAACCAGACTTGTGTAGGTCTACCATTTATTTTCTGAGGTCTTGGCTGATTTCTTTAGATTTTCCCATGATGTCAAGCAAGGAGGCACTGAGTTTGAAGGTAGGCCTTGAAATACATCCACAGGTGCACCTCAAATTGACTCAAATTATGTCAATTAGCCTATCAGAAGCTTCTAAAGCCATGACATCATGTTCTGGAGTTTTCCAAGCTGTTTAAAGGCACAGTCAATTTAGTGTATCTAAACTTCTGACCCACTGTTATTGTGATACAGTGAATTATAAGTGAAATAATCTGTCTATCAACAATTGTTTGAAAAATTCCTTGTCTCATGCACAAAGTAGATGTCCTAACCGACTTGCCAAAACTATAGTTTGTTAACAACAAATTTGTGGAGTGATTTAAAAACTAGTTTTAATGACTCCAACCTAAGTGTATGTAATCTACCGACTAAAACTGTATATCCTAAATGTAGCCCATTCCTATTTGGGTAACAATGCTTGAGGTTCCTTTTCCAGGAAAAGACCACAGGTTCAATAGCCAATTAGAGCCCCAGCTGCGTTGTTTCCACTGTGCAATAATGGATCATGTGACAAATGTGAGATCAGGGAGTGCATGCGACACATTTCTACATCAGGCACAAGTTCCCACAGCTACCAATGAATAAATGAAGCAATCTCTGTTCTGTGAGTACACAAATTCTTAACCCAGAGTAGGTGGAGGAGATGGGGGTGAAGAGAAGGCTGGGCCGGGGGAGAGTTGCATACTGAGAAGCAGCAGGTCCCCTCTGTGGGCATTTCGCTGGATTATTTTACTCTGCATTATTAACAGATTTCCCCCAGGGAGGCATGTTGTCTTAGATCAGATTAATAAAGTCATTAGAGGTAGACATATGTCTTCAATTAATTTATTTTCTCCAATTAGCTAAGTCAAATGGGAGTTTTAGATGTTGTTACAATATGAAGGGAAAACTGTGGGAATACAATGCAGTGCTGTCTTATTGGAGGAGTATTTCAGACACAGCAGGGGTTCAAACTGTAGAATCCAGTTCCTACATTTGAAAATAAAATTTGATTTTATCAAACAAAACTATGCTACATTTTATCTTGTTGACCCTCAGGATGACATCAGTGCAAGATGATTGAATGTAAGTACATCATTTACCTTCAGAGTTGAATGTATCAAACCAGTTGCTGTGATAAAAGTTGTTGTTGTTGTTGTGCACTCTCCTCAAACAATAGCATGGTATTTTTTCACTGTAACAGCTACTGTAAATTGGACACTTCAGTTAGATTAACACGAATTTAAGCTTTCTGCCATATAAGACATGCCTATGTCCTGGAAAGTTGGCTGTTACATACAACGTCATTCTCGTCATATTAGCACACATTAGCAACAACCGTCCCAGTATAGGGACACCAATCCCTTCTTAAAGCATTGGTAGTTAAGGGCTTGTAAGCATTTCACTGTAAGGTCTACAGCTGTTGTATTCAGCGCATGTGACAAATTAAATTTGATTTGGTGCACAGAAATCTCAGTCTTCTCGATCCTCCAAACAAATTACTCCAGGCAAAAGCAATGGGTCTCTACACTGAAGTCAAAGTAGTCCGCATTGCATTGGAGTGCGTCGAGAAGCTGAGGTGTGACAGCCAGTTCAAAGCCTTGGACACAGTTCAGTCCCAGTGGCACTGACGCACCACCAGCTCCATGCAAACAATGATGTTATTTGAGTACAAATCTCCAGCAATACGTGATGGACACTACAATAGGCCAGCAGGACTGACGAGAAGAGACTGAGTGTAAAAAACTGTTATTGGATGCTGTCATCTGTGAAATATCAGAATGATTAGGCAAATGCAACAGTAAGCCCAGAGAGCCAAGAATTTCTAGATGTGATAAAGGTGAAACCACTGCTGGATCTAAGCAAAACAGATTTGGCGAAGCTGAGTTTAGTGTCGCTTGCCAGTTTTTGCAGACTGAAATCGCCCGCTCTGGTTCCAATGTGATCAAATGGACCCTACTTGATATTCTACAATGATTCTCTGGGCCTCTCTCAGCTAGGTCGACCGTGCTTACTGCACTGACAAATGGATTGACTTTTGGGGCGTCCACAGCTACATGCGAGAACTCATTTTCCACAAAAGAAGCATGCTGCACCGGATGAAAGCTCAACTAATCTAATTGTCATTTGAGGGGGATATTAAAAGATTTGGGGGAGAATGGAATGATCGATTACTCAAGTTCCACAAAGCGTCAAGCAACAATCTAGCTGGTTGGTTTTGACAAATATCTTGGTGTTATAGCCAGTAGCATAATTTCAGCAAAAATCTAAGGTATGGACCCATACCGAAGCTTATTTTATTAACATATATTTTAAATAGATATATGTAATATATGCACTAACATTTGAAATGCATATCTAAATACATGTATTACTTATATATGTCAATATACAGTACCTTCAGAGGTTATTCAGACCTCTTGACTTTTTCTACATTTTGTATGTGCAAGAAAATGTAATTAAATGCATGTCAAATGCAATATAAAAAAGGCAACCAGCAAAAACAATTAAGACTGTTTCCCTTTGTGAGCTCAAAGTCACTGGAAGGTTGCATCTGTACCATCTGAATTTGAAAATAGGGTGTGTAAACAACTTACCCTGAGGATAATGCGACAGAGAGTCAGTGAAAGAAGATCCACACAAGATGAAGAATTAAGGGTTAATGTGTGACTACCCAATGAGGTCGGGTTCCACTGTTAGCGCTGGTTATGTCGGCCCCAGTGGCAGGTTAGGTGAATTACAGGTTGGGATAACTCAATTTACAGATTAGGATAATTAACGTGCCAGGTTAGGTGAATTCACATGACAGGTTAGGAGAATTAGGTTAAGGTTAGGAAAAGGTAAATATGTCATGCCTTTGTTGAGCTGATATTTTGTTTACTAGGCCTACTTGGTTTTGTTCTGTTCGCATTCATGAATGATACATTCACAGTTGTGTCGGTATTCTAAACCAAACTACTTTTCAGCATTTTTGTTTGCAAGCATGAATAACCAGGCTACTACTTTCAGCATTTAGTTTGCATTATTTTAGTAAGACAGCTGTGTGTACGGCTGCATTCACATAGGCTGTTTGTAATGGGTGAATTACCCTATCTTGTAGTCTGTATTCATTACCAAAACAACCTTGCTTTAGTGTGTAGGGCGCGGTACATTATGCTGACAATGCAGCGCAGATAAACTACAGATTATGCACGATCCTTTCAGTTCAAAAGCACTTAATCAATTGTCTCGGAGTCTCGGCATTTGAACTTGATGTTCATTGTGGTACAGCCTGATATAAGTAGAATTCAATATAATTCCAATACAAGAGACCCTCAAAATTGTGCCCCCTCACCGGTTTCAACTGTCACTTTGGTCTTTTTATCCTGGTGCCGGGATTGTTTTTATAAACTTAATATGCTTCTCTGCATATCTGCTCAAATCT
This sequence comes from Salvelinus fontinalis, assembly GCF_029448725.1. Lineage (NCBI taxonomy): Eukaryota > Metazoa > Chordata > Actinopteri > Salmoniformes > Salmonidae > Salvelinus > Salvelinus fontinalis. Next base: position 52,786,774 of record NC_074665.1, read on the forward strand.
GGGTAAAAGATTGAAAGGAATGTGCCTCCACAAATGGTTCCTGAGTTAATTAAGCAAGTAACATCCCATCATGCTAAGGGTCATGTATTAAAATGCTGGGCAGGCCATTATTTTGTCTACCATAGCTATGCCCCATAGGATGATAATGCCCCCATCCACAGGGCACGAGTGGTCGCTGAATGGTTTGATGAGCATGAAAACGATGTAAGCCAAATGCAATGGTGGTCTCAGTCACCAGATCTCAACCCAATTGAACACTTATGGAAGATTTTGGAGCGATGCCCGAGACACCAATTTCCACCACTATCAACAGAACACCAAATGATGGAATTTATTGTGGAAGAATGGTGTTGCACCCCTCCAATAGAGTTCCAGACACTTGCAGAATCTATGCCAAAGTGCATTGAATCTGTTCTGTCTCGTAGTGGCCCAAAGCCATATTATGACACTTTATGTTAGTTACCTGTAGTTAGACAAGCTAGCTACTCTAACTCAGTGAGTCGGCAGGTAGCCTAGTGCTTAGAGCATTGATGCCAGTTAGCGAAAGGTTACTGGATCGAATCCCAGAGCTGACAAGCTTTAAAATCTGTTGTTTTGCTCCAGAGCAAGGCAGTTTAACCCACTGTTCTTTGGGCACTGTGGATGTCGATTAAGACAGTCCCCCCCCCCCCCCCCGCACCTCTCTGATTCAGAGGGGTTGGGTTAAATGCGGAAGACACATTTCAGTTGAAGGCATTCAATTATACAACTGGCTAGGTATCCCCCTTTCCCAAACTACTTTTTGGTAGATAGTTATGCGGTTGAGAGATTGGGAAATGATAGGTGGCTAGTTGTATTACAGAGAAACAACATTCTTTTAAAAACAACGTACAGGACAAATCACGTGGCCCTGTGACCCCTATGGGTATCACGCCTCTGTTTTGTCTGAGTACCATTTAACATAGAAATGCTCTTTCAAGAGGATTCCCCAAAGAACTACATTTGAATGAAAGTGGTTTATAACTCATAGAATTTCACCATAGGAAAAATTATTCAGGTATTTGCATTGAAAGACAATTTTCAAAACATCTGAGTGCAACGGTGACGCCTGTTCCTAGGCAACCAGGACCCCAAGACCAAAGGAGGATTTTTATGATAGAGATTGGCAGTAGTTGGCAAAAAAATTAGAGCTCCGCTTGGTGTGCATAATGTTCATTAAAACTCATTAGAAGCATTTTTCTCAAAATAAACTGCAATAAAAAAATAAAAAAATGGCCTCAAGGGCCTCTGTGGTTCAAAATGAATTTCCAGATTATTCTTCTTTATTCATTGTATTATCCTTATTCTTTTTAATGATGGACCACTGAGAATGTGTGCGCTGAAAAAGTTATTGCCAATGGACACACATTGTAATTTGGTGCTATGCAATTCTCTGACATCATCGTACATACCAACGTGTCTTTGATGGCAGTTTTCTATGATGTAACATCATCTGGTCCACTGAATGAAACTTTAACAATCGGTTTTAAATCAAAGACACTGTAGTTGCACAACTTCAAGCTGGCAACTGAATATAACATCATTTTAGAGTTTTTCACATAAATGCATCACTGATGGATAGAAAAGTGACAAAATCACATAGAACCTTGCAGTAGCCATCACTTTGGTTACCATTGTGTTGCACACTGAATAATGACAATGATGTCTGAAGCCCTGAAAACATATCGCACTAGCTTGTAACATATTAAGAAAGTGCTCCCTGCCAGTGAGTGTTTCGAGAAAAACTCTGGATACTGATGTAAATGATTGTAGGAGCTACAGTATTGATGCTGTCCATGGTGCTAGTTTGGTCAACTGATGTGTGTGTATGCTGCTTGCAGAGATCTACTTTGTGTGCATGTTGCTTGTATAGATTGTGAGGTGCTGTCCATGGTGCTGATTTTCTTAGACAAGCTAAAGAGGCGTTCAGTAAACTCCTTTAAGGAAAGACAAAACAATGGTCTTATGGATTGTTTGTCTCAACACGGATATATGTCTTATGGTTCAGGCATAAATATAGATAAGAGTCAGGAAAAGTCAAATAATGATAATGATAATTGCATATGAATCAATCCTATTTAGGGACCGCTCTGCTGTATGTATAATTCTCCTCCGACGTCCGACACATAAAATGTGTTTTTTATTAAAACAACTACTGATTTCAGCATCTAAAGAATAGCCCGCAATTACACACAACATTGTTCATTGTAATTGCGGGCTATTCTTTGGGTGCTGACATCAGTCGTTTTTTAACAAAACGTAATTTTATGTGACGTCAGAGTCCCAGACCGCCCACACTAGTCGCCGCTCAACTCAGTCATAAATCATGGAGTTGAGTTGAATTGGCTAGTCAGGTGCAAGATTGGCTATTCGCCAATGATGATACATAATATTCTCTTGCAAGTCTACCCCTGGTGTGTGATGAACTTCGTCTAATTGCTGAGCTAGGAGAACAAAGAAGTATCATCCAGCACTAATTAACTTTCATACGCAGAGTACCAGAGGATATGACTACCAGGAAAACAGTCAGACTTCCATAACACTACTCCACTACTTCCTTGTCCCTTCTTATGCACGGTATAAATTGAGACAGATATTTGGAGAATGAGTGGAAACTCTCATCAATGATTCTTTAGTACAATCTGTTGTTCTCAGCTGAGCTGCACTAAGCAGATCCTCGGTGACAGGTCTTAGCAACCATTCTACTGGGTTTTGCACACATATTCCTCACAGCAGTTGTGTCTTTGAGCAGATAATCAATGTTCCACAATCATTCTTCTGCTACAGGAGAAGAAAGAGAGAGTGAGAGTAAGAGAGAGACAGAGAGTGGCAGAATGACGCAAAATCTTACTCTTCAAACAGAACCACGATGTTTATGTGCAGATAAGTTCATACAATATCTTGTATAATGACCATTTATATTATACTACTCCAGTCACAACAATACTGTCTAATATACATGTCTAAGACGTATCTCAGTCTCACATTCATCATGCTCTGATGATGAAGCTGCGGGGGTCAGCTCACAACAATCATCACAAATATAACATTTGGCCCAACCAGCAGTATAATGTAAACAGGAGTACGTTATACTGTAGATGACGATGCATGCATTACAAAAAATTATCTGCACTCTGCTTCTGCTCTTGTTTTGTTGAGATCTCTAAGTGACAGTAAGCTGTAACATAAATATCCAGACTTTAGACCAAGAGTAAATTGGTTTGTTGGAGCTCTGCCACTATTTCAACTTCACTGTGGATTACTCCAGAAGGCCAAAAGGATGTCAGAGAGGTGGTATATTGAGCTCACATGGATGTGCCAGATTAAGTAACAATCATTTAATTTGGATTAAAGATAACATCTTTACACATGAGAAAACTACAATTCAATGATGGAGCATGGTGTGTTTGTGTGTGCTTGCATATGTACAGTAGGTGCATGTGTGCGTGTCTGCCTGCCTGTGTGTGTGAGATGTGCACTAGTTTGTATAATGTCAAAAAATACAAAGATATTTTGTGTGAAGATGATACAGCATCTTCTCTTGCAAATCTACCCCTGGTGTGTGATGAACTTCGTCTAATTGCTGAGCTAGGAGAACAAAGAGGTGTCATCCAGCACTAATTAACTTCATACGCAGAGTACCAGAGGATATGATTACCAGGAAAACAGTCAGACTTCCATACCACCACTCTAGCACACAATTTTTCATGACAACTTTCGTTTAATCAGTTATATTTTTATGCTGAACTACATAGATTCCCTTATAATTGGAATAGTCTGGAGTCTGATCATGATCATAAATAATGGGTTGAAGGAGATTTAAAGTAGGAGCAACAGAGCAGCATGAAGTCGTGATAAATAAAAAGTGCTTTGTTGTTCACAAATAACCACATACGCCTTTCCTTTCTGATCTAATGTAGTCTGCAATGAAGAGAGTGGACTGATCTAATTTAGTCTGCAATGAGGAGAGTGGACTGGTCTAATGTGGTCTGCAATGAGGAGAGTGGACCGGTCTAATGTGGTCTGCAATGAGGAGTGGACTGATCTAATTTAGTCTGCAATGAGGAGAGTGGACTGATCTAATTTAGTCTGCAATGAAGAGAGTGGACTGATCTAATTTAGTCTGCAATGAGGAGAGTGGACTGGTCTAATGTAGTCTGCAATGAAGAGAGTGGACTGATCTAATGTAGTCCGCAATGAGGAGAGTGGACTGATCGAATGTAGTCCTCAATGAGGAGAGTGGACTGATCTAATCTAGTCTGCAATGAGGAGAGTGGAGTTGTATCTGACATAGAGTACCACCATCTCACCAGTCTCCATCATTTCAATGATGCATTCATATTCTGAGAAGCAGTGGGGATGAAAGCTATTCTCCTCACCCTGTGCAGCTCTGCAATGACATTATCTCTCATAGACTCTGAAGGTAAAGTTACTCGTAACCAGATTAGAGAAAGACGCAGGCACTCAAGTGAAGGAACATCCTGTGTTGAGAGCTTCACCTGAGAAAATTATATTAAGCACTTCATTTCATTCAGGAAAGGTTGTGATGCTCATTCAGGCAAAAATACCTACTATATAATTCTATTAGACTGAGTTAGTGAGTTTCAGGCATACAGTGCATTCAGAAAATATTCAGACCTCGTCCCTTTTTCCATATTTTGTTACATTACAGCCTTATTCTACACTAGATTTTATATATTTTTTTATTCATCAATCTACAGACCATATCCCATAATGACAAGACGAAAACAGGTTTTCAGACATTTTAAGAAATGTCTTAAAAATAAAAAACAGAAATACATATTTACATAAGTATTCAGACCCTTTGCTATGAGAATCGAAATTGAGTTCAGGTGCATCCTGGTTCCATTGATCATCCTTGAGATGTTTCTACAACTTGAATGGAATCCACCTTTAGTAAACTCAATTGATTGGACATGATTTGTAAAGGCACACACCTGTTTATATAAGGTCCCACAGTTGACAGTGCATGTCAGAGCAAAAACCAAGCCATGTGGTCGAAGGAATTGGTCCGTAGAGCTCCAAGACAGGATTGGGTCGAGGTACAGATCTGGGGAAGGGTACCAAAATATGTCTGCAGCATTGAAGGTCCCCAAGAACACAGTAGCCCCCCCTCATTCTTCAATGGACGAAGTTTGGAACCTTCCTGGAGCTGGCACCCGGCCAAACTGAGCAATCGGGGGAGAATGGCCTTGGTCCAGGAGGTGACCAAGAACCCAATGGTCACTCTGACAGAGCTCCAGAGTTCCTCTGTGGAGAGCGTGGGAACCTTCCAGAAGGACAATAATCTCTGCAGTACTCCACCAATCAGGCCTTTATGGTAGAGTGGCCAGACGGAAGCCACTCCTTAGTAAAAGGCACAAGACAGCCCACTTGGAGTTTGCCAAAAGGCACATAAAGGATTCTCAGACCATGAGAAACAAGATTATCTGGTCTGATGAAACCAAGTTTGAACTCTTTGTCCTGAATGCCAAGTGTCACGTCTGGAGGAAACCTGGCACCATCCCTACGAACATTCTGTGGGGATGTTTTTCAGCGGCAGGGACTGGGAGACTAGTCAGGATAGAGGGAAAGATGAACGGAGTCAAGTACAGAGAGATCCTTGATGAAAACCTGCTCCAGAGCACTCTGGACCTAAGGATGTGACGAAGGTTCACCTTCCAACAGGACAACGACCCTAAGCACACAGCTAAGACAACGCAGGAGTGTCTTTGGGACAAGTATGTGAATGTCCTTGAGTGGCCCAGCCAGAGCCCGGACTTGAACCCGATCAAATGTCTCTGGAGAGACCTGAAAATAGCTGTGCAACGACGCTCCCCATCCAACCTGACAGCTTGGGAGGATCTGCAGAGAAGAATGGATGAAACTCGCCAAATACAAGTGTGACACACTGCCAAAGGTGCTTCAATAACGTACTGAGTAAAGGGTCTGAATAAGGTATTTATGTTGTCACGCCCTGGCCTTAGTATTATTTGTTTTATTTATTATTTTAGTTAGGTCAGGGTGTGACATGGGGTATGAGTGTATTTTGGGGTATTATATGGTAGAGGGGGTGTTTGTTGTAGTTTATGGTTTTGTGTTGAGTGTATGTGTCTAGCTGTGTCTATGTTGGGTGTAGTTCTAGGAAAGTCTATGGTGGCCGGAATGGGTTCTCAATTAGAGACAGCTGATTTCGGTTGTCTCTAGTTGGGAGCCATATTTAAGGCTGCCATAGGCTTTAGCTGTTTGTGGGTCATTGTTTGTGTATATGTATATGTCGACGTAAGTGAGTTTGTGTGTGCACTTACGTTTGAAGTTTTTTCACGATCGTTTGTTTTCGTTAGTGTTGTATAAGTGTGTCGTGTTCATCTTCGTCGTTGTTATTAAAAGAAGATGTATTCAAATCATGTTGCGCCTTGGTCCTCTCGTTCATGTCAACGCGATCGTGACAGAATGACCCACCTATACCGGATCAAGCAACATGACCAGCGGCAACAGGAGCAGCACAAAGAGGAATGGAAATGGGAGCGTAATCTGGACTACACTACGTGGGAGGAGATCGTCAGGTGGGCGATCGACCCAGGGCGAGTGCCGGAGCCAGCCTGGGATTCTCTGGCGCAGTGTGAGGAGGGATACCGGCGAATGGAGGCAGCACGACGACGCGGTAGGAAGCCTGTGAGTCAGCCCAAAAAATTTCCTGGGGGGGGGGAAAGAGGTAGTGGGCCGAGGGCAGGTAGGAGACCTGCGCCCACTTACCAGGCTAACCGTGGAGAGCGGGAGTACGGGCGGACACCGTGTTACGCAGTAGAGCGCACGGTGTCTCCTGTACGTGTTCATAGCCCAGTGCGGGTTATTCCACCTTCCCGCACTGGTAGGGCTAGATTGGGCATTGAGCCAGGTGCCATGATACCGGCTCAACGCGTCTGGTCTCCAGTGCGTCTCCTCGGGCCGGTATACATGGCACCAGCCTTACGCATGGTGTCCCCGGTTCGCCTACATAGCCCGGTGCGGGTTATTCCACCTTCCCGCACTGGTCGGGCGACGGGGAGCATTCAACCAGGTAAGGTTGGGCAGGCTCGGTGTTCAAGGGAACCAGTACGCCTGCACGGTCCGGTATTTCCGGCGCCACCTTCCCGCCCCAGTTCAGTTCCACCAGTGCCTACACCACGTAACAGGCTTCCAGTGTGTCTCCAGAGCCCTGTTCCTCCTCCACGCACTCGTCCTATGGTGCGTGTCTCCAGCCAGGTACCACCAATTCCGGCACCACGCACTAAGCCTCCTGTGCGTCTCCAGAGTCCTGTGCATCCTGTTGCTGCTCCCCGCACTAGCCCTGAGATGCGTGTCCCCAGTCCGATACCACCAGTTCCGGCCCCACGCACTAGGCCTAATGTGCGTCCCCAGGGTCCAGTATGCCCTGTTCCTTCTCCCTGCACTAGCCTGAAAGTGCGTGCCTTTAGCCCGGTGCCTCCAGTTCCGGCACCACGCACCAGGCCTACAGTGCGCCTCATCCGGCCAGAGCCATCCGTCTCCCCAGCGCCGTCTGAGCCATCCGTCTCCCCAGCGCCGTCTGAGCCATCCGTCTCCCCAGCGCCATCTGAGCCATCCGTCTGCCCAGTGCCGTCTGAGCCATCCGTCTGTCCAGAGCCATTAGAGCCGCCCGTCTGTCCCGAGCCGTCAGAGCCATTAGTCAGTCAGGAGCCGCTAGAGCCATTCGTCAGTCAGGATCTGCCAGAGCCGCCAACCAGACAGGATCTGCCAGAGCTGCCAACCAGACAGGATCTGCCAGAGCCGCCAACCAGACAGGATCTGCCAGAACCGCCAACCAGACAGGATCTGCCAGAGCCGCCAACCAGACAGGATCTGCCAGAGCCGCCAACCAGACAGGATCTGCCAGAGCCGCCAACCAGACAGGATCTGCCAGAGCCGCCAACCAGACAGGATCTGCCAGAGCCGCCAACCAGACAGGATCTGCCAGAGCCGTCAGCCAGCCATGAGCGTCCAAATCTGTCAGCCAGCCATGAGCGTCCAGATCCGTCTGCCAGCCATGAGCGCCCGGATCCGTCAGCTAGCCATGAACAGCCAGATCTGTCAGCCAGCCATGAGCCGTCCAACCAGGATCCGCCGGAGCCGTCATCCAGTCAGGATCTGCCCATTATCCTGGTGTTGCCCCTTATCCTGGTGCTGCCCCTTATCCCGGTGCTGTCCCTTATCCCGGTGCTGCCCCTTATCCCGGTGCTGCCCCTTATCCCGGTGCTGCCCCTTATCCCGGTGCTGCCCCTTATGACTATGGTGGGGTGGGGACCACGACCAGTGCCGGAGCCGCCGCCGTGGAAGGAAGCTCACCCAGACCCTCCCCTAGACTATGTGCTGGTGCGTCCGGAGTTCGCACCTTAAGGGGGGGGGGTTATGTCACGCCCTGGCCTTAGTATTATTTGTTTTATTTATTATTTTAGTTAGGTCAGGGTGTGACATGGGGTATGTGTGTATTTTGGGGTATTATATGGTAGAGGGGGTGTTTGTTGTAGTTTATGGTTTTGTGTTGAGTGTATGTGTCTAGCTGTGTCTATGTTGGGTGTAGTTCTAGGAAAGTCTATGGTGGCCGGAATGGGTTCTCAATTAGAGACAGCTGATTTCGGTTGTCTCTAGTTGGGAGCCATATTTAAGGCTGCCATAGGCTTTAGCTGTTTGTGGGTCATTGTTTGTGTATATGTATATGTCGACGTAAGTGAGTTTGTGTGTGCACTTACGTTTGAAGTTTTTTCACGATCGTTTGTTTTCGTTAGTGTTGTATAAGTGTGTCGTGTTCATCTTCGTCGTTGTTATTAAAAGAAGATGTATTCAAATCATGTTGCGCCTTGGTCCTCTCGTTCATGTCAACGCGATCGTGACATATGTTCTTTATTTTTAATACTGTTTTGTAATTATGGGGTATTGTGTGTAGATTGAAGCGGGAAAAAATGGATTTAATCAATTTTAGAATAAGGCTGTAACATAACAAAATGTGGAAGAAGGGAAGGGGTCTGAATACATTTTCCTATTGCACTGTAAGTCCTAAACATTCTTCTTCCTGTTCTGCGAGAATTGGATTTAAGAAATGAATGTTTTCACTGCTAAACAAAAATGTACTCAGCTGCAACTCAAACATGCTCTATTGCCAATTTAAAATGTGTATTCAATTATAAACACAGGTGCAGATTCACCCTCAAGCAATCCAAAATGTAACTTTAGTGGAAAAGTACCAAAACACCTCTGCATTCTTTATTGTGAACATAGCAAAAGAATCAAACAAACATTGTCCTTAAAAATCAGAGCACATTGCGATAGCTTTTGCAAAGGGAAACTCTACACCGTCCCATGGCACAGAGGTTCAGATCATCTGTCTCATTTTTTAACTGTAGAGCCAGAGACAGGAATGGCCGTTGACACAGCTGAGGTTGTAAACAAAGCCGTGGTTGTAAGACTATAATGAGTCCATCTGAGGTAGACTCTCTCACCAGAGACCATTACAGTGCTTCCTCACACCCCAAGGACACCAACGCTGTCATCACTGTTGTATGTGCAGAAGAATGACTATAACATCAACACTGATATCAGCTCCATGGCCAGGGCTATGGAGACGCGTGTCTATACGTAGGAACAGGAATTTTACCTGACCAGGAAAAGGCTTCAGAGTTTTTCTTATTCAGGTCACATAGTCAGGGAAAACTCTGACTGGTTTGTATCACTGCATAAATCATCATGGCTAAAAGCCATTGCTATCAGATCTGAGCTTTTAATCACCAAAATGAAGATTGGCCGGTAATTTTACAGTTTCTGATGTGCCGCAGTTTGCACAAACGAGTTACTGTGTAAGTGTTTCTTCTTGTTTGTTTAAGCAGATAATTATTCCTCACATGTTTACTCCATAAACCTAAACACTAAGTCTGTGTTCATATTCTAATTAGCTCTTCTTGTTCTGCACTAGTGGAATCCTTTAAATGAGTCTAATAACAAAGTCCAACAGCATACCGTGCTGACAAAACTGAGCCTTGATCCTTACTCCTTGATGAGGAACATGACACTAACATGATGAATAGGCAGGCTGACTCCTCTGTGTGTAGAACAACAGTGCCTTCAGAAAGTATTCAACCCTCCGCCTGAATTTAAAATGTATTAAATTGAGATAATTTGGCACTGGCCTACACATAATACCCCACAGTGCCATTTTACTAATTTATTAAAAATGAAAAGCTGAAATGCCTTGAGTCTATTAGTATTGAACCCCTTTGTTATGGCAAACCTAAATAAGTTCAGGAGTAAAAATGTGCTTAACAAGTCACATAATAAGTTGCATGGACTTATTCTGTGTGCAATAATAGTGTTTAACATAATTTTTGAATGACTACCTGATCTCTGTGCCCCACACATAGAATTGTCTGTAAGATCCCTCAGTTGAGCAGTGAATTTCAAACACAGATTCAACCACAAACACCAGGGAGCTTTTCCAATGCCTCGCAAAGAAGGGCACCTATTGGTAGATGGGTAATAATGAAAAAAGCAGATATTCAAAATCCCTTTGAGCATGGTGAAATTATTAATTACTCTTTAGATGGTGTATTAATACACCCAGTCACTACAAAGATACAAGTGTCCTTCCTAACTCAGTTTTATTTTTTACCCATCTTCTAATAAGTGTCCTTCTTTGCGAGGTATTGGTAAACCTTCCTGGTCTTTGTGGTTGAATCTGTGATTGAAATTAACTGCTCGACTGAGGCACCATACAGATAATTGTATGTGTGGGGTACAGAGATGAGGTAGTCATTCAGAAATCATGTTAAAAATATAATTTCATACAAAGTGAGTCAATTCAACTTATGTGACATGTTATGATTTTTTTTTACTCCTGACCTAATTTAGACTTGCCATAAAAAAGGTGTTGAATACTTATTGACTCAACATACTTCAGCTTTTCATTTATATTAATTTGTGAAGTGTCTAAAAACACATGACAATTTGACATTATGGGGTATTTTGTGTAGGGCAGTGACACAAAACTGCAATTTAATCCATTTTAAATTCAGGCTGAAACTCAACAAAATGTGACTTGTTTCAGGGATCTAGGTAAAAAAGGTAAACATTAGTTTTTTAATCAAAATTAGTTTTTGAGCAGAAATGCCTTCTGTAACATGTGAACTTTCATGTGCCTTAATAACAAACGTGTATCCCATCTGTAAATACGAAAACAATTATTAAATTACGAGCCGAGTTGGTTTAGCAACAGAAAAAGACAGGAACCTTCCCGCTAGCCAGGATTAGCTGAGATAACGGATGGGCTGGACATGCTGAGAGATGAGTTTGGCCATGTAGCTCACTTCTGTTTATAACATGAGCTGCTCAGTATGTGTAGGTAGTCCTTTCTAACGCAGCTTTTTATATGTATATATCATGAACAACTGCAAAAGTGTTGCTAATGCTCTGCACTTTCTGGAGGACAGAGTTTTTAAATCAAATCCAGTCAAATGTTATTTGTCACATGCATCAAATACAACAGTGAAATGCTTACTTACAAGCCCTAAACCAACAATGCAGTTAAGAAAATACAGCCCCAAAAAGGTAAAAATAACAAATAATCAAAGAGCAGCCGTGAATAACAATAATGGGGCTATATACAGGGGGTACCAGTACAGAGTCAATCTGTGGGGGCACCGGTGTCGAGATAATTGAGGTAATTATGTACATGTAGGTAGAGTTATTAGAGTGACTGTGTATAGATAATAACAGAGAGTAGCAGCAGTGTGGGGGGGGGGGCAATGCAAATAGTCTGGGTAGCCATTAGAGTCTTATGGCTTGGGGGTAGAAGCTGTTTAGAAGCCTCTTGGACCTAGACGTGGCGCTCCGGTACCGCTTGCCATGCGGTTGCAGAGAGAACAGTCTATGACAAGGGTGGCTGGAGTTTTTGAAAATGTTTAGGGCCTTCCTCTGACACCGCCTGATATACAGGTCCTGGATAGCAGGAAGCTTGGCCCTGGTGATGTACTGGGCAGTACGCACTACCCTCTGCAGTGCCTTGCGGTCGGAGGCCGAGCAGTTGCCATACCAGGTAGGGATGCAACCCGTCAGGATGCCCCCGACCTGTCAGTGGAATTCCCGGTGGAAGCAGAGTATGATAGCTACGAAGGTGGAGAAAATGTTGGAGTTTGATTACAAATATGCGGAGGGAGTCAAAAAGAGAACACACAGAAGAAGTCTGTTGCACCTGTCTCCAGATTACATCTTCAAACTAAGGGTAACCATGGCATCCATGACAGAGCGGGAGAAGCGTTTATCCATGTCTATGGGTAAGAGTGTCTAGATACATTTTCAGATATAGGTTTCTACATTTTTCATTAAGTTGTTTTCATTACAAGTTAAAGCGTACTGTTAGCTAGCTAGCTATCTCTAGCTGGCTGGCTCACTTACTAACATTACGTGTATGATCTGTGTAGTAATATTTTTAGAATCTCAGTATCAAGGCTCAGGAGAAGACCCAGATGCAGACAGTTTTCTAAGAAACAAAAGTTTATTACAGAAACAGGGGGCAGGCAAATGACAGGTCAAGGGCAGGCAGAGAACAGTAGTCCAGAGCAGAGTCTGGAAGGTACAGAAAGGCAGGCAGGCTCAGGGTCAGGGCAGGCAGAATGGTCAAAAACTTGCAAAGCTAGAAAACAGTAACTAGAGAAAGACAGAAGCACAGGAAAAACGCTGGTAGGCTTGACAAAACAAACAAACTGGCAACAGACAAACCGAGAACACAGGTAGAAGTACACTGTGGATAATGGGGTAGATGGGCAACACCTGGCGGGGGGTAGAGACAAGGACAAAGACAGGTCAAACAGATCAGGGTGTGACACTGAGCCATTTGCATTGTTAGTTATAGCCTAATGTTAGCTAGCTAGCTAAATATTACGAACTAAATCTAGTCGGTTAGATTTAGCCTCCTGCAGATTCATGCAGGGTAGTAATGTTATGAATTGAGATGATGGTTAATTGTTTAGCTTGCTAGCTAGCTACATGCCTAAACAAAAGACTCCAGTATGCAAGTCACCATTTCACTGTACCGTTTACACTTTCTGTATCCTGTACATGTGACAAATAAACATTGATTTTATTTTATATAGTGTGTGTTTACCAGAGACAGTAATGTAAAGAACATGACCTGCACCAAAGTCAAATGAGGATATATTTTTAGGCCAACGAGAGGGTGTCCAAGTTCTAAAATTATCCAGTAGAAGGCCCTACTTTAATTTCATCACACTCACAACTGTAAGCTATTTTCTGTAATTAGCGCCCCATTAACTTGTAAATAATGATCTTGTTGAGAGTTTCTTTTCCTGTAATTCCTGAATACAAATTAGCTAAAGTTAAGATGTCAGCTATATGATATGATCATCATTATTAGAGTGCAGTACAACTGCAGTGTGCTGCGAATACGGCGTTCAAAATAAAAACATTTTTACCGCAGTAATTTTGCAGTGTAACTGCAGTTCAAGTGCAGAATAACTGCAGTTCAAGTGCAGTATAACTGCAGTTCAACTGCGGTACACTGCAGTTATTCTCTCTAGAGGACTGGCCACCCCTCATAGCCTGGTTCCTCCTCGTTTCTTCCTAGGTTTTGGCCTTTCTAGGGAGATTTTCCTAGCCACCGTGCTTCTACACCTGCATTGCTTGCTGTTTGGGGTTTTAGGCTGGGTTTCTGTACAGCACTTTGAGATATCAGCTGATGTAAGAAGAGCTATATAAATACATTTGATTTGATTTGGTTAGTCTGTTACCATAAATAAAAATAATAATAATTAAAAATACACTTTTTATTTGCTCTGGTCCCCTTTTTTTTTTTAAAACCTCTTAAGGATCTGACATACTCCTGACATATCCAAATCTAACTGCCTGTAGCTCAGGCATTGAAGCAAGGATATGCATATTCTTGATATCATTTGAAAGGAAACACTCTGAAGTTTGTGGAAATGTGAAAGGAATGTAGGAGAACATAACACATTAGATCTGTTAAAAGAAAATACAAAAGAAAAAAACGATTTTTTTTTTGTATTGTTTTTGTACCATCATCTTTGAAATGCAAGAGAAAGGCCATAATGTATTATTCCAGCCCAGGCACCATTTAGATGCTGGCCACTAGATGGCAGCAGGGTATGTGCTAAGTTTTAGACTGATCCAATGAACCATTGCATTTCTGTTCAAAATGTAGCATCATGACTGCCCAAATGTTTTCAAGTTCATAACTGTGCACTCTCCTGAAACAATAGCATGGTATTATTTCACTGTAATAGCTACTGTAAATTGGATAGTGCAGTTAGATTAACAAGAATTTAAGCTTTCTGCCAATATCAGATATGTCTATGTCCTGGGAAATGTTCTTGTTACTTAGAAATTCATGCTAATCACATTAGTCTACATTAGCTCAATCGCCCCCGTGGGGGACCCACCGATCCTGAAGAAGTTTTTTAACAACATAGGAAAAATGAATAATTTAGATTTAGAATTATAAATATTTCACCTAAGAATGTACATCTGAGAGATGCACTTGACAGCATACTTCCTCTCCTCTGAGCATTTGAAAATAGCGGAAAATTAACTGCCAAAACAAGTGGAAGAAACACAATAACGTTGGCTGCTGAACCTAAACAGAGTCCTCTCGCTCCCTAACTTCCCCTTATAATGTGCAAATACATTTTCTCTGTTCTCTGTAACCAGCTGAATGAGATAATGGACCCTATCAGATATGTATGTAGTTGGTGCTGTATAGTACCTGATATACATGGGTTCTAACTTGAAAACCACAAAGACTGACGGAAGGTCCTAAACGCAAGGTCATAATTCTTTGACAAGGTGGAAGAACAGATTGCCTGTAGTCTACTGTACACGGTAAAATGGTGCGCACCAAGTGGCACTTCCTTTTTAATATGGAAACTGGCTGTGGCGATTTTTCGACATTATTCACAACATATTGACACAGGTACAACCTTTATAGAAAAAAAAACGAATTTCATCAATTACATGTGGAAAACTTATTTGAGTGAACATTAGCAAGCCAGCAGCAGATTAAACAGAAAGTGAATTATCTCTTCCCTCTCTCCCTGGTTTTAGTTTGCGGCTATCAGTGTCTAGCTGGCTAGGTTAAGGATATTTACTAGGCCATACCATTGACAAACGTAGGTATGTTATCGACATATGGCAGTACACAAACAAAATCTAACTCACTTATTTTGCCATCTAGAAAGAAATAGCTATTATTACCAAATGCTCTTCAGGCAAATCACGAGTGGTACCATTAGTATGACAAGATGATAATACAGATCCTTCAGAAAGTATTCAGACCCCTTGACTTTGTCCACATTTTGATACGTTACAGCCTGATTCTAAAATGGATTTAATAAAACATTTCTCAGCAATCTACACACAGTGCCCCATAATGACAAAACAAAAACAGGATTTTGACATTTTTGCAAATATATATATATATATATAAAAAAAAAAAAAAAAAACTTATTTACACAAGTATTCAGACCCTTTGCATTGAGCCAAAAAATGTTGCTCAGCTGCATCCTGTTTCCATTGATCATCCGTGAGATGTTTCTACAACTGAAGTCCACCTGTGGAATATTCTATTGATTGGACATGATTTGGAAAGGCACACAACTGTCTATATAAGGCCCCACAGTTGACAGTGTATGTCAGAGCAAAAACCAAGCAATGAGGTCGAAGGAGTAGAGCTCCGAGACCGGATTGTGTTGTCATGACTACACGTGAGGATCACATTGGGTCAGATCAGCTTGGCAAGGGCTGACAATCACCAGACCCTCTCCCAGACCCTTTACTACCTCCACACACTGGTCAAACATTTTATGCAGCAGAGGACTCCCTGGCTCTCTAGAATTGGGATGGGAATGTCTTTGTATAGTGAGAGGTTTACCAGCCCAAAACTCTAGCATCCAAAAAGTGAACTCTGGAACAATATTTCTAACATAAAGAATGTGGGAAATGGTCAGTGGGGACCTAAATAATAATAATGTTGCTTTTCATTTTGTGATGTAATTAAAAACTGTATGAACCAAATACTGTAACTTAGGAAGGACACCCCCTCTAGTGGTCAAGTTTCCATCCAATATGTTTTCTATGTGATATGACAATTAATGAAACTATTTTTTGTAAGATAGGAATGTGATTTTAGGAGTCACAAGAGATAACTTCTAATCATATCCTTTGCACATTAAGTAGCCACGCCCCGAGTGAGGTCAGAGAGCTTGTCAGCGTGATGGAACTGCCCTTTTCGACATTGGTGCCTGACTAAGAATTAACAAATCATACCAGACGACGTGAGACTGTGGTCCACCCGTTGAAATCGTTAGAAACTCTGAAACTCTCAACCTCAACACTAGATGAGAAGATAACCTCACCTGCCAGACCAGGAAACGGGGAGTGTTAGCTACATGTGGGAAATGGTTGAAACAACTCAAGATGAAGAAGATAAACTCACCAGACTACCTGAACATGAACAGATTGCAGCTGTCCGTGTAAAGGGGTTCAAACTCTGACTATCCACACAAGCTAAGAACAAGTTCTGAACAAAAACAGCCCATTGGAGACCAGACAACTAAGAAGGACATTGTGACATATGGTGGACAATCAGAGCATATACAAGTGGCATGTACAACGGCATTCAAACACGTAAATACATTCATTGCTTCTTATTCCAAAACGGGTGGCGGTTCACATGCAAAGTATATGATTATTGTGAAGAAAGTCCTAGAATGTATCCATGATAAATGTCCCTTTTTCTCCATCTCTCTATTTTACTCATTTCTCTACTTATTTTTCCATCTCTGTGTAAAAAGCTGTAATAACTTGGTAGTCCACTAGGGACTTTTGTCTCATATAAGTGTGTATGTGTATTCTGTGTTATTATTTAGTTAGTTAGTAAATAAATGATTAAACCAACTTGTGTTTTACTGAATGATGAGCAACGTTTGGGGTTCCTGCAGATCCAAGAAGGTTAAAACTGAGCAGAATGAGACTGATATGAGGTAATGATTAATAAGTGACTGCTAATGATATGTAACTTCTTCTAGAGTTTAATTTGGGAGACGGTAACTCGTTAACTTCTTGGGGATAGGGGGCAGAGTTTTCACATATGGAAAAATAGCGTGCACAATTTCAACTTCGTTCTACTCATCCCCAGAATATAAGATATGCATATCATTAGTATATTTGGATAGAAAACACTCTTCTTCCGTGTTGCCCCAAATGCCTAATGAGTTAATAGTTACATGGTTAATTGAATCGGGTAACAATTAAACATAGTTAGTGGATTAAATAAATCTCAGATTAACAAAAATCATGTCACGACAGTGTCAAGGAAAAGATCTGGACAAGGGTACCAAAACATTTTTGCAGCATTAAAGGTCCACAAGAACACAGTGGCCTCCATCATTCTTAAATGGAAGAAGTTTGGAGCCACCAAGACTCTTCCTAGAGCTAGACGCCCCGTCAAACTGAGCAATCGGTGGAGGGAGAAGGGTCAGGGAGGTGATCAAGAACCTGATGGTCACTCTGACAGAGCTCTAGAGTTCCTCTGTAGAGATGGGAGATCCTTCCAGAAGGACAACCATCTCTGCAGTACTCCACCAATCAGGCCTTTATGGTAGAGTGGCCAGACGGAAGCCCCTCCTCAGTAAAAGGCACATGACACCCCGCTTGGAGTTTGCCAAAAGGCACCTGAAGACTCTCATACCATGAGAAACAAAATTCTCTGGTCTGATGAAACCAAGATTGAAATCTTTGGCCTGAAGTTGATTTAATCAATTTAATCAATTTTGAAATAAGGCTGTATTGTAACAAAATGTGGGAAAAGCAAAGGGGTCTGAATACTTTCCGAAGGCACTGTATTCATTCAGAAACGGAGGAAGAGCATATCTAGCTGTTCCATCTGACTGTGCGATCCACTGTCTCATCAGCCCAGCCAAGCAATTTATAAACTTGATCTCCACTATACAAAGTATTTAGACATTATCTTACATTTATTTTAGATGTGCAGGTAGCATTTCTCAGCCAGTCGAAATCATGAATTAGATGGCATCAGTTTAATGGATATATACAAAGAAATGTAAATTGAAAAAAAGGTAACTCGAAATGAACTGCAGCTAGTTTGCGGTCTTTCCAGCTTCAGTTTGAAGTGATTGTGTTAGCTGTGTTGTTGGCTAGCTCCTCTGAACGATAGTGTCCTGACGAATGAGCAGATTTTCTATGCCAGGCGACATCACGCTTCATTAGCTCATTGTTATGGATGTATCCAAATACAGTAAATGTCCCACGTAACTGTAATTTAGCCATTGTTGGCTAGCTAGCATGCAAGGCATAAGAACGTTGCGTCCATAGATACAGAACAAAAAGACTGAACGACTGGGTTAGCAACCAAACCGAACAAACGACCAGCCGACTTTGGTAGCAACCCTAGATTTGTGTCAGGACTATAGCTTGTGGAAGGATGAAATAGTATGAATAAATTCCTCAAAATAATGTTTTTAGTGAAAATATGTCAACCATTATTTGAATATGTTGGTAACCCGTTGTATAAAAGTGATAATGCACTGGAAAGACAACCCCCGTACAACCCCCGCATTATCACTTAATTATCAAGCTAACGTTAGCTGCTGTCTCATCAACAAGAAGCAACTGTGACAACATTAATCCTAACATTTAAAAAAATAAACGTTCCAATTGAGCAAAATCCACAACATATCCTTCCAAAGAAGGCCTGAGAAGCACCGGAGCCAGGCTATGGATCCGCAATCGGATCTATGGCCTAAGTGTGTCATATCAGTTTAGCCTGCACATGGCAGGCTGTATAGAAAACTCCCCTTTAGCAACAGAACGGACGAATTACCGCAACTTGCAGCCCCACAATGCGCAGCCCCAGTATATTCCATATTCCGTTGCTAGAATCTGCCATCAGTTCTGTGTAGGGAATATCTTTGAGATGCCCTAACCCATAGCAGATGTCTGCTGGAGATGTCGCATCAATCCACCAGACGAGCTATCCACACACACAGTTTTGGCCCCAGACATTGGGCTCTATACAGTAACATTGACCTCCGTAGCGGCCAAAAATACTCTTTCCCATCTTGTACTATCTAGAATATGACAGCACCAGCAATTAGCTATCAACAGCTGGCAGACATGTCGACATTTGATTAGTTTTACCTGTCTTACGTAGATGGAAGACATGAGCTAAATGCGGTAGCACTATAGCTAGTTAATAACGTTAGCATCGAGGTACCAAGCTAGTTTTTTCACTTACCCTTATCACTTTCATTCTCACATTCTCACTGATAATTCTCAGTTTCTGCTGGTGCAGCTGGCTGTTTGAGATGCTTTAGAAGCCACATTGATGGTAGGGACAACATCTACTTTGAGAAGCAACTTCTTGATGAAGCCCTCCTTCCGTTGTTGATGACTGTGAAAGTTCTCAGGGATGAAATGTGCCCCTCAGATTGTCGAGTAGATGTCCAATTTGCCCGCCTCATTCTCACACATTTTAAAGAATCTTTTCATTCACTGTGTGACGTTCACCACGGGGCATTGTGGGATTGTTTCCCGAAGTTAGTGCTGATTTGGAGAACACCTCAAACCCAACTTTTAGAACAACATCACAATATTATAACAATTGATTTAAGAGTTTGTCATTTGTGAATTTTTCTTTGGGTGCTCTAAGTTACTATTATATGCATTTCTGGCATTGAGAAATAGGTGCTACACTCCCTTTAAATCAATAAGACAGCAGTCAGCAGATTACCATTCCGCCTCCCCCTCAGCTCTTTGCAAGACAAACGTTATTTGGAAAGCTTTTCTGCAGGTTGCTTACTCAAGCAAAGCACAGGCAAACTTTTAGTCACACTGTCTGAGAGCTCTCAGAGCAGTCACTTGTGGTGCCTTAGTGTCTCATTTCTGCTGTATTTCAACATTGTTATGCAGTAGCTTACCCAGCAGAGGAAAACAAAACATACAATGGTGGAGGATTTTATTGTTTTGAAGATCCTTTCCAATCGCATATCACCATCTTGATGTATCACATATCACCCTCATGATATGCACACCACATTTCACTGCACAATATCTAGCGTTTATCACAACCAACTGAGTTAAGTATTTCACAACCCACAGCCAGAATGGAAGTATTGCCTGTGCACTTACCTTGAATGCAGAGAAAAATAATAGAACACTTTACACCAATCAAGAACTCAAAGGGAGATGGGCTTTGACATACTGTAGGCGTTGTTTTTCTTGCTAGTATATGCAAATCCCAGTAACATGGTAACACGGCTGCAAGTCAAGATCTCTTTGTGAGGTCAGCGATCAGCGGTAGACATGCAGAGCTGGATACAATTTATTAATTCTCCTTTTGTGTCCACATCTCTTCCTCTCTTGTTCTCTCCTTCCAGATTACATACTAATACTCTCTCAACTCCTCTCTCTCCCCCAACGTTTCCTCTCCCTCTTTTTCTTCCTTCCCCCTCTGTCTCTTCTCTTCTCCTTTCACAAACAGGGTGTCAGATATCTAAAAGTAACGAGGGAAGGAGACATCCAATTAAAAACACAATGCATTATTATTTCAGAGCCTTCCCCACAGGCAATCTGGGAAGCCGTTCAGATGATATAACAGCTCACCAGCCCGTATGCCACTATGCCAGCTCAGAAGACATGATAAGGAGGTTTTTACTGTTAATGCATGACCTCACCAGCTGTGGCAACTATGGACTTTCCCCAGCAGCTTGCGCTTTCCCCCTCTCTCACCCTCCCTGGCTCTCATCCTCCCTCTTCCCCTCTCTCTTGCTCTCTCTCTCTCTCTCTTTCTCTCTCTCACTCACAAACACGCACACTCCCAAATGCACAGGGATTGCAGCAGCAGCGTGAGATGGAGATCTCCGTTGCGTGTACTGTACGAGTGCTTATTGCCGGTGAGAGCAGGAGCACCAGCGGACGAGTGTCAGTGATGCTTGAATGAGGTGAAAGAGAGAGAGAGTCAGACAGAGAGAGAGAGAAGTAGGGAGGACTTCATTGTGGACCTTATGGGGTTGGAGGCAGTTTTTTTTCTATCCTGAACCTTTGCCGATGTGCCACAACTATCCAGCCGTCACTGCAGTGGCTGTCTCTTTGGTACCCTATCCTCTCTCTGGACGGAGCTCTCTATGCCACTACATGAATGGATATGCACCAGCTCAGTGGGAGATCTCTGCTTTCTCATCCTTTGCTCCACTGATTTGTTTCTCAAGGTAAGTGTTTAACACTTAAGTCTGTATAGTAATAACGATAGGAAGTTAATGTAGAAAGATAGGAGAACCTGCACTTAGTGTCAGTTTATCAGCTTTGATTTGTCAAGATACAGCAGGTGCCTGAGTGGTTTGAATGTCTTTACTGTATTTGATCTGATATACTGTAGTGGTGTATGTTTGGTTGCTTTATTGTCTAGACGCTGGTATGTGGAGGATTCAATGGGGGCATTCTAGCCAAGCAGTAAAAGGCTCACGATTTATCTGGAGAAAGCAAAGATGTTGTCTTTATGTTATCTGTTTCACTGTTGGCTGATACTATCTGATTTCCTGTTTAGAAAGTGTAATGAACAGATTACTGAACAAGGAAATGTTCAGATGAATATTCAGTTAGATTTTACATATTGATTTAGTCTTGTAGCGTTGATCAATTGTTCTTAAGGGTTGACCATTATTGCTCTTTTCAATGGGCTAACACATGTGATCATTGGCATTGTATAATTTTTAGGGATATCAATAAAGTGCTTAAGTGCTTGTGACAGTGAGATGTAGTTGGTGTTCAGTGTTGAACACATACCATAGCTACAGTAGTGCTGCTGAAAGTACAGCGAGTATCATGAGCGATGGATGTGTTCCTCAAGGCTTCATGTGAGGAGGAGATGAGCATCCCACCTGGGACTCGCAACTTATCATGAGTAATGACGTGTGATCTTGACGCTCCCGGCAGAGCACTGCATCACATAGAGGGCAGATCAGATTTTCTCTCTCTCCTCTCTCTGTCTATTAAATACTGTTTCATAGTCATCCCACTCTTCTCTCTCTATAGCCCCGTCTATACCTGGTGCTAACATGCATCCTCTGTCCTGATCTTGTCCATATTCTGATTGTGCCCAAATTTTTGGGCACGTGTAGATGATTAAAAGACGCATTGTGATCTGATCTTCCTGACCAGCTCCGGAGGTATTCAGGGACCCAATGTATCTGGATATCGATCAAGTGTAAACAAAGCTGGATGGTCAAGCCATTTAAATCATTATGCAAGCCTCTAAAATAATTGACAGGTAGCACCACTGATGTATTGCATCAATAATTGTCAATAATTCATATTTTTTCAAAATAATTACAAGGAGGCAACAGGAAATCTGGTCACAATGCAGACATAGTGGATGGATAAGAGACACATTTTAATACCATGTGTTGATGTGACACTGATTGGATCATATTGATCAGATCACGAAATCCACATTAGCGCAAGGTGCAAACGGGGCTTCTGAAACCAGTTCAGAGGGTTTGTTCTCCCCCTGCCTCATTTCAAACCCATCTCTGTCTCTACAGAAACCTCTATCTTAGAAACCAGTTTATGGTGTGCCCAAACCATCTTCTATCCTAGGCCCCCATCTCTGTCTCTCTCAGTCTAATAAAATGTTGTATTCTCCCTCGGCTCTGTTTTTGAGAAACCAACCACTTAGTTCCTTCATCCTTTTCTGTTGTTGGAGCAATTCAAATTATCTTACTCTTTCTTTGAAACATCAGTAGCCATACCCTGGTCAGTGAGTGAGTACAAAGGGTGGCTCACAGTAACCTGTAAATATGGTACAATTGGGCAAGGAACAGCTACTGTAAGGCATGGGAACATTAACCAATTTGCCATCTCACTCTCCCCTGCTTCCGGGAAACACCCCTCAGTTCCTCACAGCTCTCTCTCCCTTGTAACCATGTCAATGTGTCAGATGTAATGCACTTCTCCTTGTCATGGTGATGCTAAGCTTACTCTTCGGAAGATCCATTTCATAGCACTGGCTTTCAGTGGGCAGATGAGCAAATTGAGGCCTTTTTAAAAGCTCCCCTACTCCTCTGTAAAATAAAGTGCTGTGCAGTGATGAATATTTTAAGCCAATGCCATAAAGCACACTGTCTCAGGTGTATCCTGCAGCCCAGCAAGTTACTAAGAATTCACCAGACAGACAGAACCGAGATATGAGGATGTGCATTACTGGGGGATACCTAGCCTATAACTTGGTGGGAGTGTCAAATAATGTATGGTAAGTACCACACATATACCACATTGTGTAGGATAGTATTCTACAGTATACAAAAAAATAATATAGTAAGTACTAAACATGATCGAGGGATACTGCAGTGTGGAGTATAGTATTCTACAGTATACTACAATTTGCTACAGAATTCTATAGTAAGTACTATAATATTCTATAGTAAACTGTAGTATTTCCCCCATGTGGGGAAGGCCAGTATGATAATGATAAGAATTACCAATGATAATGATAAGAATTACCAAAAAGATACTAATTCTTACAGATGTCCCCACATCACTCACATTATTCTCAAATCACATATTGTGCAATGGATGGCGAAGTGCTTCTGATTAGGTAAACCTGCATGATCAAACAGTAGATACAAAGTACCCAACAAAGAGTTATGGCCCCTCCTCTTTTGGCATCCTAGATGGGCTTAAAAAAGGGTGCCAATATGCTATGCAACACACACATCTGGCGTGTGTCCTCAGATATTCCCAATTATAAACTGGGTGGTTCGAGCCCTGAATGCTGATTGGCTGAAAGCCGTGGTACTGTATATCAGACCGTATACCAAACACTTATTTTTACTGCTCTAATTACATTGGTAACCAGTTTATAATATAAATAAGGCACCTCGGAGGTTTGTGGTATATGGCCAATATACCTCAAGTAAGTGCTATATCCAGGCACTCTGCGATGCGTCATGCGTCATGCGTAAGAACAGCCCTTAGCTGTGGTATATTGGCCTTATACCACACCATCTCAGGCCTTTTTTTCCTTAATTATCTCTCTCTGTACAATGGGTTTTTCCAAGATGGTGTCATGGGGGAATTTGTGCATTGGGGCAATCGAGGCTCCTCAGAGGAGCAAGGGGAGGACCATCCTCCTCAGTGAATCAAATAAATAGTGAAACATTAAAAAAGTTATAATTTTTTGATAATATTGAGAAACACCCTAGGTTTACAAGTAGCTTTTCCTTTTACCATTTAGTTACCTATGCCATATCATATTCTGCGATTAGGTTCTTCAGTAGATAATGCTCATGATCTTTAATCCACAAATAGAGTTGTGAAGTACTGTATGTTATATAAATGAACTTTGTTGTGAAGATAACACTTTCATGGTGCTGTGAGCAGTGCGCTGACTGTGCCGTACACACTCAGTAAAAAGGGTATGGTTAGAGTACAGTATTGTTCCCTGGGGTACAAAAAAGATCGAAATACACATAATGTACCTTCAGAGGTACACATAATGATCTCACATGGTACTGTTTGGTTCCTTTAAGGGTACATGTGTGGCAGTGGAAGCTCCTCAGAGCAGGAAGGGGAGGACCATCCTCCTCAGTGAATTTCATAAAAGTAAAAATAGCGAAACATTAGAAAAGTTGTCTTTTTGAGATACAACTGTACTAAATATATTCACGTTACCGAAACATTGATTTTAAACACACTGTTTTTCAATGAAGGTCTACAGTAGCCTCAACAACACTCTGTAGGGTAGCACCATTGTGTAGCCGTAGGACAGCTAGCTTCCGTCCTCCTGTGGGTACATTGATTTCAATACAAAAACCTAGGAGGCTCAGGCTCACCCCCTTCCATATACTTACACACTAATTATGACAACTTCTGGAGGATGTCCTCCAACTTATCAGAGCTCTTGCTGCATGAACTGACATGTTGTCCGCCTAATCAAAGTATCAGAGGATGAATATAGGACTGGAAGCATAAGCTAGCTAAGCTAGCACTGCAGTGCATAAAACGTGGTGAGTAGTTGACTCAAAGAGAGAGAACAACAATAGATTTCTTAAAAAATGAAAGAGAAGCGAGAGAGAGAAAGAGAGAGAGAGAGAGCTATCTATTAGTCTATATTTTTACTTTAACTTTCACTTACTTGTTTAGCGTATTCAAACACCCGGCTCAAACAGAGAGGGATGCTATGTTAGCTAGCTAGCTATGGCTATCCAACACTGGCACTCTTCCAAGTCAAAGTACATTTTTGGTTTAATTAATTTATTGCCACCGGGGCCCACCAGTGTAACTGCAAAGCTGCTTTATCACAAGGATGTAGGCTGTGTGTAGTGGTTAATGGTTAGGATACGAAGGTTTGGCTTGGAAAGGTTTTTTCGCCTGGCCACAGACAACTGATGTGTTGTGCACTGAAGACCACAAGAAAAGGGAAAAGGTGAGAGGAGGAGAGCATACAGATGTAAGAAGGAATTATACAACGAGCAAAGGGATCATACTGTTTGTATGTGGCTACTATGAAAGTGAACTGTGTTTGTGTGTATTCATTCCGCCGATTCTATTGAAAAACATTTCTTATAAGCAAGCAAGCGTAATATAACGAGGATAAACTTACCTGAATTTGTCCAATAAAAACTCTTCTTTGCAACTGTTGGACTAATGATTACACTCTAGATCAGCTACATGTAGGCAAGAGTGTGCAAGACGGTATTGAATGTGTCACTGTTTGTCACCTTGACTACAAAAAAAACATCTCGACCTGTGCACCTATGCTGTAAACTTTCAATCATGGGCTAGGTTGTAGCAACGATGGGTATAGGGAAACTGTGAGTATAATGTAGTAGCCTAAACCTATCAATGTTACATTGAGCTGGGTGAATGGAATATGAATGACAGCCATCCAATATGCTTAAACAGCACCAACCGCCACTGTGTTGGGGAATTAGTATATGGTGTCACGACATAAATGTTACGGATTGTTATGATTTGATGCACTGAGAGAACATGCCTTGGCAGCAGATAGACAGCAAACTGCAAGTGAGATGTGGGTTTCCATTCACTGATAATATGCATCACGTGTGCTGTGTCAAGGTCAATGCCATTGATAGTGCTGCTATCAATGCCTCTGTAATACCATTGCTATACCATTTATGAGAGTGGATAGGCTGTATTTTAATCCTACTAACACGCCTTATCAGGAGAGCTTGTCAATCACTACACCTCAACAGAACCTCTCTAGAAGCATGTTCACATGCTGGAGCTGAATATCGTAAGTCAGCAATGTTATAGATTTGCTAGCAGGGATAGTGATACATTCATATATATATATATTTTTATTTATTTATTTTACCGTTATTTTACCAGGTAAGTTGACTGAGAACACGTTCTCATTTGCAGCAATGACCTGGGGAATAGTTACAGGGGAGAGGAGGGGGATGAATGAGCCAATTGTAAACTGGGGATTATTAGGTGACCATGATGTTTTGAGGGCCAGATTGGGAATTTTAGCCAGGACACCGGGGTTAACACCCCTACTCTTACGATAAGTGCCATGGGATCTTTAATGACCTCAGAGAGTCAGGACACCCGTTTAACGTCCCATCCGAAAGACGGCACCCTACACAGGGCAGTGTCCCCAATCACTGCCCTGGGGCATTGGGATATTTTTTAGACCAGAGGAAAGAGTGCCTCCTACTGGCCCTCCAACACAACTTCCAGCAGCATCTGGTCTCCCATCCAGGGACTGACCAGGACCAACCCTGCTTAGCTTCAGAAGCAAGCCAGTAGTGGTATGCAGGGTGGTATGCTGCTGGCATATATATATATATAACCAGCCAGCTCAGTCCTATGTCCAAAGAACTGACAGAAATCACTAGATAATTATGGCGATGACCACTCAATCATAGCATCTGATGTGGAGTTTTCTATCTAACATTTTTGTATGAAGAACTGAAGGGCAATTGTAACAGACCGCATGGTCTGCCAGAGTTCATAAGGAGATTTAAGAGGATTACTTTGCAATTTTAGAGTCAAATTCATAATCTCCTGTATGGTTGGGGCCAAACCAGGGAAGGACCTCTGGTCCTTAGCAGTGATAGGTAGCCCTGGGAAGTAGGGAGTGAGTAGGAAGAGGAAAAGTAACTGGTTATTCTGAGGAGTTGTGGCGGTGACACATACTCAGTTGTCTTTAAAATGATCATATGACACTCCAGGTTTGCTCAAGAACCTTGAGGGAATGAGGATTTTTTAAATATACAGTATTTATTCTCTATGTGTGAATTAGCATTTAGCTTTTTTACATGCTTTGGCTTGTGTCTGAATATAAAGTAAGGACAACTTCAGAGGACTTTGTATGAATCTAGATACAATTCAATGGTTTGAGATGGCTAGAAGAATATATCTAAAAAGGCTTCCCTTTCATCTGTAGTCTGAGATACAAAAAAGGTCATAATGTCTAGGCCACAAGGTGAAACACCTGGCAAGATTCCCAACACATTCAGTTGGCCCTTTTATCAGCCCTTGTCCAATGCTATCTTAAAACTTCTTATGGCTGCAATCCCGTTAACGGGATGATATGACAACTTCAAACAACAGAAATCTCACAAAAAAAATCCTCAAACATACATGTATCTTATACCATTTTAAAGGTAATCTTGTTGTTAATCCCACCAAAGTGTCCGATTTCAAATAGGCTTTACAACGAAAGCACCACAAACGATTATGTTAGGTCACCGCAATATCACAGAAAAACACAGCCATTTTTCCAACCAAAGACAGGAGTCACAAAAAGCAGAAATAGAGATTCAATTAATCCCTAACCTTTGATGACCTTCATCAGATGACACTCATAGGACTTCATGTTACACAATACATATATGTTTTGTTCGATTAAGTTCATATTTATATCCAAAAACCAAGTTTACATTGGCGCCATGTTCAGAAATGCCTCCAAAATATCCGGAGAAATTGCAGAGAGCCACGTCAAATAACATAAATACTCATCATAAACTTTGATGAAAGATACATGTTTTACATAGAATTAAAGATACACTTGTTCTTAATGCACCTCCTGTGTCAGATTTCAAAAATCTTTACGGCAAAAGCACAATATTCAATAATCTGAGAACAGCGTTCCGCCACAAAAGGAAGCCATACAGTTACCCGCCAAATTGTGCAGTCAACAAAACTCTTAAATCTTCACTTACCTTTGCTGATCTTCGTCAGAATGCACTCCCAGGACTTCCACTTCCACAAGAAATGTTTGTTTTGTTCCGTAATGTCCATCATTTATGTCCAAGTAGCTACTTTTG
This sequence comes from Salvelinus fontinalis, assembly GCF_029448725.1. NCBI lineage: Eukaryota > Metazoa > Chordata > Actinopteri > Salmoniformes > Salmonidae > Salvelinus > Salvelinus fontinalis. Next base: position 52,815,180 of record NC_074665.1, read on the forward strand.
TTAGCGCGTTTAGTACACAAATCCAAACGCTCGTGCAGGTCCAGCTGAACGTCGGACGAAAACTTCAAAAAGTTATGTTACAGGTCGAAGAAACTTGTCAAACTAAGTATAGAATCAATCTTTAGGATGTTGTTATCATAAATATTCAATAACGTTCCAACCGGAGAATTCCTTTGTGTCTATAGAAGTGTAACGACCCTGGGTTTATAAGCGCTGAAATCGACTCTGCCGCTCAAGCATGCTTTTGCGGCACAGTCGATAGCGTGCCGGACCTCGGGCTAGAAGGTCGAGGGTTCGAGACCTGCTCCCTGCCTGTTTCATTACATTGGTGTCAGAAGTGATCAGACCTTGCATCCACGACAGTGCGTGTGCTTGGCCGGTGAGCGCGTTCCTGTAAGACGTAGATTCGCAAGCTAGCGCGAGGACTCGCTCTTTGAAAGTAGGGAGGAGTGTAACGACCCTGGGTTTATAAGCGCGGAAATCGACTCTGCCGCTAGAGCATGCTTTTGCGGCACAGTCGATAGCACGCCAGACCTCGGGCTAGAAGGTCGAGGGTTTGAGACCTGCTCCCTGCCTGTTTCATTACAGAAGTAATGGAACGCAAGTTGATATCATGTGGAATGCGCGTAACCAGGACCTGGCTCTCTGCCAGACCACTGACTTATTCCCCTCTCATTCAGCCCCACATTACAGTAGAGGCATCAGACAAGGTTCTACAGACTGTTGACATCTAGTGGAAGCCGTAGGAAGTGCAAACAGATCCATATCCTACTGTGTTTTCAATAGGCGATGAGTTGAAAATCAACCAACCTCAGATTTCTCACTTCCTAGTTGGATTTCTTCTCAGGTTTTTGCCTGCCATATGAGTTCTGTTATACTCACAGACATAATTCAGACAGTTTTAGAAACTTCAGAGTGTTTTCTATCCAATACTAATAATAATATGCATATATTAGCAACTATGACTGAGGAGCAGGCCGTTTACTCTGGGCACCTCTGTGCACCTTTCATCCAAGCTACTCAATACTGCCCCTGCAGCCATAAGAAGTTAATTAATATTGTGTGAGTGAGAGGACCTGAAATACTGACAGACTCTCTTTAAAACGTTGATAATGGGGCTTCCTTTCTTCCTTCTTTTATTCAGGTGACATTAGGGGTAGTGTGGTAGAATCAGTGTTCATATATTTCCCACATGGACAGAAGGCAATGCTAAGGCTAATACAGGCTCTTGGATAACTCCAAAATATTAATGACTTACATATGATTTACAGTCTGTTTCATTATAAGCAAATTGTGTGGGGTAGTGCTTTGGACTTAGGACTTATAAGGAGTTTGAGATTAAAAAACAGTATGTCACCAAGCATATTGATGGATTGATTACGTCTCAAAATGATTGAATGTGATTGCGTTCAAAGAAGTGACTTTGCCATGAAGGGCCTGCATTTGTGTAGTAACAAATTCTGTATTTAGGTTTATTTATCACATAGTGTCTCATCGTATAAAGATGATAAACTAGCTCAGCTCTGATACTTCCTTTGAACACAATTTCATTCCCTAAAACTGCTTTCCATGTTAGTCCGTTGGTAATGAAATCTAGTACAAATCTCGTACATTATTCCAATGATACAAAGTCAAACATTATTCAATGCAATACAGCCTCTTAAATACGACAGCTCTGAATGTGGAATATCTATAGAAATCTTTATTTGGCATAAGAAAAATAACATAAAATAAGTCTGTGTCTGTGTGTGTCTCATCTGTGACATAAATCGTGATCTCGTATAAATACATCTCTGGGCCCGGTTGCATAAAACATTTTAAGTTATCTTTTCCCTTAAAGTTTCATTAGCTTTAAGTCAGTTGCACAAAACATTTTAAGGTGAATCCCCCCCTTAAATTCAGTGGCAAAGTTAAGGATCCCCATGATTTACCTTAACTGCTTCATTCAGTATCGATTTCAATGTAAACGTCATTTGTGGAGTTGAATGTCGCTTTCATCTGCCCTGGTTACAAAAGGAAAACATTAACCAGCTAACTACTTACCTAAACAATGGAAGGTGCACAAACGATGGCTACAAAGCTAGCTGGCTAGTTAGCTATCCACTCTGTAAGCTAGCTTGATGTACTAGAAAGAAATAGAAACAAGTTGAGAAAAAAGTAACTACAATAAACTTGGTTTATTATCTTCTGAAGCAATTTGGTTATCCTGTCTTGATTGTAGAAGTTCTGTTCTGCTATCTCACAAAATACATGTAATCTCTTTGAGGAAACATTTAGTCAGTGAAGCAGGCCGTCTCCATGGTAACCAGATACTCTTTCAGCCGTACATGCCTTCAAACTACAGTAAAACCCCTTAAGTATGCTCTTACCTAAGGGATTATTTGAGGGGATCTCTTTAACACCTTTAAACAGTTATCTTAGATAAGGGACAATTATTCCTTAAGGTGAACCCTTAAGGGAAACACTTAAGATGTTTTATGCAACTGGGCCCTAACAGTCTAGATGTTAGTTGCTCAGTAACAGAACAAAGAAAATAAAAACGATCTGCTGCCTAAAGTAAATGTACTGTGATTAAACCCCAGCATAATATGACATACACTGTATATTTCTCTCCCTTCTCCCAGAAACCATGGTGAGCAAGGAGAGCAGCAGGGTCGTGCTCTCCAACTCAGAGTCAGATTCAGAGACAGGCCCGTCACATAGCTTGGAGGCCCAATACGGTCCTGACGGCAAACAGCAGGTGAAGAAGAGGAACAAAGCCTTACAAGTCCGCTTCAAGGATATCTGTGACGCCCAGAACGAGCAGCTGGCAGGGGGGCGAGGAGCAAGGTCCATTTCCTGTAAAGTGGCATACAGAAAGTACATGGCGATGCCTGCGCGGCGCTCCATCCCCAATGTGACTAAGAGCACGGGTGTCCAGACGTCACCAGACCTTACGAAACACTACCAGACTTTCCCCTTCGAGCGAAAGAAAGGACACACGATCAAACACACGGCCTTGGTGGAGGACTACAAGGGTCAAAACAATGGGTTTTTGAGTGACTTGAAAGGTCAGGAGGGGGCAGTGAGTTTAGAGGAGTGCTCGTCATCTCAGAGTGCAGGGAAGCATGTGCGGCAGACGCAGGCTCTGCTCCACCACAGGGACGACAGCAGTGGCACCGAGGATCTGTTATCCGGTGCCAACTGCATAGACGGGCGTGCGTGCCCGGACCCCTCTCTCCTCACAAAGGACACAGAGTGCTTTGCAAATGACCCAGCTCCCATGGGAGAGCCGGAGAACCAGCCTTCTGGCGTGAGGACCAAACACAAAGTATTATCCAAAGTGGACACGATGGGTGCCAATCCTTCCGCCAAACGCCACTTGGCAAACTGCGAGGAACCCTTACAGGACACAAGATCAAAGGTCACAAGTCCTGTTGCCTGGAACTCCCTGACGCAAGTGGAGAGTCTAGGGCTAGGGAGTCCGTCGGTGCACCACAAACGCAAGAAGGCCATGCAGCCTAATGGACAACAGTCTCAGACACTGCCTCACCCCCACAGTGCTGGCTGCTCTGTGGTCAAGGTAAAGGCACATCAGTACCAATCAGGGACTTTACCAGCCCCAAGGAAAACACAGTCGGGCCTGGAGGACCAGGCTTGCCCCCCAGGACGGCAAGGTGCCTGTCAGCAGATAGTGCCCTTACCTTGGAATGGGGATATTAAGGGAAAGCTCCAGGCCATGGAAAACATCATCAGCTCCAGTCAGGAAACCATCAAAGTTTTACTGGGGGTCATCCAAGAGCTGGAGAAGGGCGAGGCTCAAAGAGAAGGGTGAGTTGAACCATCCACCATACATCAAATGTGTCTAAATTCCTCAAGGTGGGAGTTTGACTCCAGTTCTTACTTCACAGGAGGGTGGTTTAAAAATAAAATATATCGATTAAAAAAAATTTTTTTTGCGGAAATGCCTTCTTGAACATATGAACTTGTGTCTTGATTACAAACTAGTATTTGATCTGTAAATATGGATAAACATGTTAAATTACGAGCCTAGTTTAGCCAAGGAGAAAGCACTGAGCTATGTAGGGAGAAAGACAGGATCCTTCCTGGTCAGCCATGATTGGCTGAGATAATGGAGGGGCTGAAGACGCCAAGAGATGAGTCCTGATTGGTCTGTCATGTCTCATAACAGAATGGGGGCTTACATGGTCAGTTTATAGATAATCTTGGCTATCACAGATTTTTGGAAAGATATACAGTTGAAGTCAGAAGTTTACATTCACCTTAGCCAAATACATTTAAACTCAGTTTTTCATTATTCCTGACATTTAATCCAAGTAAAAATTCCTGTTTTAGGTCAGTTGGGATAGCCACTTTATTTTTAAGAATGTGAAATGTCAAAATAATAGTCGAGAGAATGATTTATTTCAGCTATCATTTCTTTCATCACATTCCCAGTGGGTCAGAAGTTTAAATACACTCAATTAGTATTTTGGGGCATTGCCTTTAAATTGTTTAACTTGTGTCAAACATTTTGGGTAGCCTTCCACTTGCTTCCCACAATAAGTTGGGTGAATTTTGGCCCATTCCTCCTGACAGAGCTGGTGTAACTGAGTCAGGTTTGTAGGCCTCCTTGATCTTTTTCAGTTCTGTTCTTTTTCAGTTCTGCACACAAATTTTCTATAGGATTGAAGTCAGGGCTTTGTAATGGCCACTCCAATACCTTGACTTTGTTGTCCTTAAGCCATTTTGCCACAACTTTGGAAGTATGCTTGGGGTCATTGTCCATTTGGAAGACCCATTTGTGACCAAGCTTTAACTTCCTGACTGATGTCTTGAGATGTTGCTTCAATATATCCACCAAATTTTCTTGCCTCACGATGCCATCTATTTTGTGAAGTGCACCAGTCCCTCCTGCAGCAAAGCACCCCCACAACATGATGCTGCCACCCCCGTGCTTCACGGTTTGGATGGTGTTCTTCGACTTGCAAGCCTCCCCCTTTTCCCTCCAAACACAACGATGGTCATTATGGCCAAACAGTTCTATTTTTGTTTCATCAGACCAGAGGACATTTCTCCAAAAACATACGATCTTTGTCCCCATGTGCAGTTGCAAAACGTAGTCCGGCATTTTTATGGCCGTTTTGAAGCATTGGCTTCTTCCTTGCTGAGCGGCCTTTCAGGTTATGTTGATATAGAACTCGTTTTACTGTGCATATAGAAACGTTTGTACCTCTTTCCTCCAGCATATTCACAAGGTCATTTGTTGTTGTTCTGGGATTGATTTGCCCTTTTCGCACCAAAGTACGTTCATCTCTAGGAGACAGAACACGTCTCCTTCTTGAGCGGTATGACGGCTCTGTGGTCCTATGGTGTTTATACTTGTGTACTATTGTTTGTACATATGAACGTGGTACCTTCAGGCATTTGGAAATTGCTCTCAAGGATGAACTAAACTTGTGTAGGTCTACAATATTTTTCTGAGGTCTTGGCTGATTTCTTTTGATTTTCCCAAGCAAAGAGGCAATGAGTTTGAAGGTAGGCCTTGAAATACATCCACAGGTACACCTCCAATTGACTAAAATGGTGTCAATTAACCTATCAGAAGCTTCTAAAGCCATGACATAATTTTCTGGAATTTTCCAAGCTGTTTAAAGGCACAGTCAACTTAGTGTATGTAAACTTCTGGCCCACTGGAATTGTGATACAGTGAATTATAAGGGAAATAATCTGTCTGTAAACAATTGTTGGAAAAACTACTTGTGTCATGCACAAAGTAGATGTCCTAACCGACTTGCCAAAACTATAGTTTGTTAACCTCTCTGGCCAACATCCAGTGAAATAGCAGAGCTCAAAAATTCTAAATACACCACTGGTAATATTAAACATTCCTGTAAATACATGTATCTTACACCATGTAAAAGCTTAACTTCTTGTTAATTCAACTGCTGTGTCAGATTTCAAAAAGGATTTATGGAGAAAGCATACCATGTGATAATCTGACGACAGAGCCCCGCACACACAAGTATTTCTAGCATTTTCCAACCAAGCATTAGCATCACGAAATTTAGAAATAGAAATAAAATAATCAATTACCTTTGAAGATCTTCTCCTTTTGGCAATACAAAAGGTCCAATCTTCACGATAAATGGTCGTTTTGTTTGATAAAATAGATTTTTATAGCATAACACGAAACATTTTGTAAATGGCTTGTGTCATGAATTCCATCTCCTTCAACTTTCGACGAACCATTCTATGTATTACTCACACTAAACTTACGTTTATCTAGTCATGGTTGGTTTCATTGCAATCCTCTGTTTGTTAGTAACACAACCATACTTGATGCTTCTTTTTGAGGGACGTATTGACCGAAAGGAACTGATTTGGACACACCAAACAATGACCTCATTGCACGCCAATGATATGACCAGTGCTTCGTTGATTGACTGTATTTCGGCCCAATGACCACTGATCGTCTTGAAATCTAGCTTGGTAGATATCCAATGAGCTGAGGTAAACGGCAATATCTAATGGTTATACCCGGAAAGACCAGCTCTTATACGATAGTCGAGCGTAACACAGCCATTCGCCATTGAAATGTCTACCTGAAGGAGCCACGTTGTTTGCGCTTAACAGCATTGAGTCGAGATCATTTTCTGCTATTTTATCGAAATAATTATGGCGAGTAAATCTGGAAAATCAAAGGCAAAGTCCAGGTATACAGATCTACACGATATTATTGACAAAATTGATAGAGAAAGTGACACTGAGTTGCTTGAAGATGAGTCAGATTGTGAGACAAGTTTGGACACCCAATTTGAGGAAATGTTTTTGCACGGAGAGGATGCAATTTTGGACTGGTAAGTACCTCTCATGCCGTTGTTTGAAATTAATAATATCAAATATTATTCATGTGAGTTGTTTTGGAGATATTTTTATTTCATTTGACATATATAAATATATAATCAGTAATGAAATGTGTGAAGTACACATGGTTCTACATTGTTGGTAGGGGGTATGTATGTCTGTGTGTCTGTGTCTGTATATATTAGATATTTTTTTACATGTATTTTATCTAAACATGGAATGGAACAGCACCTCACCATAGTGATTGAGGTTCCCTACTCTATATAGAATCTATGTCTGTTTGTGTCTGTGTCTATTAGATATTTTTTACATGTATTTTATCTAAACATGGAATGGAACAGCACCTCACCATAGTGGTTGAGGTTCCCTACTCTGTATAGAATCTGTGTCTGTCTGTGTCTATTATATATTTTTTACATGTAATTTATCTAAAATGGAATGGAACAGCACCTCACCGTAGTGATTGGGTTCCGTACTCTATATATAATCTGTGTGTCTGTGTCTGTGTGTCTGTGTCTTTATTTCACAGTCCCTCCGATTCTGATTGGGAGCCCCCACTGCCAAGGTGCCCATCCCCCACAGGAGCTGGTTCATCTAGCTGGACCCCTGCTGTCTCCGGCTCCACACCTACCCCCGCCCGGCCAGGTGTGAAGTCAGTAACAAAGAAGCGGAGGTGGGGAAGAGATAAACCTGCAATCAGAGAGGAGGAGGGTCGTTGGCACTCTGTGCTGGAGGAGGATGTGGCGCCACCACCTCCAATATTCAGACCGAAAAGGCCACCAGGACTTCCGCTGGACATGACCTCAAAGTATAGCCCCATGCAACTTTTTCAGCTGTTTTCCACCTCGTCAGTTGTTGATTCCCTTGTGTTGAACACCAATAAGTATGGTGCTAAGAAGCAGGCAGGCAAGAAAAAGCGAGGGAAGCCCATTTCCATGTCAGATCTTTTTTGTTACCTGTCAATGGTCATTTACATGGGTCTTGTGAAGCTGAAAACCCTGAAAGACTACTGGAAAACTGCTCCCCTCTATCAACTGCCTTTCCCCTCCACTGTCATGTCATGCAAAAGGTTTCTGACAATCTCACGGGCGCTTCATATCAGTGACCCAGAAGTTGATGAGGACAACGAGAAGAAGCGAGGCACAGCAAGGTTTGATAAGCTCTGCAAACAAAACCTCTCTACCACAGTGTGGTTGAGGCCTGCAAGACCTATTTTCAGCCCGCCCAGAACCTTTCTATCGATGAGAGGATGGTAGCCTCAAAGGCCAGAATTGGCCTAAAACAAAACATGCGTAACAAACCAACTAAATGGGGTTACAAACTGTTTGTTTTGGCGGATTCTGTGTGTGCACACACATGCAATTTTTGTGTTTATGAGGGGAAGAGCAGTTTTGTGACCGGTAAGGGACTCATGATTCCGTTATGGAGTTATTAGATTTTCAACTGCTGGGGAAGGGCTACAAACCTTTTGTGGACAACTTCTACACAAGCCCTACCCTGTTCGCAGACCTGAGGAAGCTGGGTGTGTGGGCTTGTGGCACCATTCGGACCAACAGAGTGGGCTTTCCGAAAACCAAGGTGAATGACATGCCTAAGCGGGCTGAGCGGGGTACCATGCGATGGATTCGCCAAGATGGCCTGCTCTTTGTAAAGTGGATGGATACCATAGAGGTGGTCATGTGATCCAGTATCCACAAGTCCTTCAATGGAGATCACGTCATCAGGCGTGTGAAGGGCGCTACTGGGGCATGGACCACCAAAAATGTCCCCATTCCTGCAGCTATCAAGGACTACAACAAGGGCATGGGAGGTGTGGACCTGTCAGATGCGCTGATAGGTTACTACAATGTTCTCCACAAGACAATAAAATGGTACAAGACATTTTTGTATCATTTCATCGACATTGCTGTGGTGAATTCCTTCACCCTCTAGAAGGAAATGGCTAAGAGCTGTGGACAGCCCCCTATCTCACAGCTATCCTTCAGAGAGCTGCTCATCCAGGAGCTTGCTTGCTACAGCAAGTCCACTGCAGCACCTTCTGTCCCCTCTACCTCTGTCCCTTCTGCTCCTTCAACCAGTGGTGTTCACCTGCCCAAATTCATCTCTGCAGGCATGAATGTGCCTCAGGGCAAAAAGGGCACAGTGGGGAGGCGTTGTTGTGTGCTTTGTCATAGGAAATGCCCCATCACCTGCACCACTTGTTCAGTAACCCTCTGCTTTACAGCAGAAAGAGACTGCTATGGGGCATGTCATCAGAAGCACAATATTGTGTAGAGGACTGAGGGTCTTCACAATATTGTACATTATACATTGAATGTGTGTAAAGTTTCATATATTCATACATTTTTCTGTAAAAAAAATTTGGGGGGTGTGTTGGAATATAATTTTAGTATTTTGTATTTAGTTATTTACATCAAAATGTATCACTGTACCAATTCGGCCACTTGGGTACATTTGGACAACTTGTGGGACACCTGGATGACTACATGCTCAATGTCATGTAGCTCACTCATTCCTGAAGATTTTTCCTGAACTCATTCCTGAACTTTTCTCAAATCCTGGTGCCCTCTTATGTTCTGCATCGAAATTATCCCCAGCATCATATCTCAATGTTTGGCTTTTCTTGTTCAGTTGAAAGATGATGCAACAACAATAAAAAACAGAAAACGTATGTTTATTTCCTTGTATTTTCTTCGACCAGATCTATTGTGTTATATTCTCCTACATTCAATTCACATTTCCACAAACGTCAGAGTGTTTCCTTTCAAATGATACCAAGAATATGCATATCCCTGCTTCTGGGCCTGAGCTACAGACAGTTAGATTTGGGTATGTCTTCAGGCGGAAATTGAGAGAAGGGGGGTATCCCAAAGATGTTTTAACAAGAAATTTGTTGAGTGGTTGAAAAACGAGTTTTAATGACTCCAACCTAAATGTATGTAAACTTCCGACTTCAACTGTAGCTATGGAAAATGTTTTGCTACATCTCTCAACAACATTGCTGCCCTGAATTTAGCTGGTGCTATAGACAAAGCTCAGTTGTGAGAGATTGCTTTCTGGAGTAGAATTCCATTCTGACTCGTGTGTTTACATGTCAATTCTTGAAGAGATGGGTTGCGCTAAGAGAGTGTGAACGATGCTGAATGGCCGTAAACAAAGAAGAGCTTTCTAGCAGGTGTGAAAATTGCAGCAAAACTTAAAAGGGCTTTTTCTCAAGATTTGGTATCCAAGTTTATCAACTTTAAAAGCAGCATTACTTTCTCCAATTGCAGTGTATGACATACTATTTTGTACTTTTCAGGTTCAGACATTAACGGGGCCAGTAAAAACATGTTGGCAAATGGATCGTACCAGTAACTTTTCAGAGCATTTTTGTATTCCAGTTCAACATTTACCTGCTCTGTTGCAGTCTACCATTGAAAACCATTATAGACTACACACAGAAAAGTTATGCTATTGGTTTTTGAGGTATATGATTGGACACTCATTCAAGCACCACCACATTCCTGCGAGTCACAACTTCTCGAAGGCTCGAGCTGTACATGAGTTGTTGCTTCACACAGCACACGGAAGCTGTCCAGAGCAAAAAGAAGCACCCATCAATCTACCCGAAGAGCTTATTTATTTTAGGGAAAGTTATTTAAAAAAAGAAACTTTCAATAGTGAACATACTGTACTAGCAATATGCTGGCTACTGTCGATAGTCTGCTAAAAGAAAGATACAAAAAGACACCTAGCATTCGTCTTGGCTAGCCTACTGTAGCCATGTTGATATCTGTTTTGTCTTATAGGGTCAGCGTCCTATTTTTTATGTAAAAAAAAAGCTCTAAATTACAGACACTAGTGTATGTTAGAAATAAAAATGAATTAATTAATACAATGAATTAATACAATGCAATTCTAAAGAATAGAGTAAGGCTCTGCAATGCGTTTTAAAACTACACTATGACAAGCATTTCTCTACACCCGCAATAACATCTGCTAAATATGTGTATGTAACCAATACAATTTGATTTGATTTGCTGTCCCAACCAGTAGAAATTCTGTCTGGGACAGTAGATATTTGGCCAACTGAGAAAAAAAGTCAACATTGGACCCTGGTCCAAATTTCAACAATCCTAGGATCCTGTAACCAGTCACATATGAAATTAACATAACTGACATACTCAAGTGAGCACTTACATTGTGTGTGTGTGGTTCAGTCATCACTGAGATTTGATGTTCTTGGTAGTCCTGTAGCCCTTCAAACTGCTGTAGTCTAACAGTATGTGTAAGCTAAATTGAGCTTGTGAATACATACATCAAGGCTGTCTGTGTCATCTCATTCCAATAGCAAGGAAGTAAGTGGTCTCTGATTGTACTGTAGATATCATTAAGTATATTTTCTCAGTTGTACAGAGGTACTAACAAGTGCATAAAGTTTATGTGCCAACTCCAAAAGGCCAAACCACTTCAGCATTAGACTGAATGCAGAAGGCTGTCTGCTCTGCTCCATCACTAAAATCCAGAGTGGCACAAAGCAAATTGCATTAAGCCTTCGCCACAGCCTCCAGAGAACACGGTACCCCTGATGTCGCTCCTTGAAGCCTAGTTTAAAAGGACCAATTATCAACGCATCATAAAGCACTGGCTTTCATCTCCTCTGAAATATGGGCTTTAGTATGTTTCACCACTATTATTAGAGCCTGCTAGTCACCACAAGGCCCCAGCATCTCAGCTCCCTCCCCACCTTCTCGCTCCCTGCCAAGCCATTCTAAAGCTGTCTGTCTTCAAAGTGATGGTCACAGATTTCTGGTGGAACAGAAAAGTGTCTGAAAGCCAGTCTTATTCTCACCGGGATAAAGGCATTACAGTGGATGTGGAGGGATTTCTCAGGTGAAAGCTCTGCTTTTAGAGCACACAGTGATGCGGAAGTCAGAGCTATATGGACGGTGAGGATATCTTATTTGCACAGTGAGGACGAGCAAATAACACCGTAGTGAGCCTGTGCCAGCAAACAGTGGCACAGCTTAGAGATGACTTATAGTGTCAGAGCTTAGAGAATGACTTTCCGACACAGTGTCCTCACATAAAGTCATCTGGCCTAACACAACATTGGTACATTGCTAGATTAACTGAAAATACAGTTCAGTAAATACAATTGTAGTTTAGATTTACAGTAGACGATGTCGTGCTAGAAATGTGATGACCTTGATTATGATGGTAACACTCAAATATCTCAACAACAAAAAACTCCCTTCTTTTTGTGTGACTCAAAGAGTTATTGTGTATTCAGGCCCTCAACTCCACATTCAAGAGCAACCTCTAAGGTGACATGGACAGATGAACTTGGTGACCTTGCATTCCCATCAGCAATTTCGATCCATCCAAGACAGATAAAGTCATCCTTATGACATGGTGAGCAGCAGAGTTCAACCCCTCTAGTTCTCATCCATCATCCCCCAGTGACAATAAGCAATTACATGTCCTGGTGGACCCAGTTGCCCCTTCTGCTTTCCAGTTGACCACTCCCTACCAGTGGAGGCTGGTGGGGTGAGCTATAGGAGGACAGGCTCATTGCAATGGTTGTAATGGAATAAATGGAACGGTATCTAACCCATCAAACATATGGAAACCACATGTTTGACTCCTTTCCTTTCATTCCATTCAAGCCATTGCAATGAGCCTGTCCTCCTATAGCTCCTCCCACCAACCTCCACTGTTCCCTACACATCCTCTGAACAAAATGAATGAGAAATCCCAACACTGCCACCAATGTATGTGACATGATGGACGGGACTGTTGACACTAGGAGAGTACTGGAGAGATTTATATAGATGCCATCAAATCTCCATGCATGTTGAGTTCACACTTATGTCTGCTAACTGTAAGTATGCCTCAGGAGCAGAATGTACATGCAATTGTGCCGAAGATGGAGGAAGCATAGCAATCTAAGTAATGACAAGACAATACAGGGTGAAGACTGGGCTTTAGGGCTCTTTGGAATGCCATAAAGAACACAGACAGCATTTGTCATGTTGATTGTCTTTTGCCTCCCTAAATCTAATTATTTTCTGAATACATTCAGTTGGATGGAGCACAGAGAGATCACATACATTGATTTTTCTTTAGTATTCAATAACATGGTTAATAATGCATTAGTTCTGTTAGAAAGTCAGGCGATAACAATATTATGAAAACCACTTGTATACTGTGTCATAAGGATAGGGATGAGCATATTACATCTAGTGAGCATGTCTATTACCTGACCAACCCAATCTCACAAAAGACTAGCATTATTAACACAAATCCATGTCAGTTTGAAAAGTAGATAAATGAAAATGAAATAAATGCATCATCCATTCTTTCACCTCTCCCCAGTCTTTCCTACCGAACGGGACAGGACACAGCCAACTGTGACACGTGTCGAAACAGTGCCTGCATCATTTATAGGTGAGTACTTGTTTACAGCTTGTTTACAGCTTGAAAGGTCACCTACACCTGCAATGGCACAACATGGCATGAGAGATGCTTATATTTATGTGTGAGGTGATATACTGTAATGTGGCAAACCAAGTGCTAAGAGTTAATTGAGTAGAATGTGTTTTCCGGTAATGAGTAGAATAGAATACTTTACTGAACTCAGAGGACATCATTCTTCTCACTGCATGGTGTTAATGGTGTTACATGAAGGGTTAATGGGCGTAGCTCGATTGTGAAACAATAATGACAATTGATAGAATACTTCTGTCAGAGTGAGATCAATTTATTGAGCACCATCCACGTGAATCTGAGGTGGAAATAGATACTAGGAAATGGTGTGACTGAGATCAATGATAAGTTCACTGAAGGAGAAGAGAACACTCCTATCTGAGTCAGATCAATTATGAAAATAAACTTTTGATATCCTTTTACAATTATGTATAGACATCCTCAACTGTTATAACAGAATCTGGTGAGCATTTAAATAGAGGAATGTAGTGAATGTAGAAAGGAATTAACAGCTGAATTAGAAGCAGCAAATTGAGTTTAATTTCTAGATGCAGGTTGTGCAGATATAACATTGTCCTTGTTGAAGGTAATAAAAGAAAGAAAGAAAACTATAGATGTTCTGACTTCTCCACTCATCTGAGAGATCTAAATGATCCTCAGGCAGGTTGCAAATACGTTCACACTGTGACTCCATTTTTCCCAAGAGTCTAATTCCTTCACTGTAACTTTGCCTTCAGAGACAAGAATAAAAACATCCATCTCAGAGATCGACTCCAATTTAAACAATATACAATATTACAGAATATACTGAAGCATACCATCTGAATCATGCTACTGAGCCTCCAAAGTTTGTCGCCATCAATATGTTAGTTGTTTTTGTACCCTAGTGTGCCAGCAAGCACCTGTCATTCAGCAAGCTGCTTCTTCAGCTGTACGGTTTGTTCCAGCCTTTACCGGCAGGGAAAGACTCACAAGGGAAAACATCAGAGAGCAGGGTTTGTGATGTCACTGAGTTGCAAATAAACACCATAACAGAGACTGCTATAGCAGAGATCTAAATTAAAAAAGTGAACCAATTTCAACAAATATTTTCATGTTCATTTTTTGCACTCATTATCGTCATCTTAGTAAACAACTCATGCTTAATTAAGTACATCCACTTTATCCAATGACAAAACAGCATGCATTTTTTAAAACTTTGGCTAAGGGAACTTCTAAATAATTTGACCAGGTATAGACTCTAGTCTAGTCCCCAATTACTAGAGTTGATATTAGATGTTAGAAAAGGTCTCTACTGCTAACAGAGTGACCTGAACATTGACTGGTTATCATCTAGTTGTCCTCTCAAAAGGAAGCTTCTTACCGTGACTTACAGTTGGAGTCGGAAGTTGACATACACTTAGGTTGAAGTCATTAAAACTCATTTTTCAACCACTCCACAAATTTCTTGTTAACAAACTATAGTTCTGGCAAGTCGGTTAGGACATCTACTTTGTGCATGACCAGTAATTTTTCCAACAATTGTTTACTGACAGATTATTTCACTTATAATTCACTGTATCACAATAACAGTGGGTCAGAAGTTTATATACACAAAGTTGACCGTGCCTTTGAAAAGCTTGGAAAATTCCAGAACATTATGTCATGGCTTTAGAAGCTTCTGATAGGCTAATTTACATCATTTGAGTCAATTGGAGGTATACCTGTGGATGTATTTCAGGGCCTACCTTCAAACTCAGTGCCTCTTTGCTTGACATCATGGGAAAATCTAAAGAAATCAGCCAAGACCTCAGAAAATAAATTGTAGACCTCCACAAGTCTGGTTCATCCTTGGGAGCAATTTCCAAACGCCTGAAGGTACCACGTTCATCTGTACAAACAATAGTACACAAGTATAAACGCCGTGGGACCACGCAGCCGTCACACCGCTCAGGAAGGAGACGCATTCTGTCTCCTAGAGATGAACGTACTTTGGTGCGAAAGTGCAAATCAATCCCAGATCAAGAGCAAACAACCTTATGAAGATGCTAAAGGAAACAGGTACAAAAGTATCTATATCCACAGTAAAACGAGTCCTATATCAACATAACCTGAAAGGCCGCTCAGCAAGGAAGAAGTCACTGCTAGATAACTGCCATAAAAAAGCCAGACTGCGGTTTGCAACTGCACATGGGGACAAAGATCCTACTTTTTGGAGAAATGTCCTCTGGTCTGATGAAACAAAAATAGAACTGCTTGGCCATAATGACCATCGTTATGTTTGGAGGAAAAAGGGGGGGGCTTGCAAGCCGAAGAACACCATGCCAACCGTGAAGCACGGGGGTGGCAGCATCATGTTGTGGGGGTGCTTTGCTGCAGGATGGACTGGTGCACTTCACAAAATAGATGGCATCATGAGGTAGGAAAATGTTGTGGATATATTAAAGCAACATCTCAAGACATCATTCAGGAAGTTAAAGCTTGGTCGCAAATGGGTCTTCCAAATGGACAATGACCCCAAGCATACTTCCATAGTTGTGGCAAAATGGCTTAAGGACAACAAATTCAAGGTAATGGAGTGGCCATCACAAAGCCCTGACCTTAGTCCTAGAGAACATTTGTGGGCAGAACTGAAAAGGTGTGTGCGAGCAAGGAGGCCTACAAACCTGACTCAGTTACACCAGCTCTGTCAGGAGGAATGGGCCAAAATTCACCCAACTTATTGTGAGAAGCTTCTGGAAGGCTTCCTGAAACGTTTCACCCAAGTTAAACAATTTAAAGGCAATGCTACCAAATACTAATTGAGTGTACATAAACTTTTGACCCACTGGGAATGTGATGAAAGAAATAAAAGCTTAAATAAATTGTTTTCTCTACTATTATTGTGACATTTCACACTTCTTCGGGATTAGTGTCCCTTCCATGGGACGGTTGAGCTAACGTAGGCTAATGCGATAAGCATGAGGTTGTACATTTTACATTTACATTTTAGTCATTTAGCAGATGCTCTTATCCAGAGCGACTTACAGTAGAGTGCAAACATTTTATTACATTTTACATACTGAGACAAGGATATCCCTACCGGCCAAACCCTCCCTAACCCGGACGACGCTATGCCAATTGTGCGTCGCCCCACGGACGACGAAGTAACAAGAACATTTCCCAGGACATAGACATATCTGATATTGGCAGAAAGCTTAATTTTTGTTAATCTAACTGAACTATCCAATTTACAGTAGCAATTACAGTGAAATAATACATGCTATTGTTTGAGGAGAGTGCACAATTCTGAACATAAAAAGTTATTAATAAACAAATTAGGCACATTTGGGCAGTCTTGATACAACACTTTTGAACAGAAATGCAATGTTTCATTGGATAAGTCTAAAACGTTGCACATACACTGATGCCATCTAAATCTAAATTGTACCTGAGCAGGAATAATACATTGTGGCCTTTCTCTTGCATTTCAAGGCAAATCCAGGTCCCTTCACGCGCTCTCCAGAAAACAGAAAACTGGTGACACGTCATGCCGAGAGCTATTATTCGACCACAGATCAAGTTACACACTCCATTTCTTCTCTCACTGCCTGTCGACATCTAGTGGAAGACGTATGAAGTGCATCTATACTAATAAATATCAAGGACATTAATAGGCAGGCCGTAGAACAGAGCATCGATTTCAGATTTTCCACTTCCTGTCAGGAAGTTTGCTGCAAAATGAGTTCTGTTTTACTCACAGATATAATTCAAACGGTTTTAGAAACTAGAGAGTGTTTTCTATCCAATAGTAATAATAATATGCATATTGTACGAGCAAGAATTGAGTACGAGGCCGTTTGAAATGGGCACCTTTTATCCGGCTACTCAATACTGCCCCTGCAGCCCAAACAGGTTTGGCTTTCGACCTTCGTCTCTCCCGAGCCCGTACGGGAGTTGTAGCGATGAGACAAGATAGTAATTACTAGCAAATTGGATACCACGAAATTGGGGAGAAAAGGGGGTAAAAAAAAAAAAAACTATTAACAATAAGATGATAGTTGGATGTGTATTGTTAGATTTCAGTGCAGCCTTTCAGTGCAGCCTTAGATGTCATTGACCATAATTTGTTACTGAAAAAACAAACTTGTTATGGTTTTACATCACCTGTCATCACATGGTTGGAAAGTTACCGTTAGAACTCAGAGAGTATTCTTCAATGGAAGCTTCTCTAACTTCAGATATGAACAGTACAGTATCCCTCAGGACAGTTACCTTGGGCCGTTACACTTCTCTTGTTTTAATTTACAAATAATTTGCCATTTGTCTTACAAGAAAATATAATGACAATGTATGCTAATGACTGCACACTCTAAAAAACTTCATTAGATAGGTGTTTTGTGGGTACTATCTCAACGGCAACAGTGAAGAGGTGATGGATGCAGGACTTCTAGGCAGAGTTGCAAAGAAAAAAACATATCTCAGACTGGCAAATAAAAATAAAAGATTAAGATGGGCAAAAGAAAACAGACACTGGACAGAGGAACTCTGCCTAGAAGGCCAGCATTTCAGAGTCGCCTCTTCACCGTTGATGTTGAGACTGGTGTTTTGCTGGTACTATTTAATGAAGCTGCCAGTTGAGGACTTGTGTTTCTCAAACTAGACACTCTAATGTACTTGTCCTCTTGCTCAGTTTTGCACCGGGGCCTCCCATTTCTCTTTCTATTCTGGTTAGTGCCAGTTTGCGCTGTTCTGTAAAGTGAGTAGTACACTCTTGGCAATTTCTCGCATGGAATAGCCTTCATTTCACAGAACAAGAATAGACTGACGAGTTTCAGAAGAAAGTTTTTTGTTTCTGGACATTTTGAGCCTGTAATCGAACCCACATGCTCCAGATACTCAACTAGTATCTGATGCTCCAGATACTCAACTAGTCTGAAGAAGGCCAGTTTTCTTGCTTATTTAACCAGGACAATAGTTTTCAGCTGTGCTAACATAATTGCAAAAGGGTTTTCTAATGATCAATTAGCTAATCCAAGTTTACAATTTTAAAAGGCTAACACAACGTGCCATTGGAACACAGAAGTGATGGATGCTGATAATGGGCCTCTGTACGCCTATGTAGATATTCCATTTTAAAAATCTGGTGTTTCCAGCAACAATAGTCATTTACAACATGAACAATGTCTGCACTGTATTTCTGATCAATTTGATGTTATTTGAATGGACAAAAAATTGGCTTTTCTTTAAAAAACAAGGACATTTCTAAGTGACCCCAAACTTGTGAATGGTAGTGCATACTAAATAATATGTGTGAAATTTGTTTTGAATTAGAATGGACCATTATCATGCACCTATATCAAAACAGGGGCAGCAACGCACTTAAAAGGCGAATGGAGGATGCTTTTCCCGTGGTTCATTTTCATGCCAGCCAGGTAGGCGATACTCCTGTTGTAAGTATAAGCTATTTGCTTAATATTAGGAACGTTGAGAAGTAAATATTGTAAGCCTATAGAAAGTTGATGGGATCCTTCTCTGTTTAGTAGATGCCATCACTCTGTTTTCTCGCAGAATTGCATAGCCTATAGAAATGTTGCTCAACATGAGGTCATGGGCTCTCATGAAGTGTTAGATTAGATTTTTGATTACATTTGTATTGATGTCAGAGTGATTAGAGGGACAATTGAGTGCTGAGTACCAGGCATTTAGTAAGTTTGGTAGGCTACTAATGATCAGCATCAGCATCAGACCCGGGAGAAGACTAATTACTGTGACTAAACGGTCACCTGGAATTTGTAGGCTTTCATGACTCGTGACCGCCGGTGTGGGTTTTCATCAAGGATCTCTCTGTACTTTGCTCTGTTCATCTTTCCCTCAATCTTGACTAGTCTCCCAGTGCCTGCCAGTAACAAACATCCCCACAGCATGATGCTACCACCACCATGCTTCACTGTAGGGATGGTGCCACGCTTACTCTAGACGTGATGGAATTCAGGCCAAATAGTTTAATCTTGGTTTCATCAGACCAGAGAATCTTGTTTGATTCCTTTAGGTGCCTTTTGGACAACTCCAAGCGAGCTATCATGTGCCTTTTACTGAGGTGAGGCTTACGTCTGGCCACTCTAATGAAAGGTGTGATTGGTGAAGTGCTGCAAAGATAGTTGTCCTTCTGGAAAGTTCTCCCATCTCCACAGAGGAACTGGAGCTCTTTCAGAGTGACCACCATGGTCACCTCCCTAATCAAGATCCTTCTCCCTCGATTGCACAGTTTGGCCGGGCGGCCAGCTCTACGAAGAATCTTGGTGGTTCCAAACTTCTTCCATTTAAGAATAATGTAGGACACTGTGTTCTTGGGGACCTTCAATGCTGCAGAATTGTTTTGGTACTCTTCCCTAGATTTGTGCCTCGACACAATCCTGTCTTGGAGCTCTACGGACAATTCCTTCGACCTCATGGCTTGGTTTTTGCTCTGACATGCACTGTCAACTGTGGGACCTTATATAGACAGGTGTGTGCCTTTCCAAATCATGTCCAATGAATTGAATTTACCACATGTGGACTCCAATCAAGTTGTAGAAACATCTCAAGGATGATCAATGGAAACAGGGTGCACCTAAATTTAATTTTGAGTCTAATAGCAAAAGGTCTAAATACTTATGTAAATAAGGTATATGTTTTTAATTTTTATAAATTAGCAAAATTTCTAAAAACCTGTTTTTTCGCTTTGTCATTATGGGGTATTCTGTGCAGATTGGTGAGGGCAAAAAATGTATTACATTTTAGAATAAGGCTGTAATGTAACAAAATGTGGACAAAGTCAAGGGTTCTGAATACTTTCCGAATGCACTGTATATGGACCCCAGGCAGAGTAGCTGCTGCATGTGCAGTTGCTCATGGGGATCCTAATAAACTAAACTAGAAGTTAATCTCCATCTTAACCTAATCACTACCTAATCAATGAATGTTCTCATCCAGACAAATCCTCTCAATTTGTTCAGCCCTGTTCTCTTGTGGCGTGCGTAAATAATGCTTCATGTAACAGCCATTGTGTCAGACTAAGGAAATTGACATGCAGGAATGATCAATGTAATGATGTGTTTTTTCTTGTAACTTAGTCTCATGAGCGATATGTTCCATTTTCTTTAGCGATGATCTATAATCTGAGATAACTAATGTGACAAATCACATTTGCTAGTACAGTATCTAACTGAAGACTAATATGGTATGAAAGAGGATTTGAAATGATTCTATTCCTACCATAAAGGCTGCTATGAGTCACATTGCTTCGTGTAGTCTGCCTGATTTACAACCTATGTAATCTAATTAGTTCATGTATGAGCCGTTGTGTGCTAACAAAGTGATTACAGCTGTTGATGTCTCACAATGATTCAACAAGAATGCTCCTTCTTATTTGTGATGCTATACATTTGGTGTGATATCACTATGGGATTACTTCAAATAAACACAGTTTCCACACTAATACAAGAATGCATGTCATAACAGGAAAAAACAGAACAGATACAGGATATAGGCTTTTACGTGGGTAATACTGTATGTATGCCTAATGTCCTTTGGGTATGTGGAGTATATGTACTAACTAAAAGAACAAACGGTGTGCTGAAAAACACTTGTAATTCTGGGAATATAAGAGGGGATAAACATATCTACACACTTCGCTCCTTTATTCATGAACCTTGGTTGGAGATATGTAAAGATGTTACATGAATTATGAATAGCTTTGCTTCAGTAGAGGTTGATTGTAAGTGAAATCCTGAAGTGGTGTTTGATGTAAGTCACAAGGTCACATAGAAGGAAGCAAATGATATACTGTTTACCAACACTGCAGATGACTTACAGTGCATCTCACCATAAACGCTATTGGGACAGAGATCCATAAATCAAACAAACAAGGACTAACTAAACAATATACAGCCAGGAAGGATAAAGGGCAGAGAAGGAAAACTGCTTTGATAGAGACAAAAATATTCTTATCTTTATCAATGCACTGATCACAGAGAGACAACAGTTTTACGCTGACCCAGGTCTAGAATGCATGATAATTATGCTCAAAACTTGTGATTATCAATAGATAGCTCTCAATCCTTAAAAAGGAAAATACATTTTCCACTGGAAGTGCCAGGATGTAACCTAATCACAGCCGTTCCATGAAAAGTCTATGCAAATGATTCATTTTGTTATTAGAAAAAGGCCTGTGGAATATATACAAAGGAAATTATTATCATTCCATCTGTGTTCAATAGGTTTTTCAGCTGCCGTTTTTTATGACTGTCCTTGAATAGGACTTGGGAAATGAAAGGAAGACGACCATCTATCAAGTGTTATCTGTCTCTGCCAGCGCAATGGGCAGTAAATATATCAAAAGACTTTGCAAATGATCTTAGTTAATTTTTTTCTCTGCAGTATCCCCTTACTCCATCTTGCTGATTTACAGACTGGATTGAGTGTCACACCCAATCCCCCAATATATATTTTTAAAGTCTACAGGGCGAATGATGATTCTTTCTACGAGTGTTTACCATTTTCTTCTATCATTAATTTGATCTACTTCACATGTTACAGTGTATACTTTATGTTTAGACATTCATTTGCTACTATTCTTTATTTTCTGGGATTTTTGTTGATTTCTTGAACTGTTACGTTAAGACTGTGGCTTTCAGCGCTAGCTATGTGAATAAAAATAGATATCCAACCTAAAATGGACAAAACAGTAGAGGTTTGAGTAGACCATTCTTTGTTATGACAGGCCTATTCCTGCCAGGGCCTGTGGTGGTGACTCATAGTGCTGATAGGGCAGCCAGCAATAATCACCTTGCTGGGCAAACCATTCTTTGCTTCCACTTAATGAGCTGGCCAGGATACAGTGAGCAGAATTAAAAAGAGCCGAACTAAAAAAAAAGTCTGAACCAAAAGGCCAATTATTCCTCAAACTTGGACAGTAACTGCTCATTGCCAAGATTAGCAGTAGCAGAGATGTGGCCTCTAAATCTGAACAGCAAGTCAGTTCCAATATGGCTAATCAATCCAGGGCTTGGGCTCCAAGCCCTACCCAGCATTCAACTCCCGCCTGACACTCCCAGCCCCTCCCTCTTGTATACTGCAGCATCCAGTGCATCACTGCTACTGATACAAACAGAGCAGAGAGAGGGACAGGGGGATGGAGAGGGAGGGAGATGAGAGAGAGAGCATAAATGCCTCACTGCTGTAGTCACATCACATCCCATTGAAAAGCAGGCTGTGGAAACAAATGCAAAAAACCCCTGAGAAAACAGTGGACGTAGAGATTATGGCCCAGAGTGTCTAACCTCTGCTCCATACAGTTCCCAGCCATGCTAATGTCCTTCTGGATCTTAGGGCTCTATTCAGTCTATATCTGAAGTGTTACTGATTGCGCAATAGAAATGTAAAGGTAATTTCTGATTGAGCCGACATATGCAGTGTTTACCATGAATGCAGTCGCCGACAATTTGGCAACATTGCCTTTAAATTTCAATCACGCTGTAACACTGAACATCCGCGATACGTATTGAATAGATCCCTTAGACTACTTAGTATGACTCTGCGGTAACATCAACAGTAAACAGTCCAGGGTCTTTGCCCATATTCCATACTAGGAGAGCACAGATGAAAAGCCTGATTTCTGATGCACACCCACACGGATTGGGTTACTAGTTCTAGTTACCAGTTACTAGTTACTAGTTCATAATGCATAACATAGGTACAAGAATCAGAATTCAAAAAGAAGGTGATGGTTGAATCTTGTTTGCAGGGATTTTTTACAAGGCTAATTTTAGGCTAATAATGACTTCACAAATCAGTGCTAATACAGTTCCTGGTTGTATGAGTTGGGTTTAATGAAGATGTTATATAATTACTTTTACGAGCAAGTAGCTAATTAGGTTAGTGTGTATTCCCCCTGCTTTTAGCAAAGATGCAATAGTTTCATTGGTGTTGAGAGGGCTTGTAGCATCGCTGTGTTCAATAAAGTATGTGTCTGTCATTCTGTGTGCACATGACTGTGTTACTGTAAGGTAGTCAACCATTAAATAGAGCTGGACCTTAGCTGACATTTTAACAAAGAACGTACTATCAAAATGGCACCTTGTCAGTCAAAGATATATATGTTCAGTGGTTCCAAGTGAGTCATTTGTACTCTGGTGATTTAAATAAATAAACATAGGCAATTGAAGTACATTAGTTGGATATTTTTTTAATAATTTATGGGGGGGGGGGGGGGGGGTGCACCATTCATGTCAGTAGCCCAGAAGGAAAGACAAATAAGGAGCATTGTATAATATATGTATTCTGGAGGTGATATGGGAAGGGGAGAAAATATTGAGAACATTTACATCTTCATTTAGTAGATTATCAGAATAAAACCTACAGTAATAGTAAAGTCATGTGGTACCAAACCATTAACATTATAGAATTAGAAACCAACCGGAGAAGTAAGACAGTGAGAGCATGTAGGAGACAACATCTGCCATCACCACCCTCCTATGATGAACAATCATTAAACAATGTTCACTCCACCGGGATCACAGCTAAACAATCAGGCACCAGTGATCACACACACAGCTATTCACAGACCGTAGCTAAACAGATGATTCATCTGCTTGTGAATGATTGAAAATGCTATACCCCATCTCTAGCTGTCCCAATCTGTTGGCAATGAGATGATCTGAGATCTGTGGTCTTTGTTTACTCAGTCACCTGCTCCCCAGGGCCACCCGCACAGCACAGTGTGCCTCTGGCTCCCTGATGAGCCAATTGTCCACAGCATACAGTAATTGCAGCTCTCTGCCAAGTGCTTCATTGCTTAATAAGTGCCAAGACCATTCCATAGTGTGCTGCGCTGTTGTGCTTTGTGCTCTTTCCTAGCGAAAGCTTGGCATCAACAAGAGCCCTGAAATGCTGAGCTTTCAGAATGGCTCTAGAAATACTGGGTAATAAGAGGACGTCTTCTGTACATATACAAAGCGTGCAACTCATTTCAAAGTTGTGGCAATTCAATCTTGATGGAAGTAAGAAGCAACTGATCGAAGTAAAATCTCGACAACCCAAAACAGAGGTACAGTATGTGCTGGCACATACTACGTCATTGTAGTGCTCGTTCTCAACTAACATCAAGGCGGTGACCCGTTCCTGTAGGTTCATGCTCTACAAAATTCGCAGAGTACGACCCTGCCTCACGCAGGAAGCGGCGCAGGTCCTAATCCAGGCACTTGTCATCTCCCGTCTGGATTACTGCAACTCGCTGTTGGCTGGGCTCCCTGCCTGTGCCATTAAACCCCTACAACTCATCCAGAACGCCGCAGCCCGTCTGGTGTTCAACTTTCCCAAGTTCTCTCACGTCACCCCGCTCCTCCGCTCTCTCCACTGGCTTCCAGTTGAAGCTCGCATCCACTACAAGACCATGGTGCTTGCCTACGGAGCTGTGAGGGGAACGGCACCTCCGTACCTTCAGGTTCTGATCAGGCCCTACACCCAAACAAGGGCACTGCGTTCATCCACCTCTGGCCTGCTCGCCTCCCTACCTCTGAGGAAGTACATTTCTCGCTCAGCCCAGTCAAAACTGTTCGCTGCCCTGGCACCCCATTGGTGGAACAAACTCCCTCACGACGCCAGGTCAGCGGAGTCAATCACCACCTTCCGGAGACACCTGAAACCCCACCTCTTTAAGGAATACCTAGGATAGGATAAAGTAATCCTTCTAACCCCCCCCCTTAAAAGAGTTAGATGCACTATTGTAAAGTGGTTGTTCCACTGGATATCATAAGGTGAATGCACCAATTTGTAAGTCGCTCTGGATAAGAGCGTCTGCTAAATGACTTAAATGTAAATGTAAATGTAAAAGTGCTCATTATTTCACAATTCTGTTTTGGGGGAAAAGTTCACGTATTAACTACCTGTATATATTCAAGATTGTATTTATAGTCACGTTTATATTCCTGTAATCAGACCTTTATTGATTGATTCAATCCTCTGCACCGCCAAATTCCTGTCTGGCACCATGTATCATTTTCTCTGAAGGTTGTCATAGTCGAATAACTGACACTTATCTTAAGGGTAAGGAGACTTCCTATGATTCATTCTGTCGTTTTTGAGCAGAGCCTCTCCTTCAGAAGACTAATTGGACTGCCTGTCATGCCGGTGATTGTGAAAAGGGCTGATCAGGGCATTGTACATCCATCTGTCTGCCTACACTGTGTATACTTATGTTTGACCTTGGAGGGTTTAATGTAATTTCAGAAGGTTTGACTCCTCTTTAACTTCCATCTGTTTGACTGGCAAAAACATGCCGCTTCAAATTGTTCTACGCTTTCAATAAAACTATTTATCAACAATAAATAAGATCAGTCGTAGACAACATTGTGTGATGAGGTTAATGTTACTTTCCTGTTGGAAAATTAAACTTTCTGCTACTGCTACTATTCTACTGTTGCTTCTAGTACTGTACAACCACACATTGCAATCTTCAGAGAATGGATGTTTTTGATTAAATTGCAGAGGCCTGGAAAATATAATGGGGGAAATATTTTTTGTCAACATGTATTAAATTGGCAGTCAGGTTTGACAGTATGAATCCTATTTTACTCATTCCAAAATAGTATTTTCCATATTTATTACACATGCCAATGATAATATGTAAATAAATAGATTAACTTAATCAATAGCTATAGATGTAGTACGTCTAGGCCTGCTTGTGAATGATTTCATTTGTTTGGGATAAAGCTCTGTGCTTCTCCCAGCAGTGAGATATTTAGAATCAGCACCCGAATGGAATCGGATGATGGCAGCCAGGGATTACAGCAGAGGACGAGGAAATCAGACATCAGAAACCACCCACATCCCGACTACTAGACGGACATACTGTATCATGTTAGGGAATACCCTTCACTATACACTGAAACATACAGATGTTTATACTTTTTATATACATTAGTCTGATGTCACATCCAGTACATTTCAGTGTTAGAGGAAATGATTTGTGGTGCTATGAGAATTATCAGACTGTACTGTGCGCTTCCCAAACAATCCATCTGGAGTCTATGGCTAGCGACTGCCCTGGATTATCAACGGACAATTTGAATGCCGGCGAATTGGCAGTACTCCTGAATTATATTATTAACTTAAAATCACTTTTATGGGATAAAAATCCAATGTACCAGATTGTGCAGAGTCATGGTTCATATTTGAGCTGCTTCATTCATGTTCAATTTGTGATACCCACAATTAAGACTGGTTTGAATATTATTCAATCTCTTAAATCCTGGTACTCTAAAAGCTAAAACAAAATAGGATTGAACCATCTTTCCACAGTAGCTTCTCTAAGAGAAGGACAATATCACAGAACATTTGTAGCACCATAATTGTGGAGTATTAATATGGAGTTGGTCCCCCCTTTAATGCCATAACAGCCTACACTCTTCTGGGAAGGCTTTCCATTAGATGTTGGAACATTGCTGCGGAGACTTGCTTCCGTTCAGCCACAAGAGCATTAGTGAGGTCGGGCACTGATGTTGGGTGATTAGGCCTGGCTCACAGTCGGCATTCCAATTCATCCCAAAGGTGTTTGATGGGGTTGAGGTCAGGGCTCTGTGTAGGCCAGTCAAGTTATTCCCCACCTATCTCAACAAACCATTTCTGTGTGGATCTTGCTTTGTGCACAGGGCCATTGTCATGCTGAAACAGGAAAGAACCTTCCCCAAACTGTTGCCACAAAGTTGGAAGCACATAATTGTCCAGAAAATCATTGTATGCTATAATTTAAGATTGTTTTTTATTATATGTTATTGTGTTAACTCAATGTTATTGTGTTGTTTGTGTTGCAGTGTGGAGCTGGACTTCAAGCAGCAGGAGGACAAGTTACAGCCCCTGATTAAGAGACTGTGTCCCTTGGACAACTCTCAATACCCTGCTCTGCCTTACCCCCACGAGGTGTTCACTTCAACCCCCAAACGCAAGTCCAAGACAGAGTCCAAAAAGCATGGTCGCTGGAAACTCTGGTTCCTTTAACTTAGGGAAGAACTTGGCTTTTGGACTGGCCTTTTGGATCTGTTTTTACACATCTACTATCTTCCCTCAAAGGGATCTATCACAACAGTAGATGTTCTGCTCCAGGGAACGGATAATCTGATAACAGTAAATCATCTAAATCAGGATTCTCAGTTGGAACTGCACTGGAAATCAATGGGTGATTTTTTTTTAAATGATCTTAGCTCATGGAGGTTTAGAGTCTGCCAAGTCTTCAGTTTTTGGTTCAAAACCGGAGAAGGTCAACTTATACCCTGGCTAAAGGTTAGCAGAACTACATGGTGAGACTGGATATATTTTTGTCATCATGAAAGGTAGCCCACAATATGAAGATGGATATTATTTATTTACTGGGCAAATGTTTCTCACACTTTTTAAAAATGATTTCCAATGGCACACCTTTTTGGTCTCTGCTTGACAAAAAGAGGAATCCCCATGTGGAAGGCCTGTTTCTCTAAAAATATACTTTAATCGTACATCAGCCTGTTGGAAAAGCACAAACTTTTTGAGACTGAGAACATCATGGAAGAAGACGTTATATACAGTACATTACACTATATTAGTGAACCGACTCTACATGAACCCTTCTTGCCTCTTCTCTCCGGTCTTGACAGAGCCCAGTTACTCTCTCTCCCCTTTCTTTCCCTTTCTCTCTTTCCCTTTTTCTGTCTGTCTCGCTCTCTCTCTTTCTCTGCACACAGACATGCACTTCAGGAGTATGTAAAGGAAGATTGGGATATATGGGATCCTAGACTGCTTTGTTTTTTTAGAAACAGGATATAGTCAAGGTTATAGTTCTCCTCGAAGCTGTTCTAATCCATCAATGTGCATAAATAGGTGTTGAATCCAAGCTTTGACTATTGCATATAGAAAAAAATATAGACTTATTTTAACATATTAAAGTTTGTTGATTATATTATATAACACATTAAAGTTTCTTATTACTGTGTTGTTCAACATGCAGCAGACTACTTTATGAAAATATTATTGAATTTCAGTTGAAAAAGTAAGCATGGTTTTGACACTTCTTTCTCAATTCACATGCACCAAGCTGTCATTGCCTTTCACTTACACATAGGTTAACATCTCACTAACTTACTCTAACCCACAGAAAGGAAATGTACTGTAAGGACAAGACGAAATGCATCACTATTCTCTCTGGAATATGCATTTCACATTATAAACTGGGTGGTTCGAGCCCTGAATGCTGATTGGCTGACAGCCGTAGTATGTCAGACCGTATACCATGGTTATGACAAAACATTTATTTTTACTGCTCTTATTAGGTTGGTAACCAGTTTAAAATAGCAATAAGGCACCTCGTGGCTTCGTGGTCTATGGCCAATGTACCACGGCTAAGGGCTGTATCTAGGCACTCCGTGTTGCGTTGTGTGTAAAGAACAGCCCTTAGCTGTGGTATAATGGCCTTATTGCTTAATTCTAACTCACTTGGCTCAACTGATCATCATCACAGACCATATGGTCCTTCACGTGATGCCATAATTCTGCAACTCACCAATAATTTTGATTAACATTGATCAGCACCGAACACCTTTGATTACTATCTCCTATATGATTACATTAGGGGTGAAATCAACTCACGACCCAGAAGAAGCAATCCATGCACTGAACGTACAACAATAAAGAAGGGCTATTTACAGTATACATAAGCATGTAGGGTATTCAATCTTTATATTTCTAGGCCTTTGACGAATAGTGACTTTGGATCAGATGGATTCATTTGATGTAGCAACTTAAACCATCCACTTATTGCACCTAATATTTATGGATGATAATTTCAATCTCACATAAAAAAGTCACACTGACAGCAAGTGATTCAATCACACATGTGTTCTTCTTGACTGGGTTACCAAGTCCTTCAATATTACTGTACAGATGTAGGAAACTAATTTGAGCCAGTTTGCTACTGAAGGAAAATACACCTGCAGAAACAGGCAATGTGAATTATTATGTGGATTATAATTAATAATTTTTTTTGTCTGGGTTGATAGATTTTTCATTAGGGCAAATCAAGTCTGACATTTTAAAGTGGAAATTACAAACTTTAGAAGCCTTTTTAAACCTCAAATACACAACAAGTGTACATTTCTTGCTGTGCAGGAAAGTTCTCCGCAACAAAACAGTGATCAAATTAAGAGCCTACATCTGTAGCATATTGAAGGACAGACACATAGCTATACCTTAAGGAAGTGCAATTCATTGATTTGCAATATTATGCATTTTGTACTGTTTTTACCTTAAAACAAACACATTTTCAATAAAACCAATATAATTATATGAGGTGTGCTGACATTATTCTAAGGTATACTATGTGAATTGCAAGGCAGTGACAATATGATACAACACAATGTTGACGGAACATACAGTCGAAGTCGGAAGTTGACATACACTTAGGTTGGAGTCATTCAAACTCGTTTTTCAACCACTCCACAAATTTCTTGTTAACAAACTATAGTTTTGGCAAATCGGTTAGGACATCTACTTTGTGCATGACACAAGTAATTTTTCCAACAATTGTTTACAGACAGATTATTTAACTTACTGTATCACAATTCCAGTGGGTCAGAAGTTTACATACACTAAGTTGACTGTGCCTTTGAACAGCTTGGAAAATTACGGAAAATTATGTCATGGCTTTAGAAGCTTCTGATAGGCTAATTGACATCATTTGAGTAAAATGGAGGTGCACCTGTGGATGTATTTCAAGGCCTACCTTCAAACTCAGTGCCTCGTTGCTTAACATCATGGGAAAATCAAAAGAAATCAGCAAAGACCTCAGAAAATAAATTGTAGAACTCCCAAAGTTTGGTTCATCCATGGGAGCAATTTCCAAACGCCTGAAGGTACCACGTTCATCTGTACAAACAATAGTACGCAAGTATAAACACCATGGGACCCCGCAGCCGTCACACCGCTCAGGAAGGAGACGTGTTTTGTCTCCTAGAGATGAACGTATTTTGGTGCAAAAAAAGTGCAAATCAATCACAGAACAACAGCAAAGGACCTTGTGAAGGTGCTGGAGGAAAGAGGTACACAAGTATCTATATCCACAGTAAAATGAGTCCTATATCGACATAACCTGAAATGCCGCTCAACAAGGAAGAAGCCACTGCTCCAAAACCGCCATAAAAATGCCAGACTGCGGTTTGCAACTGCACATGGGGACAAAGATTGTACTTTTTGGAGAAATGTCCTCTGGTCTGATGAAACAAAAATAGAACTGCTTGGCCATAATGACCATCGTTATGTTTAGAGGAAAAAGGGTGAGGCTTGTAAGCCAAATAACACCATCCCAACTGTGAAGCACGGGGGTGGCAGCATCATGTTGTGGGGGTACTTTGCTGCAGGAGGGACTTGTGCACTTCAAAAAATAGATGGCATCGTGATGAAGAAAAATGCTGTGGATATATTGAAGCAACATCTCAAGACATCAGTCAGGAAGTTAAAGCTTGGTCGCAAATGGGTCTTACAAATGGACAATGACCCCAAGCATACTTCCAAAGTTGGGGCACAATGGCTTAAGGATAATAAAGTAAAGCTATTGGAGTGGACATCACAAAGCCCTGACCTCAAACCTATTGAAAATATGTGCGATCAAGGAGGTCTACAAACCTGACTCAGTTACACCAGCTCTGTCACGCTCAACTTTTTGTGGGAAGCTTGTGGAAGGCTACCCGAAATGTTTGACTCAAGTTAAACAATTTAAAGGCAATGCTGCCAAATACTAATTGAGTGTATGTAAACTTCTGACCCACTGGGAATGTGATGAAAGAAATAAAAGCTGAAATAAATAATTCTCTCTACTATTATTCTGACATTTCACATTCTTAAAATAAAGTGGTGGTCCTAACTGACCTAAGACAGGGACTACATACAGTATTTAGACCATCTGAGAACCAATTGGTACATCAACATGCTACTGTACAGCTCCTAATCCATGCTCCCTTCCCTGTCTTGTTGATAAAGACTCCTAGCATGAACAGGGCTCAGCTGCAGTGTTGGATTTCTTTGAGGTCTGCCTAGTCACTCTCGGAAGTCTCTCTCTCTCTCTCTTTCTCTAAATGTGATTGGCTCACTCTCTGGCAGGGCCACAACTGGCATGCCCTGAGGTTGGCCAGTTTCCAGCCTGCCACTTGCTGCCCAGATGCCGTCAGCTTGGACGACTAAACTCAAGGGTGTAATTTCCCTCTCTCTACCTTCCTATATCGCTCCATCCCTCACTTCCCCCAGCTACAGTAGAGTGAAACCATGGTTACCATGGTGAAACAGGTTAGATCATTGACACAAGCTCAGTGGCTCAGGTCCCTAAGAACCATTATAGTGTCTGAGTTAAGCTGGGCTTTTTTACGTGTCACCTTTCCAAGCAAAAACAAAATGGAATAGAAAATCGCCCTTCATCATCCACATCCCCACAACTGGAGGATAACGTCGGGCAATGATGACATGTCTGCCCATCCTCGCTCTATCCACTACCGGGATATCTAGGGCTCTATTCAATCAGATCTGCTTTAGCCGACATACGCATAGCGGCTGTTTTTACAGGTTCAGAGGTAGAATTACGTTAGAGCTGTCCAATCCACAATTGGCTCCTGGCATTATACCTTAAGCAAACATTGCCATTGGCTGCACAGAGTCGCATTGAGAGAAATCCCATAGAGCCATTACAAGTTTGAACACCGTAATGTGAAATGTAATTTAGGGATATTTTTTACAGTCAGCATCACTCCATCAAGGGAAATATAGTATTCTTTCTAACAAGGACATCTACATATATTTCAGGATGTTGTGTATCCCTGGAAATAATCAGAATTAATGTATACATTACAGTTTTGAAAATATGGCTTTTTAGGGAGGATAAATTGATCCGCGGGACAGGGTAAATTCATCCGCCAACAAATTTCTGTACTGACTAAAATATGACCCCTAACTGTTTAAAACCTTATTTCCCCAAAACAATTAAACACTATCGCTTTTTGGTCTTTTACATTTTTTAAAGCATATTTTAACACAGGCAAAACTTTTAACATAAGCCATGCACTTTAATTTGCTCAACTTGCCATTGACTCAGCCATTGGCTCAACTTACCCGAAGGCAAACATTTTGACTATATTAACCCACACAGCTACAAGGATGCACATTCATGCTAGGTTCAGGACCTCATATTGAAGTTTATAGAGACCCAAGCTGAGGTATAGAACAAGCTTAATGTTATCTACTTTGGTTTAAATACAAGCATCATGAAACCTCAACACAATAAATAAATTAATTTGACTTGGTGAAATCAGTTATTGGGATCAAACTTCCTTGCCACTTTTCCCATGTGGTTTCTTCCTTCACAGACTCGATGAAATTATGACCGCTTCCTAATTATTCGGTCAAATTATGCATTTTGTGTATGGTTTCAATTTTAGCGTAATTATTTCTATAGCTTACACTTTCTTGTTCTGGACTTCTGACGCGAGTAGGATGGGTGTGGTTTTGTGACAATGATCAAGAGCAGCGGCTCACCAATTTGACAGCTCCAATGCAGTTACACCTCAAACACCTCCAAAACATCAGCTAGGAGGGTGTCGGCTATCGCCGGTTAACGCTTGATCTAATTGTCACGATCGTGTGGTGGATTGACGGACCAAAATGCAGCTTTTGGAAAATATGCCATCTTCTTTTATTAAACACGAACGAAGATGAACACGACACAAAAACACTTTACAAACTAACAAAATAACAAAACGACCGTGAAGCTACAAACGTTGTGCACAAACATACAGGCTACTAACGTTCTTACATAGACAATTACCCACAATTAATGAGAGCCTATGGCTACCCTAAATAAGGCTCCCAATCAGAGACAACCGACATCAGCTGTCTCTAATTGGGAACTCATTCAGGTAACCATAGACTCTTCTAGATCACTCACCAACATAGACAACGCTAGAACTCTACACTAAACACAAAACCATATCTTACACCCCATAACCCCTTTACCAAATAAACACCCAACACCAACAAAACATAAACATTACCCATGTCACACCCTGACCTAACTAAATAATAAAGAAAACCAAATAATACTAAGGCCAGGGTGTGACATAACCCCCCCCTTGAGGCGCGAACTCCGGGCGCACCATACACAGTCTAGGGGAGGGTCTGGGTGGGCTCCCCTCCACGGTGGCGGCTCCGGCTCTGGTCGTAGTCCCCTCGTCACCACAGTACCTAAACACCTCCTAGGCTTTCTCCAAACGACCCCCCTCCACATTAACCCCA
Organism: Salvelinus fontinalis; assembly: GCF_029448725.1. NCBI lineage: Eukaryota > Metazoa > Chordata > Actinopteri > Salmoniformes > Salmonidae > Salvelinus > Salvelinus fontinalis. The sequence goes on from NC_074665.1 coordinate 52,848,795, forward strand.
TTGCATTCAGGGGAAGTTCCGGACTAAGGGGCAATACCAAGGTAAGAGGCAGTACCAGGGTCAGGGGCAGTACTAGGGTCAGGGACAGTACCAGGGTCAGGGGCAGTACCAGGGTAAGGGGCAGCACCAGGGTAAGGGGCAGCACCAGGGTAAGGGGCAGCACCAGGGTAAGGGGCAGCTCCGGACTGAGGAATGGCAGCTCCAGACTGAGGGACTGCCGCTCCGGACTGAGGGACTGCAGCTCCGGACTAAGGGACGGCAGCTCCGGACTGAGGGACTGCAGCTCCGGACTGAGGGACAGCCCATGGCTGGCTGACAGATCTGGCTGCTCATGGCTGGCTGACTGATCTGGCTGCTCATGGCTGGCTGACGGATCTGGCTGCTCATGGCTGGCTGACGGATCTGGCTGCTCATGGCTGGCTGACGGATCTGGCTGCTCATGGCTGGCTGACGGATCTGGCTGCTCATGGCTGGCTGACGGATCTGGCTGCTCATGGCTGGCTGACGGATCTGGCTGCTCATGGCTGGCTGACGGATCTGGCTGCTCATGGCTAGCTGACGGATCTGGCTGCTCATGGCTAGCTGACGGATCTGGCTGCTCATGGCTAGCTGACGGATCTGGCTGCTCATGGCTAGCTGACGGATCTGGCTGCTCATGGCTAGCTGACGGATCTGGCTGCTCATGGCTAGCTGACGGATCTGGCTGCTCATGGCTAGCTGACGGATCTGGCTGCTCATGGCTAGCTGACGGATCTGGCTGCTCATGGCTGGCTGACGGATCTGGCTGCTCATGGCTGGCTGACGGATCTGGCTGCTCATGGCTGGCTGACGGATCTGGCTGCTCATGGCTGGCTGACTGATTTGGCTGCTCCTGTCTGGTTGGCGGCTCTGGCAGATCCTGTCTGGTTGGCGGCTCTGGCAGATCCTGTCTGGTTGGCGGCTCTGGCAGATCCTGTCTGACGGACGGCTCTAGCGGCTCCTGTCTGGCTGGCGGCTCTAGCGGCTCCTGTCTGGCGGACGGCTCAGTGGGCTCATGGCAGACGGGCGGCTTTGCAGGCTCATGGCAGACGGGCGGCTTTGCAGGCTCATTGCAGACGGATGGCTCAGATGGCGCTGGGGAGACGGATGGCTCAGATGGCGCTGGGGAGACGGATGGCTCAGATGGCGCTGGGGAGACGAGCAGTTCAGTCAATGCTGTGCAGACGGCAGATTCCTGCCGGCTGAGGCGCACTGTAGGCCTGGTGCGTGGTGCCGGGACTGGTGGCACCGGGCTGGGGACACGCATCTCAGGGCTAGTGCGGGGAGCAGCAACAGGACGCACAGGACTCTGGGGACACACAGGAGGCTTGGTGCGTGGTTTAGACACTGGTGGTAAAGGACTGGAGACACGCACCATATAGCTAGTGCGTGGAGGAGGCACTGGTGGTACTGGGTTGGGGCGGGGAGGTGGCGCCGGAAATACCGGACCGTGCAGGCGTACTGGCTCCCTTGAACGCCGAGCCTGCCCAACCTTACCTGGTTCTATGCTCCCCGTCGCCTGACCAGTGCGGGGAGGTGGAATAACCCGCACCGGCCTATGTAGGCGAACCGGGGACACCATGCGTAAGGCTGGTGCCATGTACGCCGGCCCGAGGAGACGCACTGGTGACCAGATGCGTTGGGCCGGCTTCATGACATATGGCTCAACGCTCAGTCTAGCCCGGCCGATACGTGGAGCTGCAATGTACCGAACCGGGCTATGCACGCGTACAGGAGACACCGTGCGCTCTACTGCGTAACACGGTGTCTGCCCGTACTCCCGCTCTCCACGGTAAGTACAGGGAGTAGGCGCAGGTTTTCTACCTGACTTCGCCACCCTCCCTTTAAGGCCCCCCCCAAGAAATTTTTGGGGTGTACTCACGGGTCTCCAGCCTTGTCTCCGTGCTGCCTCCTCATATCGCCTCCTCTCGGCTTTCGCTGCCTCCAGCTCTTCACGAGGGAGGCGATATTCTCCAGGTTGTGCCCATGGATCTTCTTCCAATTCCTCCTCCCAACTCCAGAGATCCTGTGTAGGTATGTCCTGTTGCCGCCTTCCATGCCGCTTGGTCCTATGGTGGGTAATTCTGTCACGATCGTGTGGTGGATTGACGGACCAAAATGCAGCTTTTGGAAAATATGCCATCTTCTTTTATTAAACACGAACGAAGATGAACACGACACAAAAACACTTTACAAATTAACAAAATAACAAAACGACCGTGAAGCTACAAACGTTGTGCACAAACATACAGGCTACTAACGTTCTTACATAGACAATTACCCACAATTAATGAGAGCCTATGGCTACCCTAAATAAGGCTCCCAATCAGAGACAACCGACATCAGCTGTCTCTAATTGGGAACTCATTCAGGTAACCATAGACTCTTCTAGATCACTCACCAACATAGACAACGCTAGAACTCTACACTAAACACAAAACCATATCTTACACCCCATAACCCCTTTACCAAATAAACACCCAACACCAACAAAACATAAACATTACCCATGTCACACCCTGACCTAACTAAATAATAAAGAAAACCAAATAATACTAAGGCCAGGGTGTGACACTAATTGAATCTAGTCATAAAGGCTACTGGATAAGGGAAGACCTCTCAAACTGCGTACCTATGTTTAGAGTTGAAATGTGAAGCAATGCTGAGGCATGTTGCCAACTGCAGTTTACCACATCAGTAAAGGATTTGTATTGGCATCAGCCAGGTCTCCTATCCTGTTAGTGTCCTGTGTACATCACAGTAACATTCACTTTCAATCTCTTTTACCAAGCCGACCCAGTACCGTGACCACTACTGCACAGAGATAACCATAACACACATCAGTGAATTAACATTATTTTTGGGGGGCCATTTGAGACCACATACAAAAGCATGGCTGGTAAATCCATGTGGTCTATCTACTGTACGCCAGCCTACATCACACCGAAGGGTTTCTACTCAAGCATAGAATCCCTTAATCTATGAATCCCATAACTACTGGCAGGTTAAGATGCACTTTGGGTAGATTTGAAGCCCCACAATGGAAGTAACAAGGCAAAGAAGTTTACAATTCAAGACCTATGACAGAAACCACCACTATAGTGTCACACAACAAAGCATCAATATTTTCCATTTCTGTCTGGTATGCTTTTTAAAATTTGTATTTAACCTTTATTTAAGTTCTTAAGTTAAGAACACATTCTTATTTACAATGACAGCCTACCAGGGAACAGTGCATTGTTCAGGGGCAGAATGACAGATTTTTTACCTTGTCTGCTCAGGGATTTGATCCAGCAACCTTTCTGTTACAGGCCCAACACTCTAACCCCTAGGCTACCTGCCGCCACCCTTATGCTAGTGTGGAGATGAATGTCTTAGGTTGTCATTTTTCCACAACCATAAAGTTGTGTTGTTAGGTCATAAATAACTGGCATATAAAGCATTTAACTGTGTCGGCTTAGTTGATGGCACTTCATCGTTTGCTTGGCTATTCCTAGTAAAGTAGATCATTTTACACAAATGCACCAGGCAGTGTCGGAAGTGAGTCGGCCCTTGCCAGAACTTGATTTCCAACTAGTTTGAGTCATAATATTTAGAAGAACTATGTAGTGTTTTAAGCAAGAAAACTGAAGTTATAGTCAAGCATTGGATGACACTGGAAACCGGCGGATCCAGGCCACTGCCCTTCCTAAAGAGTATATGTGATGCCACCCAGAGAGCACTGATCTCACAGACATGACTCACACAGTCAACACTGATAAGGATACATCACTATATTTGTTACATATACAATATATACATATGTACAGCACCAGTCAAAAGTTTGGACACACCTACTCATTCAAAGGTTTTTATTTATATATATATATTTCTAATTTCTACATTGTAGAATAATAGTGAAGACATCAAAACTGTGAAATAACATATGAAATCATGTAATAACCAAAAAAGTGTTAAACCAATCAAAATATATTTTATTTTTGAGGTTATTCAAAGTAGCCACCCTTTGTCTTGATGACAGATTTGCACACTCTAAACATGCCTTAAAACAGCTTGGAAAATTCCCGAAAATTATGTCATGGCTTTAGAAGCTTCTGATAGGCTAATTGACATCATTTGAGTCAATTGGAGGTGTACCTGTGGATGTATTACTCAGTGCCTCTTTGCTTGACATCATGGGAAAATCAAAAGAAATCAGACCTCCACAAGTCTGGTTCATCCTTGGGAGCAATTTCCAAACGCCTGAAGGTACCACGTTCATCTGTACAAACAATAGTATGCAGTATAAACATCATGGGACCACGCAGTCATCATACCGCTCAGGAAGGAGACGCGTCCTGTCTCCTAGAGATGAACGTACTTTGGTGCAAAAAGTGCAAATCAATCACAGAACAACAGCAAAGGACCTTGTGAAGATGCTGGAGGAAAGAGGTACACAAGTATCTATATCCACAGTAAAATGAGTCCTATATCGACAAGGAAGAAGCCACTGCTCCAAAACTGCCATAAAAATGTCAGACTACGTTTTGCAACTGCACATGTGTCACGATCGTCATGGGAAGAAGTGGACCAAAGGGCAGCATGGTACGTGTTCATTCTATTTATTTATTTTTTATTTATGTATTTATTTATTTAATGAACACCGACAACAACAAAACAAAATACGAACGTGACGTTCTGCAGGGCAAAATAACAACCATGGCAAAAATAAGAACCCACAAATGAAAGAGGGAAAAAGGACTGCCTAAGTATGATTCCCAATCAGAGACAACGATAGACAGCTGCCTCTGTTTGGGAACCACACTCGGCCAAAAACAAAGAAATAGAAAACATAGAAATAAAGAAACTAGAATGCCCACCCTAGTCACACCCTGGCCGAACCATAATAGAGAATAAAAACCTCTCTATGGCCAGGGCGTGACAACATGGGGACAAAGATCGTACTATTTGGAGAAATGTTCTCTCGTCTGATGAAACAAAAATAGAACTGTTTGGTCATACTGACCATCGTTATGCTTGGAGGAAAAAGGTGGAGGCTTGCAAGCCAAAGAACACCATCCCAACTGTGAAGCACAAGGGTGGCAGATTCATGTTGTGGGGGTGCTTTGCTGCAGGAGGGACTGGTGCACTTCACAAAATAGAAGGCATCATGAGGTAGGAAAATTATGTGGATATATTGAAGCAACATCACCCAAGTTAAAGCTTGGTCGCAAATAGGTCTTCCAAATGGACATGACCCCAAGCACACTTCCAAAGTTGTGACAAAATGGCTTAAGGTCAACAAAGTCAAGGTATTGGAGTGGCCATCACAAAGCCCTGACCTCAATCCCATAGAAAATTTGTGGGCAAAACTTAAAAAGCGTGTGAGAGCAAGGAGGCCTACAAACCTGACTCAGTTACATCAGTTCTGTCAGGAGGAATGGGCCAAAATTCACCCAACTTATTGTGGGAAGCTTGTGGAAGGCTACCCGAAATGTTTGACTCAAGTTAAACAATTTAAAGGCAATGCTACCAAATACTAACTGAGTGTATGTAAACTTCTGACCCACTGGGAATGTGATGAAAGAAATAAAAGCTGAAATAAATCATTCTCTCTACTATTATTTTGACATTTCACATTTTTAAAATAAAGTGTTGATCCTACCAGACGTAAGACAGGGAATTTTTACTAGCATTAAATGTCAGGAATTGTGAAAAACTGAGTTTAAATGTATTTGGCTAAGGTGTATGTAAACTTTCGAATTCAACTGTATGTTTTGGGCCACGGCAGAGAGATGGTAACTCTGCAGATCCACCAGGGCAGACCAACAGCAGTCATAGGACAAAGTCACCTAGAGGGGGACAGCCAGTCGTTGTCTCTATCAGCTGGCAGTGGGAAAGATGCTGTACATGGAGAGATGCAGAGGAGGAACGACCGAGGAGAAATTAGGAGAGTGAAGAGGTGAGATCAGAGGGGAGATACGCTTTGGTTAGAACCCAAATTGAAATATCACTGAAAATTCACTTGACTTTTATATAGAAAGAGAGGCTTATCTGGTCAAAATGGGGCCATACCAGCATTGTCGTCATGACAGATGCCCAGTAGAGCATCAAAGCATTGTATGGTGGAACTCTGTGCAGCACTTCCCCCTAACAACATCATTGATTAATCCCCCACACAGCAGCCCTCCTGAAGCATGGGGTTATCACTCCATCCACGACAGCACTATACAGTTACACTATATATCCAAAAGTTTGTGGACACCCCTTCAAATTAGTGGATTAGTCTTTTTCAGCCACACCCGTTGCTGTCAGGTGTATAAAATTGAGCACACAGCCATGACATCTCCATGGACAAACGTTGGCAGTAGAATGACCTGACTGAAGAGCTCAGTGACTATCAATGTGGCACAGTCATAGGATGCCACCTGTCTAGAAGCAACAATGGCTCAGCCATGAAGTGGTAGGCCACACAAGCTCAAGACCGGGACCGCTGAGTCCTGAAGCACGTAACGCGTAAAAATCATCTGTCTTTTGTTGCAACATTCACTACCAAGTTCCAAACTGCCTCTGGAAGCAACGTCAGCACAAGAACTGTTAGTCGGGAGCTTCATGAAATGCGTTTCCATGTCCGACCAGTCATATACAAGCCTAAGATCACCATGCGCAATGCCAAGCGCCAGCTAGAGTGGTGTAAAGCTCACTACCATTGGACTCTGGAGCAGTGAAGTGATGAATCACTCTTCACCATCTGGCAGTCCTACAGACATATCTGGGTTTGGCGGATGCCAGGATTACGCTACCTGCCCGAATGCATAGTGCCAACTGTAAAGTTTGGTGGAGGAGGAATAATGGTCTGGGGCTGTTTTTCATGGTTTGGGCTAGGCTCATTAGTTCCAGTGAAGAGAAATCAACGCTATAGCATACAATGACATTCTAGACAGTTCTGTGCTTCCAACTTTGTGGCAACAGTTTGGGGAAGGCCCTTACCTGTTTCAGCGTGACAATGCCCCCATGCACCTAGCGAGGTCCTTACAGAAATTGTTTGTTGAGATCCGTGTGGAAGAACTTGACTGGCCTGCACAAAGCCCTGATTTCAACCCCTGTGGGATGAATCTAGTGGAAAGCCTTCCCAGAAGAGTGGTGGCTGTTATAGCAGAAAAGGGGGAACCAAGTTCTTCGAAAAATGTCCCCCCCACCTCTAAAACCAAAGTTGCGCCCTTGCTGAAGAGATCACAAAGACAGAAAGAGACAGAAGGAGAAACAGGGTTACAATGAGAAAGTCAGAGAGATACAAAGTATGTGAGAGATACATAGATAGAGCCAGATAAAGAGAAAGAAAGACAGAGACACACATCTACTTTCCTGTATTCCTGAGCTAGCAACCCTCTCCATCAAGAGAAAGATCAGGAAGAAGCCTTTACAGGTTTCTCCCCCAGGGAAAGAGAACAGTGTATCCAAGTTCCTATATTCAAAACCACATGAATATTGCATGGAAACCACATAAAAACAGAACCGAAAACAGGAATTTACAGGAGATAAATTCAAATGTACTTGTCATGATAGTGTATCTGTCATATTCACCTAATCTTCATGTCCCTGAAATGACAAGTTTAAGAAAGAATGTCATTCAGTGGAGGCTCCTCAGAGGAGGAAGGGGAGGACCATCATCAGTGAAATTTCATTTTAAAAAAAAGGTGAAACATTAAAAAGTTATAATTTTTAAATAAAATTACATTAAATATATTCATATGTCACCAAATAAATGATTACATTATTTTTTTGCGATGAAGGTCTACAGTAACTTCAACAGCACTGTCTGTGGCAGCACCATGGTGCAGCCAGAGGACAGCTAGCTTCCGTCCTCCTCTGGCTACATTGACATCAATACTAAACCTCGGAGGCTCGTAGGCCTCACCGCTTTCCATAGAATACATGGTAATCATGACCACTTCCGGAGGACGTCCTCCAACCAATCAAAGCTTTTGCAGTATGAATTGACATCCAATCATATAAGTAGGATCAGAGAATGAACCTATTGAGTATTGGGATTATGCCACAGGGCATTATGGGGGTTCTATGTTGAGGATTTGGTTACATAGTTGGATAGAGATTAGGAGTGAAAGGTGATAGTTGAGCATTTTTTGGTTATTATTCAATTCAAATTAGTTTTTCAAATTACAGTAGACTGAATAGGTATATTATAAATAGTTTTATTGGTTTTAGAACTTTATTTTTATGTCCAGTTAGTGCAATTGCCTTGCTAACGTACCAGCGCGAATGTGCAGTTTTCTGCGCCAGAATGGTAAAATAACCAACGCTGCCGAAAATGTTGTGGACTTTTTGTTGAAGAACCCCTTTCATTCTCTGGCGTACACGGAAAAGGTGCGAATTAAAAGCGAGTGTCGACCTCCACCTGAGATCAGTTTCATGAAGAAAGATGAAAAGGTGAGGGCGTTTAATATCACCTGGTATCAAAAGTATAGCTGGTTAACAATGAGCCTTTCATCAAGCCGCCTGTATTACTGATCTTGCCTGCGCTTTTGAGCATGCAATAATTTGATTTTAGAGGACACGATGAGATGGAAAGTTCTTCCGACAAGGGCACCCTCAAGGAGCTTGCCGAGGTAATTGAACGTTACGATGCTTTACTTGCTGAACATATCAAACTTTCGACTGTCTTTTCTGGGATGTCGAAAACAATTCCGAATGATTTGATATCTTCCATCGCATCATCCATTAAAAGATTAAAGCAAGTTTGACGCAGCACATTTTTTCGTGTGTGCTCAAGTAGACTACACTTTCCTCCGGTATTTATTTAGCAAAGATGATAACACAAGACACAAGGAAAAACTCATGATGTAAATGTTGCAGCAGCCTAGGCTACACCTAAACATTAGAAATCTGAAATGGTGCATGGGATGAAGACAAGACTATTTTTCAGTCTAATCAACTGTAGGCTACTAATAAGAGCAGCTGCATACAGCCTATGCGCCATGTCCATCTGGTCAGGGTAAACTAATTGGTAACGTTATGTATTTATAGTCCATTTGTGTGTCAAGAGAAAATGTGAATGTGATCAAATGTAGTTTATATTCAAAATTGGGCTGGCTAGGCTGCCTATACCCTTTCAATTCAAAATGATTAACTGGAATGAACGAATCAACATAATAGTGATGACGGATGTGAGTAAATGTTTTACAAGGCCTACAGTTGCATAGGCCTGCATGATGCAGACATGCATAAAACAAGCTCAGCCCTGTGAGTTCTATTGTCTATCAGTTGTTGTATCTGTGTCTGGGTAGAGGAAATCCCCCTCCTAATCTAGTCTAAATGTAATTTATATGACAAGTATAAGGTTTCTGCAGTTGACAGGGTTTTCATCCCCCCCAGGGCCAGGAGTTTTTTTCAGTTTTTTAAAACCATGTGACCTGATTAGGATAAACTGGTCCCATCATATCCCATATAAAACCTTTTTACAACGGATTATTCACTGTCATACCTTATAGGGTCCAGAGTTTTCCTAGTTATGTTAACATGTAAGGAAAAACTGGATGATCAGGGCTTTATTCAGGAAAGTTTCTTGGGATACTTTGATGTGTCAAGTGGGCGAGATGCTGTGTTTGACTTTATGAATTTTGAGATGTCTGAATTGAAGTTTATAGAGAAAGTCATTGTCCAAACCTACGATGGCGCAGCTGTAATGGAATGTGTCTGCTATAAGTCCCCTCCTGTTCCCTGATTAAGAGGTGATGACTACTCCACTCCACTCCCATTGTCAACTCTCTTCTGACATGAACTGAAGCCACGTCTCATGTGCCCGCTCATCCACTGGCACATTGAACGTTTCCCCTCCAAGTACTGTGACTACCCCTATACATTTTCTCTAATTTCTGTATGTAGAGTCAATCACATACGCACACACAATCACACTATTACACACCAAATATTTTACTCCTTGCTTGGACTAACTCATTCTTAGCTCTTTTGTCTAACTGTGTAGTGTTTTGTGTTATTGTGTTTTGTCTTCCCAGTCAAATCCTGTCCTGCGCTGGTCAAGCCTCTGAACACCTCAACTCATGCCCTCATTCAATCACTGCTGTGGTCCCTTTCCAACACTGTAAGTAGCCCTCACATTCCTGTTCCCCACAATATGGTACTATAAATGTCTTCATTAAATGGTTTAGGTTAAAATAATTAGTCTTTGACGATTTTTGATACTATACTGTGGGTCACCCATCCTCCTCAATGTTTCTAGTCACCAGCCTCCACTGATGTCAATACGACTGTTTCCTAAACAGTACATGGTCCTGTGGTGTTAGTAGAATTGATGGTAGAGGATAAGGGTGTAGTGGCATTTTGGGTAGGGGTTGAAAGGAAAGTGTTCAAGGGGGTAGAGTTATGGGGTGTTGAGAGACCAGGGGGTAAGGTTCTAAGGCCCAGCTCACCCTGTAGGTCATTTAGTCTCCATTTGGCCAGAACAGAGTCTGCATAGGTCAGGATGGGGGGCAGGCCGAGTCTCTGGGAGACCAGCCAGTAGGGCAGAGCCAGCAATTTGGGGAGAGTTTAATCAACACAAACAATGCCAACAATCAATGAGACATAGTTCAAGTCTGAGGTTAAAGTTATGCTGAGCTGTTTTTTACCTGGGACAGCAGGTGTGGCACCTCCTGCCAGACATAGACCAAGGTGAGCCAGCCTCAGCTTCCGATGGTCCTTCAGGTGATGGGGACTCAGCACGGGCATCTGTTTACAACAATGTGTCTGTTAGTATGGGGTCTATCAGCAACACTGGGACAATCACAGACATCAGCATGGCCATCACAAGCCCAGACACATACAAAGTCACATCACCGCTGAAGCCAAAATCAACTGTATTTGATTGTTGACAGATACATGTGGTTTCTCACCTCTTTTACCAGGTGTCGTAGCTGATGTGTTTGGATGAGGGGTGTGAGGTTGCTGGCCAAGTCCATCCATACCCGGTAGTATTGTGGAAGGTTTGTCTAAAATGGGCAAAGGTCATACAACTAGATATGAGTGTACACTGATTTATTCTGTGCACTATACACAAAATAACAACGTTTTGTGCTCTAGATGTTCAAAAGTTCAAGCAAAATATATGTTTTTGGCTCTACAATCGGAATGTACTGTAAGTTAATAAGGTGTGATGGGATAAAAATATCTAAATTTGAGAGTAGAACTTGATCAAATGTTGACATTGAGCACACTCTTTCCCATGTAAGTCAGTAGAGACCAGAACATACCAACTGTCATGTGCTCACAGCTCAGTGTGTGCTGTAGGGAGAAAGATTGATTGGTGTCCATATAACATTAATCAAAGCAAACCTATTTATCAATTTTAAACCCTGGTAGCACATGGTATTTGTGGATCAAGAGTCACTGGAGGAAATACCATGGGTCACTGAGACTGAAAATAATTCCAACCTTCTCATATTATTGCTGCGGAATCTACAGACTGACATTACATGTGGAGGGAAGTAGGTCCTCTATGTTGCTTTTCATATCTCAAAACCAAAACCAGGCAGTTATTTGAAAGATGACTTAGGGGATCTAATTTGTAGAGAGCAGAGAAATCAAGCTTGCTTCATCAGCAAAACAAAACAGCCCTTAAAGGAAAATGTACCGATATTGTAATAAATAAAATGGCAACAGATGAAAACCTGAAGTCTCACCATTAATATACTTCTGTTAACAGTAATGGCAGTCATTTTGAGACATTTTCTGACAACACGCTGAACTCAAATGACATGTATAAAGTTTGAAAAAGATGCCTTACTGCTGGCTGCTGCAGGAGGAATCCAAACTCCTAAAACACAAAGAAACAGTCCAGGTCAATCTGCAGTGATGTGCTGGTGTAGCTTTACTGTATCTATGTAAATCTATCACTCACTTACACTTGATGTATTTACTATTATTGAACACATCCCTTTCATCATGATTTCTGACATTTTTAAGTCCAATCCTAGAATGCTGTGTACAATATCATGTGACACCAAGCAGTTCCTCAAATCTGGGATAGGATTTGTGTGCGTTTCCCAGAATTAGGAACCTTATGATTGTTACATTGGATTTAGATTAAAAATGAAAAGAGAGACAGCTTGTCAAGACTAGACTGAATTTTAAACCTGACCCAAACGACTTAAAAAGTCAAAGACATCCTTACAGCTCATGAAATAATAATGGACTGCTTCGGAACAGCAAGCTTTAAAAGCTAGCAGTCGCCCTGCCCCGCCCCCTTTGGTTACTATTGCAACCTCGGACAACAATTTCCCGGAAAGCCCAATTCCCCCTTCTGACCACTGGTGAAATCCCCTCACAATGATCTCAAACTGTGTTTCTAATACACAATTAAATTAAAAACAGACAACCCCTTGCTTATCTGGAAACGTAGGTATGTTGTGGTGGACTGTCATTACAATTGCTTCACGGAAACCTAGTAAAATTATGTTTAGTGTGGCTAGCCACGGAACGGTTCTGAATTCACTGTCAGTGTGCAGTCAACGCTATAACTAGGCAGGTTCTGTTAACACTAACTAAGCACGGAAAACCTGCCTAGTAAAAGCGTATTGGTGATTTCTCGAATATCATCAAAATAAATCAATCACGGCACAGTTTGACTCATTCAGCAGTTTTTGCCTGATTAAGTACAATACATTGGAAATTAATGTTGGAAGTTCAATTTATATTCCTAAACTTAAGTTGAAAATGATGTCGCTGCTTCCTGTTGACAAGACATTTTGATAATACCTCCCAAACAGTTTTAAAGTGTCCTAATCAATAACCAATATGCAAAAACAGTTTGATGTATTGAAAACATAAACATAAAATGTTCTCTCTACATATAATCTCAGCAAAAAAAAGAAATGTCTTCTCACTGTCAACTGTGTTAATTTTCAGCAAACTTAACATGTGTAAATATTTGTATAAACATAACAAGATTCAACAACTGAGACATAAACTAAACAAGTTCCACAGACATGTGACTAACAGAAATGGAATAATGTGACCCTGAACAAAGGGGGGGTCAAAATCAAAAGTAACAGTCAGGTCCTAGACGTGCTCAATGGGATTGAGATCCGGGCTCTTCGCTGGCCATGGCAGAACACTGACATTCCTGTCTTGCAGGAAATCACGCACAGAACGAGCAGTATGGCTGGTGGCATTGTCATGGTGGAGGGTCATGTCAGGATGAGCCTGCAGGAAGGGTACCACATGAGGGAGGAGGATGTCTTCCCTCTAACGTGCAGCATTGAGATGGCAGGCAATGACAACAAGCTCAGTCCGATGATGCTGTGACACACCGCCCCAGACCATGACGGACCCTCCACCTCCAAATCCATTCCGCTCCAGAGAACAGGCCACGGTGTAACGCTCATTCCTTCGACGATAAACGGGAATCCGACCATCATCCCTGGTGAGACAAAACCGCGACTCGTCAGTGAAGAGCATTTATTGCCAGTCCTGTCTGGTCCAGCGACGGTGGGTTTGTGCCCATAGACGACGTTGTTGCCTGTGATGTCTGGTGTGGACCTGCCTTCCAACAGGCTTACAACCCCTCAGTCCAGCCTCTCTCAGCCTATTGTGGACAGTCTGAGCACTGATGAAGGGATTGTGCGTTCCTGGTGTAACTCGGGCAGTTGTTGTTGCCATCCTGCACCTGTTCCGCAGGTGTGATGTTCGGATGTACCGATCCTGTGCAGGTGTTGTTACACGTGGTCTGCCACTGCGAGGACGATCAGCTGTCCGTCCTGTCTCCGTGTAGCTCTGTCTCAGGTGTCTCACAGTACGGACATTGCAATTTATTGCCCTGGCCACATTTGCAGTTCTCATGCCCCCTTGCAGCATGCCTAATTCATGTTCACACAGATGAGCAGGGACCCTGGGCATCTTTCTTTTGGTGTTTTTCAGAGTCAGTAGAAAGGCCTCTTTAGTGTCCAAAGTTTTCACAATCGTGACCTTAATTGCCTATCAACTGTAAGCTGTTAGTGTCTTAACGACTGTTCCACAGGTGCATGTTCATTAATTGTTTATGGTTCATTGAACAAGCATGGGAAACAGTGTTAAAACCCTTTACAATGAAGATCTGTGAAGTAATTTGGATTGTTATGAATTATCTTTGAAAGTCAGGGTCCTGAAAAAGGGATGTTTCTTATGTGCAGCAATAGTATTCATAATACTTGTTTTTTTTTTCACCAAAACCCCTGTTGTTTTGACAAGTGACAATAAATCACTCATCTATTATGGGGAGATGAGGTTGCACATCCTGTTATAACTAACACAGCTCAATCTGGGAATAATGTGTACATCACTGGTTAGAGCACAACATGCAGAAGACAACTTGCTACATTATAAAGTGTTGCATTTAGATTCAAGTGGGACACCAAGTGTAACGCAACACCTTTTTGTTGACCACTTCCATCAATATCACAGCGAAATTAAGTCAGTTTAAGATTATAGTATACAATTTAGATTATAGCATACAGTATGTTGCCGACTCAAACTATTGCAAAAATGACATCCATTTCTCAGTTTAACCATTCCCATACAAAAAAGTTATATATGGCCTAATACAGTTGAAGTCGGAGGTTTACATACACCTTAGCCAAATACATTTAAACTCAGTTGTTCACAATTCCTGACATTTAATTCTAGTAAAAATTCCCTGTCTTAGGTCAGTTAGGATCACCACTTTATTTTAAGAATGTGAAATGTCAGAAAAATAGTAGAGATAATTATTTATTTCAGCTTTTATTTCTTTCATCACATTCCAAGTGGGTCAGAAGTTTACATACACTCAATTGGTGTTTGGTAGCATTGCCTTCAAATTGTTTAATTTTGGACAAGCGTTTTGGGTAGCCTTCCACAAGCTTCCCACAATAAGTTAAGTGAATTTTGGCCAATTAACTGAGTCAGGTTTGTAGACCAACTTGATCGCACACGCTTTTTCAGTTCTGCCCACACATTTTCTATAGGATTGAGGTCAGGGCTTTGTGATAGCCACTCCAATACCTTGACTTTGTTGTCCTTAAGCCATTTTGCCTCAACTTTGGAAGTATGCTTGGGGTCATTGTCCATTTGGAAGACCCATTTGTGACCAAGCTTTAACTTCCTGACTGATGTCTTGAGATGTTGCTTCAATATATCCACATCATTTTCCTACCTCATGATGCCATCTATTTTGTAAAGTGCAACAGTCCCTCCTGCAGCAAAGCAACACCACAACATGACGCTGCCACCCCCGTGCTTCACGGTTGGGATGGTGTTCTTCAGCTTGCAAGCCTCCCCCTCAGACCAAAGCCTCAGACCAGAGGACATTTCTCCAAAAATGTACGATCTTTGTCCCCATGTGCAGTTTCAATCCGTAGTCTGTCTTTTTTATGGCGGTTTTGAAGCAGTGGCTTCTTCCTTGCTGAGTGGAATTTCAGGTTATGTCGATAAAGGACTTGTTTTACTGTGGATATAGATTATTTTGTACCTGTTCCCTCCAGCATCTTCACAAGGTCCTTTGCTATTGTTCTGGGATTGATTTGCCCTTTTCACACCAAAGTACGTTCATCTATTGGAGACAGAACGCCTCTCCTTCCTGAGCAGTATGACGGCTGCGTGGTCCCATGGTGTTTATACTTGCGTACTATTGTTTGTGCAGATAAACGTACCTTCAGACGTTTGGAAATTGCTCCCTGTGATGAACCAGACTTGTGGAGGTCTACAATTGTTTTTTCTGAGGTCTTAGCTGATTTATTTTCAGATTTTCCCATGATGTCAAGCAAAGAGGCACGGAGTTTGAAGGTAGGCCTTGAAATATATCCACAGGTGCACATCCAATTGACTCAAATGATGTAAATAAGCCTATCAGAAGCTTCTAAAGCCATGACATCATTTTCTGGAATTTTCCAAGCTGTTTAAAAGGCACAGTCAACTTAGTGTATGTAAACTTCTGACCCACTGGAATTGTGATACAGTGAATTATAAGTGAAATAATCTGTCTGTAAACAATTGTTGGAAAAATTACTTGTGTCATGCACAAAGTAGATGTCCTAACCGACTTGCCAAAACTATAGTTTGTTCACAAGAAATTTGTGGAGTGGTTGAAAAACAAGTTTTAATGTCTCCAACGTCTCCAATGTCTCCTAAGTATATGTGAACTTCCGACTTCAACTGTTTAAAAAAAAAAACTCAACATATATTTTAAAATATATGAACATATATTTGTATTTATTTATTTCACATTTTATTTAACCAGGTAGGCTAGTTGAGAACAACCCATATATAAACATGACATACATTTGAAAACATATGATCATATATATTTAAAAAATATATATAAATCTCACACCTACCATACAAAACATACTAATATGGGTATGTATTTTCATCATGAAAAATGTACTTGGAACGTTTTCTTTTTTGAATGCATTTATTGCTTTGTAATGTGTTCCAGAATTTTTATGTTTACATGACATATATTTAAAAACAATATCAATCTCACATGTAGGGATCAATTATTTTCGAATTGCATTTAGTGATAGTCAGCCTTGACTGCTTTTTCATATCTTTGTATCTACTGTAGATGTTGCCATTTCATTTTTGAGATTAGATTGAGATGGTTGTAGACTATTGTAAGGTTATTATTTGTTATGTTCAAGTTTTGAAAGTATGAAGTGACAATTTTCATACACTATAGTTGTGGTTGCCCATAAGGTTGTAATCACATTGTATTTATAAAACTTGTTTTAGATATTGTTGTAATCAATGACTGTATATGGTTGTAATCCACTATTATTTTGTGTCTGAGTCCTCCAAGAATTTCCATTGGGAATTGTTTATGCCTGTTGACAACAGCAGGGGCGAGGGAGCACAGCCGTTTGCATCTCCCCTCAACAACACTGGAAGAAGACTCCTGTGACAACACTACCATTTCTCCTACTCTCTTTTTTCTTTGTTCTCTTAAACAGGTATGTGGTATACACAAGCATAGAATCTATAGGAAATGTTCTCGTTGAAATGGTTATCTGAGTGATACTTACTTTTTCTGTTGAAATTGTAAAGTTTAAATGTGGAAATTGATCAAGTGACAACTGTTAGCGATCTTGACATAAAGATGACGGTTTGCGGCTAAGCAAGGCTAGCCCATAGAATAACATAAGATAATCGTGCCATATAATATTCTGGTTTGAATTTTATTGATTTATAGCTCCTCTGAGGTAATATTGTTGTTTCTTTTCTACTCTGTTTATACGATCTTGGCCCTGACATCTTCCCACCCAAATGTTATATATTACAGAGTATATATATATATATATATATATATATATATATATATATATTTTAACTGTATACGCTAATGCTAAGTTAACTGCGCTAATGCTAGCCTGTCAAGCCTATAGGGTTGCTATTAGCTTAGGGGCTACCATTAGCTGGCTCAGTATTTAAATGGCTGTACTGGTTTATGGTTAATTTAAAGGCATTTCTATTGAAACATAGTACATGGTTTTAATGTGATTTAAATGTGAACTTTGTCTGAGGTGTCAGACTCGACGACAGTTGCTGTCCATTGAAGCACTGCTATTCGGTGCTTAACATGTTTGTCCGGGGCTTAGCGAAGGGTCATTTGGTGTTGGGAATTCTATTGTAGGATCTGTGCCTCTGAGACATGCATCCAGGACTATACCAGATGGTGTCAGAGGAAGGCCCAAAACATTTTCAAAGACTCCAGCCACTCAATCCATAGACTGTTCTCTCCGTTATCGCACGGCACACAGTATCAGTGCATCAAGTCTTGAACCAGCAGGACCCTGAACAGCTTCTACCCCCAAGCCATTAGATTGCTAAACAAGACTGGTAAATAGCTAATCAAATGGCTACCCACTGCTGCCTATTATCTATCATGTTGCCTAGTCACTTTAATCCTACCTGTATTTTTTTTAGATGTATTTAACTAGGCAAGTCAGTCTTATTTACAATGAAAACCTAGAAACAGTGGGTTAGCTGCCTTGTTCAGGGGCAGAATGACATATTTTTACCTTTTCAGCTCGGGGATTCGATCTAGCAACCTTTCGGTTACTGGCCCAATGCTCTAACCACTAGGCTACCTGCTACCCCATAGTACATAGCTACCTCAGTTATCTTGTACCCCTGCACATCGACTCGGTGCTGGTACTCCCTGTGTATAGCCATGTTGTTTTTACTTGTTATTCATTATTCAATGTAGTTATTCCTCGTGTCACTATATTTTTCATATAATATGTCATCTTTAAATCGTTGAAAAGGGACCCGTATGTAAGCATTTCACTGTTAGTCTACACCTGTTGTTTACAAAGCATGTGACAAATACAATTTGATTTGGAAAAAAATCACCTAATATGGCCATTTGTTGAATTTCGACAAATTGGGCTAGGTTTATCTGAGAGATATTGTTAGCTGTCAGGGAGACTTTGAACAAGCTGCCTCATGTTCTGTGCACTTTGTGCAGCAGTGTATTTGGGGAGAACACTGTGTCATTACATGCATTGTCAGGCAGTGTGATTACTCAGAGACATATCTGTCACAGCAGTGCTTTGACAGCTCACATTGTGTGGAAGAACGAGGGAGGAAGATGGAGGGAGGGGGAGAGCTTAGGGCAATGCTTCAGTGTCAGCTCAGCTATACAGTTCATTAAGAGCACCCACCCTGTCATATAACCTGCCAGTTCAAGTCTACCTCTTCTGTCTCCCTTATTCTCCTCGCAGTAACATTTATGGTAGCATTTTGTCTCATGCTCGCAGGAAAAGACTTCAGCAGGGTGAGTTATCCTTTTAGGCAGGCTGTCCCGACGTCGGTACACTTATGACAACATCCAGCTCAAAGTGCAGGGCGCGAAATTCAAAATCTATTTTTTTTTTAATATTTAACTTTTTCACATTAACAAGTCCAATACAGCATATGAAAGGTACACATCTTGTGAATCAAGCCAACATGTCCGATTTTTAAAATGTTTTACAGGGAAGACAAAATATGTAAATCTATTAGCTAACCACATTAGCAAAAGACACCATTTTTCTTAGTCCACCATTTTTTCTCAACACCAGTAGCTATCACCAATTCGACCAAATAAAGATATTGATAGCCACTAACCAAGAAAAAACATCATCAGATGACAGTCTGATAACAAATTTATTGTATAGCATAGTTCTTTTTTTGAAAAATGTGCATATTGCAGGTATAAATCATAGTTTGCCATTGCAGCCACCATCACAAATCTCACCAAAGCGACTAGAATTACTACACAGAGCAACGTGTATTACCTAATTACTAATCATAAAACATTTCTTAAAAATACACAGCTCACAGCAATGGAAAGACACAGATCTTGTGAATTCAGACAATATTTCAGATGTTCTAAGTGTTTTACAGCGAAAACACAATAAATCGTTATATTAGCATACCACATGTGCAAACGTTACCAGAGCATTGATTCTAGCCAAAGAGAGCGATAACGTAATCATCGCCAAAATATATTAATTTTTTCACTAACCTTCTCAGAATTCTTCAGATGACACTCCTGTAACATCATATTACAACATACATATAGAGTTTGTTCGAAAATGTGCATATTTAGCCACCAAAATCATGGTTAGACAATGAGAAAAGTAGCCCAGCTGGTCAGAAAATGTCGTGCGCCATATTAGACAGTGATCTAGTCTTATACATAAATACTCATAAACTTGACTAAAAAATACAGGGTGGACAGCGATTGATAGACAATTTAATTCTTAATACAATCGCTGAATTACATTTTTTTAATTATCCTTACTTTTCAATACAGGTTGCGCCAAGCGAAGCTATACCAAACAAAATGGCGGCATAAGCGTTTAACATTTTTTGACAGAAACACGATTTATCATCATAAATTGTTCTTACTATGAGCTGTTCTTCCATCAGAATCTTGGGCAATGAATCCTTTCTTGGGTCTAATCGTCTTTTGGTCGAAAGCTGTCCTCTTGCCATGTGGAAATGACCACTAACGTTCGGCATGAACTGGAAACGTGCCCAGCGGTTCAAAGTGTCTCAGAAAGAAATGCCTCAAAATCGCACTAAACGGATATAAATTGCTATAAAACGGTTTAAATGAACTACCTTATGATGTTTTTAACACCTATAACGAGTAAAAACATGACCGGAGAAATATTACTGGCTAAACTAAAGCTTGGAAAGAGAGCAGGTCCGATGTCCACCGTGCATCAGGCGCAGCAGGAAAGAGACGCTACTTCCACCTTGTGCTGTTTTATACAGGCCCTGATTGCGCAATCGACTCCATTCAAAGCGTCACCACGTAATGACATCCAGGGGAAGACGTAAGCAGTGTTTGTATCCTCATAGCATTTACAGGGACTTTTAAACTGACCCCAGATCAGGGGCCAAGATTTCTGAAATCTGACTCCCTGTCAGGAAAAGTGCTGTAGAAGGAGTTCTGTTTCACTCAGAGACAAAATTCCAACGGCTATAGAAACTAGAGAGTGTTTTCTATCCAATAATAATAATAATATGCATATTGTACGAGCAAGAATTGAGTACGAGGCCGTTTGAAATGGGCACGATTTAGCTGGCTACTCAGTAACGCCCCCTGCAGCCATAAGAAGTTATACTACACTCATCCATGATGTCTCTCCGTCATCGCACAACATCTTGTGATGCATTCCTTAAAATAGCAGGTGGCCTCGTCTAAAAAACTGTCTTTGTACACCCTCTACCTGACATGTTTTAGCCTCACATATGCAGAGTTTGACAAGAGTTTGATATGAAGAGTACCCATTGATTCTGAATGAAAGCGCATGTGGGTGTGAAAGAAATAGATATGAGACTAAAGTACACCGCCAGACAAACAGCGTTTAGTTCCACTTTAATACACAGCATACAGTAAATGAAACTGACAATGATACACAACGAGATGAGTTCTCACCTGTCAACCTATCAGAGAGTGAACATAGCTCAGACTGAGAAGAGGAGAACCTTTATAACCAATTATATCAGCTCCATCAACCTTTGTGCCAGGTGTTGCCTTTGCACCAGTGAGAAATAAAAGAAGGAGCACAATGGGTGAGACCGAGAGCAGGAAAGAGAGATAGACAGCGAGAGAAAGTTGTTTAGTGCAGTAAAAATGTTCTGCTCCCCTGAACTTCGGCGTGTTTATTTTGCAGTAAAGCTCTGAAAGCCCATTGCATTTAATAAAAACAGGGGCCTCTAAGAAATGCTCCCCTCTAAAAATCCAGTATGTTGCTTTGGATGCTAACCAAAACAGTTTATGCTTGGCTTGTATGCTACGTGAGGTGGATACATTTTGAGTTTAAAAGAATAGTGTCCTTCTCGACAGTGGGATGAGTCGTCACCAATATATTTTCTTAGACCAGACATCACTAGTGTTATAAATAATACATTATAAAGTGTGGTAGGTAGGAGTGCATGATATTACCCTTCACTGTGCTGCAGATGTGACACTGTGCATGACAGTCTTATTGCCTTCCTTGCAAACTGACATCTGCCACTGTGCCAGCTAACCCTATCTACCTGGCACACATCAAATTGTTATTGGGCTCTATTTCCATAGCAACCAGGTGTGTCATATCACATATTCTATGCTGAACCTGTCAGTCTACCTCTGTGCCTCAGGGATAAATGGATCCAATCAGCGAGAGGAAGGAAAACAGAAGCTGAAATAAGGGCAGACAGATGACTAGTCAGTACAATGAGTTGCCTTGAGGTTGTTTGTGGGGTTCAGATAGTAAACGTTGATCTCTTCCTAGAGAAGCCCACACCCTACTGTCACGTTCCTGACCTCATTTCCTTTGTTTTGTCTTTGTTTAGTTGGTCAGGACGTGAGCTGGGTGGGCATTCTATGTTATGTTTTTCTATGTTGGGTTAATTTTCAATTAGCCTGATATGGTTCTCAATCAGGGGCAGGTGTTTTACGTTTCCTCTGATTGAGAACCATATTAAGGTAGGCTGTTCTCACTGTTTGTTTGTGGGGGATTGTTCCTGTGTTAGTGTTTCGCCACACGGGACTGTTACGGTATGTTCGTTTGTTGTTTTGTATTGTTTTCGAGTGTATTAAATATCATAGAAACTTACCACTCTGCACATTGGTCCTCCGATCCTTCTCGCCTCTCCTCGTCCGATGAGGAGGACGAAATAGACTGCTGTTACACCTACATTATTAATCAACACACTAATTGATATTTCTCACATAAACAAAGCTTTTGACGTAAGCTAAGAAAAGATACCAACGAGAGACTTAGCTATATAGGAAAGTCTCTTCTACAGTAGATCAGCTGCTTAAGTAATATATAGCATTTTTTCGAAGCTATAGTGTTCACAGACCACATGAAATCGATATTTCTCATCAGGCTTATGCGCTATGGGTAGGTGTTCATGATGCTGATCATGACTAGATAAATTCTATGCTGTGGTTTCCTAACTGGTGGCCCGGGGGGCGGATTTGCCCCTCAGTTGATTTTATTTGGGTTTCTGAGCCCCTCCCCCCAAAAAAGTATATACAGTATACACTACTGTTCCAAAGTTTGGGGACACTTAGAAATGTCCTTGTTTTTCGAAGAAAAGCTTTTTTTTTGTCCATTAAAATAACATCAAATTGATCAGAAATACAGTGTAGACATTGTTAATGTTGTAAATTACTATTGTAGCTGGAAATGGCAGATTTTTTTTATTTTATGGAATATCTACATAGGCGTACAGAGGCCCATTATCAGCAACCATCACTCCTGTGTTCCAATGGCACATTGTGTTAGCTAATCCAAGTTCATCATTTTAAAAGGCTAATTGAACATTATAAAACCCCTTTTCAATTATGTTAGCACAGCTGAAAACTTTTGTCCTGATTTAAAGAAGCAATAAATCTGGCCTTTAGACAAGTTGAGTATCTGGAGCATCAGCATTTATGGATTTGATTACAGGCTCAAATGGCCAGGAACAAAGGACTTTCTTCTGAAACTCGTCAGTCTATACTTGTTCTGAGAAATTTCCAAGAAACTGAAGATCTCGTACAACACTGTACTACTCCCTTCACAGAAAAGTGTAAACTGGTTATAACCAGAAGAAGAGTGGGAGGCCCCGGTGCACAACTGAGCAAAAGGACAAGTACATTAGAGTGTCTAGTTTGAGAAACAGACGCCTCACAAGTCCTCAACTGGCAGCTTCATTAAATAGTACCCGCAAAACACCAGTCTCAATGTCAACAGTGAGGAGGCGACTCTGGGATGCTGGCCTTTTAGGCTGAGTTGTAAAGAAAAAGCCATACCTCAGATTGGCCAATAAAAATAAAATATTAATATGGGCAATAGAACACAGACACTGGACAGAGGAAGATAAAAAAAGTTATGGGCAGATGAATCTAAATATGAGGTGTTCATATCACAAAGAAGAACATTCGTGAGACGCAGAAAAAATGAAAAGATGCTGGAGGAGTGCTTGACACCATCTGTCAAGCATGGTGGAGGCAATGTGATGGTCTGGGGGTGCTTTGGTGCTGGTAAAGTGGGAGATTTGTACAGGGTAAAAGGGATCTTGAAGGAGGAAGGAAATCACTCAATTTTGCAACGCCATGCCATACCCTGTGGACGGCGCTTAATTGGATCCAAGTTCCTTCTACAACAGGACAATGACCCAAAGCACAGCTCCAAACTATGCGAGAACTATTTAGGGAAGAAGCAGTCAGCTGGTATTCGGTCTATAATGGAGTGGCCTGCACAGTCACCGGATCTCAACCCTATTGAGCTGTTATGGGAGCAGCTTGACCGTAAGGTACGTAAGAAGTGCCCATCAAGCCAATCCAACTTGTGGGAGGTGCTTCAGGAAGCATGGGGTGAAATCTCTTCAGATTACCTCTACAAATTCACAACTAGAATGCCAAAGGTCTGCAAGGCTGTAATTGCTGCAAATGGACGATTCTTTGACTAAAGCAAAGTTTGAAGGACACAATTATTATTTCAATTAAAATTTGTTATTTATAAACTTATCAACGTCTTGACTATATTTCCTATTCATTTTGCAACTCATTTCATTTATGTGATGTGGGCAAAATCCCTGCAGCAGTGTGTGCAAACCTGGTCAAGAACTACAGGAAACGTATGATCTCTGTAATTGCAAACAAAGGTTTCTTTACCAAATATTAAGTTTTGCTTTTCTGATGTATCAAATACTTATGTCATGCAATAAAATGCTAATTAATTACTTAAAAATCATACAATGTGATTTTCTGGATTTTGTTTTAGATTCCGTCTCTCACAGTTGAAGTGTACCTATGATAAAAAATTACAGACCTCTACATGCTTTGTAAGTAGGAAAACCTGCAAAATCGTTAGTGTATCAAATACTTGTTCTCCCCACTGTATAGAGTTTAGCAAAAAAACAAATGTTCATACACACATAAAATCTGAGAATAGTAATATTTTACACACATACACACACACACACACGAAGGTACCCATAAGCAATAATTTCTGATCAAAAAACACAAATGTGAAAAATTGGTGGATATAGTTTTGGAAATAACCTCTTCAACTTAACCTAAACGATTTTGGTAGCTAGCATAAGACCACAAAAGTAGAGTTACACTTAAAGCAAACTCTTAATAATAATGACTAGGACAATAGCTTTCAAAATAGCTTCAAAAATAAGAAAATAAGCTTGCTACTTAGCCAGAGCAGAAAGAAATGTAAACTTATCCGCCATGACAGCTGTGACAGCTGGGCTTCTTTGGTGGACATGCACACTGGTCTCAGTTAAAATCATCCAAAATCACAATAGAAAACATTGCACTTGAAAATTGCAATATGAATATTTAATTTCAACCTTCTGACCTACTACTGGGTCAGGCGGCGCCCCTCTGTCTGATTCATATCGCTTGATTTCTGATGATTGTTCTCGATTGTATCGACTGATTGGTTCTGTATGGAGTGAACCAACAGTAAAGAACTGGATAATACCTTAGTTAGGTTGAGTTAAACAATGTGTATTAAGATGAAAAAGTAATTGTGTTTAAGGTGAACTTGAAAGAGAATGTAATGAGCTGGCTGCAAAGTAAGCTTTATAATTCAGAATTCCTGCTGTAGCTAGCAGCTACCTAGCTATACATTGGTGGGGGCACAGATGAAAAGGGGCACGGTGGGGCTGCTCGTGCTCATGTCGTGTCACTACGGGTGTGAATAGCTAGCTAGTAAGTGGCAAGACTTTGCCTCTAACCAATAATGTTTAAGTTATTGCCTGTCCACGGGGAGAGGTTTGATACAATAGACCTGTGAGCTAGCTAGCAGCAGTAGAAAGCTACAGACTTGCGTGCGGGGAAGTGGAGGGGAATGCAATGCGCTGCCTGCAACTACCTTGGCAAAGTAATGTTAATGTCTTAACTGTGAATGTTATCCTTGTGTATTGAAATAATGAACAGCTTTGCTTAAAAATCTCCATATTAACTGACAACGTCAAATTAAATGTTACCAGGGTAAGTTAAATGTCGTTTTTTTTTCTATCATGGAAAATTATCACACTTTACTTAAAGCCTACAAAATACCTAGCCTATTATGGTGTTCTATAATAAGTTAATAACTTTATACACAGCAAACAAAAATACATGAAAAGTGCTTTAAAAAGCTTTAGTATGAGTTGTTTGTTATATTGTATCACAGGGCCCTTATGTGTGTAATAAGTATCTTGTTTGTGTTTTCAAGCCAGTATGGCTATACTATTTTATCAGTGGCGTGCCGTGGGCCTGGGGCCTGGGCCTTCAGTGAGGTCCTACACAGTCCCACCCAAATTAATCCACCTCTTATTACCATCATTATGATGCCATGGCTCTAGACACTATACATTTAGACAGAAACGCAGTATAACCAGGCGTTGCGTCACCTTGAAATTGACAAAAAGTCACATTTTTGGGTATGTGTTTACCCAAAAACATGACACAGTGTTTACCCAAGTGTTTACCCAAGTGTTTACCCAAAAACATGACACAATTAATGAGTCTTTTCAATATTTCCCTATTTTTCTTCACCTTTTCATTGTGCAGCTCCGTTGCCCTGCGCGCTTGTTTGTTGAGCTGTAGATCCACTCGGGTGTCCCCAAAGGTTTTCAAAAGCACCATTGCTTGTAAGTGCCCAGCCGTACTTTGGTGTCTCGTTGCTGCCTTGGTTAGACAACTCAAGTTTGCAAAGCCAGTGTGGCTCCAAACACCAAATCGATCACTTGCAAATAATAGGCATTCCCAGCAGTACAGTTTGCAGTGCTTCTCGGAGCCTGTGAGCCATTGATAGCGCTTGTAGTTGGAACTTTGAAAGTGGCGAACGAACCCCTTTCCCGCCTGTGACAGGCTTTGTAGCGTCGGCGTCGGGCGACCTCTCCTTACAATGTCTAACTTTTCTTGAAAAGTTCGTATTGAGAATGGCGTTATAATTATATCCTCGACCAAATCGATATCTTCTCCTCCTTCCGCCATTGTGGGTTGAAAAAACAGCTTAGTAGTACGCAAATTAATTTGTTTATCAAATTCAGTTTCCTAGTTCTGAGGTTCTGCATAGACCTGCCCATAGGACCTGCCTCTCAATATTGGTAATCCAATCAAAAGACGTGCACGCACTACGCCTGCTAGCTGGCTCCTGTGTAACACTGGAGCCAGCCAGCAGGCATACAATAGCCAACTCTAAAGCTGATTGGTTGACACTAAATTTTCATTTCCATTCACTTTAAGCTACAAGCGCCCGCACTGTTGATTCTGAAGGCCTGAGGGTAGATTTTAGACCCCTGGCAACACATGATGGCTGAATATGATTGGATAAAAGATCTAACATAAAGACCAGCCCTACAAATCTCAACCTGGGGCTGGAAGCAGTGCAACCAAGTCGAAAGCTATGAAATTAAGAGTATAACTGTTACTCTGGGGAATAATTTAATACATATATGTGGGAAAATATATTTAAAAAATATATATATTCTGATGATGTTTAGGCCAGCAGAGAAGGCCTTGCTGGCCCTGACGGCCCACCACTGTACTTTATTCACTATAATCTCATAATTCATTAAGGTTAATGATCTATAAAACATCATACTGAGTTTTCTAAATACTTATGAGTTATTATGGATGCTTATAGGCAGTGTTATATCGCATTATAAAGGGTTTATGAAGCGTTATATGTACTTCATAGAAAGTGTTGTATATGTATTTAAGGTGGATTAATTCTGTATCAAATCTCTCCTCTTTCTGGTAGGATTAAGAAACTCATAACACAGGCTTAACAATATAACCTCACTTAACCGCAATCATTTCCATACTGTCAGCCTATCACCCCTGTTTTGAAACCGACTAACTACAATGTGAGAGGGTGAGTAAGGCGGCAGGAGGAGGAGACGAACAAAGGTTAGCTCACAGCATCATAAAGAATATCTGCTGCATGCCTTGACTTTTTAAACATGGGAGGGCAGACGGAAGACAAAAGTTTATTTTTTCCTCAAGAGAGCAACTGCCACAGAGCGTTCTAACAGGGAGGTGTGGGTGTTTTGCTAATGATTATTGCTCTCATCCAGCCTCTAAATCTGCCCTCAGACATTCCTCTGACTCAGTAAATGAGTATGTATGGACACAACCCTGACATTTCCCTTACACTGAGCCACTCAAATCAAATCAAATTTTATTGGTCACATACACATATTTAAATCAAATCAAATCAAATTTTATTAGTCACATACACATGGTTAGCAGATGTTAATGCGAGTGTAGCGAAATGCTTGTGCTTCTAGTTCCGACAATGCAGTAATAACAACAAGTAATCTAACCTAACAATTCCACAACTACTACCTTATACACGCAAGTGTAAAGGGATAAAGAATATGTACATAAAGATATATGAATGAGTGATGGTACAGAACGGCATAGGCAAGAGGCAGTACATGGTATAGAGTACGGTATATACCTATGAGATGAGTACTGTAGGGTATGTAAACATAAAGTGGCATAGTATAAAGTGGCTAGTGGTCCATGTATTACATAAGATGGCAAGATGCAGTAGATGATATAGAGTACAGTATATAAATATACATAAGAGATGTGTAATGTAGGGTATGTAAACATTATATTAGGTGGCATTGTTTAAAGTGGCTGGTGGTACGTTTTTACATAATTTCCATCAATTCCCATTTTTAAAGTGGCTGGAGTTGAGTCAGTATGTTGGCAGCGGCCGCTAAATGTTAGTGGTGGCTGTTTAACAGTCTGATGGCCTTGAGATAGAAGCTGTTTTTCAGTCTCTCGGTCCTAGCTTTGACGCACTTGTACTGACCTTGCCTTCTGGATGGTAGCAGGGTGAACAGGCCGTGGCTCGGGTGGTTGATGTCCTTGATGATCTTTTTGGCCTTCCTGTGACATTGGGTGCTATAGGTGTCTTGGAGGGCAGGAAGTCTGCCACTCTGTGGTTAATTGGCTCTGTAGAGGCTCCCTGAAAGTTTATGACTGCTGTCACGTTCGTCGTATGAATCGGATCAAGGTGCAGCGTCGTATGCGTACATTCTTTATTATAATAAGAATGAACACTGAACAAACTAACCAAACTAACCAAACTAACAAAACGACACGTGAAGCTATACAAAACGAGTGCAGACAGGCAACTACACATAGACAAGAATCCACGAACACCAAAGGAAAAATGGCTACCTAAATATCCCCAATCAGAGACAACGATAAACAGCTGCCTGTGATTGGGAACCATATGAGGCCACCATAGACATACAAATCACCTAGACCTACAAAAACCGTAGACATACAAAAAACCCTAGACAATACAAAAACTAACGTACCCACCGTAGTAGTAGTCACACCTAACCAAAATATAAAGAAAACAGAGATATCTCAGGTCAGGGCATGACAACTGCTGATGACTTATATTAGTGTTGCCCAACTGGCAGTGATTTTATTTGGCCCCCCTAGTTTTCTGAGCAAAAATATATACTTAACAAAAATATAAATGCTGCATATAAAGTGTTGGTCCCATGTTTCATGAGCTGAAATAAAAGACCCCAGAAATGTTCCATACGCACAAAAAGCGTGTTTCTCTAAAATGTGTTAACATCCCTGTTAGTGAGCATTTCTCCTTTGCCAAGATAATCCATCCACCTAACAGGTGTGGCATATCAAGAAGCTGATTAAATGGCATGATCATTACACAGGTGCACCTTGTGCTGGGGACAATGAAAGGTCACTCTAAAATGTGCAGTTTTGTCACACAACACAATGCCACAGATGTCTCAAGTTTTGAAGGAGCGTGCAATTAGCATGTCGCCCCTTCACTGTTGATGTTGAGACTGGTGTTTTGCAGGTACTATTTAATGAAGCTGCCAGTTGAGGACTCGTGAGGCGTCTGTTTCTCAAACTAGACGCTCTAATGTACTTGTCCTCTTGCTCAGTTGTGCACCGGGGGCTCCCACTCCTCTTTCTATTCTGGTTAGAGCCAGTTTGCGCTGTTCTGTGAAGAAAGGTCTTTGTTTCAGGCCATGTTGAGCCTACAAACAAACCCACAAATGCTGATGCACCAGATACTCAACTAGTCTAAAGAAGGCCAGTTGTATTGCTTCATTAATCAGAACAACAGTTTTCAGCTGTGCTAGCATAATTGAAAAAGGGTTTTCTAATAATCAATGAACCTTTTGAAAATTATAAACTTGGCTTAGCAAACACTACATGCCATTGGAACACAGGAGTGATGGTTGCTGACAATGGGCTTCTGTACACCTTTGTAGATATTACATAAAAAAATCAGCTTTCCAGCTAAAATAGTCATTTACAACATTAACAATATCTACACTTTATTTCTGATCAATTTGATGTTATTTTAATGGACAAAACATTACATTTTCTTTCAAAAACAAGAACATTTCTCCGTGACTACAAACTTTTGAAAGGTAGTGTGTATCTTTCTTTTTTTTCAGACTGCAAAAACACCAGCAAATTATTTTCATTTGGGAAATCTGTTCCAAAGTATTGCCATGCATAATAGATATACAGTACCAGTCAAAAGTTTGGACTCACCTACTCATTCAAGGGTTTTTCTTTATTTTTACTATTTTCTACACTGTAGAATAATAGTGAATACATTAAAACTACGAAATAACACATGGAATCATGTAGTAACCAAAAAGTGTTAAACAAATCAAAATATATTTTATATTTCAGATTCTTCAAAGTAGCCACCCTTTGCCTTGATGACAGCTTTGCAAACTCTTGGCATTCTCCTAACCAGCTTCAGCTGGAATGCTTTCCCAACAGTCTTCAAGGAGTTCCTGTGACGTCTAACCCCGCTCCCCCTCTCCGGCGCTCTACATCGCCAGTTTATTCATTATTACCCACACCTGCCACCATCGAAACGTGCACCTGCGCCTCATGAGACTCCCCTGGACTCCATCACCTACCTGATTACCTCCCTTATGTCTGTCACTCCCTTTGGTTCTTTCCCCAGGTGTTATTTACTCTGTTTCACTGTTTTATTTATGTACGCTACTCGTGTTTCTTGTTTTGTCCCATGTTGCGTTCTTTATTAAATTCACTCCCTGTACTTGCTTCCCGATTCTTAGCATACATGTAACAGGTCCCACACATCCTGGGCACTTGTTGGCTGCTTTTCCTTCTATCTGCAGTCCAACTCATCCCAAACCATCTCAATTGGTTTGAGGTTGAGTGATTGTGGAGGCCAGGTCTTCTGATGCAGCACTCCATCCCTCTTCTTCTTGGACACATAGCCCTTACACAGCCTGGAGGTGTGTTGGGTCATTGTCCTGTTGAAAAACAAATGTTAGTCCCACTAAGCGCAAAACAGATGGGATGGTGTATCTCTGCAGAATGCTGTAGTCATGACTTTATTTTCATTGACTGTTATTTATCTAATCAACTAACTATGTTTAATTGTTACCTGATTTATAATTAATCATGTAACAATTAACTCATTAGGAATTTGGGGCACCACAAGAGCAGTTGTTTAAAGAGTTACCATCTCCTGAATTAAACTCCAAAGGTCTTTACCTATCACATCCATGAAACAGTCAACATCCTAATCATAACCTCGTGTCATATCATTCTGAACAGTCATAACCTGCATCTGCAAAAAACCCAGCCTTACTTATGATTCAGTACTGCACAACTTGGTTAAATGATTTATTTACTAGTTAACTAAATGATAACACAGAATAAACATACACACTTAATACATTAAAACAGGTTCCTAGCTGACTGACAGAATATGGCAGCTTTTTACAAAGGAGATGAGAGAGAGAAAGAGACACTTATCGTTGATACATTTCAGGAACTACTCTCACAGTAATTATATAATTTGCACATGAACTGCCACCCGTTTGGAGTAAGAAATCATGAATTTATTTATGTGTGAATGCCTTCGTTCACCGTTTATCCCTGTCGGAACCAGGCCTTCTTAGGAAGGGTGTTGGCTTTTCCAAGGCTCGCTTGTAAGTCTCTGATTGTCCAAAAGGTCCCCCCCTCCCCGATCTTCTACTGTTGTTCATTCTGGAAGATAGGCTAGCCAGCCGTGACGACGGTTCCCATTGATGACAAGAGTAGAATAATACGGTGATTTGAGGAGTAGTAGAATAGCATGGTTTGAAGAGTAGTAGAATGGTCCCATTTAAATTCTCATTTCTGGATACTTTACTTAGGACAGCTAATCAGCCGTACCAGTGATTGTCTGCGAGGTGAGCTTCTCGCCTCTACCTTGTGTTAATATTCAGAGTTCGAACCACATCCGACGTGAGCTGCAGCTCAATGCCTTTCTGGTCTAAATGTTAATTTCTTACCAATCCTTTGATGCACTCTGGTCAAAAGGGACGGTTCTGTCAGGCTGACACACTCTCTGACCTAACTTGGGGCATGGCTACATACTGTGCAAAGTTTACAAGGCACAAATGATCTCTTATGGCTCCTAAAATCACATTCCTATCTTAACAAAAGTATTTTCATGATGTTTCCTATTTCATATACAACGTTAACGATGGAGACTTCATACATGTAGTGTATATACTTTTCAAGTTACAATATTTCCTTTAACATTTTTAATGACACCACAAAATAACCTATATTACATTATTGTTCTTTAGATTGCCTCTGACCATTCCCCACGTCCTATGTTAGAAATATTGTTCCAATATTTGCTTTAGAGAGTGTTAAAGTTTCGTCGGGAAAAGTCTCTGGAGACAAAGATACATTCCTGTGTTCATTTGGAGAGGGAGACCCTGGATGTCCCCTCCTTTAATTTCCAACAGGGCGTGAGGTGTCAACCCCTCACCAGCTCACTCCTCCCCCCGCTGTGGGTGAGAGAGGGTCTATTTACTGTCCTGCATTGCCAAGCTGATCAGACCCTATCGGATCCCCACAGGACAGTCATGACACTGTGGTAGCCATGCTGCTTAAGTGTGTCTTGAATTCTAAATAAATCACAGACAGTGTCCCCAGCAAAGCACCCGCACACCATCACACCTCATCCATTTTTCATGGTGGGAACCACACATGTGGAGATCCGTTCACCTACTCTAAGTCTCACAAAGACACGGTGGTTGGATCCAAAAATCTTACAAAATCTCAACAGACCAAAGGACAGATTTCGCCGGTCTAATGTCCATTGCTCGTGTTTCTTGGCCCAAGCAAGTGTCTTCTTCTTATTGGTGTCCTTTAGTAGTGATTTCTTTGCAGCAATTCGACCACGAAGTCTCCTCTGAACAGTTGATGTTGATGTGTCTGTTACTTGAACTCTGTGAAGCATTTATTTGGGCTGTAATCTGAGGTGCAGTTACTCTAATGAACATTTCCTCTGCAGCAGAGGTAACTCTGTGTCTTCCTTTCCTGTGGCGGTCCACATGAGACCC
The DNA here is from genome assembly GCF_029448725.1 of Salvelinus fontinalis. Lineage (NCBI taxonomy): Eukaryota > Metazoa > Chordata > Actinopteri > Salmoniformes > Salmonidae > Salvelinus > Salvelinus fontinalis. The sequence continues at coordinate 52,881,708 of NC_074665.1, forward strand.
AGTTTCATCATAGCGCTTGGTTTTTGCGACTGCACTTGAAGAAACATTCAAAGTTCTTGAACTTTTCCGTATTGAATGACCTTCATTTCTTAAAGTAATGATGGACTGTCATTTCTCTTTGCTAATTTGAGCTGTTCTTGACATAATATGGACTTTTGCCAAACAGGGCTATCTTCTGTATATCATCACCCCTACCTTGTCACAACACAACTGATTGGCTCAAATGCATTAAGAAGGAAAGAAATTCCACAAATGAACTTTTAACAAGGCACACTTGTTAATTGAAATGCATTCCAGGTGAGTACCTCATGAAGCTGGTTGAGAGAATGCGAAGAGTGTGCAAAGCTGTCATCAAGGCAAAGGGTGGCTACTTTGAAGAATCTCAAATATAAAATATATTTTGATTTGTTTAACACTTTTTAGGAATACTCATCAAAATTACAAAATAAAGTAATATGTGATAGCTAAACTACTGTAGCACTGACTTTGCTGTACTTACTATAACTGTGAAATGTGGTTGTCTCACTTAGCGATCTTAACTGTAAGTTGCTTTGGAAAAGAGCATCTGCTAAATGTCTAAAATGTCAATTTTAAAAAGCATATCAGTATACAGATCAAATCCTCTATCCAGACAAGACACCAGACACGTGGAGATTTGTTTTGACTGCTTGCTCTTATCCCTAGTTTGTTCATTTGTTTTTGTTGCTAAAGTTACTGTCTAGAGCTACTATTCAGAAAACTGTACTATTATTCTGTGAGAGCCCTGACAGCCTAAAGGAAACAGACTGGAACTATCACACCAGACCACCACCGCTCCCAGACTGTATGGCACACACACTAAAATATACACAGACACAGACCACAAGAGCACTCGACACATTTGTTTCGGTCCAGTGGTCCTGATGCTGGCACATCAGCAGCAGCCATTCATGTAAAGAGAATACTGATTGTGTTTGTAAAAGGTTTGGCTTCCACCTGAACCGTTCATATTTGTATCATTTTCTGAGGGAATGACTTTTGCTACCCTCTGGTTCATTGTCTCTAGCACAGCCTGAGACATATGATGAATATACAATATGTCTAATAATTATTATGATCACTTGTGTTGTACAACATGTTTAATATGCGTGGTATATGACGGTTCACAGAGGGGATTCATAAATCTTATTTAAAACTGTTAAATGAAAGTTAACAGACTAAACAAATTACTACATGCAGCTCAGTAAGGTATCCTGTTGCTTTCCATATGTTCGGATACAGCACACATGGCATCATGAGCTAAGTAAACCAAATTTAGACCAAAGTCTCAGGCTAACTACCATTTTTCGTCTCACAATCTTTATACTAGCTGACAGCTGGTGAAACTTACTAATGGGTTGCATGTTTCGTCACAATATTGTTTTCAATGTTAATTTTGCACTGATGCCTAACAGCATTTTACTCAATGCATTCTCAATGAGAGTTGATAAAGATTTCATCAAAAGTGCATTACAGTGGCTTGGAATAACAATGCCATTCAATCAGAGGCAAATACAGTGGCTTGCGAAAGTATTCACCCCCCTTGGCATTTTTCCTATTTAGTTGCCTTACAACCTGGAATTAAAATCGATTTTTCGGGGGTTTGTATCATTTAATTTTTACACAACATGCCTACCACTTTGAAAATGCAAAATATATATTTTTGAGAAACAAACAAGAAATAAGACAAAAAAAACAGAAAACTTGAGCGTGCATAAGTATTTACCCCCCCCCCCCCCCCCCATCAAAGTCAATACTTGACTTTTTTGCAATTACAGCTGCAAGTCTCTTGGGGTATGTCTCTATAAGCTTGACACATCTAGCCACTGGGATTTTTGCCCATTCTTCAAGGCAAAACTGCTCCAGCTCCTTCAAGTTGGATGGGCTCCGCTGGTGTACAACAATCTTTAAGTCAAAGCACAGATTCTCAATTGGATTGAGGTCTGGTCTTTGACTAGGCCATTCCAAGACATTTAAATGTTTCCCCTTAAACCACTCAAGTGTTGCTTTAGCAGTATGCTTAGGGTCACTGTCCTGCTGGAAGGTGAACCTTCATCCCAGTCTCAAATCTCTGGAAGACTGAAACAGGTTTCCTCAAGAATTTCCCTGTATTTAGCGCCATCCATCATTCCTTCAATTCTGACCAGTCTTCCAGTCCCTGCCGATGAATAACATCCCCACAGCATGATGCTGGCACCACCATGCTTCACTGTGGGGATGATGTTCTCGGTGTGATGAGAGGTGTTGGGTTTGCGCCAGACATAGCGTTTTCCTTGATGGCCAAAAAGCTAAATGTTTGTCTTATCTGACCAGAGTACCCTCCCATATGTTTGGGGAGTTTCCCACATGCCTTTTGGTGAACACCAAACATGTTTGCTCATTTTTCTCTTTAAGCAATGGCTTTTTTCTGGCCACTCTTCCGTAAAGCCCAGCTCTGTGGAGCGTACAGCTTAAAGTGGTCCTATGGATAGATACTCCAATCTCCGATGTGGAGCTTTGCAGCTCCATCAGGGTTATCTTTGGTCTCTTTGTTGCCTCTCTGATTAATGCCCTCCTTGCCTGGTCCGTGAGTTTTGTTGGGCGGCCCTCTCTTGGCAGGTTTGTTTTGGTGTCATATTCCTTCCATTTTTTAATAATGGATTTAATAGTGCTCCATGGGATGTTCAAAGTTTCAGATATTTTTTTATAACCCAACCCTGATCTGTACTTCTCCACAACTTTATCCCTGACCTGTTTGGAGAGATTCTTGGTCTCCATGGTGCCACTTGCTTAGTGGTGTTGCAGATGCTGGGGCTTTTCAGAACAGGTGTATATATACTGAGATCATGTGACAGATCATGTGACACTTAGATTGCACACAGGTGGACTTTATTTAACTAATTATGTAACTTCTGAAGGTAATTGGTTGCACCAGATCTTATTTAGGGGCTTCATAGCAAATAATATAATATGCACGCACCACTTTTCAGTTTCAAAAAATATACATATAATTTTGGAAACAAGTTAAAAAAATATGTTTAAAAAATTCACTTAACCAATTTGGACTATTTTGTGTATGTTCATAACATGAAATCCACATATAAATCAATTTAAATTACATGTTGTAATAGGAAAAATGCCAAGGGGGTGAATACCTTTTGCAAGGCAGTGTAATTAGTAGGAAAACCACTTGTTATCATTTTGATGTGTCCATATTGACTTTAGATGCAGTATAAAATTAGCTAGTTAGCTAAGATTGAGGAGAGGACACTGGATTTTAGCAAGCTAACGTTAGCATTGCTAGCTATTTTTTACTAACTTTGCTAGCTAATGACAACATTGTCTAAAGTAAATTTGACTGCTTAGCAATGTCGTAGTATTTCGTTAGCCTTAGTCCAGAATGACTGGGCTTATCACGACTTTAGGGTACAACTATTGCACAGCCGGTAAAGGGCAGCTTGAGAATGTTCAAAACAATGGCATGACGTGACCGAGTGACAGAGGTGCAGCCTATGAATACTATAAGTCCACAGTTCCTTAGCTAAGTAAGCAGTTTAGAGGAGGAAGGGGTATTGCACTGCAAAAAAGGTGAAATCTAAGCAAGCCTAAATATCTTCTATTGAGTGATAATTCACTTAAACTTTTTTCTCCTAGTTTTGTTGTTGTACCAAGCAAAATTATCTTTGGCAGATCATTTTGTTAATTTTAACCCAAAAACGCCTTAATATAAGTAGTTTATCTTTTTCAAGATATTTTTCAGGATATTTTAAACAGCTATTATGACGATAAATTACATTTTGCAGTGTATTAGTTTGGATGCTTCATAAACCACACTTTATCTTCGGATGGGGCCACAGTGTCTCCTGACCGCTCCTGTCTCAGCCTCCAGTATTTATGCTGCAGTAGTTTGTGTCGGGGGGCTAGGGTCAGTTGGTTATACCTGGAGTACTTCTCCTGTCTTATCCAGTGTCCTGTGTGAATTTAAGTATGCTTTCTCTAATTCTCTCGTTCTCTCTTTCTTTCTCTCTCTGAGAACCTGAGCCCTAGGACCATACGTCAGGACTACCGGGCATGACGACTCCCTGCTGCCCCCAGTCCGTCTGGCCTTGCTGCTATTCCAGTTTCAACGGTTCTGCCTGCGGTTATGGAACCCCTACCTGTCCCAGACCTGCTGTTTTCAACTCTTAATGATCGGCTATGAAAAGCCAACAGATTTATTCCTGATTATTATTTGACCATGCTTGTCATTTATGAACATTTTGAAAATCTTGGCTCTCTCTCATTTTCTCCTTCTCTCTTTCTTTCTCTCGGAGGACCTGAGCCCTGGGACCATACGTCGGGACTGCCGGGCGTGGTGGCTCCTTGCTGTCCCCAGTCCGCCTGGCCTTGCTGCTGTTCTGCCTGCGGTTATGGAACCGCCACCTGTCCCAGACCTGTTGTTGTTCAACTCTTAATGATCGGCTATGAAAAGCCAACTGAATATTATTCATGATTATTATTTGACCATGCTTGTCACTTATGAACATTTTTGAACATCTTGGCATAGTTCTGTTATAATCTCCACCCGGCACAGCCAGAAGAGGACTGGCCACCCCTCATAGCCTGGTTCCTCTCTAGGTTTCTTCCTAGGTTTTGGCCTTGCTATGGAGTTTTTCCTAGCCACCGTGCTTCTACACCTGCATTCTAGCTGTTTGGGGTTTTAGGCTGGGTCTCTGTACAGCACTTCGAGACATTAGCTGATGTACGAAGGGCTATATAAAATAAACTTGATTGATTGATTGATATTTGGCAAGGCAGATACCGCCCTTGCTAAGATTCTGCTCATTCCTATTTGGGATGCATGCTTTAATGTAGCCTTGCAGGCCCTCCAGCATGCCCACTCATCATCTCCCATTGGGTACAGTGAGATGCTAAATTAATTTTGTGCTGTAGAACGAGACTGTACACAGAGCTCAAGCTCAGCCTGTGGGAAACAAATGCCAGTGTCCTGCAAAACACGTCAGTATGAATTCTGTCCACACCAGTAGTGGTATTGCAAAAAGCACCCTGCCAAGCTATCCAGCGGAGAATAGTTTTTTAAATGGACCTCATCAACAAATCACTCTGTCTGTTTAAATCACAGTTCGATATTTTTGTTGAATAGATAGCCAACAATGATGAGTGGAGAGTAGAGGAGGAGTAGAGGAGTTTTTGAAAAAGGAGAGATGAAGTAATACAAAATCTTGTGTGCCCGAATGATTGTAGGCCTGTGTGTGAGCTTGCAAGTAAGTGTGCATGTGTATGAATGCACAGGGAAGACTGTAATACAAGGCACTTGGTATTATATGGTATTACAGCCCATTCATCTGTCATGGAACCAGACTTCTTTATAGCGGCTGTCTTGCCCTCTGTTCGTGGGAGATGATGGGTTTTTCTCTGGGATTTCATCAGGTCAGGAGTTTAGCCCCATATCTGAACCACATTAGTCGAGAAATAAGTGCTCCCCCTCTCGCCTTGTGTGTGTGGCCCTCCATACCTCCCTCCCATTGTCAGCATGCTTTACTGCCACTGCCAGCAATCTCTCAAACTCTCCTCCCCCAGAGCTGCAGAGAAACCAGGGGGATCAGAAAAGGAGGGGAAGAAAACCCAGGTGCTCAGATTTCAAGACCAAGTCAGACATATGGGGCTCTATTTTAACAAACCTAACGCAATGATACATCTTAGTGCTGACGGTAGGGCTTTAGGTCCGGGGGGTGTCAGAAGAATTTGCGCTATTTTCTCTGTGGGAATTATGCTCTCAATAGATTGTGGCGCAAAAAGGCTGGGTTTTGAGGAATAAGTTTCAGCCTCCAGTATCTATGCTGCAACAGTTTGTGTGTCGGGGGGCTAGGGTCAGTCTGTTATATCTGGACCATTTCTCCTGTCTTATCCAGTGTCCTGTGTGAATTTAAGTATGCTCTCTCTAATTGTCTCTCTTTTCTCTCTTTCTTTCTTTCTCTCTTTCTTTCTTTCTTTCTTTCTCTCTCTCGGAGGACCTGAGCCCTAGGACCATTCCTCAGGACTACCTGGCCTGATGACTCCTTGCTGTCCCCAGTCCAACTGGCCGTGCTGCTGCTCCAGTTTCAACTGTTCTGCCTGCGGCTATGGAACCCTGACCTGTTCACCGGACGTGCTACCTGTCCCAGACCTGCTGTTTTCAACTCTCTAGAGACAGCAGGAGCGGTAAAGATACTCTGAATGATCGGCTATGAAAGCCAACTGACATTTACTCCTGAGGTACTGACCTGTTGCACCCTCGACAACCACTGTGATTATTATTATTTGACCCTGCTGGTCATCTATGAACATTTGAACATCTTGGCCATGTTCTGTTATAATCTCCACCCGGCACAGCCAGAAGAGGACTGGCCACCCCTCATAACAGATCTGGCAATAAGACTAGCCTATAGATAGTCTTGACTCTTTGGCAGCCATTGGCTATTTCACTCAGGACAGATTATAGCCAAGACTTAATCAATATTTAGTTTTGTCTCATTTATTGATGTGGATATAGCCTCTGTGTGATGGGGTTGTACAACGCAAATGGCTATAACAAGTCTACATACAGACTGGGATTCTCAAATACAACAGTCAAAATGCCTAATATAAGGCCTACAGTCCATGCTCCCAAATAGTGGAAAAAGTGTGATTCATTAGGTTACATGATCACCACAGTAGCCCAACACGGCTCTAAAAAATAAATTATGCAATTATATGGCGATTAAATAACACACAACAGCATGGCATATTTAGATATTGGAATAGGCCTAAATCATATTTACTTTCTAATTTGAAGCTCAGGCAGCTATTCTAGACAAGGCTCTTCTGTGTCTTTATAATTTACTGAAGGCCCAAGCATATACTTCGCCATCTACTGGTATAGGGCCGTTATCGAATGCTGTTCTTTTTTTTTCTTCTTTTAATTATTATTTTTTTCTCCCCTTTTCTCCCCAATTTTCGTGGTATCCAATCGCTAGTAATTACTATCTTGTCTCATCGCTACAACTCCCGTACGGGTTCGGGAGAGACGAAGGTCGAAAGCCATACGCCCTCCGAAGCACAACCCAACAAAGCTGCACTGCTTCTTAACACAGCGCGCCTCCAACCCGGAAGCCAGCCGCACCAATGTGTCGGAGAAAACACCGTGCACCATTGGCCCCCTTGGTTAGCGCGCACTGCGCCCGGCCCGCCACAGCAGTCGCTGGAGCGCGATGAGACAAGGATATCTCTACCGGCCAAACCCTCCCTAACCCGGACGACGCTAAGACAATTGTGCGTCGCCCCACGGACCTCCCGGTCGCGGCCGGCTGCGACAGAGCCTGGGCGCGAACCCAGAGACTCTGGTGGCGCAGCTAGCACTGCGATGCAGTGCTCTAGACCACTGCGCCACCCAGGAGGCCCATCGAATGCTGTTCTAAAACAAGCTCTGGACTTGTATTTTGGAAATGGAACCGGAAGCTGCAAAGCAACTGTAACGTCTGGGCTAGAGTTGCTTGATTGACGAGCTGCGTTCAGTTCATGTCCTTTGGAGATCCCACAGTACTGACAAAAGTTTGTACATATAAAAAAGATATTTAACAGAGTAAAGGGAGATGTAAAGTAACATGAAAAGGTTCATTCATAGTTGTAACATAGGGTTTGTTCATTTACAGATCTTATTTAAAGGTTATGTTTCAGGTTTCACGCATGGCCTTTTTACAATCCTAACAATTTCTATATGGATTTTCTTACAATCCTAATGATACGTACGTTCAACCTTTTGGCAGCTATCTCGCTCCATGGGAGGGGTTTGACTTTTCATCAACAACAACTGACTCGAGCGCGTTGGAAACATATCGGCGACTTTGTCCCCACAGTTAAGGTTCGCTGCTTCCCCAATCAAAAGCCATGTATCAACACTGAGGTTGGCCCTAAAATAAAGGATAGGGCTATCGCACAAAGGGCTACAACCCTGAGCCTATGGCTGAGGACAGGAACAAGTACAAGACCCGCTATGACCTCCGCAGTGTCATCAAACGAGAAAAAGGACAATATAAGAATAATGTGGAATCATACACAGTCTACTATACCTGCCGCATGTGGCAGGGGCTACAGTCCATTACAAAGGAAGATACAGCCGTGATCTTCCCAACGATGCCTCTCTACCAGACGATATCAACGCATTTTATGCACGCTTTCACAATAACAACATCCTTCCGGGTGTGAGGGCCGCAACCGACCCAGAAGGTTTGGGGATTCCGCGCTCCAAGGCCAACGTGAGTAAAGTCTTTCATTGGGTCAATACCCTTAAGGCTACAGGGCCCGATGGTATTCCAGGGTACGTTCTCAGAGCATGCGCAGGACAGCTGGCAGGTATATTCACGGTAATTTTCAACCTCACCTTGTCCCAGCCTGTAATCCCCACATGTTTTAAGATGACCACCATCATTCCTGTTCCAAATAAGGCTTTATGCCACATTGACTACCGCCCTATTGGCACTCACATCTGTAATCATGAAGTGCTTTGAGAGGCAGGTTATGACACATAACAACTTCATTGTCCCAAGCACCCTAGTCCCACTCCAATTTACATACTGTCCCAACAGATCCATAGAGGACACCATCTCAATTGCACTCAACACTGCCCTCACCCACTTAGATAAGAGGATCTATGTGAGAATGCTGTTCATTGATTACAGCTCAGCTCAGCGTTCAACATCATTGTCCCTCCAAGCTCATCACCAAGCTTAGGACCCTGGGACTGAACACCTCCCTCTGCAACTGGATCCTGGACCGACCCCAGGTGGTGAGGATATATAACCTTTATTTAACTAGGCAAGTCAGTTAAGAACAAGGATAGGCAACATCACCCCCGCCACTCTGACCCTCAAAACGGGGGCCCCACATGTACTTAGTCCCCTCCTGTAGTCCCTGTTCATCCACGACTGTGTGGCCACACACGACTCCAACACCATCATCAAGTTTGTTGATGACATGACGGTGGTAGGCCTGATTAACGGCGATGATGAGACAGCCTGCAGGGAAGAGTTCAGTGACCTGGCAGTGTGGGGCTGGAACAAAAACCTGTCCCTCAATGTCAGTAAGACCAAGGAGCTGATCGTGGATATCCACATCGACGGGGATGCAGTGGAGCAGGTTGAGAGCTTCAAGTTCCTCGGTGTCCAAATTACTAAGAACTTAAAATGATGCACAGTTATGAAGAAAGCACGACAGCTCCTATTCCCCCCCAGGAGGTTGAAAAGGTTTGGCATGGGCCCTTAAAATCCTCGGAAATGTCTACAACTGTACCATTGAGAGCATCTTGACTGGCTGCATCACTGCTTGGTATGGCAATAGCACCGCCCTCGATCGCATGGCACTACAGAGGGTGTTGCGGACAGCCCAGTACTCCCTGCAATCCAGGACCTCTATATCAGGTGGCGTGAAAGGAATGCCCAGAAAATCATTAAAGACTCCAGACTATTCTTTCTGCTTTCAACAGCAAGCGGTACCGGAGCATCAAGACTGACACCAACAAGCTCCTGAACAGCTTCTATCTCCATGCCATAAGACTGCTAAATAGCTAAGTAAATAGCTATCTACTGTAAATAGCTACACGTACTATCTGAGCTGACCTTTATATTTTATCATTGCACTGTCTCTATGCATATTCACAAGGCCCTACACACTATGCACACTGACACTCCAACACATATAAACTCTCACTCCATCATTTACTCACACACACACATAATATGCACATACATTTATACTGACTCCACACACACCCATACTCACATACAGTACAATCATCATATATGCTGCTGCTACTCTACTCTAGTCACCTTACCCCTATCTATGCATAGCTACCTCTATTGATCCATATCCCTGCACATTGTAAATATGGTACTGGAATTGACTCTGTATATAGTATGCTTACTTACTTCATAATTCTCTTCTTATTTCTTATGTTTATATGTCGTGTGTTTATATTCTACCTTGTTATTTTTAGTATTACATTGTTATTGATTACTGCATTGTTGGCGTTAGAGCTGGCAAGAAAATGCATGTCACTGTACCTGTGCATGTGACATTAAAACTTGAAACTTATAATTAGGCATAGGAATATTTTTCTTATTTATTTAATTTTCATAATGATTGCAGAATATATTCCTCACCTTTTCTGGCCATGATGGGTTCATATTCCCGAAGGAGCCATACAATAAATTACCATGCGCATCTCTCATTTAATTGGACCTAGTAGCCTAGTAAATAGATAGGCTATATGTATTTCAAGTTTTGCAATATCATAGGCAGTGGGGTTTATAATACCAGTATACAGTTGAATTTAACAGCTGATATTTGACATTGAAGTAGGCCTATGTATCAAGTTTCAAGTTTTTATTGTCAAGTGCACAGTGCAATGCCTTTCTTGCTTGCTCTTTCCCAACAATGCAGTAATGAATATCAGTGATATTATAAAAAAATACATAAAGTCAAGTAGAACAAAAACAAACGAGAAATAGCACTGTAAGTACTCTAAGTACTGTAATTGCATTTTTTTGAGTAGCCTACCCTGCAATGTTTCAGAATTTGCAGGCAGTCCATCATATTTATAGTAGGTGGGGGAAAAGTTGATGCAAAACTTTGTTGCATTCAAAAGATCTGCTGCAGGTCCATGATAATTTGCCATGGCTTTCTTTTTCAGAGAAAACTGAAAGTCCTTTTCCAGATACAGCATATATTACTACTAAAGATTAAAACATTCTGCCAACTCAGTAAATAGGTAGCTTATGTAAAATATTTGAAATGATGGGAGGCTACGGTATTGCTGCCGATAGCAGCGAGACATCATTGCCTATTTAATCTCAGAGCCTATACAAAGGCAGGACATTTATTTTTTATTTAACTTTATGTAACTAAGCAAGTCAGTTCAAACTTATTCGGGGTCAGTGTTCCGTCCACGGGACGGTTGAGCTAACGTAGCCTATTGCGATTAGCGTGAGGTTGTAAGTGACAAGAACATTTCCCAGGACATAGACATATCTGATATTGGCAAAAAGCTTCAATTCTTGTTAATCTAACTGCACTGTCCAATTTACAGTAGCTATTACAGTGAAAGAATACCATGCTATTTGTTATAGAGTATTAAATGATGCTGGCTCATCAAACCAATAGGTGGCGCTATCACCGGTCCTAGGTTGGTAACTGTTCTGTGAGCAATAGAGAGAGTTAGTTGAGTAGTGGTCGCCATGATAGATAGTGGTGTAATCAGTTCCTACTAAATGACAAGTAAAGATTACATCCTGTGTTCTCCAATTAAATGTTGGTCTATTCAAGATACTACGCTATTGTTTGAGGAGAGTGCACAATTTTGAACATGAAAAGTTATTAATAAACTATAATAATATGAAGTGTGGACTGTAGCATTTACTTTTTAAATGTTCAAAAGGACAATCAATCTTGCAGAACGTGTGGCCAGTGTTTGGCACTCACTATTTGGCATGCATTTTTTGTTTGGAAGAGTCACTGCAAAAGATTCAAACATTATGCACCACACCTCCACAGAAATGTGATCAAATTTGCTATTCCCTTTTTAGTTTAGAAACGGAAATGTCCCAGGTCCAACATTTCCAAATCAGGCAGCAAATCAGGGAGTTTCTGTTAACATAAAAGATGAATGGAGGGTGTTTTCCAGGAGGGTTCTAGCGCTCGTTCACAAAGCACAAATATAGGCTAAAATGGCTCTGATTTATCAATGATAACATGCGTATACAGTATGTTGCGTGCGACAGTTTGACAAATCCCAATAAATTGTGGTGCATGCAATCCTAGAATCTCTACCGTACACCAGAGTTTAGTAAGAAATGTACGCACGGTTGATAGATGAGGCCTCTGAAATCAATGCAGGGTTCACAATTTTAGCAAATATTTCCTGTGAGTGAGGTGTATTGCTGATGTTTTTCTACTTTGTTCTTTATTGTAATACCAAAGAGTGACAAAGAGGTCTGTTGACCAAGGTTGACTTCATCATTTTCTTGTGCCGATCTTACACACATCTTGTGTTTTTGAAAACCACAGGTCAACCCAAGGCTCCTGAACTAAGCATGAGTCCTGTAACCCTCTGCCTCTCCTAGCAGATGATGTAGCCCCAAGTGACCAAATAGGCCACATGTAAGCCCTCTTCCAGGAACAATAAGACCCCACAGGAACTGTACTGTGAATGTTGACTAATGTGTACACTCAATCATGTTTCATTGCATAATTTGGAATGTGTCCACATCTGATTTATACATTTGAAATGGACATGAAATAGCCGAGAACGATAGTGATTCCAATTCCTAATGCATTGAGTTTAGGGTCTTCATTCACAAACACATTTCCTCTCTCTCTCTCTCTCTCTCTCTCTCTCTCTCTCTCTCTCTCTCTCTCTCTCTCTCTCTCTCTCTCCTCTCTCTCTCTCCTCTCTCTCTCTCTCTCCTCCTCTCTCTCTCTCTCTCTCTCTCTCTCTCTCTCTCTCTCTCTCTCTCTCTCTCTCTCTCTCTCTCTCTCTCTCTCTCTCTCTCTCTCTCTCTCTCTCTCTCTCTCTCTCTCTCTCTCTCTCTCTCTCTCTCTCTCTCTCTCTCTCTCTCTCAATTTCAATTCAATTCAATTCAATTCAAGGGGCTTTATTGGCATGGGAAACATGTCACATTGCCAAAGCAAGTGAGGTAGATATTATACAAAATTGAAATAAACAATACAAATTAACAGTAAACATTACACATACAGAAGTTTCAAAACAATAAAGACATTACAAATGTTATATTATATATATATATACAGTGTTGTAACAATGTCTCTCTCTCTCTCTTTGCAATTAGCCTATTAAAATATGCAAACGGCTATAGTTGAGTTACATTAAGAGGCAATCAAGAAACAAGTGTATTAAATTACTTTGTAAAATGACTGAAATCACATACAAGGCCTAAACTTAAGTTACAAGACATTAACAATAATTAAAAGGCATTATTCTAGGCATTATCAGAGTGGGAGAGAAAGAAACCGGACATAGCCTAGAAGGCCATGCCCCAAGAATCCATGGGGTGGAGAGAGAAAGAAACAGAGAGTGTATCTCACTTGCGCATTTCAGGTACAAAATAAGAGAGTGAGAGACAATGAAGCTAAGACCCTTTTATAACCATTTGGCCATGATTTGATTCAAATTCTGAGTTGTTGACCAATAGTATTAGTGTTGACTTAACTTCCAATCGGATATCAGACCTACAGGATGTAAAGACAACAGAACCGCTGATAGCCAGAAGTATGATAAGAGGGGGTTTGTGAAATAATGCAGAGAAGGCTGAATTCCTAAGACAACACAGAGGAATCATTGCATAAAGTTGATAAGTCACTTCGGGGGCTGGGCCGCCCAACAAATACACTTCATCATGATACATGAACTTACATTTTTAAAATACCAAGGCCCTCTTTAAAAAATCTTGAAATCAAATCAAATCAAATTTTATTGGTCACATAAACATATTTAGCAGATGTTATTGCGGGTGTAGCGAAATGCTTGTGTTTCTAGCTCCAACAGTGCAGTAATATCTAACAATTCACAACAACACACAAATCTAAAAGTAAAATAATGGAATTAAGAATATATAAATATTAGGATGAGCAATGTCAGAGTGGCATTGGCTAAAATACAGTAGAATAGAATACAGTATATACATATTAAATGAGTAAAGCAGTATGTAAACATTATTAAAGTGACTAGTGTTCCATTATTAAAGTGACCAGTGATTCCAGGTCTATGTATATAGGGCAGCAGCTTCTACGCTGCAGGGTTGAGTAATTGAATGGTAGCCGGCTAGTGATGGCTATTTAACAGTCTGATGGCCTTGAGATAGAAGCTGTTTTTCAGTCTCTCAGACCCAGCTTTGATGCACCTGTACTAAACTCGCTTTCTGGATGATAGCAGGGTGAACACGCCATGGCTCGGGTGGTTGATGTCCTTGATCCTTTTGGCTTTCCTGTGACATCAGGTGCTGTAGGTGTCCTGGAGGGCAGGGAGTATGCCTCCGGTGATGTGCACCATCCTCTGGAGAGTCCTGTGGTTGCGGGCAGTGCAGTTGCCGTACCAGGAGGTGATGCAGCCCGACAGGATCCTCTCAATTGTGCATTGAAGTGGGTCTATGGTGTCAGGTTAGGTAGAGGTTACATGACCCTTAACTAGCCTCTCAAAGCATTTCATAATGACAGAAGTGAGTGCTATGGGGTGATAGTCATTTAGTTCAGTTACCTTTGCTTTCTTGGGTACAGGAACAATGGTGGACATCTTGAAGCAAGTGGGGACAGCAGACTGGGATAGGGAGAGATTGAACATATTCGTAAACACTCCAGCCAGCTGATCTGCATGTGCTCTTAGGACGCGGCTAGGGATGCTGTCTGGGCCGGCAGCCTTGCGAGTGATAACACGCTTAAATGTCTTACTCACGTCGGCCAAGGAGAACGAGAATCCACAGTCCTTGGGAGCGGGCCGTGTCGATGGCCCTGTCTTATCCCCAAAGTGGGAGAAGAAGATGTTTAACTTGTCTGGGATCCAGACATCAGTGTCCGCGACGTGGATGGTTTTCCCTTTGTAATCCGTGATTTTCTGTACACATATGTCTCGTGTTTAAGCCATTGAATTGCAACTCAACTTTGCCTCGTGTACTGACATTTTGCCTGTTTGATTGGCTTATGGAGGGAATAACGACACTGTTTGTATTCAACCATATTCCCAGTCACCTTGCCATGGCTAAATGCAGTGGTTCTTGCTTTCAGATTAGCACGAATGCTGCCATCTATCCACGGTTTCTGGTTTGGGTAGGTTTTAATAGTCACAGTGGGAACAACATCCCCTATACACTTCCTGATGAACTCAGTCACCATGTCCGTGTATACATCAATGTTATTATCCAAGGCTACCTGGAACATATCCCAGTCCGCGTGATCAAAACAATCTTGAAGCATGGATTCCGATTGGTCAGACCAGCGTTGAATAGACCTTAGCACGGGTACTTCCTATTTGAGTTTCTACCTATATGAAAGGAGGAGCAAAATGGAGTCGTGATGTGATTTGCCGAAGGGTGGGTTGGGGAGATCCCGGAAGAGGGAATAGCTGTGTTCGCGTGTTTTCCCAGCACGAGTACTATAGTCAATGTGTTGATAGAACTTTGGTAGCATTTTCTTTAAATTAACTTAGTTAAAATCCACAGCTACAATAAATGCGGCCTCTGAATATGTGGTTTACAGTTTGCAAGAAGTCCAGTGTAGTTCCTTGAGGACCATCATGGTATCGGCTTCAGGGGGAATATACACGGCTGTGACCATAACATTTACATTTACATTACATTTAAGTCATTTAGCAGACGCTCTTATCCAGAGCGACTTACAAATTGGTGCATTCACCTTATGATATCCAGTGGAACAACCACTTTACAATAGTGCATCTAACTCTTTTAAGGGGGGGGGGGGGTTAGAAGGATTACTTTATCCTATCCTAGGTATTCCTTAAAGAGGTGGGGTTTCAGGTGTCTCCGGAAGGTGGTGATTGACTCCGCTGACCTGGCGTCGTGAGGGAGTTTGTTCCACCATTGGGGTGCCAGAGCAGCGAACAGTTTTGACTGGGCTAAGCGGGAACTGTACTTCCTCAGAGGTAGGGAGGCGAGCAGGCCAGAGGTGGATGAACGCAGTGCCCTTGTTTGGGTGTAGGGCCTGATCAGAACCTGAAGGTACGGAGGTGCCGTTCCCCTCACAGCTCCGTAGGCAAGCACCATGGTCTTGTAGCGGATGCGAGCTTCAACTGGAAGCCAGTGGAGAGAGCGGAGGAGCGGGGTGACGTGAGAGAACTTGGGAAAGTTGAACACCAGACGGGCTGCGGCGTTCTGAATGAGTTGTAGGGGTTTAATGGCACAGGCAGGGAGCCCAGCCAACAGCGAGTTGCAGTAATCCAGACGGGAGATGACAAGTGCCTGGATTAGGACCTGCGCCGCTTCCTGCGTGAGGCAGGGTCGTACTCTGCGAATGTTGTAGAGCATGAACCTACAGGAACGGGTCACCGCCTTGATGTTAGTTGAGAACGACAGGGTGTTGTCCAGGATCACGCCAAGGTTCTTAGCACTCTGGGAGGAGGACACAATGGAGTTGTCAACCGTGATGGCGAGATCATGGAACGGGCAGTCCTTCCCCGGGAGGAAGAGCAGCTCCGTCTTGCCGAGGTTCAGCTTGAGGTGGTGATCCGTCAAAGAGAATTCTCTTGGGAGAATAATACGGTCGTCATTTGATTGTGAGGTATTCTAGGTCGGGTGACCTCATCTACTTTATTGTCCAGAGACTGAACATTAGCAAGTAATATATTCAGAAACGGTGTATGGTGTGCCCGCCTGCTGAGTCGGACTGGAAGTCCACTCCAAATACCTCTTCTCCGCCGGCTGCATCTTGCAGCAGCCTCTGGGATAAGTTCAATTGCCCCGGGGGGTGTGAACAAAGGATCCAATTTGGGAATGTCGTATTCCTGGTAGTAATGCTGGCGAGTTACCGCCGCTCTGATATCCAGAAGTTATTTCCGGCTGTATGTAATAACACAAAAAAACGTTCTGGGCTAATAGTGTAAGAAATAACTGCAAACTTGCTTAGGATCTAGAAACAGAGCTGCCATGTCTGTCTGTGCCAATATTTAAACTATGGAGTGATTCCAAACCAATCATTAATTTATCATTAATGTTCAGTTATCATATTACTCATACCTTATTCATATCTTATCCTGCAGCTAACACAGAAGTTTTTACAGAAAGGAATTGAACATACAGAAGTGAGAGCTCAATGCCACCCTTTAGAGTCAACACAGCAGTAGGAGTAATCGTTTCAATTTGAATGGCCGTTGCCGCGGGCTCACTGCTTTCCGCAGGTCTCAGATCTTCCTTTTAACATACTTCTGATGCCAACTGAAGCAAAGACAGGGATTTAGTTTGAACCAACAACTAATCCTGAAGTTATTTTATATGGCTATTATATAAAATAGTCCCATGTGATTCAGACTCTCATCTGATTGGTTCTTTGGACAATTAAATCATTTGCTTAGCTCGACAGTTAAAACATACTGTACTTCACCTCCCCACATTGACACTCATTTGCACAGATGGCCACTATTTTTACAATAACACCCCCAATACCCCTCAACCTCTCATCCGCTCTCTACACACACATTTCATTGGCCCTCTGCAGGGTCCAGGGGAAGCTCCATCAGTCAGCGGGGGTTGAGTAGAGATGTCTGAAAGACACTCTACATCACAGTGGGACACCAGCCTGTCTCTGACTGAATTAGTATACAATTGATGCTGGGCCAGACTGGGGGATGGTCTGGGCTCCCTGACCCTGGTGAACTAGCCTACTTTTTCACCCAGAATGACAGAGTAGAGGCTGGGGGCACCGCCAAGCTGTCACCTGCTGCTGATGTGTGAGACAAGTGTTAAACCTGAAAAACCCTGGAAGTGTGAAACTGCTGAACACCTTGTAGCCCTTTCCTGCAGTCAATGACCAAAAGCCTCATAATTTTTACAATGAAAATCCTGTGTTCTGTGTCAAACAGTTTTGTTATATTTCAATCTTCTGTGATGTGTAATATTGGGATGCAAACTCATAATTGAATACATGTAAACTCTATATCGGACATGGTACAGATGTCTTTTTTTTAAAGTCCTAAACCATGTGTGTGAGGTGTATACTTTTGCTTCAAAGTAGATTTATTTAAGACTACCAAGAACCCTGATTTAGCCCACTGCAATAAAAGGTTGATAACCCATGTCTATTAGAAATCGGGCAAAAGCTATTTCAGAAGAATTTGGAAAATATAATGTTTAGTGTAACTGGTGAAACAACCTTAAGTTTATACCTTAAGGAGTTTAAGGTCAGCCTCACTGTTCATCATACGTGGTTGTAAATTCAGAACCCTTCAGAGTTCTTTTTGAAACAGTAATCAGAGATACTCAATTAAATAAGCCCGGGCCATAAATCAGTCAGGTGCAGGGTCCCATCACTCATTCTCTAATATGCATTATATATCTATGATCTATAATTTATAACCTTCTGTGGATTATAAATAGTTAAAAAATACTCATCAGATATTACTTAATCAATAGTAAATTCATACCCCACTACAGAGCTGAAAGGATCAAAGGAGACTTTGACATTTCTTGACTGATGGGGTATGTTTGAAAATTACACAGAAATGATTTTATTACTTGATCAAACTGTTTGTCATCACTGTATTAGTTTCACATTTAATATGATGACTCAATCTAGTATATTTAAATGTTTGAGGGTAATTGATGGTTTTTAAATATACGACACCGACATACATACAGTGCATTCGGAAAGTATTCACACCCCTTGATTTTGTCCACATTTTGTTACGTTACAACCTTATTCTAAAATGGATTTAAATTAAAAAAAATACTCATCAATCTAAACACAGTACCCAATAATTCCAAAGCAAAACCAGGTTTTTGATAATGTATATAATAAAAAAACTGAAATATCACATTTACATAAGTATTCAGACCCTGGACCAGCTGTGGTGATGAGATACCAGAGGACACATCAGTTCTGTAATGATGTAGGATCCCATGGGGAACAGAGGTAGTTAACAAGAGCCGCTGGACTGGATGAATCCAATCCAACTGTGTGTGTGTGTGCCTGTGAGCAGTGTGAACATACAGTGCCATCGAAAGGTATTCAGACCCCTGGACTTTTCCAACATTTTGTTAGGTTGCAGCCTTATTGAAAAATTTACACACAATACCCCATAACCCCAATACCCCATCAATCTACACACAATACCCCATAATGACAAAGCAAAAACAATTTTGGGGGAATTTACATAACTATTCAGACCCTTTACTCAGTACCTTGTTTGAAGCACCTTTGGCTGTGTTTATTATTCTTGGGTATGAGAAACTCTGGAGCTCTGTCAGAGTGACCATCGGGTTCTTGGTCACCTCCCTGACCAAGCTTGGCACACCTGTATTTGGAGAGTTTCTCCCATTTGTCTCTGCAGATCCTTCAAGCTCTGTCATGTTGAATGGGGAGTGTCACTGCACAGCTATTTTCAGGTGTCTCCAGAGATCTATGATCGGGTTCAAGTCCGGTCTCTGGCTGGGCCACTCAAGGACATTCAGAGACTTCAATCAATCAATCAAATGTATTTATAAAGCCCTTTTTACATCAGTCGATGTCACAAAGTGCTATACAGAAACCCAGACTAAAACCCCAAATAGAAAGCAATGCGGATGTAGAAGCACGGTAGATAGGAAAACCTCCCTAGAAAGGCAGGAACCTAGAGAGGAACCAGGCTCTGAGGAGTGGCCAGTCCTCTTCTGGGTGTATCAGGTGGAGATTATAACAGTACATGGCCAAGATGTTCAAACGTTCATAGATGACCAGCAGGGTCAAATAATAATAATCACAGTGGTTGTAGAGGGTGCAACAGGTCAGCACCTCAGGAGTAAATGTTAGTTGGATTTTCATAGCCAAGCATTTAGACTTCTAGACAGCAGGTGCAGTAGAGAGACAGAGCCGTAAACAGCAGGTCCGGGACAAGGTATCATGTCCGGTGAACAGGTCAGGGTTCCATAGCCGCAGGCAGAACAGTTGAAACTGGAGCAGCCGCATGACCAGGTGGACTGGGGACAGCAAGGAGTCATCAGGCCAGGTAATCAACAGCATGGTCCCAGGGCTCAGGTCCTCTAGGAGGGGATGGAGAGGGAAAGGGAATTAGAGGGAGCATACTGAAATTCACACAGGACACCGGATAAGACAGGAGAATTACACCAGATATAACAGACTGACCCTAGCCCCCTGACACACAAACTGTTGCAGCATAGATACTGGAGGCTGAGACAGGAGAGGTCGGGACACACTGTGGCTCCGTCCGACGATACCCCCGGACAGGGCCAACCAGTCAGGATATGACCCCACACACTTCGCCAAAGCACAGCCCCCACACCACTAGAGGGATATCTGCAAACCACCAACTTACTACCCTGAGACAAGGCTGAGTATAGCCGAAAAAAAATATCTCCCCCACGGCACGAACCCGAGGGGGAAGATCACGTCAGTGACTCAACCCACTTAAGTGACGCACCCCTCCTAGGGACAGCTTGGAAGAGCACTAGTAAGCCAGTGACTCAGCCCCCATAATAGGGTCAGAGGCAGAGAATCCCTGTGTAGAGAGGGGAACCAGCCAGGCAGAGACAGCAAGGGGGGTTCGTCGCTCCAGTGCCTTTCTGTTCACCTTTGCACCCCTGGACCAGGCTACACTCAATCATAGGACCTACTGAAGAGATGAGTCTTCAATAAAGACTTAAAGGTTGAGACCGAGTCTATGTCTCTCACATGGATAAGCAGACCATTCCATAACAATTGAGCTCCATAGGAGAAAGCCCTACCTCCAGCTGTTTGCTAAGAAATTGTAGGGACAATAAGGAGGCCTGCGTCTTGTGACTGTAGCATACGTGTAGGTATGTACGGCAGGACCAAATCGGAGAGATAGGTAGGAGCAAGCCCATGTAATGCTTTGTAGGTTACCAGTAAAACCTTGAAATCAGCCCTAGCCTTAATAGGAAGCCAGTGTAGAGAGGCTAGCACTGGAGTAATATGATCACATTTTTGGTTCTAGTCAATATTCTAGCAGCCATGTTTAGCACTAACTGAAGTGTATTTTGTGCTTTATCCGGGTAGCCAGAAAGTAGAGCATTGCAGTAGTATAATCTAGATGTGACAAAAGCACGGATTAGCTTTTTTGCATAACTTTTGGACAAAATGTTTTGGATTTTTGCAATGTTACAAAGATGTAAAAAGCGTTCTTTGAAATATCCTTGATATGTTCATAAAAAGAGAGATCAGGGTTCAGAGTAACGCCAAGGTCCTTCACAGTTTGAGACGACTGTACAACCATCAAGATTAATTGTCAGATCCAACAGGAGATATCTTTGTTTCTTGGGACCTAGAACTAGCATGTCTGTTTTGTCCAAGTTTAAAAGAATTCCGCCATCCACTTCCTTATGGCTGAAACGCAGGCTTCCAAGGAGGGCAATTTTGGGGCTTCACCACGCTTCATCGAAATGTAGAGCTGTGTATCATCCGCATAGCAGTGAAAGTTAACATTATGTTTCCGAATGACATCACCAAGAGGTAAAATATATTGTGAAAACAATAATGATCCTAAAACAGAACCTTGAAGAACACCGAAACTTACAATTGATTTGTCAGAAGACAAACCGTGCACAGAGACAAACTGATATCTTTCCGACAGATAAGATCTTGTCCTTGAAGACCAATTAGGGTTTCTAATCTCTCCAAAAGTGTCACGGTCCTGACCTGTTTTATGTTGTTTTTTGTATGTGTTTAGGTCAGGGCATGTGTTTTGGGTGGGCAGTCTATGTTATCTGTTTCTATGTTGGTTTTGGTTGCCTGGTATGGCTCTTAATTAGAGGCAGGTGTTTTGCGTTCTCCTCTAATTAAGAGTCATATTTAGGTAGGGTGTTCTCACTGTTTGTGTGTGGGTGATTGTCTCCTGTGTCTGTGTCGATGTTACACCATACGGGATTGTTTCGGTTTGTTCGTGCGTTTTTGTAGTAAGTACTTGTTCGTTCGTTCTGCGTGTGTTATGTCAGTTCGTCGTACGAGTCTGTCTATTTTCGTTTTGTTATTTTGTTAGTTTATTCAAGTATAGTTTGTTTCGTTTTGTCTTATAAATAAAACTCATCATGTTTTCACAACCCGCTGCGCCTTGGCTCGATCACTACTCCTCCTCTTCTTATGAAGAGAGAGAGGAACGCCGTTACAAAAAGAATGTGGTGATCGATGGTGTCAAAAGCAGCTCTATGATCTAGGAGCATGAGAACAGATGTAGAGCCTTGGTCTGACGCCATTAAAATGTAATTAGCCACCTTCACAAGTGCAGTCTCAGTGCTATGGAGTCTAAAACCAGACTGAAGCGTTTTGTATACATTGTTTGTCTTCAGGAAGGCAGTGAGTTGCTGCATAACAGCTTGTCTGAAATTTATGAGAGGAATGGCAGATTTTTACAGGTTTTGGGTCAAGGTTTGGCTTTTTCAAGAGGCTTTATTACTGCCACTTTTAGTGAGTTTGGTACACATCCGGTGGATAGGGAGCCGTTTATTATGTACAACATAGGAGGGCCAAGCACAGGAAGCGGCTCTTTTTGTAGTTTAGTTGGAATAAGGTCCAGAATGCAGCTTGAAGGTTTAGAGGCCATGACTATTTTCATGAACATGTCAAGAGATATAGGATTAAAAACTTCAGTGTGTCCATTGATCCTACAGTAGGTCCTGGCAGTCTTGTGCAGACTCAGGACAACTGAGCTTTGGAGAAATACGTATTGAAAATAAGTATTTTCAGCATTGAAAATAAATGTTGGATTGTTCTTATTCTCCTCAAATATGTTGGAAAAATAGGATGATTGAGCAGCAGTGAGGGCTCTTCGATATTGGATGGTACTATATTTTCAAGCTAGTCGGAAGACTTCCAGTTTGGTGAAGTGCCATTTCCGTTCCATTTTTCTGGAAGCTTGCTTCCGGGTTCTTGTGACTTGTCCTGAAGCCACTCCTGCATTGCCTTGGCTGTATGCTTAGGGTTGTTGTCCTGTTTCAAGATTAACCTTCGCCCCAGTCTGATATCCTGAGCGCTCTGGACCAGGTTTTCATCAAGGATTTCTCTGTACTTTGCTCCGTTGATCTTTCTCTCAATCCTGACTAGTCTCCATGTCCCTGCCACTGAAAAACATCCCCAGAGCATGATACTGCCACCATGATGCTTCACCGTAGGGATGGTGCCAGGTTTCCTCTGACGTGACACTTGGCATTCAGGCCAAAGACTTCAATCTCGGTTTCATCAGACCAGAGAATCTTGTTTCTCATGGTCTGACAGTACTTTAGGTGCCTTTTGGCAAACTCCAAGCGGGCTGTCATGTGCCTTTTACTAAGTAGTGGCTTCCGACTGGCCACTCTACCATTAAGGCCACGATTGCTCAGTTTGTCTGGGCGGCCAGCTCTAGGAAGAGTCCTGGCGGTTCCAAGACTCTTCCATTTAAGAATGATGGAGGCCACTGTGTTCTTGGGGACCTTCAATGCTGCAGAAATGTGTTGGTACTCTTCCCCAGATCTGTGCCTCCACCCAAGGCTGTCTCGGAGCTCTACGGCCAATTCCTTCAACCTCATGGCTTGGATTTTGCTCTGACATGCATGGTCAACTGTGGGACCTTATATAGACAGGTGTTTGCCATTCCAAATCATGTCCAATCAATTGCATTTACCACAGGTGAACTCCAATGAAGTTGTAAAAACATCTCAAGGATGATCAATGGAAACAGGATGCACCTGCGCTCAATTTTGAGTCTCATAGCAAAGGGTCTGAATACTTGAGGTATTTCTGTTTTAGTTTTTAGTACATTTGCAAAAATGTTTTTTTTTTTAAGTTTTGCTTGTCATTAAGGGCTTTGTGTGTACAGTAGATTGATGAGGGGGAAAAACGATTTAATACATTTAGAATAAGGCTGTAACGTAACCAAATGTGGGAAAAGTCAAGGGGTTTGAATACTTTCTCCAATGCACTGTCTTTCCTTTGACTGTTTTTGTTGTTGTGGATTTTTTTAATGACAAACTTTTTTTAATGACAAAGTTCATCCAGAAGGATTACTCTGTGAGTTTAGCAAAATAATAATCCCCCTCACGTTGCAAACATTCAGGCAGTATAATGAACCTGAAGATCACTGAAGAACCCATGTGATGTTTGTTTAAAGGTACAATGCAACCGTTTTGATCTCATTATCAAATCATTTCAGGATAACAATTAAGTACCTTATTGTGATTGTTTTCAATTAAAATGGTCAAAAAGAAACAAAAATTGCTTCTTAGCAAAGAGCAATTTCTCAAGTAAGAATTTAGATAAGGCTGTCTGTGAGTTGTCTGATTGGGTAGAGGAAAATTGAAAACTTCGATTTGATTGACGGGCGCAAAGAGACCCCCAGCTCTGCCTAAACCATTGACAACTACATGCTGTTTTCAAGGGATTGTTAAATAAATTCTATAACTACTTGGTTTTAATACCATCACTTCTTGAAGAGCATAGTCAGAACTACACATTTCAGATTATTCCACATTTAGGTCTATCAGAGTTATACAGCAAGTAACTGCATGCTTTTCATGATCAGTAAACATCAATTGCTCATGTATTTTCAGATACGTGAGGTTAGCCTATCCATTTGTATGTAGCTAGCTAAGCAAACAATGTGTCATTTAGCTTGCTTCATCAGAGTTTAGACTTTTGGAAAAAGTCCTGGTAAAGTTGTCAGTTGGACTACTGTCATCACCACTAGATGGCAAGCAAATCAAACAATATGTGACCGACCGGCTCATGTCTGTGACCGACCGGCTCGTCTTATCCTCTACAGAGTACCTAACCCGGATCCGGGAGCACCCCCCACACCCCCCACACTGATTAGCATCGCTAGCATAGCGTCACAATTAAATAGTAGCATCTAAATATCATTAAATCACATGTCCAAGACACCCAATGAAAGACACAGATCTTGTGAATAAAACCACCATTTCAGATTTTTTAAATGTTTTACAGGGAAGACACAATATGTAAATCTATTAGCTAAACACGTTAGCAAAATGACACCATTTTCTTACTCCAACAGTTTCTTACTCCATCAGGTGCTATCACCAATTCGGCTAAACTAAGATATTGATAGCCACTAACCAACAAAAAAATTCTTAAGATGACAGTCTGATAACATATTTATGGTATAGCATAGTTTTTTTTTTTTAAATGTGCATTTTTCAGGTATAAATCACAGTTCTACATTGCAGCTGCAATCTGATATAGTGCTGATGCAGCTAGAACAATTACAGAGACCAACGTTATATAACTAATTACTTGTCTTAAAACATTTCAGAAAAAATACACAGCGTACAGACATTGAAAGCCCAACATCTGGTGAATCCAAACAATATTTCAGATTTTTTAAATGTTTTATAGCGAAAACAAAATGTATCGCTAATTAGCATAACCAGGCCAGCCAGAACCGGCTGGACGCGCGCGACCAGTTCACATGCACGACAGATATATGAAATAACATCGTAAATTGGGTCTTACTATTGCTGGTCTTTCATCAGAATGTTGATCAAGGTGTCCTTAGTCCTGATGAGTCGTTCAATCCATTCACAATGGCAACCTCCCCTCTTCATTTAGCCTGGGTACTGGTCGACTGGCACGGTCAATTCCCAAAGTTAAAAAACTCAAAGAACGGAACACGGCAAAACTCCCGAAAAAATTCTAATAATCTGATTAAACTATATTGAAAAAACATACATTACGGTGATATGGTCACATGTATCAAACAAACTTCGACACGGAGATAGTTTTCATCCGTAACGTCAGCATAACAAAAGACAATGCCACCTCTGAAAACGCGCATCTCAGAAACCGGAAGTTGTCGGTCACGCCAAAGAAATAGGTCTTATTTCACGTCAGTACAAGATAAACACAAAATTTCTCCTCTGACGTCTTCCAGACACCCAGAGGAAGAAGAAGGAAGTGTCATTCGGGTCATAGGTGGCGTGACCATATATAGGCAGAGCTTTGAAGCGAGCATACACATCTTGCAATCTTTTTCAGGCTCAGGGAAAGTGCTGTGAAATGACCTGTGTTTGACTCAGAGACTCAATTGGAACGGTTTTAGAAACCATAGCTTGTTTTCTATCCAATGCTATATGGTTATATGCATATAGTAACAGCAATAATTGAATAAGAGGCAGTTTAGTCTGTAGAGGCAATTATGCTAATGCGAAACAGCACCCCCTGTATTCTCAAGAAGTTATGTAGCAAAATTTGAAATTGAGTTTTTTACATTGGATAAAGTAGAGACTCTGTTCACCATGGTATATCATACACCACAGTGGAGAAACAATGTGAAAGTAATTCTGCTTTGAAAGTATTTGCATTTCTAAACTCACTTTTGAGGAAATTGCCTTTGAATGTTTTGATACTGCTATTGGAGAGCCCTTCTTTGTCTACACCCATTCAGCATCGGTCACATCCTCTTAAGCTTTAGCCCCACCCATCTCTTTAAGGTAGGATCCGAATGTACTAACAGCAGTCAAGCACCCAAGCTAACTTGCTAGCTACTTCCAGACATCTAAGTGAGAGAGAACAGCTTACTGAACATTACTCGCCCTAGCAGAGCTGGTTAGGCTGTTATGTTATCCAGAGCGTTGGTGACTGCAACTGTGCTGTCAGATTGTCTGTTCTTATATTCAGAGTGTTTCGTGTTCAGAGAGTGCGCACGGGACGCTCTGGCAGACGACTAGGGTTGATCCAAATGTTCTGACCTTACAACGGCAGTCAAGCACCCAAGCTAACTGGATAACATTGACTAGCTTGCTAGCTACTTCCAGACACATAATGAGAGAACACCCCACTCTGACCATTTTAGTCACCCTATCAGAGCTGGCTATGCTGTTTTCATGTTATCCAGAGCGTTGGCGACTGTAACTGTGCTGCTGGCAACAATTTAATGAAGCTTTTTTTGCCGACGTTTACTGACACTGGCCATATTCAGTGGGTGTTGAGAGTTTGTAAAATCATCAGTTATTCTGCTCTCTCTGGCACACTCAGACGAGAGTGCTCTAAAATCGGAGTAGATGGCCAGACTGAATTTACAAATGCACCGGAAATCGTTACTTGCATAGTGGAGTATTTTGGTAAGACATTTAGCTAGCTAGCTAGGAAAACAATGAAGCATAATACCAACTCATGACGTTAATACCCTGCATGAATCTGCAAGTAGCTAACCAACCAGGTTCCATGTTAGCGAGCTAACAGTAGGCTATAGCTAGCTAAGAAAATGGCCCTGAGATACAAGTAATGAGATCATACACGTAATGTTAGCTAGCAAGCTAGACAGTTTTTCTTTCTGTCAAATTTTTCTTTCTGTCAAAATTAGAAATGTGTAATATCTGAAAATGTAGTTAGCTAATGTTAGACTATCTCAAACATATACAGCATTCATGGTTGGACACATCTCCTGCCGGATGCCATGGTTGGCCTTGGTTTGAAGATGTAATCCGGAGACAGGTGTTTTCTCCATCTCCTTAGCTATCATACTCGAATTCCACTGATTTCAAAACGCAGTCCGCCAAAAAACGCATTTTGATTTAAAAAAAAGTTTACATTCAAAAGGCTCTCCTGTGAAGTAGTGACCCACGATATACACCTAGTTTCCTGAAACGGGTGACATATTTGGATATAGGCTAGTTAACTAATCATATTGACGTGATCTGTTATTAGCTAGCAAGCCACATTGACGTGGTCCATCAATCAATGTAGCCTATCATGTTTGTCTGCATTTATTGTGATTAAACACTCTGTGAAGTCAGGCTAGCCTGGTTCGAGGCCTCAATCCCCTCTTCCTTCCCCATCGGATTTCATCACCACCACCATCATTGTGGTGAGAGATTTTAGCCTGCCTACGGTCTGTAGACCGACAAAGGTCCGCTGTCACCCAGGAGCCCATGTCCATAACATCGACTCCCTCTTGCCCACGGTTCTGGCCAACTACTCCAATATTGACACCATCGTCACTCACATAGGTTTTAACAACCTTCGCTTTAGGCGATCTAAGGGAGGACTAAAAAATTTTAAACACGCTCACTAGCACAGGGAAGATAACAATTATCTCTGGACCCCTCCGGTGCTATTGACTCTTTGCCCTAAAAGAGAACCTGAAGAAACTTTGCAACGACAGGAATTTCTCCTTTTGTGACAACTTAGATTTTCTGTGGGAGCAACTGGCACTTTTTTAAAAGAGATGGGATTCAACATAACCGCAGGGGTTCCAGGATTATTTCCAGCAACATCGCCAACTGTTTTAGAGATTGACAGACAGGGTCTGGTAGTGCTCTAGTCCTCCCTATTAGGATAAGCAACAGAGGACTTGGAAAGCATATCAACACCCTTTGAAATGGCACTATGTTTATTGTGAGTAAACTCATTTATATTCCTCTAACTCTGGCTTCTATTGAGTTCATACAAACTGTCATATCCTACCATTCTGATAGATTGTGGGCTGTCAGAAAACATGGTTGTAACTTTAATAATTTGGTTGTTATTCAATTGGTTACCTCGAGGCAGATGCCCAAGGGGCATTGTGGCCCACACTCATTGAATATGGCTCTTTTAAATTTTAGAGCAATTTCTAGTAAAACCCTTCTTGTGAATGACCTCATTACTGAGCGCAAAGTTGATTGCATGTTTCCCACTGAAACATGGCTGTCTTCAGACTGTAGTACCATTCTTATTGAAGCGTCCCCCTCCAGACTACAACTTTTCAAAATGGAAAAGGGCGGGGGGACAGACTCTATTTCTACTAATGCGCTCAGCTGTCATTTCATTTGGTGACTTTGGGTCTTTTGAGCATCACGCTATACTGTTAAAATGTCAGCCACCAGTGCTGTATAGGCCACAAACGCACTGCCCCACTTTCTTTACTGATTTGTCTGAACTATGGTCTATTGTCCTTGAGAACTATGATAAAATCATATTGTTGGGGTGGTCTATTGACATATCCTCTATTGTTGATGTTGCTGTATCTGATCACCACTGTGTATTTTTTACTACCTTCTTGCTCATAGCACATGGTAATACAAATCCAATTTTATTTGTCACGTGCATAGAATACAACAGGTGTAAACCTTACAGTGAAATGCTTACTTACAAGCCCTTAACCAACAATGCAGTTTTAAGAAAAGTGTTAAAGTATAACAGAGAGTAGCAGCAGTGTAAAGGGGGGGGGGGGGGGGCAATGCAAATAGTCCAAGTAGCCTTGGGTGTAGAAGCTGTTAAGAAGCCTTTTGGACCTGGACTTGGTGCTCCAGTACTGCTTGCCGTGCGGTAGCAGAGAGAAAAGTCTATGACTAGGGTGGCTGGAGTCATTACTGAATGCATAATTTTAAAAATATATAAAAAAATGTATACCATTACCTATTCTGCCTTCCTTTCGTGATGATTTAATTGGTAACTTTAAGAGCAAATCAAGGGCAACCATTGATGCCATTTATTAAACATTTTTATTTAACTGTTATTTAACTAGGCAAGTCCGTTAAGAACAAATTCTTATTTACAATGACGGCCATGCTCCAGTAAGGTTGAAAAAGACCAATTCCAAACAGATGATGATGAGTGGATCACTGGATGAGTGAGGAACCAAATCAATTAAAGATAAATTACAGAAGCCAGAGCGGAAGTGGAGAAAGTAAAAGATGAAGGTCCATTATGATATTCTGAGAGAGTAACTTGGCATATATAACAAGGCAATTTGAAATGACAGGTTGGCTCATTTTTCTAACTTGATCACTAATAATCAGAATAATTAGAGAGTGCTCTGCTCGATCATTGATTGCCTGTTAAATCCTATCTCCTTTCAGAGATAAGATAGCAAACATTAGGCTGGGTATCAGTCAAGCAAGACCTGATGAGAAGTTTGATGATATGTGCCCTAGCCTACCATGCAAAGACACTATGGAGTTATTTTCCCTAGTTGACACAGATATGCTCAGGAAAGTGATATTACAACTTAAGCCCTCTACCTGCTTTCTCAATCCTATCCCCACCACCTTCTTCAAAACAGTTTTTAATTGCATATCGGAAGAATTGAAAGATATTGTTAATCACTCCCTGTTCACAGGCACTTTCCCCACTGCACTAAAAACTGCTATGGTGGAACCCCTTCTGAAGAAAACTCGTCTAGATTCTTCAGCTCTTAGCAATTTTGCTCCAATCTTCCATTCTTAAGCAAAATTCTTCTTAGGATTTTTTTTTCAAACAACTAAATTATTTTTTAAGTGCCAACTGTATTTTAAAAAAAAAATCCAATCAGGTTTTCATGCCCACCACAGCAAAGAGCACAGCAAAGAGACAGCCTTAGTTAAAGTGGTAAATCATTTTAGAGCCAACACAGATGCCAAACAGCTATCTGTTCTACCATGCAGTCCTTTTGGACAGACTGGAAAGGTGGGTTGGCCTCTCTGGTCCAGTTCTAAATCAGTTTAGGACCTATTTAACCGGTCGAGAGTCTTTTGTCACCCTTGGTGAAGATAACATAATATATATCACATCTGGCGTTCGACAAAATGTTCGATTTTGGTTACGGTACTGTTCAGTTTATATATGTTACCTCTTGGCAGCGTTATCTCAAGGCATGGCATTGATTTTCACTGCTACGCAGATGATACACAACTTTACAGTTCTGTGTCACCAGAGGTTTTTAGCTCCACATATAAATTATTGGACTGCATTAGTGATTTAAGTACTTAGATGGCTCATAACTTCCTACCTGAGTGCTGAGTCAAAGCACAGAGAGAGAGAGCACAGATAGAGAAAGTCTGGCCGCACATTTTAATTCAGGGCAATAAAGATGAAACACCAGGTTAAAAACATAGGTGTCATTTTAGATTCTGTACTCAATATCGAATCACACATTAGGAATGTGACCAAAATAGCTTTTTATCACTTGAGGAACATTGCCCAGGTGCGTCCGTTTCTATC
The DNA here is from genome assembly GCF_029448725.1 of Salvelinus fontinalis. Classification (NCBI taxonomy): domain Eukaryota; kingdom Metazoa; phylum Chordata; class Actinopteri; order Salmoniformes; family Salmonidae; genus Salvelinus; species Salvelinus fontinalis. The sequence continues at coordinate 52,912,359 of NC_074665.1, forward strand.
TCAGGCTGATCCATGCTTTTATTACAAGCAGGCTTGACCACTGTAATACTCGCCTGTCTGGTCTACCCAATAAATCCATTGATCAACTGCAAAACATACAAAATGCACACACATTACACCGGTTATAAAGTCTCTGCAATGGATGCCTGTGAGTTTTAGAATTAATTTTAAGATTCTTCTATTGGTTTTTAAATCAATCCATGATTGTACACCCCAATACATCACAGGCATGCATTTGAGTTAATGTACCCAGTAGGTTCCTCAGGTCCTCTGGCCTTTTAACTATCCCAAAGCCTAGGACCAAGAGGCATGGAGATGCAGCCTTTAGTTACCATGTCCCCTGCCTTTGGAATGCCTGCCAGAGAACCTGAAGATGGCCAAAACTTTGGACATATTTAAGATATATCTTAAATCACACCCTTTTAGCTTTGCTTTTTTTAGTATTTTATTGTCATTCTGTATTTATCCTCTTATGTTTGTTGTGTAGTAAATATTTCTGTTTTTATTTTCATAGTTTTTTATTCATTTTTTAGCTGTGAAGTGCAAAGTGTTGCATTCATGTCTGGAATGTGCTATACAAATAAAGCTTGATTTGATTTGATGTAAAAACAATGTAGGCCTATCTATGTTGGTTGGAAAAAAGTACATTTGTTCTACTTACAGCTATGTTTAGCCAACTGTACAACGATTCTACCGGTAGCTTGCAAAGTAACATTATCAGCTAACAGTACAGTGGCAAATGCGCCCCTCTCCTGCTTGACAGGCGGAGCCCACAAAGGATTGGAAATTAACCTTAACCGCTCGTACTTGTCAGGTATCAGTGGTGTGGGGTGTGGGGGCTGTGCTTTGGTGAAGTGGGTGGGGTTATATCCTTCATGTTTGGCCCTGTCCGGGGGTATCATCGGATGGGGCCACAGTGTCTCCTGACCCCTCCTGTCACAGCCTCCAGTATTTATGCTGCAGTAGTTTTTGTGTCGGGGGGCTAGGGTCAGTTTGTTATATCTGGAGTACTTCTCCTGTCTTATCCGGTGTCCTGTGTGAATTTAAGTATGCTCTCTCTAATTCTCTCTTTCTCTCTTTCTTTCTCTCTCTCGGAGGACCTGAGCCCTAGGACCATGCCTCAGGACTACCTGGCATGACGACTCCTTGCTGTCCCCAGTCCACCTGGCCGTGCTGCTGCTCCAGTTTCAACTGTTCTGCCTGCGGCTATAGAACCCTGACCTGTTCAACGGACGTGCTACCTGTCCCAGACCTGCTGTTTTCAACTCTCTAGAGACAGCAGGAGCGGTAGAGATACTCTTAATGATCGGCTATGAAAGCCAACTGACATTTACTCCTGAGGTGCTGACTTGTTGCACCATAGACAACTACTGTGATTATTATTATTTGACCATGCTGGTCATTTATGAACATTTGAACATCTTGGCCATGTTCTGTTATAATCTCCAGCCGGCACAGCCAGAAGAGGACTGGCCACCCCTCATAGCCTGGTTCCTCTCTAGGTTTCTTCCTAGGTTTTGGCCTTTCTAGGGACTTTTTCCTAGCCACCGTGCTTCTACACCTGCATTGCTTGCTGTTTGGGGTTTTAGGCTGGTTTTCTGTACAGCACTTTGAGATATCATTTGATGCAAGAAGGGATATCTAAATTCATTTGATTTGATCAGGAATTAAGGTAAGACCCAAGTGCAGACTGTGTGAAGTAACAATGTTTATTGTAACAACAGGGGCAGGCACACAACACGTCAAAGCAGGCGATGGTCGATAATCCAGAGTAGAGGCCAAGGTACAGGATGGCAGGCAGGGTCAGGGTCAGGGACAGGCAGAGGTATCAGGTCAGGCAGAGGTCGGTAATCCAGAGGTGGAGCAAAGGTACAGGACGGCAGGCAGGCTCAGGGTCAGGGACAGGCGGAGTGGTCAGGGCCAGGACAGGGCCAGGCAAGGGTCAAAAACTAGCAGGATGAGAAAAGAGAAACTGTAAAAAGCAGGAGCTGAGACACAAACCACTGGTAGGCTTCAACAAACAAGACGAACTGGAAACAGGCAGACAGAAAACACAGGTATAAATACCCAGAGGATAAGATGGGCGACACCTGGAGGGGGTGGAGACGAGCACAAGGACAGGTGAAACAGATCAGGGCGTGACACAGGCATAGTTCACCTTTATTTTATATCACTCAAATATCAAATTAATGTTGACCGATATTTAGATATCATGAGGCTACCCTCACGTATCTGAAATGACATGATCAATTGATGTTTACTGAAAAGCATGCAGTTACTTGCTGTATAACTCTGAAGATATAACTAAATGTGTGCAATTGTTTTGCATGGAATAATAAAAAGAATATAGATTCCTGACTATGCTCTTCAAGAGGTGATGATATTACAACCTAATAGTTATCATTTACTTATCAATCCCTTGAAAACAGCACACACTTGTCAATGGTTTTAGCGGAGCTAGGGGTTTGGAACTGTCTTTCTTATTGGTCTATTAACTAATTTACTGTCTGGTGATGTCACCAAATTTCCAGCAGCCTTTTCAAACAGCTCTTACACTGAAAGGGCATTATCAACATTTTGACAATTTCAAAGTATTACTTCAACCTTATAGTCTGGACATATACACTGAGTGTATAAAACATTAAGGACAGAAATTAAGGCCGAAATTTCAGACAGCCTTTTCAAACAGCTCTTACACTAGAAGGGCATAATCATCAGTTTAACAATTTCACCGTATTATTCCAACTTCATAGTGTGGAAATACACACTGACTACGAAACATTGAGGACAGTTTTTGACTGCATTGGGCCTTGGGGAAAATAAACAAAGAAAAAGCAGAGCCAGCAGAATCAGAATTACTCTAACAGCCCTACACAATGTAGCATCATTACCCAAGCGAAATAACATAATGAGCTATTATCTGCTGTTATCTCTTTCCAGGTCAACACAGTACGTTTTAAAATATTAGTAAATGTTTATTGTGTGTAGATTATCTTGCCCATCTGCAATAAGTACACAGACTACTAAAATCAAATTTAATCAAATGTTAATTGTCACAACGGCCGAATACAACAGGTGTAGACCTTTCCGTGAAATGCTTACTTACGAGCCCTTAACCAACAATGCAGTTCAAGAAATAGAAAATTAAGGAAATAATTAATAAAGAAAATAAAGAAAAAAATAAAATAAAAAGTAACACAATAAAATAACATTAACGAGGCATCACACAGGGGGTACCGGTACCGAGTCAATGTGTGAGGGTACAGGTTAGCCGAGGTAATTTGTACATGTAGGTAAGGGTAAAGTGACTATGCATAGATAATAAACAGCGAGTAGCAGCAGTGTAAAAAGAAAAGGGGTGGTGGGGGGGCGGTCAATGTAAATAGTCCAGGTAGTCATTTGATTAATTGTTCAGCAGTCTTGTGGCTTGGGGGGTAGAAGCTGTTAAAGGAGCCTTTTGGACCTAGACTTGGTGCTCCGGTACCGCTTGCCGTGCGGTAGTTGAGGGAAGAGTCCATGACTTGGGTGACTGGAGTATTTGACAATTTTGGGGGGCTTTCTTCTGTCACCTCATAGTATATAGGTCCTGGATGGCAGGAAGCTTGGCACCAGTGATGTACTGGGCCATATGCACTACCCTCTGTAACGCCGAGCAGTTGCTATACCAGGCGGTGACGCTTTCGATGGTTTAGCTGTAGAACTTTCTGGGTCTGGGGACCCATAGCAAATCTTTTCAGTCTCCTGAGGGTGAAAAGGCGTTTTTTTGCCCTCTTCACGACTGTCTTGCAGTGTTTGGATAATGGTAGCTTGTTTGTGGTGTGGACACCAAGGAACTTGAAACTCTCGACATGCTCCACTACAGCCCTGTGGATGTGAATGGAGGCATGTTCGGCCCTCCTTGTCCTGTAGTCCACGATCACCTCCTTTGTCTTGCTAAATAGTTGCTGAATGTATGAGTTTATTAATACAAAAAACTAAATTTTGAAGTAAAATATTAGCTTTTGTCTGAAGCTAATTTGACCTATGCACTAACAAGGCTTTTTAGCATACGCAGCTTGAATAATGCTAGAGTACTGTAGCATTGTTCATCTACTGTACTAAAACAACAGATGTACTCATATTGGATGGTGTCACACCCTGATCTGTTTCACCTGTCTTGTGCTTGTCTCCACCCCACTCCAGGCGTCGCCCATTTTCCCCATTATATCCCTTGTGCATTTACACCTGTGATTTCTGTTCATCTGTTGCCAGTTTGTCTTGTCTCATCAAGCCTACCAGTGTGTTTTCATGTACTCCTATTTGCCTGCTCCCTGTTTCGTAATAAACTTCTACGATTCGAACTGTCTGCATCTGGGTCGTATCCTGAGCTCTGATAGGATGGGTTACTTAGGATTCAAACCTTCTCTCGAACAGCCTAAAACATACTCTTAGAGTAGGTTTACCCCATTAATGTACTTGGTAATGTAAACGTTGTTTTTCATGTAAGACATCATCACATTCCACTCATTTAAACATTATGGGGAGGTTTTCCCGGACACAGATTAATTCTAGTCCTGGACTAAAAAGCAAGATCCTCGGAAAATCTCCACTCAAAATGATTTCTAGTACAGGACTGCTCCTTAACCCTATATTTGACCTAGCCTAATACATGAGCCTACTCAGATGGGAAATGGACAAGACAGTTGACAGCTTTTGAAGATATTTTGAAGCTATACAAATCAAATCAAATGTATTTGTCACGTGCAGTTAGATTAACAAGAATGTAAGCTTTCTGCACATATCAGATATGTTTATGTCCTGGGAGAATGTTTTGTTACTTACAACCTCATGCTAATCACAATAGCCTGCGTTAGCTCAACCGTCCAGCAGAAAGCTTTGTCAAATGAATTCCTACTACTTGCATAAATATAAATCATTTGTACACTGCAAATTGACCGCAATGACCCCAAACAGATAGTATTTCACAAAAACATAATTTTTCATCTTGATTACATTGGAATATATTGTTCATTGACTACACCGTAGTACCCTTCAAACTTATCATTACACTCGGGCCCCTTGGTCTGATACCAGCCCTGTGCAACTGGTTCCTGGACTTCCTGGCAAGGTAGGCAACACCTCCACTACGCTGATCCTCAACACAGGGGCCCCACAAGGGTACGTGCTCAGCCCCCTCCTGTACCCTCTCTTCACCCATGACTGCGTGGCCACACACGCCTCCAACTCAATCATCAAGTTTGCAGACGACACAACAATGGTAGGCCTGATTACCAACAATGACGAGACAGTCGACAGGGAGGGGGCAGCCCTAGCGGAGTGTTGCCAGGAAAATAACCTAACCCGCAACGTTAAGAAAATGAATGAGCTAATCGTGGACTTCAGGAGACAGCAGAGGGAGCATGGCCCTATCCACATTGACAGGGCCGCAGTGGAGAAGATGAAAAGCCTCAAGTTCCTCAGCATACACATCATTGACAATCTGAAATGGTCCACCCACACAGACAGTGTTGTAAAGAAGGTGCAACAGTGCCTCCTTAAACTCAGGAGGCTGAAGAAATTTGATGTGTCACCTAAGACCCTTACAAACTTTGGCAGATGCACCACTGAGAGCATCCTGTTGGGCTGTATCATCGCCTGGTATAGCAACTGCATCGTCCGCAACCGCAGGGCTCTCCAGAAGGTGGTGCAGTCTGCCCAACAGGTCACTAGGGGTACACTGCCTGCCCTCCAGGATTTCTACAGCACCCGGTGTCACAAGAAAGCCAAGAAGATCATCAAGGACCTCAGCTACCCGAGCCACTGCCTGTTCATCTCGCTAGGTCAGTACAGGTGCATCAAAGCTGGTACCGAGAGACTGAAAAAAAGTTTATATCTCAAGGCAATCAGACAGGTAAATAGCCATCACTAGCCGGCCTCCACCAAGTACCCTGCCCTGAACTTAGTCACTGTCCCTAGCCGGCTACCACCCGTTACTCAACCCTGCGCCTTAGAGGCTGCAGCCCCATGTCCATAGACATGGATCACTGGTCACTTTAATAATGGAACACTGGTCCCTTTAATAATGTTGACACACTGTTTTACCCATTTCATATGCTTATACTGTATTCAAGTCAAGGCCATCCTGTTAAACTATTGCTGTACATATACTATTCTATCCTACAACTGCTCGTCGAACATCTCATTCAAAAATCATGTGCATTAACCTGTTTGGCGTGCAAGCCCGACGTCGGTACATTTATGACAACAGCCAGCTCAAAGTGCAGGGCGCGAAATTCAAAATATATATTTTTCAAATATTTAACATTCACACATTAACAAGTCCAATACAGCATATGAAAGGTACACATCTTGTGAATCCAGCCAACATGTCCGATTTTTTGAATGTTTTACAGGGAAGACAAAATATGTAAATCTATTAGCTAACCACGTTAGCAAAAGACACCACCTTTTTTACTATAACAGTTTATTACTCCATCAGTAGCTATCACAAATTCGACCAAATAAAGATATAAATAGCCACTAACCAAGAAACAACTTCATCAGATGACAGTCTGATAACATATTTATTGTAAAGCATATGTTTTGTTCGAAAAATTTGCATATTTCAGGTATAAATCATAGTTTACATTTCAGTTACAATCAGAAAGTGCACCGAAAGCAGCCATAATATTTACAGACACCAACGTCAAATACCTAATTACTCATCATAAAACATTTCTGAAAAATACATAGTGTACAGCAATTGAAAGACAGGCATCTTGTGATTCCAGACAATATTTCCAATTTATTAAATGTTTTACAGCGAAAACAAAATGGAGCGTTATATTAGCGTAGCCACAATAGCCAGAAACACTTGGGCGCCGACGACCAGTTCACATGCGCGACAGATATTAGAAATAGCATCCTAAAATGTTTCTTACTTTTGGTGATCTTCCGTCAGAATGTTGGACAAGGTGTCCTTTGTCCAGAACAGTCGTTGTTTGGATCTGGAACGGCAAATTTCCCTCTTCATTTAGCATGGGCACTTGCCAAGTGGCACGGATCTCTCCAACGTCAACAAAGTCAGAGAACGGAACATGGCAAAACTCCCGAAAAAATTTAAATAATCTGATTAAACTATATTGAAAAAACATACTTTACGATGATATGGTCACATGTATCAAATAAAATCCGAACCGGAGATAGTAGTCGTCCATAACGACAGCTAAACAGAAGGCAATCCCACTGTCCAACTGGCGCTGCCAAGAGTCCCGGAAATGAGGGACACGTCATACAAAGAGCTTGTATTCCAATTCAAAACAAGATGAACACAAAATGTATTCTCTCACAGCCTCTTGACAACCAGGGGAAGGTCTATGAAGTGTACGTAGATTCTTACGTTTTATGCCCATGTATAGGCAGGAAGTAGAACAGAGCATCGATTTCAGACATTCCACTTCCTGGTCAGGAGATGTGCTGCAGAATGAGTTCTGTTTCACTCAGAGAAATAATTCAAACGGTTTTAGAAACTAGAGAGTGTTTTCTATCCAATAGTAATAATAATATGCATATTGTACGAGGAAGAATTGAGTACGAGGCCGTTTAAAATTGGAACAATTTTCCCCCAGAGTGTAAATAGCGCCCCCTATCATCATCAGGTTAAGTTAATAAATACTGTACTGTATGCAAGCACTTTTAGGGTTAAGGAACTATAGTGTTTTCTATTATTGGCCACGTTTACCATATTTCTCCTTTTTTGGGGGGGATTTTACTTGAAATATACCAATTCATGCTACCATGCTATAACTTATTGATTACTTTACATGTATGAGGAATGTATTTATTGGGGGTCAATCAAGGGTGGATAGGAATGTGGTGTATGGAAAGTTACTGAGAGAGACAAGGGGAAGTGCAAGAAGTTCATATTCTGTTCCTAAGGACAGAGGCAAAGGGCAAAAGTCTTGTTTCAGTTCCTGATAAGGAAGGAATTAAGGAGGTGCAAGGAATTCGGCTTGAGATCAAGTCAACAGATGAAGTGAAAAGAAACCTCTGAGAGGAGGGCCAGAGGGGCCACCACAGCGACCCTCCTACTACAGTGTCCTATCTCACACACATACATTTCCACGTCCTCAAAGGTTTTAGCATCAGGCAAGGCCATGACTACACAAGTGAGAGGAACCAATTAAGTTCCTGCCTAGCAACAGAGATGTATTGGCTGTCTAGTTGTGTAAGGAGTTGACCTCTTCTAGTAGGAGGTCACAAATATATGTGCTTGTTGAATCATGCTTTGTCTTTGTAGTTGTATGACCCAGTGGTTGAATAAACTTGGTTTGAGCTTTTCTAGTTGTTCCTCTGTTTGTTCAGAACCTATCAGTTTGTTGTTTTTGGTATCCTATACCTCTTGTCAAGCATATTTGCAGAAATTGTAGCAGTGCTTTGTGCTTTGAGAAGGAAGGTGCTCTCTGCTTCCTAATTGCATTTGCTGACACCAACCATCATGTAAAGCTCAAATAGCACTGGCACTAAACAAGACCCTCATACCTCACCTCTAATGCTAGCTAACAGAAAGACCCCCATGAGGAAATGTTCTTAGTGGAACGAATAAACTGTGCAGTGCAGTTAACATTAAATCACCTGAAATTAAACAACTGCAGCAGACATTTCCTTAAGAAATCGAACAGGATTGATTTGTTCGGCCAAAACGTTGGCACCTCAAACTGTGAAATAATCACCCCTACTCCTCTCCACAGAGTTTTCAGGCTTCCAAACTCCTCATGACACCAAACACTACAACTAATTCAAGCACAATAAGAGTCCTGACAGTGAGAATTGATTGGCCATAGGTTGGTGAAAAACAATTACAATTCTCTATGGCTTTTAAAATTAGTTCAAACATCCAAGTGTTTTTCACTTTCAATCTTTCCTTCTAAAACTATTGCTTTTCACTTTAAACCTTTCCTTCCTCAAGCTTTCCTTCTTAAACTGTGGCAAAGCTAGAGGTAGGATTCTAATACTTTACTCAGAGAGAGAGTGAGAGAGAGAGAGAGAGAGAGAGATTATAGGAGCCGTATTGGGGAGTAACTATCAGTTATATGTACCAGTACCGAGTCCATGTGCAGGGGTACAGGTTAGTCAAGGTAATTGAGGTAATATGTACATGTATTATTTGTTTTTCTTATCACTTACTCTTTTTCTTTTTTTCTTAACTGCATCGTTGCTTAAGGGCTTGTAAGTATGCATTTCACTGTAAGGTCTACACCTGCTGTATTCGGTGCATGTGACAAATCAAATGTGATTTTATTTTATTTGATGTACTGGAGGTAGGCATGAAGAGATAATGTATAGATAATAAACAGAGAGTAGCAGCAGTGTATTTGAAGAGTGTGAAGGAATGTCAATGTGTGTGTGTGTGTCTGTGTGTGGTGTCAATATGTGTGTATGTGTGGTGTCAATATGGGTGTGTGTGTGTGTGTGTGTGTGTGTGTGTGTGTGTGTGTGCGTGCGTGTGTGCGTGCGTGCGTGCGTGTGTGTGTGTTGGAATGTCAGTGTAGTATGTGTGAGTGTGTGGTTAGAGTCCAGTGAGTGTACATCGAACCTGTGGAAGAGAATCAGTGCAAAAAATAATAATAAACAATAGTAAAGTAAGGGGGTCAATGCAAATAGTCCAGGTAGCCATTTGATTAACTGTTCAACAGTCTTACGGATTGGGGGTAGAAGCTGCTAAGGAGCCTTTTGATCCCAGACATGGCGCTCTGTTAATAACATGACACCTTTCAGTTTTCCCAATGAGCACGTTTACATACACACAATAATATGATTCTTGTGGATAGTCAGATTAATATAATAGATCATTTAAAACGTTTACATGCTTTGCAAGAATAACAATTTCCGTAATAATCCTGTTTACATGGACACATCTCAAATCAGGCTAACTGATGGGACATTTGATAAATGCAGAAAATTGCCAAACAAAATAAATGTTCTTCCACAGTGACCATGATATTTTTGCGAAGTAAAAGTTTGACATATAGAGTATGTATGTGAAAACTATTTCTAAGATGCATACTTTCAGTTTTTCCAAACTCACTTCACTTGCATGTAAGAAGGAGGTTTGTACTACCGGTGCTGGCACATGTGCAGAACAAATGCACAGCTGGAAAGCCAGTTAAGTTGTTTACATGTCCTAATCATTTGAAAGAATGCTCAGAAAACTAGGTGTTTTAATCAGCTTATGCTTTCTTTGATTTTGACCTAACGCCAATTAAGATAAGCAGAGTAAGGTGTTTGCCTGACTATGTACATACTCCTACTGCCATAATCTATTTAATATTAAATTATTAGTGTGAATGTAAATGTACTCAATGACATTCAATTCAGCCTTGAAAAAAGGTGCAAGTTTAAGTGTGTTCCACCTGAGTGAGTCTGACCACAAGTCAGAGACCACTGTGATGACACACCAAATAGTTGTGATGAATCCTTTTTGTCTTCTCTGCTATTTCCTGGTTGCTAAAATTCGAATAGTTTGCCCAATTTCAGTTTATGTGAAGACAAAAAACAAGCAAGTATAGTGTAGAGAATCATTGTACAATCTAAACTGCTGTGAAATGTCTTTTCCATAAACAAAAATATTTTATTTTCAGCTTTTTGAAGCTGGTGTACAAAACCAAAGTAAAACATGCAAAAAGTTACATACAGGGCATTCAGAAAGTATTCAGACCCCTTGACTTTTTCCACATTTTATTACGCTACGGCCTTAATCTAAAAAAAAAAAAAAAAAAAAAAAAGTGTAATCTCTCGTCCATCTACACACAATACCCCATAATGACAAAGCAAAAATAGGTTTCTAGACATTTTTGCCAATGTATAAAAAAAGTATGGTGGAGGGGCGAGACAGAAGCCTTCCAAAAGGCACCTAAAGAACTGTCAGACCATGAGAAACAAGATTCTCTGGTCTGATGAAACCAAGATTGAACCTTTTGGCCTGAATGCCAAGTGCCTCGTCTGGAGGAAACCTGGCACCATGCTGTGGAGATGTTTTTCAGCGGCAGGGACTGGAAGACTAGTCAGGTTCGACGGAAAGATGAACGAAGCAAAGTACAGAGATATCCTTAAAGAAACCCTGCTCCAGTGAGGTCAGGACCTCAGACTTCGGCGAAGGTTCACCTTCCAACAGAACAACGACCCTAAGCACACAGCCAAGCCGACGCAAGAGTGGCTTCGGGACAAGTCTCTGAATGTCCTTGAGTGGCCCAGCCAGAGCCCGGACTTAAACCCGATCGAACATCTCTGGAAAGACCTGAAAATAGCAGTGCAGCAATGCTCCATATCCAACCTGACAGAGCTAGAGATAATCTCCAAAGAAGATTGAGAAAAACTCCCCAAATACAGGTGTGTCAAGCTTGTAGCGCCATACCCATGAAGACTCAAGGCTGTAATCACTGCCGAAGGTGTTTCAACAAAGTACTGAGTAAAGGGTATGAATACTTATATAAATGTGATATTTCAGTTTTTTATTTTTAATACATTTACCATAAAAAAATTATAAACCTGTTTTTGCTTTGTCATTATGGGGTATTGTGTGTAGATTGATGAGGACAAAAAAACTATTTAATCCATTTTAGAATAAGGCAGTAACATAACACAATGTGGAAAAAGTAAAGGGGTCTGAATACTTTCTCAGTATGTCTCAGTATTTTTTCAGAAAAATATCAAATAGTATAAACTCTTTAGTCCACCTCAACCTTCACATTATCAAAAAGCAGCATTCCTCTCAGTTTGCACTTCCATTTGACTCCGCTGAGGGTCAAGATGGTGTAGTGAACCTCTAGCTATAAGTCTGCCCCCACTGCTTATCTAAATGAAAGCAATCCTGGGGGTCAGCCGTTATCTGAGAACACCGGCTAAGAACAGGGCCTCAGAAAACAGTCTGCTCCAGATTAGTTCTCACATCCCCCTGTTTGTGAAGTGATGTAAGACTCAGTGTGTGAAATTGACTGCCATAAAATGTTAGCACTTGCTGAAATGACCTACGATTAGCTTATATCAGATAGTAGGGACCCACACTGTGCTTAGAGGTGAAAGTCTTACTTCTGCTCTAGTGGTGAAGTACAGTAAGTGGTAAATAACACTGTGAATACAGTCTATGCTTTATTTAAAGTGCATAAGTGGGTAGTCAGTGTTTGAGCATTTCGCTGCTGAAGAATAAAATCTTAATGCTCGCCCTTGTTTAAACTCTCATGATTAATATCCCTGTATTATGAATGCACCCCCGGTCAGGGTTAAACATTGTCATTCTACACAAGGAAAATCAATGTATTATTGTATATCATTTGAACATTTCTGTATGTAAAGCATCCATGGGTATTATACATTGTACTGTGGGAAAAAACGAATGTTTGGCTTACTTTCAAAATGGGTAAAAACGGTGTAATAGTGACGCTAACCACAACAATGTTTACAGTGGATACATCCTTTAATATTGTAAGCCACTCTGCTCCAATCCATTCTATTGATGACACAGCAAATTGTATAAGCGATGTTTCTTCTGGTTAGGGACACATGCTGCATCATATGAGCGTGTGATGAAGTTTCAAACCTCCAGTGGTTACAGTGGGGGTTTTGGAAGGGTGAGTTGATCCTAAATCTGCGCTGAGGGGCAACTTCTTCCAAAGCTATTTGATGGTTGGATGTTTGAATAACTGGTCTGGCCCATCAACGGGCATCAGCTTTCCTCTCTGGAAAATAATGGTGACATGTTTGATGTCAGTGAGTTTGGGTCTTCTGAAGTTGTAGTTTAGTGGCTTATATACAGTGCCCTCCATAATTATTTGAACAGTAAAGCATTTTTTCTAATTTTGTCTCTATACTGCAAGAGTTTGGATTTGAATTCAAACAATGACTATGAAGTTAGAATTCAAACTGTCAGCTTTCATTCGAGGGTATTTTCATTCATGTAGGGTGAACGTGTAGAAATAACAGCCCTTTTTGTACATAGTCCCCCCATTTCAGGGGGGCTAAAGTATTGGGTCAAATTCACTTATATGTGTATTAAACCGTGGCGGTCGGTGCCGTTTAAGGTTTAAGTTGAGGGAGGACGCAACTTTTTTTATGAGCATGGCCTTATTTCTATTACAGAATATTAAATTAATGTCCTTCGTATTCCATTCACCCAGCTCAATGTAATATCAATAGGTTTAGGTTACTACATGATACTAGAGTTTTCCCTATACCCATCAGGAGGTTGCTACAACCTAGTCTATGAAGGAAAGTTTACAATGTAGGTGCGCAGGTCGAGAGAAAAAATGTCAAGGTGACAGACAGTGACACATTCAATACCACCTTGCACACTCTTAACCTGTTTGGCATGCAAGCCCGACGTCGGTACACTTATGACAACAGCCAGCTCAAAGTGCAGGGCGCGAAATTCAAAATATATATTTTTTAAATATTTAACTTTCACACATTAACAAGTCCAAGACACCAGATGAAAGGTACACATCTTGTGAATCAAGCCAACATGTCAGATTTTTAAAATGTTTTACAGGGAAGACACAATATGTAAATCTTTTAGCTAACCACGTTAGCAAAAGACACCACTATTTTAACTCCATCAGTTTTTTACTCCAACAGTAGCTATCACAAATTCGACCAAATAAAGATATAAATAGGCACTAACCAAGAAACAACTTCATCAGATGACAGTCTGATAACATATTTATTGTATAGCATATGTTTTGTTAGAAAAATGTGCATATTTCAGGTATAAATCATAGTTTACATTGCAGCTACAGTCAGAAATTGCACCGAAAGCAGACAGAAAAATTACAGACACCAACGCCAAATAACTAAATACTCATCATAAAACATTTATGAAAAATACATAGTGTACAGCAATTGAAAGACAGGCATCTTGTGATTCCGGACAATATTTCCGATTTATCAAGTGTTTTACAGCGAAAACACAATATAGCGTTATATTAGCTTAGCACAATAGCAAACATCACACCAGCATTGATTCAAGGCAAAAATAGCTATAACGTATAAACCACCAAAATATATTAATTTTTTCACTAACCTTCTCAGAATTCTTCAGATGACAGTCCTGTAACATCATATTACACAATGCATATAGAGTTTGTTCGAAAATGTGCATATTTAGCGGCACAAATCGTGCTTATACAATGAGAATAGTGTCCATAACGTCAAGCAATCTGTCCGGCGCCATCTTGTAAAGGCACCTATTCTTATCGAAAACTATTCATAAACTTGACTAAAAAAATACAGGTTGGACAGCAATTGAAAGACAAATTAGTTCTTAATGCAATCGCTGAATTACATTTTTAAAATTAACCTTACTGCGCAATACAGGCTGCGATAACGCAAGGCTACGCTGCAGGAAATGGCATCTTATGCATTTGACATTTTTCAACAGAACAATGAATTATCAGCATAAATAGTTCTTACTTTTCGATGAACTCCCATCAGAATCTTGGGAAAGGTGTCATTTGTCCAAAAGAATCGTTGCTAGGTTGGAGAACGTCGTCTTCAACGTTGCAATTAGCAGTAAACAATAGCCATGTGGGCCAGAGATACCCAACTTCCTACGTCACGAAAATAAATACCCGAAAATCGCAATATACTGACATAAACTGATATAATTCGGTTTAAAATAACAACATTACGATGTCTTCCACACCTATATCGAATAAAAACAGAGCCGGATATATCTAGGAGCTAAAACGGGAGCTTCTAAAATGACATGCCAAGACCCTCCCTGCGTCAGAGCGAAGAGTGGAAAGATGGGACACTTCGGTTCCAAGCAATTTATAACCTTTGGGAACTACGTAGAAACTCCATTTCAACTCTCCCTATTCGCTGACACCCAGTGGAAGGCGTATGCAGTGCATCTCAACCAATAGAGGACAGGCAAATTAATACACAGGTCTCAGAACAGCCAGCAAAATTCTGCATTCTGACATACACATAGGAAAATTGCTCTAAGTCCAGTTCTGTTTCACCCACAGATATAATTCAAAGAAACTAGAGAGTGTTTTCTATCCAATAGTAATAATAATATGCATATTGTACGAGCAAGAATTGAGTACGAGGCCTTTTTGAAATGGGCACCTTTTATCTGGCTACTCAATACTGCCCCTTGAGCCCAAAGAGGTTAACTGCATCTAGCTGGTCTAGGGTGTAATCACTAGTTCAACAGTAGCAAACAAGCATTTCTATTGGACAAATTCAGGTATGTTTATCCCTGTTACCTTGTGTTTGCTTCCGTTTAAGAAACGTTTTTCAACAGAATCCGTGGAATGAAAACACCCCTGATCAAACTTTCATAGCAGCCACACACAAACAGCATAATTCCTTCTTGCATTTCCACGCTCTCCTCCCTTCACCTTTTTCCTTCGCTTGTGGACTTCAGTGCACAACACATCAGCTGTCTGTGACCAGGCAAAAAAAACTTTCCAAGCCAAACATTTATATCATAACCACTAACCGCTACACACAGCCTACATTGTTGTCACCATACAGTGTCATAGTCAACATAGTTACTAGAACTAACGCGTTAGTAAACCCGCTACCATCATGCAGTACAATGTACATTCAGCAGCTCAGCAGTTACCCTGGCAGGCCCCAGTGGCAATAAATTAATTAAACCAAAAGCTTTCCTTGACTTGGAAAAGTTCCAGTGTTGGATAGCCAGCTAGCTAACATAGCATCCCTCTCTGTTTGAGCCGGGTATTTGAGTAGGCTAAAAGCTAGCTGTATTCATTCGCTAAATAGCTAAGTGAAAGTGAAAAGAAAAATACTATGAAATATACAGTATACTGAACAAAACACAACATGTTAAGTGTTGGTTTCATGAGCTGAAGTGAAAGATCCCAGAAATGTTTCATATGCATAAAAAGCTTATTTCTCTCCAATTTTGTGCACGAATTTGTTTACATCCCTGTTAGTGAACATTTCTCCTTTGGCACGATAGTCCATCCACCTGACAGGTGTGGCATATCAAGAAACTAATTAAACAGCATGATCATTGCACAGGTCCACCTTGTGCTTAGGACAATAAAAGGCCACTCTAAAATGTGCTGTTTTGTCTCAACACAATGCCACAGATGTCTCAAATTTTGAGGGAGAGTGCAAATTGCATGCTGACTGCAGGAATGTCTACCAGAGCTGTTGTCAGAGAATTTAATGTTAATTTGTCTACCATAAGCCACTTCCAATATTGTTTCAGAGAATTTGGCAGTATGTCCAACCGGCCTCACATCCGCAGACCCCGGGTAACCATGCCAGCCCAGGACCTCCGGATCCGGCTTCTTCGTCTGCAGAATCGTCTGAAACCAGACACCCGAACAGCAGATGAAACTGAGGATTATTTCCTTCTGTAATAAAGCTCTTTTGTGGGGAAAAACTCATCCTGATTGGCTGGGCCTGGCTCCCAAGTGGGTGTCCTCTCAGGCCCAACCATGGCAGCGCCCCTGCCTAGTCAAGTGAAATCCATAGATTAGGGCCTATGAATTTATTTAAAATGACTGATTTCCTTATATGAACTGTAACTCAGTAAAATCTTTGACATTATTGCATGTTGCATATACAATTTTGTTCAGTATAGACTAAAACATTTCATAGATTTTTTCCAGACCTCAAAAGTGGTCTCCTGATGTGGTTTAAGCATTATTATGGAATTTTGTTGGTTTTCTATTACAAAAGTGTGACTTAAAAACCTAAACTTGAAACCTAAAAATAAAACATCTTAACCTGTTGGGGATGGGGGCGCTGTTTAGACTATTTATGCTAATGTGGCTAATTTTTTAAACGGCTTCCCACAAAATCCTTGATCGTACAATATGCATATTATTATTATTATTGGATAGAAAACAGTCTATAGTTTCTATAGGAGTTGAAATTTTGTCTCTAAGTGGAACAGAGCCCATTCTACAGCAATTTCCCTGACATGGAGTCAGATTTGAGAAATGTTGGCCACTTTTCTGAAGTCAGTTAAAAGGGCACTGTCGTTGCTATGACTATACGGACACTTCTTACGTCTTCCCCTGGATGCCTTTACGTGATGACGATTCCAACGGGGTCGATTGCTCGTTCACAGGCCCTACAAATGAAAAAAACCTTTAGCTAGCAAGTCTTTTCTTGCTGCGTAACGCGCGTGGAAGACACCGACCCTCTCCTGTTCCAAGCGTTAGTTTAGCCTGTTATATTTCTCCGGTCATCTTTTCACTCGTTATAGGAGTTACAAACATCATAAAGTAGTTAATTTAAAGCGTTTTATAGCAATTTATATCCGTTTAGTGCGATTTTGGGACATTTATTTTTGCAACGATGTGAAAAGTTGGGCACGCTTTTCAGTTCATCCCGAACGTAGTTGACATTTCCACATGGCAAGAGGACAGCTTTCCACCAAAAGACGATTTCTCCCAAGAAAGGATCCTTTGCCCAAGATACTGATGGAAGAACAGCTCAAGGTAGGACATTTTTATTATGATAAATCGTGTTTCTGTCGAAACATTTTAGTGGCTTAGGACGCCATGTTTTTTGACGTAGCTTCGCTTGGCGCAAACTGTATTGAAAAGTAAGGATAAATTAAAAAATGTAATAACGCAATTGTATTAAGAATTAAATTGTCTATCAATCCCTGTCCACCCTATATTTTTTAGTCACGTTTATGAGTATTTATGTATAAGAGTAGATCACTGTCTAAGTGGCGCAAGGACTTTTTCTTTACCAGCTTGTCTACATTTCACATTGTCTAACCATGATTTTGGTGGCTAAATATAAACATTTTCGATCAAACTGTATATGCATGTTGTAATGTGATGTTACAGGAGTGTCATCGGAAGAATTCTGAGAAGGTTAGTGAAAAAATTAATATCTTTTGGCGATGTTGACTTTTATCGCTCACTTTGGCTAGAATCAATGCTGGGCTGCTAATTGCTATGTGCTAAGCTAATATAACGATTTATTGTGTTTTCGCTGTAAGACACTTAGAAAATCTGAAATATTGTCTGTATTCACAGGATCTGTGTCTTTCGATTCGTGTATGCTGTGTATTTTTACGAAATGTTTGATGATTAGTAGTTAGGTAAACACGTTGCTCATTGTAATTATTCTAGTCCATTTGTGATGGTGGGTGCAATTGTAAACTATGCCATCTACCTGAAATATGCACTTTTTTCTAACAAAACCTATCCCATACCATAAATATGTTATCAGACTGTCATCTAATGAGTTTTTTTGTTGGTTAGGGGCTATAAATATCTTAGTTTAGCCGAATTGGTGATGGCTACTGGTGTTGGTGGACAAATAAAAGATGGTGGATTATGCTAATGTGTTTTTAGGTAATAGATGTACATCTTTACATATTGTGTCTTCCCTGTAAAACATTTTAAAAATCGGAAATGTTGACTGGATTCACAAGATCTGTGTCTTTCATTAGCTGTATTGGACTTTAATGTGTGAAAGTTAAATATTTTAAAAATATATTTTTTTTGAATTTCGCGGCACTGGTTTTTCAGTGGGGGGGGGGGGGGTGTGCCGCTAGCGCCACGCTGATCCTAGACAGGTTAAACCTGTGAATGTCTGAGTCAGTTGACAGCCTCATTTATATGTTTATTAGTAGGCCTGCTTTTAGCCGACGTGCACAGTACAGCTTGGGTTGGCTTGACTGCAAAAGACCAATATGGAATGTATCATTTTAGGTAATTCAGAGTACAACCCAAGCTTTTTCACTTTTTCTCATAGATGTTTTCACACCAGGTGCCTGTAGTTTTTTTGGTCAAAGTAGAGCATACCCACTTCACCAGGCACCACTACACTTCTATGCTAACATTAGCTAGCTATAGAGCTACCACATTTAGCTCACGTCTTCTATCTAAATAACACTTGTAAAACTAACCAAATGTTGGTAGCTATCTGCTGATGCTGTCATACTATAGATAGTACAAACCCATAAGAAAGAGCAGTTTTGGCAGCGTCAGAGTTCGCTGGTACTGTATAGAACCCTGTGGCTGTGGCCAAAACGCTGTATGTGTGTGTGTGTGTCTGTTTTTGTGGATGGCTTGTCAGATGGATCCGCATGGGTCGATGGACAACTCCAGCAGAATAGTGTAGTATAGAACAGAATAAACTAGAATATAAGAGAATATAATAGGTTAGGATAGAATAGTATTGTACACCTAAAATATTTACTTTGGCTTCCCCTCACCCACTAAAAAAACTCAGGCATATTTCGAATATGCCTTTGAATATTGGACCAGGGGTCACCATATGTCTGGATATTGTCTCTTTATTAAGTTTAATGATATAATGTTTTTGGCATTGAGATTAATAGTACATTCGTTGGAGAGATTTGTCTATACTCTTCCATGTTGTCAAACAGAGGGCAAAGGGCCAATATAATTTGTTTTCTACCAAGCAGGCATTGTGCCAGTAAGAAGGAGTGAGACAGTACAGTAATTGTTTTTGCTCAGAATCTTTTGAACAGAATTATGTTCAAAAGAGTGCCAGGTATTTAGAGATTTTGCTTACAGGTTGTCACAACAGGATCAAGGGACACTGCTATGCAACGTCTTCAAATCAGTGTTTACGTTTCAACAAGCTGACTTGTTTGACATATGGACATCCTAAAACACTGTACTTTTTAGCCCTCACATTGTTACACTAGAATGTGAATGTAATACAAACTAAATGGCATTGGGGAATGGCCTCATGAGCAGTCTGAGCACAACATCAATACACGGCTGACATAACTGTTCACAACCCCAAGGTCGTGAAAGGACAGAAACACCATCCCTCATGCTAGTGATTCTTCCACACAAACACGCACACGTGTACGCATGCGTGTTTCCCGCACTCACAAAATCTCACACACACACACACACACACACAAACTCTCTTTGTCTTCCTGGGGTTAGTGACAAATAGTGGGGAGTTAGTTGGGAGCTACAGGCTTACTCGGCATGCCTGTTACAATCAATATTTAGCTCCAGGGAATTTCAGGACCAAACTAACTGAAGCTCAAGAAATCAACACCAGACTACAGCCAAGGTTTTGCTCTACACTCATTCAGACTATAAGTACATCTGATTGATTACATCTATTCCATGGGTCTGTTTTCCACAGAAGACTTGGGTAATTTCTCCATAAGATCATTAGGACTAGGGATGCACGATATATCGGTGAACATATCGGAATTGGACGATATTAGCTAAAAATGGCAACATCGGTATTGGCCCAATGTCTAGTTTAACACCGATGTCAAAGCTGACGTGCATATCTATATAACGTATGTACATGATATAATGACACCACGTAACATTTTGCGCTACATGTGTAACAGGGTATTCCTAACCTAGCCCACAATGTCTGCTGTGTGAATCAAGCAGTCAACAAGTCGAAAAGTCATTTGAAAGAGTAAGAAAATTTCAGCGAGACAACTCAAAGGCGAAATCCATTAATGCCAAGATAATGGAATTCATTGCCCTTGAGAGTCAACCGTTCTCTGTCGTGGGGGATGTTGGCTTTCGCAACTGGTCGAGCACCGGTACACACTACCAAGTGCGCTATTTTTCAAATGTTGCCCTACCGGAGTTACACAGTAATAGCGTCACTGCTATTAGCTTCACAACAGACTATGTAACGCCATTTGGCTCTTTGCATGTCAAAAAAGATACACGTCAAATAGCACTATTTGACAATAACTGTAAGCACCGACGCTGGAGTCGAGAAACAGGTACAGGGAGTTAAACATTTAATGAGGAACACACAAGTAACAATACAGGAACAGTGTCAGCACACGAGTAACAAAATTACATGCGAACATTAATGCGGAAGCGGAGAACAGAGCTGGGGGACAGACAGTTATAGGGAAGGGGGGGAAGAGTGAGAGCAGGTATGACAATAACACTATTTGACGCGTTAAATAAGCTTTTAATTTGACACGTTGTTTAGCACGTTGTTTTAATTTGACACCTTGTTTAGCATGATCTATTCAACTATGGCCTAATTCTACTATTTGTATTAATTTGCATCTCTGTAAATGACACTTTTATTTTGAAAGCTAACCGCAAAGTCCCCTATAGTGGGTAATCCTTATTGTGGCTAGCTTCACATAAATGTGTCCGACCACCAACAATAAAATGAGAACTGTCTTATAAATTAGGGTTATTTTAGATGATGACACCTAGCTATATAGTTAGCTAGCTAACTATAGCTACTGAAACAAATTATGTCATTTTTTGGTGTTTTTGTAGAAGAACATTGTTTGCATCCATGAGCTAGCTAGCTTTTTTTATGACCAGCACTGTAGGTGCGCGAGACAACTTTACCAGCATCATAGCATACCTATCGATGAATCGTTGGGACATATGAACTACGAGTGATAGTGTAATCAATGTGTAATAACTAAGTAAAGAATGTACTAACGCGTTAAATTATTATGTGCCGTGCAGTCATATTCAGGTCCTGATTGGTCAAGAAGCTTATTTGACACGTCAAATAGTGTTATTTCAAATCAAATCAAATTTTATTTGTCACTAACACATGGTTAGCAGATGTTAATGCGAGTGTAGCGAAATGCTTATGCTTCTAGTTCCGACCATGCTGTAATATCTAACAATATCTAACATCAAATAGTGTTCATAATGTCAAATAACACTGGAGAATTATTTTTTTTGACACACAAAGACCCAAACGGCGTTCCAAAGAAATCCTGGTTGAGAATGTACTGACTGAACAAATGAACAACGAAACAGCACAGCAAGTAAGTGAAAGAAATAGGTTTTGATTATGTTTTACTGGTAATGGGGACATGCATAAACAAATTCTTATTCACAATGACAGCCTACCCCGGCCACTCCCGGACGACGCTGGGCCAATTGTGCGCCGCCCTGTGGGACTCCCAATCATGGCCGGATGTGATACAGCCTGGATTCGAACCATTTGTAAAAATAAGAATAAAAAGGCCTGATTATCGAAGAAAATCAACCATAGTATCTGTTGAAGATCAATTCATCCACATGTACACTACTTGAAACACTCCTCTCCAATCTCTTTCCTACACCTCCTTCTAAAATGTTACATTGGTTGAGATTCATCCTTGAGACTTTTATGGAATAAGTTAGGTACTTTAGCCTGTCTAGGATCAGCGTGCCGCTAGCGGCACACCCCCCCCCCCCCACTGAAAAACCAGTGCCGCGAAATTCAAAAAAAATATTTTTTTTAAATATTTAACTTTCACACATTAAAGTCCAATACAGCTAATGAAAGACACAGATCTTGTGAATCCAGTCAACATGTCCGATTTTTAAAATGTTTTACAGGGAAGACACAATATGTAAAGATGTACATCTATTACCTAAAAACACATTAGCATAATCCACCATCTTTTATTTGTCCACCAACACCAGTAGCCATCACCAATTCGGCTAAACTAAGATATTTATAGCCCCTAACCAACAAAAAAACTCATCAGATGACAGTCTGATAACATATTTATGGTATGGGATAGGTTTTGTTAGAAAAAAGTGCATATTTCAGGTAGATGGCATAGGTTACAATTGCACCCACCGTCACAAATGGAATAGAAAAACTACATTGAGCAACGTGTTTACCTACTTACTAATCATCAAACATTTCGTAAAAATACACAGCATACACGAATCGAAAGACACAGATCCTGTGAATACAGACAATATTTCAGATTTTCTAAGTGTCTTACAGCGAAAACACAATAAATCGTTATATTAGCATAGCACATAGCACATAGCAGCCCAGCATTGATTCTAGCCAAAGTGAGCGATAACGTCAACATCGCCAAAAATATATTAATTTTTTCACTAACCTTCTCAGAATTCTTCAGATGACACTCCTGTAACATCATATTACACAATCCATATAGAGTTTGATCGAAAATGTTTATATTTAGCCACCAAAATCATGGTTAGACAATGTGAAATGTAGCTCAGCTGGTCAGAAAATGTCCTTGCGCCACTTAGACAGTGATCTACTCTTATACATAAATACTCATAAACGTGACTAAAAAATATAGGGTGGACAGGGATTGATAGACAATTTAATTCTTAATACAATTGTGGAATTACATTTTTTTATTTATCCTTACTTTTCAATACAGTTTGCGCCAAGCGAAGCTACGTCAAAAAACATGGCGTCCTAAGCCACTAAAATGTTTCGACAGAAACACGATTTATCATAATAAAAATGTCCTACTTTGAGCTGTTCTTCCATCAGTATCTTGGGCAAAGGATCCTTTCTTGGGAGTAATCGTCTTTTGGTGGAAAGCTGTCCTCTTGCCATGTGGAAATGCCAACTGCGTTCGGGATGAACTGAAAAGCGTGCCCAGCTATTCACATCGTTTCAAAAATAAATGTCCCAAAATCGCACTAAACGGATATAAATTGCTATAAAACGCTTTAAATTAACTACCTTATGATGTTTTTAACTCCTATAACGAGTGAAAAGATGACCGGAGAAATATAACAGGCTAAACTAACGCTTGGAACAGGGGCGGGTCGGTGTCCTCCACGCGCGTTACGCACCAAGAAAAGACTTGCTAGCTACAGGGTTTTTTAATTTATAGGGCCTGTGAACGCGCAATCGACCCCATTGGAATCGTCATCACGTAAAGGCATCCAGGGGAAGACGTAAGAAGTGTCCGTATAGTCATAGCAATAACAGTGCCCTTTTAACTGACTTCAGAACAGTGGCCAACATTTCTGAAATCTGACTCCATGTCAGGGAAATTGCTGTAGAATGGGCTCTGTTCCACTTAGAGACAAAATTTCAACTCCTATAGAAACTATAGACTGTTTTCTATCCAATAATAATAATAATATGCATATTGTACGATCAAGGATTTTGTGGGAAGCCGTTTCAAAAATTACCCAATTAGCATAAATAGTCTCAACAGCGCCCCCATCCTCAACAGGTTAGACAGCACACTAAAGCTACCACTTCCACATTCCATCCACCTGGGAGCAGCACCAACCGGGCCCAGGTCGGCAGCCTTATTAAGGACACAGGTGCTGCCAATTAGTGCTCCGGTACCGCTTGCCATGCTGTAGCAGAGAGAACAGTCTATGACTAGGGTGGCTGGAGTCTTTGACAATTTTATCAAGATAGCAGCTAAAACGTTTCTCTAGCTTCATGTTAGCATATAAAGTTTTGTAAATTATACTATTTTTATTAGACTAAGAAATTATCCAAAATAAGAACACTGAGCACACAAAATGTGCATGTGAGGACAAAGACAGACACATACCCAAGTTATGTGGACCGTATCCGTAGACTCTTCAAAAACAAATGTGCTATCTTGAACCTAAAAGGGCTCTTTGGCTGTCCCCATAGAAGAACCATTTGAAAACCCCTTTTTGGTTCCAGGTAGAACCCTTTTGAGTTCCATGTAGAACTTTCTACAGAGGGTTTTACAACCCAAAAGTGTTCTACATGTAACCAAAAAGGGTTGTACTTGTAACCAAAAAGGGTTTCTCTATGGGGACAGCTGAAGAACCCTTTTGGAACCCTTTTTTCCAAGATTGTATGGACTCAAAGGATTTCGGTGGCAATGCTTGCCCCTGCCGTCAAACACTCCAGCAGACTGCTAAAAACAGCAAGCCTTCATAGGGGACTCATGTCCTGAGATGACAGCATAATTAACAGTCTCCCAGAATATACTTGATTTTCATTGCACACTGTGTGACAGCTAGCCATTAACACCCATCGAATATTATTCTGATTTCAAACGCTGAAACAGTGTTCAAATAAAACACTATTGTAAAACCAGCCATGAGAGGATATGCTGTTATGAACGAATAAAAGGGATATTGGTACTGTAGGAAGATTGTTGATTGAATGTTGCAGCACATTTCTTGTTATACTGTACTAAGTGTTTGACTTCATGAGATAGTAAACAAGCAGGAGAATCAGTCTCATCTCTTTACTTCTCTTAATAGTATGTATTCATAGCTACACATAAAAGGGGTATTGGTCCTTGGTGACTTGGTTGTGGCAGATCATTTTTTTCTCTTAAGTGTATGACTATATGAGATATTAAAACAGCAGGAGGATCACAGTCTCATCTCCATCACTCCCACTCAAATGTGAACACATGCAGGGTGACCCATGCCACTGTGACTGAGTGATTAGCAACACAATGTTAAGATGCTGCTGGCACAGTAGGCAAGGATACAAGCGAGGTTGCTTGCTCGCCTGAGCAAGGTGTTTTTAAAGTTATTGCAATATCATCACCATTTGTAATTTGTGAGCGAGGCAAGTTCAGACTGTCGTATGAAAATATTCCATAGGTTGGGTACATTTTCAACTTAATTCAGTGTTGACATTCAACTGAAATCTGTTATCTTCTGTAACAGCGTATGAGTACTGTCTGGAAGAATCATTTATTTCATTTACATATAGAATAGAAACATGCAAATATTAATTCAATTGAGTTGAATGTAATTACAAGGCTTGATTGAAGAAAATGAGGCATGAACCAACAATTTGTATGTCTATCAAAGTCGGGGGTGCTTATTACATAAACAGCCTACAGATAACAAGCATTTTACAAGCATTCTACAGTTTACAAGCATTTCACTACACCCGCAATAACATCTGCTAAATATGTGTATGTGACCAATAACATTTGATTTGATAAACAATACATAAATTAGAATGCTGACAGTTTGGACCCACAGAAACACAGCGACATATTCAGGAAACACAGACTGATGCAGGCACTAAGATAGCACTAAGCTGTACACCGCCATTAGCAAACAGGAAAATGCTCATCCAGAGGCGGCGCTCCTAATGGCCGGGGACTTGAATGCAGGGAAACTTAAATCCATTTTACCTCATTTCTATCAGCATGTTAAATGTGCAACCAGAGGGAAAATAAACTCTAGACCACCTTTACTCCACACACAGAGACGCGTACAAAGCTCTCCCTCGCCCTCTGACCATATTTCTATCCTCCTGATTCCTGTTTACAAGCAATATTAAAGCAGGAAGCACTAGTGACTCGGAAAATAAAAGAAGTGGACAGATGAAGCAAATGCTAAGCTACAGGACTATTTTGCTAGCACAGACTGGAATATGTTCCGGGATTCTTCCGATGGCATTGAGGAGTACAGCACATCAGTCACCGGCTCCATCAATAAGTGCATCAATGACGTCGTCCCCACAGTGACCTACGTACATACCCCAACCAGAAGCCATTGATTACAGGCAACATCCGCACTGAGCTGAAGGGTAGAGCTGCCGCTTTCAAGGAGCGGGACTCTAACCTGGAATCTTATAAGATATCCCGCTATGCCCTCCGACAAACCATCAAAGAGGCAAAGCATCAATGCAAATGAATTCGTACTACACCCGCTCGATGCTCATCGGATGTTGCAGGGCTTGCAAACCATTACAGACTACAAAGGGAAGCACAGCCGAGAGCTGCCCAGTGACATGAGCCTACCAGTTGAGCTAAATTACTTCTATGCTAGCTTCGAGGCAAGTAACACGGAAACATGCATGAGAACACCAGCTGTTCTGGACGACTGTATGATCACGCTCTCAGCAGCCAATGTGAGTAAGACCTTTAAACAGGTCAACATTCACAAGGCCACTGGGCCAGACGGATAACCAGGACGTGTACTCCGAGAATGCGCAGACCAACTGGCAAGTGTCTTCACTGACATTTTCAACCTCTCCCTGTCTGAGTCTGTATTACAAATATGTTTCAAGCAGACCACCATAGTCCCTATACCCAAGAACACTAAGGTAACCTGCCTAAATGACTACCGACCCGTAGCACTCACGTCTCCAGCCATGAAGTGCTTTGAAAGGATGGTCATGGCTCACATCAACACCATTATCCCAGAAACCCTAGACCCACTTAAATGTGCATACCACCATAACAGATCCACAGATGATGCAATCTCTATTGCACTCCACACAGCCCTTTTCCACCTGGACAAAAGGAACACCTATGTGAGAATGCTATTCATTGACGACAGCTCAGCGTTCAACACCATAGTGTCCTCAAAACTCATCACTAAGCTAAGGACCCTGAGACTACAGACCTCCCTCTGCAACTGGATCCTGGACTTCCTGACAGTCCGCCCCCAGGTGGTAAGGGTAGGTAACAACACATCTGCCACACTGATCCTCAACACAGAGGCCCCTCAGGGGTGCTTGCTCAGTCCTCTCCTGTACTCCCTGTTCACTCATGACTGCATGACTCCAACACCGTCATTAAGTTTGCCGATGACACAACAGTGGTAGACCTGATCACCAACAACAACGAGACAGCCTATAGGGAGGAGGTCAGAGACCTGGCCATGTGGTGCCAGGACAACAACCTCTCCCTCGACGTGATCAAGACAAAGGGGATGTTTGTGGACTGCAGGAAAAGGAGGACCGAGCACGTCCACATTCTCAACGACAGAGCTGTAGTGGAGCAGGTTGAGATTTTCAAGTTCCTTGGTGTCCACATCACAAACAAACTAACATGGTCCAAGCCCACCAAGACAGTCGTGAAGAGGGCACGACAAAACCTATTCTCCCTCAGGAGACTGAAAAGATTTGGCATGGGTCCTCAGATCCTCAAAAGGTTCTACAGCTGCACCATCGAGAGCGTCCTGACTAGTTGCATCACTGCCTGGTATGGCAACTGCTCAGCCACCAACCGCAAGGCACTACAGAGGGTAGTGCGTATGGCCCAGTACATCACTGGGGCCAAGCTTCCTGCCATCCAATACCTCTATACCAGGCGGTGTCAGAGGAAGGCCCTAAAAATTGGCAAAGACTCCAGCCACCATAGTCATAGACTGTTCTCTCTGCTACAGCATGGCAAGCGGTACCGGAGCACCAAGTCTAGGTCCAAGAGGCTTCTAAACAGCTTCTTCACCCAAGCCATAAGACTCCTGGACATCTAATCAAATGGCTACCCAGACTATTTGCATTGGCCCCCACCCCCCTCTTTACCACTGCTGCTACACTCTGTTATTATCTGTGCATAGTCACTTTATTAACTCTACCTACACGTACATATTACCTCAATTACCTCAACTAACCGGTGCCCCCGCACATTGACTCTGTACTGGTACCCCCTGTATATAGCCTTGCTATTTTTATTTTACTGCTGCTCTTTAATTATTTGTTACTTTTATTTCTTATTCTTATTTTTTAAGTTTATATAAAAAAAAAAGATTAACTCCATTGTTGGTTAGGGTATTGTAAGCATTTGACTGTAAGGTCTGTAAGGTCGGCTCATGTGACAAATAAATACAATTTGATTTAAATAGAAAGAAACATGACCTCTTTTCCACTGCGGTCGTAGGCATGCTTGTGTATCTGAGAAGAAGTCATGAACATAGCTACAAAGGGAAAGGGAATAAAGAGACGGACGGACGGACGGATGGACAGGGGGGTGTGCAAGGGGTAATACATTTCAAGTCCCACTAATTGGTGTAATCAGAGGTTTTGCCATTTGGAATGGAGGATTGATTGATCCAATGTAGGGCGCAGCTGAGAAAAAACACATGTCCTCCACAGGACTAATAGAATCCCCTCTGTTCATCTATATCGATGAGGTACAGCTATCCTGCATGCCTTCTTGCTTATTGTTCCATCTATATTGATGAGGTACAGCTATCCTGCATGCCTCCTCGCTTATTGTTCCATCTATATCGATGAGGTACAGCTATCCTGCATGCCTCCTTGCTTATTGTTCCATCTATATTGATGAGGTACAGCTATCCTGCATGCCTCCTCGCTTATTGTTCCATCTATATCGATGATGTACAGCTATCCTGCATGCCTCCTCGCTTATTGTTCCATCTATATTGATGAGGTACAGCTATCCTGCATGCCTCCTCGCTTATTGTTCCATCTATATCGATGAGGTACAGCTATCCTGCATGCCTCCTCGCTTATTGTTCCATCTAAATCGATGAGGTACAGCTATCCTGCATGCCTCCTCGCTTATTTTTAAAGAACTGAGGCAACACAGTACCAATTAAGATGGCATATAACATCGGACATCTGTGTGGAGACAGTAGCAAAACTATTGAAGAGAAGACACAAACCCATAACAATAAACCCATGCTGTCTCCAACTTTGGTTTGCAGGGTAATGCATCTACAGCCAGGTTAGAGGACTGGACTCCCTATACATTCAGACTCTATATTAATCAATATTTTTTTGCATCACAATGTACCTGAGTGGGCACTGCAGGACTCCAGAAAGAGAGTTAAACACAGCCTTTACTAGCTAATTGTAATTGTATATCCTCCAAGCCAATTTAAATTATTTCCAAGTGGATCATGTCCTGAAAATATGTATGTCTCCATGGCAACCACCCAAGGTCTTGACTTGTCAAATGACCCCATGAATAATAGGGAAACTTATGCCACCCTGAACCTATTCATATCACAGGAAGTCCTTATTGGATGTATAGATTCCTAGATTGTTTACAAAGGATCTGAAAATGGCTGTATAACACCTCACATTACAAACAGTGACTGGTCTGATTCAAAGGCCCAGAAATCTATTTGAATCTAATGTCCATATTGTTTTTTGTTAAGAAATCCCAGTTGAGTGTTTGTGAGGACAGCTGTGTATTAGAGCAGTGGTTCCCAAACTGTGGGATGTCTCAACATTTCTACTTGTGATATTAGAAATTGTACATCGTGCATTCTACTTTGGGTAGTGTATCAGCAGTTTTTCTTGTCATGTCAGTCATCGTAGACCTTAAAGAGAGCTATTTATAACTTGTCAGAAATGTCTAGATCAACTATCCCATGTCAGCTAACGCTAGGTTTTGTGTGTAGAATTGCATAACAGTTGCTTTAAAACGGCTAAATGTTCTCTGCACCCCATGTCAAAATGTATAGAATTGCAGGAAACAAGCTTTAAAATGTTCTGTCTGCCGCAAGAGGGGTGTGAACAGTTTGTGTCATGAGCAGTGCTTGTGCCCATAGAAACACACGTGTGCTTGGGAAGGGGGGTGTATTTTCCCCCCTTCCCAAGAGAGACTGGAAGAGCTGGAAGAGCTACAGTCTCTCTTGCTGGAAGAGAATGTATGTATGTAATCACTCCAACAGGTAAGAACACACAAAACAATGTACAAAACATTAGGAACACCAGCTCTTTCCATGACAGACTGACCAGGTGAATCCAGGTGAAAAATATGTTCCCTTATTGATGTCACCTGTTGAGAGAGAGAGAGAGAGAGAGAGAGAGAGAGAGAGAGAGAGAGAGAGAGAGAGAGAGAGAGAGAGAGAGAGAGAGAGAGAGAGAGAGAGAGAGAGAACTATGCATACAGAGACAAACTGAGCAAAACAACCAATTATTTCCTGTCAATTATTTAATTTTCTGCATCACTACACATTGCTGTTTTTTCCTCACCTAGTCTTGATTTTCGGAAGTCCTTTGCTGACCCTACTTATCATGTCTACTAATGAAATATATTGAGACAAAGTATTCCCACATTCTTTAAAATAAGACTAGGTCTTTTGATGAGTTCAGGTTGTTAATGACTATGTACTCCAAGAAGAGTCAAGCTAAACAAATGGATGGGAACTGTGGTTTCTCGTCTTAATTAATGGAAGACATTCATTGCTGGGTTGAACAAAACAACAAAGCACATGTCAGAAATTCCAAATGTAAGATCTCTCTACATAGAGAATATCATGAACAATGTGCAGCATATCAGTCTGTCTTTGGTGACATTTTATGTTGTATCCAACATATTCTACTGGCATTCCATTAATGTATTGTCCTTAAAAGTTAATGGTGCCTTTAGGTCACGTAGGACAAATCAATTGTAATGTGTTTTTAAATGATTAAGCATCATGATTACTTGTCACTAATGCAGCACTTATTGGCTTCACCCATACAGCAGACGTATACATATCCCATCTTCAGTTAGACTTGCAGGCCTGGGCAACTCCAGTCCTCGGGGGCCTGATTGGTGTCACACTTTTGCCCCAGCCCCAGCTAACACACCTGACCAATAATCAACTAATCATGAACTTCAGTTAAAAATGCAATTAGTTAAAATCAGCTGTGTTTACTAGGGAAGGGGGAAAAGTGTGACACCAATCAGGCCCCCGAGGACTGGAATTGCCCAGGCCTGGGGGGCCATCTCTTTAAATGAAAAGTAGCCAACACTTTGGTAGTGTGTCTGTTGCTATCTGAAATATATGTTAATTAAATGGTTCTCCATGTGAATGAATAGTACAGATCCGTGAGACAACAGAAAATGTCACCAAAGACAGACTTGATATGCTGCTCAGTGTAGAGAATTAACAATTCATATTTTGGAAGTTAGTACTTCAGATTATCGATCCCTTCCACAAATAATCCAACGGTTCTTACTGTGAGTTCATTGAGTAGAAATAGTCACTTCACCCTGCCTAAATAAAGGTTAAATAAAAGTACAATTAAATAACAATCGCTCTTCTGTCCTAATATTTCCTGTATTTGTTCTAGAGATACAGTATAATATCTTAGTATATGTTGAGACATATACAGTTGAAGTCGGAAGTTTACATAGACCTTAGCCAAATACATTTAAACTCAGTTGTTCACAATTCCTGACATTTAATCCTTGTAAAAATTTGCTGTCTTAGGTCAGTTAGGATCACCACTTTATTTTAAGAATGTGAAATGTCAGAAAAATAGTAGAGATAATTATTTATTTCAGCTTTTATTTCTTTCATCACATTCCCTGGGTGTCAGAAGTTTACATACACTCAATTAGTATTTGGTAGCATTGCCTTCAAATTGTTTAACTTGAGTCAAATGTTTCAGTAGCCTTCCAGAAGCTTCCCACAAAAAGTTGGGTGTATTTTGGCCCATTCCTCCTGACAGAGCTGGTATAACTAAGTCAGGATTGTAGGCCTCCTTGCTCACACACTTTTTCAAATTTTCTATAGGATTGAGGTCAGGGCTTTGTGATGGCCACTCGAACAGCTTGACTTTGTTGTCCTTAAGCCATTTTGCCACAACTTTGGAAGTATGCTTGGGGTCATTGTCCATTTGGAAGACCCATTTGCGACCAAGCTTTAAATTCCTGACTGATGTCTTGAGATGTTGCTTCAATATATCCACATGATTTTCCTACCTCATGATGCCATCCAGTCCCTCCTGCAGCAAAGCACCCCCACAACATGATGCTTCCACCCCCGTACTTCACGGTTGGGATGATGTTCTTCAGCTTGCAAGCCTCCCCCTTTTTCCTCCAAACATAACGCTGGTCATTATGGCCAAACAGTTCTATTTTGTTTCATCAGACCAGAGGACATTTCTCCAAAAAGTACAATCTTTGTCCCCATGTGCAGTTGCAAACAGTAGTCGGGCTTTTTTTATGGCGGTTTTGGAGCAGTGGTTTCTTCCTTGCTGAGCGGCCTTTCAGGTTGTGTCGATATAGGACTCGTTTTACTGTGGATATAGATACTTTGTACCCTTTTCCTCCAGCATCTTCACAAGGTCCTTTGCTGTTGTTCTGGAATCGATTTTCACTTTTCGCACCAAAGTACGTTCATCTCTAGAAGACAGAACACGTCTCCTTGCTGATTGGTGTGAAGGCTGTGTGGTCCCATGGTGTTTATACTTGCGTACTATTGTTTGTGCAGATGAACGTGGTACCGTCAGGCATTTGGAAATTGCTCCCAATGATGAACCAGACTTGTAGAGGTCTCCAATTTTTTTTCTGAGGTCTTGGCTGATTTCTTTTGATTTTCCCATGATGTCAAGCAAAGAGGCACTGAGTTTGAAGATAGGCCTTGAAATACATTCACAGGTACACCTCCAATTGACTCAAATCATGTCAATTAGCCTATCAGAAGCTTCTAAAGCCATGACATAATTTTCTGGAATTTTCCAAGCTGTTTAAAGGCACAGTCAACTTAGTGTATGGAAACCTATAACCCACTGGAATTGTGATACAGTGAATTATAAGTGAAATAATGTGTCTGTGAACAATTGTTACAAAACTTACTTGTGTCATGCACAAAGTAAATGTCCTAACCAACTTGCCGAAACTATAGTTTGTTAACAAGAAATTTGTGGATGGGTTGAAAAACGAGTTTTAATGACTCCAACCTAAGTGTATGTAATCTTCCGACTTCAACTGTAAGAGATATATGAATGAGGAGGCATACCATCATACAGTATGATCTCCTCAGTGTACGTAGGCCACAAAAGCCTCATAGCTGCCTGTAAGTCATGCTTGACCTGACCAGTGTCCTCTGGTCTTCCCCCTAATTTTTTAACCAATGCATTAACACTTACTAATTGCTGTGGCAACACAATTTCCACAGGGATTGAGAGGAAATGAAGCCATGCAGATTTAAATAACATGAATTGAATATGATATGATATTCTTCACAGAGAATATCATGAACACTGAACAGCATATCAAATCTGTCTTTGATTACATTTTCTGTTGTAACCACACAGATAGGCATGATTACTTGATACTAATGCAGCACTTATTGGAATCACCAGTGGCATCACCCATACAGCAGACCTACAGTGGCTAGCGAAAGAATTCACCCCTTGGAAATTGTCCTATTTTGTTGCCTTACAACCTGGAATTAAAATGGATTCTTGGGGAGTTCAGGGGGGTTGATTTACACAACATGCCTACCACTTTAAAGATGCCAAATATTTTTTCTTATGAAATAAACAAGAAATAAGACAAAAAAACTGAAAACTTGATCATGCATAACTATTCACCCCCCAAAGGCAATACTTTGTAGAGCCAGCTTTTGCAGTATTTGCAGCTGCAAGTCTCTTGGGGTCTCTATAAGGTCTCTATAAGCTTGGCACATCTAGCCACTGGGATTGTTGTCCATTCTTCAAGGCACAACTGCTCCAGCTCCTTCAAGTTGGATGGGTTCCGCTGGTGTACAGCAATCTTTAAATCATACTACAGATTCTCAGTTGGATTGAGGTTTGGACTTTGACTAGGCCATTCCAAGACATTTAAATGTTTCCCCTTAAACCTTTTGAGTGTTGCTTTAGCAGATTATTGTCATTGTCCCGCTGGAAGGTGAACCTCCATCCCAGTCTCAAATCTCTGGAAGACTGAAATAGGTTTCCCCTCAAGAATTTCTCTGTATTTAGCGCCATCCATCATTCCTTCAATTCTGACCAGTTTCCCAATCACTGCAGATGAAAAACATCCCCACAGCATGATGCTGCCACCATCATACCTCAATGTGGGGATGGTATTCTCGGGGTGATGAGAGGTGTTGGGTTTGCGCCATCAATTTTAGTCTCATCTGACCAGAGTACCTTCTTCTATATGTGTGGGGTGTCTCCCACATGCCTTTTGTCGAACACCAAACGTGTTTGCCCATTTTTTTCTTTAAGCAATGGCTTTTTTTCTGGCCACTCTCCAGTAAATCTTTGCTCTGTGGAATGTGCGGCTTAAAGTGGTCCTATGGACAGATACTCCAATCTCCGATGTGGAGCTTTGCAGCTCCTTGAGAGTTATCTTTGGTCTCTTTGTTACCTCTCTAATTAATGCCCTCCTTACCTGTTCTGTGAGTTTTGGTGGGCGGCCCTCTCTTGGCAGGTTTGTTTTGGTGCAATATTCTTGCCATTTTTTAATAATGGATTTAAATGGTGCTCCGTGGGATGTTCAAAGTTTCTGATATTTTTTTATAACTCAACCCTGATCTGTACTTCACCACAACTTTGTCCCTGACCTGTTTGGAGAGCTCCTTGGTCTTCATGGTGCCGCTTGCTTGGTGGTGCCTCTTGCTTAGTGATGTTGCAGATGCTGGGGCCTTTCAGAAGAGGTCTATATATACTGAGATCATGTGGCAGATCATGTGACACTTAAATAAAGTCCACCCGTGTGCAATCTAAATAATTATGTGACTTCTGAAGGTACTTCTGAAGGTAATTGGTTGCACCAGATCGTATTTAGGGGCTTAATAGTAAAGGGGGTGAATAAATATACACGCACCACTTTTCTGTTTTAATTTTAATTTTTGTTGAAACAAGTCATTTTTATCATTTCACTTCACCAATATAAATTATTGTGTGTATGTACATTAAATCCAAATAAAAATCGATTTAAATTACAGGTTGTAATGCAACTGTCACGTTCTGACCCTAGTTATTTTGTATTTTCTTTGTTTTAGTTGGTCAGGGCGTGAGTTTGGTGGGTTCTATGTGTTGTGTTTCTATGTGGCGTTTTCGTTTGGCCTGATACGGTTCTCAATCAGAGGCAGGTGTTTGTCATTCTCTCTGATTGGGAACCATATTTAGGTAGCCTGTTTTCTGTTGGGTTTGGTGGGTGTTTGTTTCCGTGTTAGTGTTTGTTGTCACACGGTACTGTTTTGGTTTCGTTCATGTTCACATTTAATGTTTTGTATTTCATAGTGTTCAGTTTATGTTTTAAAATAAACGTTATGGACACTTACCACGCTGCGCATTGGTCCTCCGATCCTTCAAACTTGTCCTCCTCAGATGAGCCGTTACAGCAACAAAATAGGAAAAACGCCAAGGGGGATGAATACTTTTACAAGGCACTGTATACGCCTTATGTCTGTCCAATCTTCAGTTAGAGTGACCATCTCTTTAATTTAAAGTAGCTAACACTACGGTAGTGTGTGAACGAATAGTACAGATTCGTGAGATGCTGGGATGGGGTTAGTGACAAGGTGTACTAAGTATATCCATCCAAATACATCTGAAAATCTGATCTATTCTAAAGATCTCCCCTTCAAAAGACTCCATTCTGATTACAAACCCAATGGGGTTCCAGGGCCGTTATTCTCTCAATGGAAATTATTTAAATCTGCAGGGCATAATTTCCTCTCACTCCCTTTGGGAATTGTGTTGCCACAGCAATTAGTAAGTGTTAGGGCATTGGTTAACAAATTAGGGTAAAGACCAGGGGACATACGACACTGGTCAGGGCAAGCATGACTTACAGACAGCTAGGAGGCTTTAGTGGCCCACATTGAGGAGCTCATACTGTATGATGGTATGCCTCATCATTCACATATCTCCTATGTGTCTCATGATATACTCAGATATTATAATGTATCTCCTGAACAATACAGGTAATATGAGGATTTGTTATTGCATTTTTATTTAACCTTTATTTAGGCAGGATATTGTGACTATGTTTACTCAATGACCTCAGTAAGAACCTCTGTATTATTTGTGCCAGGGATGGATAATCTAAAGGACTAACTCCTAAAATATTAATATGTTAATATATTGAAATAACTCAATCTATAACATATGTTGTATTATTGAAATTGAGCACTCTCTCTCTCTCTCTCTCTCTCTCTCTCTCTCTCTCTCTCTCTCTCTCTCTCTCTCTCTCTCTCTCTCTCTCTCTCTCTCTCTCTCTCTCTCTCCTCTCCTCTCCTCTCAGCTCTCTCTCTCTCTCTCTCTCTCTCTCCTCTCTCTCCTCTCTCTCTCTCCTCTCTCTCTCTCTCCTCTCTCTCTCCTCTCTCTCTCTCTCTCTCTCTCTCTCTCTCTCTCTCTCTCCTCTCTCTCCTCTCTCTCTCTCTCTCTCTCTCTCTCTCTCTCTCTCTCTCTCTCTCTCTCTCTCTCTGGGGAGAGGAAAATCATAACAAGTATGTCCTAGTAAATATTGTTTTCAACCTTTTGTGTTCTTTACCTCTGGTGATGATAATGGCCTTGGTCATAAAAGCTGCTTATGACTTATGGCTGTTCATTATGCAATGTGTGTTGTGTAGGCAGTACTCTGCCTACGTTGCAAGAACATATCATTACCTCTGTGTGTATAGAGTGTACTTATGAATAAAGAGAAGTCTGTTTGCTTCTTTCTAATTCCTCCACTTTACTACTGGTGGACTATAGATTACATTGTGAATAATAGTTGTTGTGTGTTTTACTGATGTCATGACTCTCCTGTGAGGATCCAAAGGATCAGGTTACAGTGGATCAGCTCTACAGCAGAGGGGGAGAGGGTGGATGTGGGAGTTTTATGACACCTCGCTCCAGTCTTAAACCATAGGCAGCAGATGATTCCCTTAGGGGCCTAGTTTGGGTGATCGGAATGTCTGTGTGCCTTATGAAGAGTTTACTGCCCAAGAACTTCAACATCAAACATTGGAAACCAGGACAATATATTTCATCCTCCTAGTGTTGGTAATGATGAGAAATGGAATATGGGAAATTCATGTCTATTTTGTGATGTTATTTAAATGATCAGAAAGACGTTATAATGGGAACATTGTAACTTTAAGAGATTTTACACGGTATATATCAGATTTACATCTAAATGTAGTAAAACATCTATGATTAAATATGAAACTATTTGTGAAAAGATATAAATGTGATTTTAGACTTCTAATGAGATAATGTTTTTTCATGTCTGTTGCGCACTAACTAAGCCACGCCCCTAATGAGGTCAGAGTTCGTGTCAACATGATGGAACCGCCTTTCAGACCAGAGTGCTTAAAAGGACATGCTGAGAATTTAAATATGCACCAGAGAACGTGAGGGCATGGTCCACACATTGAAATGGTTAAAACTACAAGATCAGGAAATGGTAAGACCCTCTGAAACTCTCGACAAGTGAAGAAGATGGCACATCCAGCGCCGACAGAGATGGCCGCCTCACTTCGCATTCTTAGGAAACTATACAGTATTTTGTTTTCTTATGTATTATTTCTTACACTGTTACCCCAGGAAATCTTAAGTCTTATTCCATGCAGCCGGGAGGAACTATTGAATATAAGAGCAATGTCAACTTACCAACATTATGACCAGGAATATGACTTTACCGAAGCGGATCCTCTGTTTGGTCCACCACCCAGGACAATGGATCGGATCCCAGCCGGCGACCCAAAACAACGGCGCCGCAGAAGTGGCAGACGGAGCGGTCTTCTGGTTATCCTCCGTAGACGGGCACATCGCGCACCGCTCCCGAGCATACTATTCGCTAATGTCTAGTCTCTTGACAACAAGGTAGACAAAATCCGAGCAAGGGTTGCCTTCCAGGGAGACATCAGAGATTGCAACATGCTCTGCTTCACGGAATCATGGCTCACACGGGATACGTTATCAGAGTCGGTATAGCCACCTGGTTTCTTCACGCATTGCGCCAACAGAAACAAACATCTATCTGGTAAGAAGAAGGTCGGGGGTGTATAACTTATGATTAACAAGTCGTGGTGTGATCATAACAACATAAAGGAACTCAAGTCTTTTTGTTCACCTGACCTAGAATTCCTTACAATCAAACGCAGACCACATTATCTACCAAGAGAATTCTCTTCGATTATAATCACAGTCGTGTATATTCCCCCCCAAGCAGACACCTCGACGGCCCTGAAAGAACTTCATTGGACTCTATGTAAAATGGAAACCACATATCCTGAGGCTACATTTATTGAAGCAGGGGATTTTAACAAGGCTAATCTGAAAACAAGGCTCCCTAAATTTTATCAGCGTATCGAATGCGCGACCCGAGATGCAAAATGCTGGATTATTGTTACTCTAACTTCCGCAACACATACAAAGCCCTCCCCCACCCTCCTTTCGGCAAATCTGACCACGACTCCATTTTGTTGCTCCCAGCCTATAGACAGAAACTAAAACAGGAAAAGCGCGGGCTCAGGTCTGTTCAACGCTGGTCCGACCAATCTGATTCTACGCTTCAAGATTGCTTCAATCACGTGTACTGGGATATGTTCCAGATAGCGTCGAACAATAACATTGATATATACGCTGATTCGGTGAGCGAGTTATTTAGCAAGTGTATCGGTGATGTTGTACCCACGGCGACTATTAAAACCTTCCCCAACCAGAAACCGTGGATTGACAGCAGCATTCACGCAAAACTGACAGCGCTAACCACTGCTTTTAATCAAGGCAAGGCGACCAGAAACATGACCGAACACAAAAAGTGTAGCTATTCCCTCCTGAAGGCAATCAAACAAGCTAAGCGTCAGTATAGAGACAAAGTAGAGTCGCAATTCAACGGCTCAGACACAAGAGGCATGTGGCAGGGTCTACAGTCAATAACAGACTACAAACAGAAAACCAGCCCTGTCGCAGACCATGATGTCTTGCTCCCAGACAAACTAAACAGCTTCTTTGCTTGCTTTGAGGACAATACAGTGCCACCGACACGGCCCGCTACCAAAACCTGCGGGCTCTCCTTCACCGCAGCCAACATGAGTAAAACATTTAAACGTGTTAACCCTCGCAAGGCTGCCGGCCCAGACGGCATCCCTAGCCGCGTCCTCAGAGCATGCGCAGACCAGCTAGCTGGTGTGTTTACGGACATATTCTGTCAATCCTTATCCCAGTCTGCTGTTCCCACATGCTTCAAGAGGGCCACCATTGTTCATGTTCCCAAGAAAGCTAAGGTAACTGAACTAAACGACTATCGCCCCGTAGCACTCTCTTCCGTCATCATGAAGTGCCTTGAGAGACAAGTCAAGGATCATATCACCTCCACCTACCTGACACCCTAGACCAACTCCAATGTGCTTACCGCCCAAATAGGTCCACAGACGATGCAATCACAATCACACTGCACACTGCCCTAACCCAACTGGACAAGAGGAATACCTATGTAAGAATGCTATTCATCCACTACGGCTCAGCATTTATCACCATAGTACCCTCCAAACTCGTCCAAACCCTGGGTCTCGACCAAGCCTTGTGCAACTGGGTCCTGGACTTTCTGACGGGCCGCCCCCAGGTGTTGAGGGTAGGAAACAACATCTCCACCCCGCTGATCCTCAACACTAGGGGCCCACAAGGGTGCGTTCTCATCCCTCTCCTGTACTCCCTGTTCACTCATCACTGCATGGCCATGCACGCCTCCAACTCAATCATCAAGTTTGCAGACGACACTACAGTGGTAGGCTTGATTACCAACAACAACGAGACGGCCTACAGGGAGAAGGTGAGGGCCTTCAGAGTGTGGTGTCAGGAAAATAACCTCACACTCATCGTCAACAAAACAGAGATGATCGTGGACTTCAGGAAACAGCAGAGGGAGCACCCCCCTATCCACATCGCCGGGACAGTAGTGGAGAAGGTGGAAAATGTTAAGTTCCTCGGCGTACACATCACGGACAAACTGAAATGGTCTACCCACACAGACAGCATGGTGAAGAAGGCGCACCAGCGCCTCTTCAACC
Organism: Salvelinus fontinalis; assembly: GCF_029448725.1. Lineage (NCBI taxonomy): Eukaryota > Metazoa > Chordata > Actinopteri > Salmoniformes > Salmonidae > Salvelinus > Salvelinus fontinalis. The sequence continues at coordinate 52,952,525 of NC_074665.1, forward strand.
TCAGTAGACTGAAGACATTTGGCTTGTCACCAAAAACACTCACAAACTTTTACAGATGCACAATTGAGAGCATCCTGTCGGGCTGTATCACCGCCTGGTACTGCAACTGATCCGCCCACAACCGTAAGGCTCTCCAGAGGGTAGTGAGGTTTGCACAACGCATCACCGGGGGCAAACTACCTGCCCTCCAGGACACCTACACCACCCGATGTCACAGAAAGGCCAAAAATAACATCAAGGACAACAACCACCCGAGCCACTGCCTGTTCACCCCGCTATCTTCCAGAAGGTGAGGTCAGTACAGGTGCATCAAAGCTGGGACCGAGAGACTGAAAAATAGCTTCTCTCTCTAGGCCATCAGACTGTTAAACAGTCATCACTAACGTTGAGTGGCTGCTGCCAACATACTGACTCAAATCTCTAGACACTTAATAATTAAAAACTGGATGTAATAAATGTATCACTAGTTACTTTAAACACTGCCACTTTATATCTTGTTTACATACCCTACATTGCTCATATGTATATACTGTACTCTATACAATTTACTGCATCTTGCCTATGCCGTTCGGCCATCGCTCATCGCTCAGAATATGTACATATTCTTATTTATTCCTTTACACTTGTGTGTATAAGGTAGTTGTTGTGAATTTGTTAGATTACTTGCTAGATATTACTGCATGGTCGAAAATAGAAGCACAAGCATTTCGCTACACTTGCATTAACATCTGCTAACCATGTATATGTGACCAATACATTTGATTTGATTTGATTCGAGAAGTTGAAGATTAAACCAAAACATGCACCGTCTGCAGCTCTGCATGTAAAGTAGTCTAGGACAATTGACCAAGACATAAGGGAAGACAGAACCCTCTCACAGCCGTGTGGTACACCTCTGATGTATCCATTCTAAGAACACTCCAGAACAAAAGAAGCCTACAACTAAGAAGGACAGTGTGACCTCTGGTGGACAACCAGAGACTTGCATCGAACTACTTCCCATAGATGGGCCGAGTGGTTTGACCAGAGACGACAGAGAAAGACATCTACGTGTAAATATATGTTGCATTTCTAATCCGAAGGAGCGGTTGTTAGGGTGATAAATATTAATATTTATGGTGAGCGTAGTTTCCAAATGTATGTACTATAAGCCCACTCACTTTGTTTCACCCGCTCTTTATCTTTCCTCACCCCCTTTACATTGTGTAACAAGCCGTCATATCGGGATTGTCCACTAGGGACTTTTCATTGCAGTATGTTATTAATCAATAACCTATACCATGTGTATGTATTTCTGTGTGATTATTTAGTTAGTTAGTAATTAAGCCAATTTGTGTATCGCTGATTCATCACTTGTATCGCAGATTTACGAAGTCAACAACGGTCAGAATGAGACTGGTATGAGGAAATGATTGATTGATGACTGGTATGATATCGATATATTCTTGAGTTAATTCGGGAAACGATAACTCATTAATTAAACTTTTCCCGTCGTGCCCCAAATTCCTAGTGAGCTAATTGTTACATGATTCATTAACTTGTTATGGCTGCAGCCCGACGCCGGTACACTTATGACAACAGCCAGCTCAAAGTGCAGGGCGCGAAATTCAAAATATATATTTTTTCAATATTTAACTTTCACACATTAACAAGTCCAAGACACCCAATGAAAGGTGCACATCTTGTGAATCAAGCCAACATGTCCGATTTTTAAAATGTTTTACAGGGAAGACACAATATGTAAATCTATTAGCTAATCACGTTAGCAAAAGACACCAATATTCTTACTCCATCAGTTTTTACTCCATCAGTAGCTATCACAAATTCGGCCAAATAAAGATAAAAATAGCCACTAACCAAGAAACAACCTCATCAGATGACAGTCTGATAACATATTTATTGTATAGCATATGTTTTTTTCGAAAAATTTGCATATTTCAGGTATAATTCATAGTTTACATTTCAGCTATAATCAGAAATTGCACCGAAAGCAGCCATAATATTTACAGACACCAACGTCAAATACCTAATTACTCATCATAAAACATTTCTGAAGAATACATAGTGTACAGCAATTGAAAGACAGGCATCTTGTGATTCTAGACAATATTTCCGATTTATTAAATGTTTTACAGCGCAAACAAAATGTAGCGTGATATTAGCATAGCCACAATAGCCAGAAACACTTAGGCGCCCACGAACAGTCAACATGCACGACAGATATTAGAAATAGCATCATAAAAATGTTCATACTTTTGGTGATCTTCGGTCAGAATGTTGGATAAGGTGTCCTTTGTCCGGAATAGTCATTGTTTTGATCTGGAACGGCAAATATCCCTCTTGATTTAGCATGGGCACTTGCCAAGTGACACGGATTACTCCAACGTCAACAAAGTTAGAAAACGGAACACGGCAAAACTCCCGAAAAAGTTTCAATACTCTGATTAAATTGAGTTATAATTAAACTTAGTAGGTAATTACTCAATGAATAGCAGTCATCACAGTAATGATAGTCACATCACGACACTGATGTTGCAGTAGCCTTTGTTAATAGCATATTGGTGAATTGATAGAAAATATGGGTGGCGTATTGTTGGAAATAATAATGTGGGTGTACAAAATGTTACATTACCAAGGTTTTTCCTTCGGCCTTCTAATGGTGGATTGAGCTGTATTTCCTTGTGCATTACACAGTAATGCATATCCATTAATCCAGAGATGGAGCATGGGCTCAATAGCAACTATCCCTCTGTCCTATTACTAGGTCTTTGCCAACTGCTAAAATATCCTAAAAGATCTGGATAGGTGGCAGGAGCATGGCCAAAAAACTCACATAGCCCACCAGAGAGCTAAACACATCATGTGAAACCATATCACCGATGCCTTCACTCATTTCAGATCTGTGAGTAGGGGTCAACAACAACTTAGAGAAAGGAGCTGACATCAGCATGGAGCTGGTGCCCTGACTAAAACATTAGTGTTGAGTTCATTAGTGAGTGGTCAAAGAGCCATGAATCTTTAAATAGAGCTAATCGTTAAACCTACCATGAAACATTATTGGTACACTTAGCCAATACCCACAGAAGGATTTACAGGTTCTGTCAGGTTTGCATTTAAGGGGGAGCTTTACTCAGCTTGATACCTTAACTAATTACAGCATAGAAGAATGGCCATATTTTACCACGTCAATCTGTAACCAACTCAACAACTTTATGTGATATTATGAGAACCTACAGCATGTGTTCACGAAAACTTTAGAGGCGTTTTTAGGTTGAGCCACATCATCACAAAGAGGTGACGCAATGTAGTTCATTCTATGTAGTTCAATGGTGAGCGACCTAAGAATTGATGGGTGAGTCAGACCCTGCTCCAGGCAGGAAGAGTTTACATCAGATCAATGCCTGAAGATCAGTGGTGACCCGTCATTGAGGGCAGGTGGGGCAGAGCCCTACCTGTTTTGAGCCCCACCTGTTTAGCAAAAAAAAGAATAGTAATCATATTTTTGTTGTTGCCTGTTTTGCATGTTATTTTAGCGTTAATACGTGTCACATATCAGTTTGCAAACATTACAAAAAAATGTATTGAGTTAATAAAGCCGCATACAAACATTGTCTCTTTTTTTATTTCTTTAGTAAGGCAGCTAGCTCCAAAATGCAGGTGTTTCAACCTAGCTCTTTGCTTTCTGTGGTGGTGGGCAGCCAGTAGAAAATACAGAGCATAGGGGTTGGTAATCTTCTCTAGTTGCGCCGTGATTGTCTCAGTGTTCTGTCACTCATGGGGACACTACGTCACCGCAAAATCTACAGAGAGAGCTAGAAAGTTCAAGCCCCCTTGGGTGCCGGTATAGATTTACATTAGAAGTGCCCATCCAAGAACGCTCAAGGTCATTGGCCACAGATAAAATTAGGTCAAATCACGTTTTATCTACCGTAGCTTTGATTGGACTGATCATGTCAACATCATACTTTCAAAATCTTAGCTAGCAAGCTAGACAAGCAGTCTTGTGAAGAGAAATTATAGATACCATTGGACATAAACATTTCACAACGAGTTGGAAATTCAACAATGAGTGGTTTGGAAAGAATCAGTGGTTAACTGCAAGCGTCGCAAAGCAATCACTATTTTGCTTCCCCTGCCTGCTATTTGGTGGAGAGGGTGTGTGTGGTCCAAGTCTGGGTTTACGGGTCTTTTTTCTAAGCTTTAAAGGATAAACATTCACACTCAACACCATGGGCCAGAAAATGTTGAATACATTGGCCATGCTGTCAATCCAGCATTTCTTCTGCCAGGTTCAAAACAAATCTCAGACTTCAGTGAGTTCAAGACAACTGGGATTCCCGACTGGAAAAATAAGTTTTGAACGGTCATCCAAATCAGAATTCCAAGTCAAGAATTCAGACTTCTTTCTAGAGGGGACTATGTCTGAAGAGTATGTATTTTTACTAGTTCCCAGTTGTCTTGAAAGGACTATACATCCAGAGAATGCCAGACTTTGATGACAAAGTTTGATGACAAAATTTGCTCACAAGAAAGACCGCCGCGCCACTTTTCTGTTCAAGTGAGCACAGCACAACTGATTCCAAAAATGTTTTGTGTGTTGCTGAATAAATGATGTAATATGCCAGGGAGATATGTATACGGTAGCTAAGAAAGTAATAATAAGTGTATGTTGTGTAGTAAGTTGTTAAAAGCCCATGTGCCTCACCCTAATAATTTGGTCCCTCATAATTTAGCCTACCTCTCTGACTTGGTGGTGGACATGTAGCCTATAGCCTGTTTTAGAGAAATGTCATCATCAAATATTGTAAGAGCTTTCATTGTATGCTTATATGCACCCTTTATTAGTTATATTTCCCCCTCAAATAGTCTCAAATAGTTATATCGACTACCTCCGTCTTAGGTCACACATTAATGTCATAATCGAAATTACGGATGGCCTCTTATCCGCTCATCGTTTCCTTATGCCATAGTTTGTACATCTCAATTGTCTGTAGAAACCACATTAGCTTAAGCAAGTCCGCCATATCAGCTATGTTTTTTTTAAAAGGCAGTAAATGAGGCTGACTGTTTCGCTGCCAGACAAGGCTCCGCTGATCACCAGGTGTAGCAGTGGTAAGGATTCACTCCATGGTGCTGGAAAGAAAGCTCTGCTGTTGTGACAGCGTTATGTAGGCCATAACAGTTTGTGGGTACCGTTTGTCACCGTTATAGTACAATTAATGAAGTGTTGTGTTGTGTAGTGGCTTTTCTGGCATGCGTCTAAAAAATTATAATTTGAGTTTTCCCCATCAAGATTTACATGCTAAAATCGCCACTGCTGAGGATAACAGCCATTGATCAACAATGGCCGCTTCAGTATCTGAATTACTTTGAGGACCTTTGACATCATTCATTTTTTCAACCAATGTTCCATTGATTTTAACTTCTGGTTCACGTATTGAAAAAAGTGAGGTAAGTTACGTTTTTGGCATTTAAAAATCAGTAATACGTAATCACAAAAATGTTGCCTTAAATAATGAAGAAGAAATGTAAACTCAGAGAACTCTGTCATTTATACTACTCTACTTTGGAAAAGTTTTAAAGGAGAGAAACAATACAGTAAAAATGCAGCACTCTGTACACTGGTGCATTTCTAGGCGTCTATTTATAGTTTTGCTTTGCTTTCATTTCTTTTTGTCTATTCCTCTATTCATATCTAGGTCTGCCAGTTCCCGGGATATGTTTTTTTCCCTCACAGAACCTTTTGGGAATGTGTCTCTCATTCTAAACTCTCTGTTTTGAGTAAGCACTGTAAGTCAGGAGACACAAAAAGTCAGGACAATTTTTTGCTGTGTCACTACGGTAACCACAGGAGCTGTTTGAGCGTCTGTCTCCCTCATTAATAACTTGTGCTGTGGGCCCCTATAATGCAAGCTTTGAAGCCTGTTTCGCTATCTGAGCTGCGGGCCCAGGGGAAGGAATTGTTGGCTGGCTACCCCATTAGAGAGCTGGAACGGAAGAGACTAGGCCAGAGCAACTGCCTGAAACTCCAGGTATCTCTGGTGGATGTGTTAAACCACGTCCTTAGGTCTGACCGGTGTGGTGAGGGTGGTGGAACAGAAGAGGAGTTGTGGCAGAATTTCCTCAGAATCTGTCTTTGCCTCCTAGTGAGGAATTAAAATGTGATGCTGACAAAGAAATCTAAGCCACAGGAATGTTCTCCCTCCGTGAATCCCTGCTAGAATTCTTATGCATCATCACTGATGTGACCACATTCTTTTCCCTTAATTTCTGTAATACAAAGCCCAGTGTTTTTAAGCTCCATGTCTGCAGTGTATGATACCTTTCACTAAAATACTATCCATAAACCAAAATGAGTTTGCTGTCATTTATGTATGTGGACACCTGCTCGTTGAACATTTTATTCCAAAATCATGGGCATTAATATGGAGTTGGTCCCCACTTTGCTGCTATAACAGCCTCCACTCTTCTAGGAAGGCTTTCCACTAGATGTTGGAACATTGCTGCGGAGACTTGCTTCTATTCAGCCACAACAGTATTAATGAGGTTGGGCACTGATGTCGGGCGATTAGGCCTGGCTCGCATTCGGCGTTCCAAATGAGTTTGATGGGATTGAGGTCAGGGTTCTGTGCAGTCAAGTTCTTCCACACCGATTTCGACAAACCATTTCTGTATAGACCTTGCTTTGTGCACGGGTGCATTGTCATGCTGAAAGAGGAAAGGGCCTTCCCCAAACTGTTGCCACAGTTGGAAGCACAGAATCATCTAGAATGTCATTGTATGCTGTGGTGTTAAGATTTCCCTTCACTGGAACTAAGGGGCCTAGACCGAACTATGAAAAACAGCCCCAGACCATTATTCCTCCTCTACCAAACTTTAGTTGGCACTATATATTGGGGCAGGTAGCGTTCTCCTGGCATGTGCCAAACCCAGATTTGTGCGAGAATCCATTTCCACTGCTCCAGAGTCCAATGGCGGCGAGCTTTACGCCACTCCAGCCGATGCTTTGCATTACGCATCATGATCTTAGGCTTGTGTGTGGCTGCTCGGTCATGGAAACCCATTTCATGAAGCTCCCAATGAACAGTTCTTGTCCTGAAGTTGCTTCAGGAGGAAGTTTGTAACTCTGTAGTCGGTGTTGTAACCGAGGACAGACGATTTTTACACGATACGCACTTCAGCACTCGACAGTCCTGTTCTGTGAACTTGTGTGGCTTACCACTTCACGGCTGAGCCGTTGTTGCTTCTAGACTTTTCCACTTCACAATAACAGCACTTACAATTGACCAGGGCAGCACTAGCAGGGCAGAAATGTAAAGAACTGACTTGTTGGAAAGGTGGCATCCTATGACGGTGCCACCTCATAGGATGCCATCTAAAATCAGCAAAAAAAGAAACAGAACCCTGTCTTTTTCAGAACCCTGTCTTTCAAAGATAATCCAAATAACTTCAAAGATCTTCATTGTAAAGGGTTTAAACACTCTTTCCCATGCGTGTGGGAGGGTCGTTAAGACACTAACAGCTTATAGACGTTAGGCAATTATGGTTACAGTTATGAAAACCTAGGACACTAAAGAGGCCTTTCTACTGACTCTGAAAAACACCAAAAGAAAGATGCCCAGGGTCCCTGCTTATCTGCGTGAACGTGCATTAGGCATGCTACAAGGAGGCATGAGGACTGCAGATGTGGCCAGTGCAATACATTTCAATGTCCGTACTGTGAGACTCCTAAGAGAGCACTACAGGGAGACAGGACGGACAGCTGATCGTCCTCGCAGTAGCAGACCACGTGTAACAACACCTGCACAGGATCAGTACATCCGTTCATCACACCTGCGGGACAGGTACAAGATGGAAACAACAACTGCCCGAGTTACACCGGGAATTCACAATCCCTCCATCAGTGCTCAGACTGTCCACAATAGGCTGAGAGAGGCTGGACTGAGGTCTTGTAGGCCTGTTGTAAGGCAGGTCCTCACCAGACATCACTGGCAACAACATCAGCTATGGGCATAAACCCACCATCGCTGGACCAGACAGGACTGGCAATAAGTGCTCTTCACTGACAAGTCGTGGTTTTGTCACACCAGGGGTGATGGTCGGATTTGCTTTTATCATTGACGGAATGAGCGGTACACCGAGGCCTGTACTCTGGAGCGGGATGGATTTGGAGGTGGAGGGGGTGGAGGGTCTGTCATGGTCTGGGGCGGTGTGTCACAGCATCATCAGACTTAGCTTGTTGTCATTGCAGGCAATCTCAACGCTGTGCTTTACAGGGAAGACATCCTCCTCCCTCATGTGGTACCCTTCCTGCAGAACATCCTGACATGACCCTCCAGCATGACAATGCCACCAGCCATACTGCTCGTTCTGTGAGTGATTTCCTGCAAGACAGGAATGTCAGTGTTCTGCCATGGCCAGCGAAGAGCCTGGATCTCAATCCCATTGAGCACGTCTGTGACCTGTTGGATCGGAGGGTGAGGGCTAGGGCCGTTCCCCCCCAGAAATGTCCAGGAACTTGCAGTTGCCTTGGTGGAAGAGTGGGGTAACATCTCACAGCAAGAACTGGCAAATATGGTGCAGTCCATGAGGAGGAAATGCACTGCAGTACTTAAAGCAGCTGGTGGCCCCACCAGATACTGACTGTTACTTTTGATTTTGAATCCCCCCTTTGTTCAGGGACACATTTTCCATTTCTGTTAGTCACATGTCTGTGGAACTTCTTCGGTTTATGTCTCAGTTGTTGAATCTTGTTATGTTCATACAAATATTTACACATGTTAAGTTTGCTGAAAATAAATGCAGTTGACAGTGAGATCTTTTTTTTCTGAGTTTATATTAAATTAGGAACTTAATTTATTAAGTCCTTCAATGTTGATGTAATGGAATGAGCAGGAAATAAAAACCAAAAATGAGAAAATGTGATGCTTTATAACTTGGGGACTATGAACAAATTCATTTGCACATCCAGGTAGGCTGTAAATCCATAAGCTGCCGTTGACTTATTTCATGATTAAACACGTCTTGAGAAATGTGAGCACCAGGTGAGGTGTTGAGGAATAATGAATATTTTACTAGGCAAGTACAGCCAGAGTCATCTCTCCTATTACGGACACAGATGAGATAGCTGTAGGCCTATTGTCTGTTTCCTCTTCGTCGGGTATGGGACAACTGACCTTTTGTCATTCATTGTGAAGTGGGCGGACAATTTAAAGTGTGCTTCTTAGAGGAATGTTTCAGTGAGGAAATGTGTCAGTGCTTTGTGGACATGCTTGTTATGTTTTCTTCTTGGGAATAGCCCCTTTTTTTCAATTTTCACCTAAAATGACATACCCAAATCTAACTGCCTGTAGCTCAGACCCTGAAGCAAGGATATGCATATTCTTAGTACCATTTGAAAGGAAACACTTTGTGGTTTGTGGAAATGTGAATTGAATGTAGGAGAATATAACACAATAGATCTGGTAGAAGAAAATACAAAGAAAAAAACAACCTCTTTTTTTAACACCATCTTCGAAATGCATCAGAAAGGTCCCAAATATAGCCATCACTCTGGTTGTAATTCCGATGGTTTATGTGCAGACTGATAACTTGAAGTATGAGCATCCTACATGACATTTAGTGTGAAGTCACCCAAGTACATTTGGGAAAATCGTGAAGGATGCATTTACATTTACATTACATTTTTCTGCAAGAATATCATTAAATCTGTATACTTAGACTTTGATTTAGCTTTTCCAGTATTAGTAGTCATATTGTAAGTTCAACATTTGCAAAACTTCCAGTTTTCTTAACTTTATAACTCTCCATATTCTTGCAATTTTTGTCGAAAAGGAAAAGGCTTGCTGTCGCACAAGGGAAGCAGCAAAATTGTGCGACAGATACAGGATAAAGCCCAGCTCATTGGCTATCTAGCTAGCTTTGTTTGACCCCGATTGGTGCTTATTTGACAAAGTTACAGTCAATCGAGTAAAGACCGCCAGTGTCATTGGCGTGCCACAAAGGAGTCACTCTCTGACCAAATTTGGTGTTCTATAGGATATACTACCCTCCTAATGATATAGTGAAGTGTGGTTACGTTCTAAGATCTCTGAGGAATAAATACGAACGTAATTTGATTGGTTGAAACAACATTTAGGGTTAGATTTCCATAGATTCCTTTCCTTGCAAATTGAACGAGTGGAAATACAAAATCGATCGTGCACGCTATATGGACCTTTTAAGGATATGAAAAATGATTTAATCTAACAAAACTACACTTCATGTTATCTCTGGGACACTTTGGATGATAAATCAGAGCAAGAAATCATTATGTAAGTACAACATTTCACCTTCAGAGGTGAATATATCAAAACTATCGCGGTGAAAAAAGTGTGTTGCTGTTAGGAGCTCTCCTTAAATAATAGCATGGCATTTTGTCGCAGTAATAGCTACTGTAAATTGGAGAGTGCAGGTATATTAACAAGAATTCATGCTTTCAGACGATATTAGACACTTAAATGTACAGACATTTGTTGTTTATCTAAACACACATTGCATTATTTACAACTGCCCCGTTGACGGGACGCCAACAGTTGAAGTTCACAATTCCTGACATTTAATCCATTTAAAGACTCCCTGTTTTAGGTCAGTTTGGATCACCACATTCTTTTAAGAATGTGAAATGTCAGAATAATAGTAGAGAGAATGACTTATTTCAGCTTTAATTTCTTTCATCACATTCCCAGTGGGTCAGAAGTTTACGTACGCTCAAATAGTATTTGGTAGCATTGCCTTTAAATTGTTTAACTTGAGTCAAAAGTTTCAGGTATCCTTCCACAAGCTTCCCACAATAAGTTGGGTGAATTTTGGCCTATTCCTCCTGACAGAGCTGGTGTAACTGAGTCAGGTTTGTATGCCTCCTTGCTCGCACATGCTTTTTCAGTTCTTCCCACAAATCTTCTATAAAATTGAGGTCAGGGCTTTGTGATGGCCACTCCAATACCTTGACTTTGTTGTCCAAGAGCCGTTTTGCCACAACTTTGGAAGTATGTTTGGGGTCATTGTCCATTTGGAAGACGCATTTGCGACCCAGCATTAACTTACTGAATGATGTCTTGAGATGTTGCTTCAATATATCCACATCATTTTCCTTACCTCATGATGCCATCTATTTTGTGATGTGCACCAGTCCCTCCTGCAGCAAAGCACCCCCACAACATGATGCTGCCACCCCCGTGCTTCACGGTTGGGATAGTGTTCTTTGGCTTGCAAGCCTCCCCCTTTTTCCTCCAAACATAACGATGGTCATTATTGCCAAACAGTTCTATTCTTGTTTCATCAGACCAGAGGACATTTCTCCAAAAAGTACAATCGTTGTCCCCATGTGCAGTTGCAAACCGTAGTCTGGCTTTTTAATGGCGGTTTTGGAGCATTGGCTTCTTCCCTGCCGAGTGGCCTTTCAGGTTATGTCGATATAGGACTCATTTTATTGTGGATATAGATACTTTTGTATCTGTTTCTTCCAGCATCTTCACAAGGTCCTTTGCTGTTGTTCTGGGATTGATTTGCACTTTTCGCACCAAAGTACGTTCATCTCTAGGAGACAGAACACGTCTCCTTCCTGAGTAGTATGGTGGCTGTGTGGTCCCATGGTGTATATACTTGCATACTATTGTTTGTACTGATGAACGTGGTACCTTCAGGCATTTGGAAATTGCTCCCATGGATGAACCAGACTTGGTGAGGTCTACAATTTATTTTCTGAGATCTTGGCTGATTTCTTTTGATTTTCCCATGATGTCAAGCAAAGAGGCACTGAGTTTAAGGTAGGCCTTGAAATGCATCCACAGGTACACCTCCAATTGACTCAAATGATGTCAATTAGCCTATCAGAAGCTTCTAAAGCCATGACATCATTTTCTGGAATTTTCCAAGCTGTTTAAAGGCACAGTCAACTTAGTGTATTTAAACTTCTGACCCACTGGAATTGTGATACAGTGAATTATAAGTGAAATAATCTGTCTATAAACAATTGTTGGGAAAATTACTTGTGTCATGCACAAAGCAGATATCCTAACCGACTTGCCAAATCTATAGTACAGTATGTTAACAAGAATTTTGTGGACTGGTTGAAAAACGAGTTTTACTGACTCCAACCTAAGTGTATGTAAACTACTGACTTCATCTTTATCCCTATGAATTATGTTTTATTTTTCTAATTTCTAAAACAAGCAGTAGGCTATATATCTTTTGTTTACCAGCATGTTGAATTTTCAGATGGAAAATTAGAAACGAAATTGTCCATGTCCATGGTTTTTCGAAGTAGGAGGTTCCCCAGCCTATCAACACCTAATATCAACGAGGTAAACCCTTATACTATTATGGCTATGATAGATTTGTTATCGTATTACTGTACTCGTCTTATTGTTAGCTGTACAAAGGCTGTATTTCTGTACAAATTAACTTCAAGCAAAAAAGCACAGAGATAGGATCCCTCTTTTGTTGCTGAAATTGTCCAGCTAATCAGGAAATGCAAACTGTTTTTGATTTTTAAACATTTCAAATTTGACTAGATTTGCCCTAACAAGAAATGTAGCAACCCCTACAAAATGTTCATTAATTATAATCCACATAATAATTTACATTTCATTTTTCTGCAGGATTATTTTCCTGCTGTAGCAAACTGGCTCAAATAAGATCCTACATCTGTATATGGTTATCCATATTGGTATCAGTTTTAGAAAGTATATGTTTGAACATGGTAACATCATCATCACTATGTTTTAGTGTAAAAACATCCGTCATGGCCATTTATTCCTTGCTATTCTAACAGGATTTATGCCACCTAGACAAGGAGTATATTCAATAGTTTAGAATTGGGTTTTAGTCAGGAGAGGAACTTTGCCATTAAAATCAATTTGATTAAGACTGTGAAACATGCAGTCGTCAGCAGACACATTCACACACAGGGCTCTACCTGTGCAGAGCACATACCCCTTCCAGTCTCTAAAGTGGCCTTTTGTTTTGGGTGAAAACATTTTTTTACAGTTTTTATTTCACCTTTATTTAACCAGTTAGGCCAGTTGAGAACAAGTTCTCATTTACAACTGCGACCTGGCCAATATAAAGCAAAGCAGTGCGACACAAACAACAACACAGAGTTACACATGGAATAAACAAACATACAGTCAATAACACAATAGAAAAGTCTATATACAGTGTGTGCAAAAGAGGTAAGATAAAGGAGGTAAGGCCATAGTGGCGAAATAATTACAATTTAGCAATTAAACACTAGCATGTAAGATGTGCAGAAGATGAATGTGCAAGTAGAGATACTGGGGTGCAAGGGAGAAGAAAAAAAACAACAGTATGGGATGGGGTAGTTGGTTGGATGGGCTATTTACAGATTGGCTGTGTACAGGTGCAGTGATCTGTGAGCTCCTCTGAGAGCTGGCGCTTAAAGTTCGAGAGGGAGATATGAGTCTCCAGCTTCAGTGATTTTTGCAATTCGTTCCAGGCATTGGCAGCAGAGAACTGGAAGGAAAGGCGGCCAAAGGAGGCATTGGCTTTGGGGGTGACCAGTGAAATATACCTGCTGGAGAGCGTGCTACAGGTGGGTGCTGCTGTGGTGACCAGTGAGCTGAGATAAGGCAGGGCTTTAACTAGCAAATATTTAAAAATCGGTTGAAGAGCATGCACTTAGTTTTACTTTTATTTAAGAGCATTTGGAGGCCATGGAAGGAGAGTTGTATGGTATTGAAGCTCATCTGGAGGGTTGATAACACAGTGTCCAAAGAAGGGCCAGATGTATACAGAATGGTGTCGTCTGCGTAGAGGTGGATCAGAGAATCACCAGCAGCAAGAACGACATCATTGATGTATACAGAGAAAAGAGTCGGCCCGAGAATTGAACCCTGTGGCACCCCCATAGAGACTGCCAGAGGTCCGGACAACAGGCCCTCCGATTTGACACACTGAACTCTGTCTGAGAAGTAGTTGGTGAACCAGGTGAGGCAGTCATTTGAGAAACCAATGCTGTTGAGTGCTGATGAGAATGTGGTGATTGACAGAGTCGAAAGCCTTGGCCAGGTCGATGAATACGGCTGCACAGTATTGTCTCTTATCGATGGCGGTTATGATATCGTTTAGGATCTTGAGCGTGACTGAGGTGCACCCATGACCAGCTCGGAAACCAGATTGCATAGCGGAGAAGGTACGGTGGGATTCGAAATGGTCGGTGATCTGTTTGTTAACTTGGCATTCGAAGACCTTAGAAAGGCAGGGTCGGATAGATAAAGGCCTGTAGCAGGGTGGACTGAACCCAGTCATTGTGAAATTTGCATGAAATGCGTGTCATTTAATTAGCCATTAAGCGGTGATGCCATCTATTGCTTTTATGTAATTAAATAACCGTGGTTGCGGAAAACAATTTGGGCAGGTTGCCCTTTTTTTGTTTGCGCACCTGCCCCCGTAAAGGTCTGTGCCATGCCCTGGTCCTCAGACTGAGTCAACATGAGAGCGATTTTATGCAGGAACTCGTGGATGTTTTATTGTGCTTGGACAAGCCATGGGTCATTTTCACTGCAAACAACAGCCCTGCAAGTCCTAAACCATCCTGCAAATCAACTATAATGTCAGAGAATGGAAGTGATCTAACCATTATCCAGCAAATACACTATGGGTCAGACAATGAACGTGAACTAACCACTAATGTGACACAATGCCTGATATGAAGTGAAAGTGTGACAATTATTTAGTTTCAGTTGCTCATGTACACTTGACTTCATTATCCTGTGTTAAGCTAGATATCCAGGATATTCTGGAATGTCCATGTTAAATGTCATTGTTAATTTGTTGCTGACTGTTGGCCATCAGGTTACACATCACCATGGTAACAAAAGCAGATCTCAAAATGAGAGCAGGAAAGCCGATAAAAAGTAATCCCTAGAATATATCACAGGAAAAAGCCTTGTGTTTGTTTCCCTCACTCTATTTAATTTACCTGATAGATGCACTGTATTTTGACCAACTATTTCAACACAGCTCTGATATTTCCTCTGGGTTCCCTCTCCTTAGGCTTCCACCAAGGATACTTCACTGCTGAGGGATGCCCTACCATGGAGACGACAGGGGGAGAGGGATTCCACATCACCATCCCTCCTGAGGCCGACACTCTGGGGACTTTCAAAGGGGTAGACATGTACCCCCATAGAAGGGGGTACAGTTACACAGATGGGGACAGGCACAAGGACTTTGTCTCTACAGCCCTCTTTACACTCCTGCGTCCAGCTTCAGGTACCTCTGAGGTCTGCGAACTCGGTCCTGTATCTGGACAAGTCACTGTCGATTTCCATAGGACAGCCAGGTCCACCCTGCACAGGTCCACCCTGTCTCTGTATGCTGTGAGCTCGTCAAAAATTGGAACCCCTATAGATAACCCCAAAACACATCAGGACCTTCGGAGATATATGGGGGGCACTAAGATGCACCCATAGGTGGGACAAACCAGAGACTGTTGTGGGTCACGGCAAAGACTTTTCATCAAGTCAAGGGGTCTACGAGGTCCCCAAAATGGCAGATACTGTTGGCATTAAGAATAGGAATACTGATTCAACCACACACTGCCTTACTTCAGGGTTATTCTCATGTGCCAGAGGGACAGGTCACTCATACACCGTGGCCGTCCGGCACAATGGAAATGCAAATGAGCTATGCTGTCCTCTGCTGAGCGATTCCACACACAGACACCATGCTTTCAATATCAGCCCAGGTATGAATTTCATTTCCCCACGTCGCAGTACAACTCTAAAGTACCTATGCAAATCTATCAGCATTCCTTTCAATGGCTCCCAATTTCCAAAGCTGTGTGGATAAAATCACATTTCCAAATCTTAACAGCATGCGCAATGCCGTAGCGAGGCAGTCTCATTTTTACCTTATATCTCATACATTGTCAATAGGATAGCTTCCCGAAGCAGTGTGTACCGAAATGCACACTGGTGAAAGATCCACAAGCGCTACATGCCTGCATAATGGAACACTATGCTTATGTGAAAGAAAAACTCATCCTTTTTTTTTCATTTAATCCCCCTCTCTCACTTCCAACACATCCTTTGCATACATTATCTACCCTCTCCAGCCAGTAAGCATGGCGGTATTAGGCTTAAGTGCCCCATGAAGAGAAGGGGTGTATTGTTTTAAACAATCTCACTCACCAGGCAGGTTGTGAAGGAAACCAAGTGTCTGATGTATTTGATGCCATTCCACCTATTCCGCCCCAGCCATTACCATGAGCCTGTCCTCCCAAATTAAGGTGCCACCAACCTCCTGTGGGGTGGAGGTCATCTTGTGGAGGTCGTTTAACTTCATATGGCTGGGGGCAGTATTGAGTAGCTTGGATGAATAAGGTGCCCAGAGTAAACTGCCTGCTACTCAGGCCCAGTTGCTAATATATGCATATTATTAGTAGATTCATATAGAAAACACTCTAAAACTGTTTGAATGATGTCTGTGAGTATAACAGAACTCATATGGCAGGCAAAAACCTGGGAAAAAATCCAACCAGGAAGTGGGAAATCTGAGGTTTGTAGTTTTTCAACTCATCGCCTATCGAATATACAGTGGGATATTGGTAATATTGCACTTCCTAAGGTTTCCACTAGATGTCAACAGTCTCTTTAGAACCTTGTTTGATGCTTCTACTGTGAAGGACGGGGGAATGAGGGCTCTTTGAGTCAGGGGTCTGACAGAGTGCCACGAGCTCAGTCTCGCGCGCTCCCATGAGAGTTACCTCTGTTCCATTGCATTTCTAGAGACAAAGGAATTCTCCAGTTGGAACATTATTGAAGATTTATGTTAAAAAACATCCTAAAGATTGATTCTATACTTCGTTTGACATGTTTCTACGAACTGTAATACAACTTTTCGTCTGAACTTTCGCATGGATTTGCCCGCGCGTCGTGAGTTTGGATTGTTTACTGAACGTGCAAACAAAAAAGAGGTATTTGGACATAAATTATGGACTTTATGGACAAAATCTAACATTTATTGTGGAACTGGGATTCCTGGGAGTGCATTCTGATGAAGATCATCAAAGGTAAGTGAATATTTATAATGCTATTCTGAAATCTGTTGACTCCACAACATGGCGGTTATCTTTATGGCTTGTTTGGGCTCTGAGCGCTGTACTCAGATTATAGCATGGTGTGCTTTTCAAAAAAGTTTTTTTGAAATCTGACACAGCGGTTGCATTAAGGAGAAGTTTATCTAAAGTTCCATGTGTAATACTTGTATCTTTTATCAATGTTTATTATGAGTATTTCTGTAAATTGATTTGGCTCTCTGCAAAATCACCGGATGTTTAGGAGGCAAAACATAACAACGCGTCAATGTAAACTGAGATTTTTGGATATAAATATGAACTTTATCGAACAAAACATACATGTATTGTGTAACATGAAGTCATATGAGTGTCATCTGATGAAGATCATCAAAGGTTAGTGATTCATTTTATCTCTATTTCTGCTTTTTGTGACTCCTCTCTTTGGCTGGAAAAATGGCTGTGTTTTTCTGTGAATTGGTGCTGATCTAACATAATGATATGTTGTGCTTTTGTCGTAAAACCTTTTTGAAATCGGACACTGTGGTGGGATTAACAACAAGTTTATCTTTAAAATGGTGTGAAATACTTGTGTGTTTGAGGAATTTTAATTATGAGATTTCTGTTGTTTGAATTTGGCGCCCTGCACTTTCACTGGCTTGTTGTCAAATCGATCCCATTAGTCTGATGGCCTGGGGATAGAAGATGTTTATCAGTCTCTCATTCCCAGCTTTGATGCATATCTCAGACTGGCAAATAAAAATAAAAGATTAAGATGGGCAAAAGAACACAGATACTGGATAGTGCTGATGGTGAGGCTTGTGTTTTGCGGGTACTATTTAATGAAGCTGCCAGTTGAGGACTTGTGAGGCGTCTCAAACTAGAAACTCTGATGTACTTGTCCTCTTGCTCAGTTGTGCACTGGAGCCTCCCACTCCTCTTTCTATTCTGGTTAGAGCCAGTTTGCGCTGTTCTGTGAAGG
Organism: Salvelinus fontinalis; assembly: GCF_029448725.1. Lineage (NCBI taxonomy): Eukaryota > Metazoa > Chordata > Actinopteri > Salmoniformes > Salmonidae > Salvelinus > Salvelinus fontinalis. The sequence goes on from NC_074665.1 coordinate 52,970,587, forward strand.
GAGTAGTACACAGTGTTGTACCAGATCTTCAGTTTCTTGGCAATTTCTTGCATGGAATAGCCTTCAGTTCTCAGAACAAGAATAGACTGACGAATTTCAGAAGAAAATTCTTTGTTTCTGGCCATTTTGAGCCTGTAATCGAACCCCCAAATGCTGATGCTCCAGATACTCAACTAGTCTAAAGAAGGCCAGTTTTATTGCTTTTTTAATCAGAACAACAGTTTTCAATTAGCCTTTTAAAATTATAAACTTGGATTAGATAACACAACGTGCCATTGGAACACAGGAGTGATGGTTGCTGGTAATGGGCCTCTGTACACCTATGTAGATATTTCATAAAAAAATCTGTAGTTTCCAGCTACAATAGTCATTTCAACATTAACAATGTCTACACTGTATTTCTGCTCAATTTGATGTTATTTTAATGGATAAAACATTTTCTTTTTTTTTCAACTAGGACATTTCGAAGTGACCCCAAACTTTTGAACGGTAGTGTATATTTCCTTACTCAGAAAACTTTGGGGGACAAATAATACCACACGTGGCCCTTGCGGAACCCTGGTCTATGACTTGGGTGGCTCTTTGACAATTTTCAGGGCATTCCTCTGACACCACCTGGTATAGAAGTCCTAGATTTCAGAGAGTTTAGCCCCAGTGATGTACTGGGCCATACGCACTACCCTCTGCCACCTTGCGGTCGTACGCCAAACTGTTGCCATACCAAGCAGTGATGCAGCCAGTCAAGATGCTCTCAATGGTCCAGCTGTAGATCTTTTTGAGGATGTGAGGGCCCATGCTGAATCTTTTCAGCCTCCTGAGGGGGAAGAGGCGTTGTCGTGCCATGATTGTGTTGATGTGTGTCGACCATGATAGTTCCTCAATGATGTGAACACCAAGGAACTTGAAGCCCTCGACCTGTTCCACTACAGCCCCGTCGATGTGGATGGGGGTGTGTTCACCCCTCCATTTCCTGTAGTCCACGATCAGCTCCTTTGTCTTGTTTATGTTGAGGGAGAGGTTGATGTCCTGGCACTACACTGTCAGGTCTCTGACCTCCTCCCTGTAGGCTCTTATCGTTGTCAGTGATCAAATCAAATCAAATTTATTTATATAGCCCTTCTTATATCAGCTGATATCTCAAAGTGCTGTACAGAAACCCAGCCTAAAACCCCAAACAGCAAGCAATGCAGGTATAGAAGCACGGTGGCTAGGAAAAACTCCCTTGAAAGGCCAATACCTAGGAAGAAACCTAGAGAGGAACCAGACTATGAGGGGTGGCCAGTCCTCTTCTGGCTGTGCCAGGTGGAGATTATAACAGAACATGGCCAAGAGGTTCAAATGTTCATAAATGACCAGCATGGTGAAATAATAATAATCACAGTAGTTGTCGAGGGTGCAGCAAGTCAGCACCTCAGGAGTAAATGTCAGTTGGCTTTTCATAGCTGATCATTAAGAGTATCTCTGTGATCAGGCTTACCATTGTCGTGTCATCTGCAAACGTATTGTTCATGTTGGAGTCAATCGCGCGGACATGCAGTCGTGAGTGAACAGGGAGTACAGGAAGGGACTAAGCATGCACCCCTGAGGGGACCCCATGCTGAGGGTCAGTGTGGTGCATGGGCTGTTGCCTGCCACCAGGCAAAGGGAGGTTTTTAATCCCTGGTCCTTAGCTTAGTGATGAGCTTGGAGGTCACAATAGTGAGCTGTAGTCAATGAACAGCATTCTCACATAGGTGTTCATTTTGTCCAGGTGGGAAAGGGCAGTGTGGAATGTGATTGCGTCATCTGTGGATCTATTGGGTATGTGAATTAGAGTTGGTCCAGGGTGTCTGGGATGATGATGTTGATGTGAGCCATGACCAGCCTTTCAAAGCATTTCATGGCTACAGATTTGAGTGTTATGTGGCGATAGTCATTTAGGTTACCTTGGTGTTCTTGGACACAGGGACTATGGTTGTCTGCTTGAAACATGTAGGTATTACAGACTGTGTGAGGGAAGGTTGAAAATGTCAGTGAAGACACTTGCCAGCTGGTCGGCGCATGCACTGAGTATGCGTCCTGGTAATCCGTCTGTGAATGTTAAGCTGTTTAAAGGTCTTGCTACGGAGAGTGTGATCACAGAGTCATCGGCAACATCTTGTGCTCGCATGCATGGTTCAGTGTTGCTAGCCTTGAAGGGCGTATAGAAGATATTTAGCTTGTCTAGTAGGCTCACGTCACTGGACAACTCACGGCTGGGTTTCCCTTTGTAATCCGTGATAGTTTGCAAGCATCAGAGCCGAGCATCAGAGTCGTGTAGTAGGATTCGATCTTGGTTCTGTATTGACACTTTGCCTGTTTGATGGTTCGTCGCAGGGCATAGCAGGATTTCTTTTAAGTGTCCGGATTAGTGTCCCACTCATTGAAAGCGCCAGGTCTTTAGCTCAGTGCTGATGTTGCCTGTAATCCATGGCTTCTGTTTGGAATATGTACGTATGGTCACTGTGGGGATAATGTTGTCGATGCACTTGTTAATGAAGCTGGTGACTTATGTGGTAAACTCCTCAATGCCATTGGATGAATCCCGGAACATATTCCAGTCTGTGCTAGTGAAACAGCCCTTTATCTTAGCATCCTCTTCCTCGAACCACATCACTGGTACTTCCTGTTTGAGTTTTAGATTTTTAAGCAGGAATCAGGAGGATAGAGTTATGGTCACATTTGCCAAATGGAGGGCAAACTGCTAGCTTTGTATGAATCTTTGTGTGTGGAGTAAATGTTACATAGAATTTTTTCACCTGTAGTTGCACATGTGACATGCTGGTAAAAAAAAAAGAGGTCAAACAGATTTCAGTTTTCCTTGTATAAAAGTCACCTGCCACTAGGAGTTTCACCTCTGGGTGAGTGTTTTCTTGTTTGATTATGTCCATATACAGCTCATTGAGTGCAGTCTTAGTGCCAGCGTCGGTTTGAGGTGCTAAATAGACAGCTACAAAAAATATAGATGCACCATTCAAAGTGTAAATAACTTCACCATGCTTAAAAGGATATTCCATGTCAGCTTTTTTTACCCATCTATAAATAGGTCCCCTTCTTTGCTAGGCATTGAAAACCCTCCCTGATTTTTGTGGTTGGATCTGTGTTTCAAATTCACTGTTACAGATAATTGTATATTTGGCGTACAGAGATGAGGTAGTCATTCAAAAATGATGTTAAACACTATTATTGCAGACAGAGTGAGCACATTTTTGCTGCTGAACTCGTTTAGGCCATAACACGTTTTGCCATAACAAAGGGGTTTGAATACGTATTGACTCAAGACATGTCAGTTTCAAATCTTTATTTAATTTGTAAAAATGTCTAAAAACATAATTCAAATTTTACATGATGGGTTATTGTGTTAAGGCCAGTGACACAAAATATCAATTGAATCCCATTTAAATTCAGGCTGTAACACAACAAAATGTGTACAAAAAGTCAAGGGGTATAACTACATTGTATCTTCTTGGCCTTCCTGTGACACCAGGTGCTGTAGTTGTCCTGGAGGGCAGGCAGTGTGTCCCCGATGGTGCGTTTGGCTGACCACACCACCTTCTGGAGAGCCCTGCGGTTGCGGACTGTACAATTGCCATACCAGGCTTTGATACAGCCCGGCAGGATGCTCTCAATGGTGCATCTATAGAGGAACGTGAGGGTCTTAGAGGCCAAGCCAAATTTCTTCAGCCTCCTGAGGTTGAAGAGGCCCTGCTGTGCCTTCTACACCACACTGTCGGTGTGAAGGGACCATTGTGATGTGCACGCCACGGAACTTGAAGCTTTTGACCCTCTCCACTGTGGCCCTGTCGATATGGACGAGGGCGTGCTCTCTCTGCTGTCTCCTGTACTCCATGATCAGCTCCTTTGTTTTGTTGCTGTCGAGGGAGAGGTTATTTTCCTGGATCCACTCCACCGAAGGCACTCACCTCCTCCCTATAGGCTGTCTCGTTGTTGTTGGTAATCAGGTCTACCACTGTTTTGTCATCAACAGTGATAGATTGAGTTGGAGAAGTGCGTGGCCACGCAGTCATGGGTGAAGAGGGAGTACAGAAGGTGGCTGAGCACACACCCCTGTGGGGCCCTAGAATGTCCAGGGGTACGTGTTATAGAAGTCTCTTTTAGGGGTCGATTCAGACTTAAGAAAGACCTACATTTCCTACGCACGCTTTCCTACGCTCTTACCAATAGTTGGTGTTAAGACTTACCTTATGAAGGGTCGGAATGCAAAGTATGAGGACATACAATTCAAATTGAGAATAACGGCACAGCTATTAAAGCCTTCTTCACTGTGGAAACGGGACCACAATGTCATGGTGATATGATTTTCAGTTTGCTTCCATATGACTGGTTTCACATACATTCTAGGAATAATAATTTGAAACAATTGCTATGTGCAATTACAACCCCCTTCTACAAATGGATTACTCATTTACCTATCAATTTATACATTACAGTACATGGAGAATGTTATTTCTATCGGAAATAGTAGATGTTTTTCCACTTGGAATTGACAGGTGCTCAACCTTATTCATGGTTTCCTCGCGAGTGAGGAATGATCTCCACCCCAAACAAATACTGCAGCTGACTGTCACATGTGTTTCCTCATGCTTAAATTCAAGGTCAGAATACGTGTAGAGAGAAGTGATTAAAAAGATTATGAAGTTCAATTTTCACATGTGAGCAGAGTCTAACCATTGATCAGTATGCAGCAGGTACACTCACACCGGGGAGGTAAAGCTTGGCTCACTGCAACAGTAAAAGTACTATAGCAGGCATATAGACACATATCTGCCCTGCCTGACCTCCTAATGAAATCCTTAGCTGGACCAGGTCACAGAGTGATGGATTCTGGGTGCCATGTTGTTTCATCGCCTCCAGCTGTTCAGCGGTTCACCTGGCCTGGCTGCAGGGGCAAAACAGAGAGAAATACTGACACAACAGCAGTGAATTATTAAACCGTTTTTACGCTTTATGACAAACAAAATGTATTTACCTCATTGAAGCTGGAGTCATTCACTGGTGTTATAAACTCACCAAACTGGGCCTACCTGGTGGCGCAGTGGTCTAAGGCACTGCATCACAGTGCTAGCTGTACCACCAGAGACTTTGGATTTGAGCCCAGGCTCTGTCGCAGCCGGCCGCGACCGGGAGGTCCATGGGGCGATGCACAATTGGCCTACCATCATCTGGGTTAGGGAGGGTTTGGCCGGTAGGGATATCCTTGTATTATCGCGCACTAGCGACTCCTGTGGTGGGCCGGGCGCAGTGCGCGCTGACCAGGTTGCTAGGTGTAAGGTGTTTCCTCTGACTTCCGGGTTGGATGCCCTCTGTGTTAAGAAGCAGTGCGGCTTGGTTGGGTTGTGTTTCGGAGGACGCATGGCTCTCGACCTTCGTCTCTCCCGGGCCCGTACAGGAGTTGTAGCGATGAGACAAGACAGTAACTACTAACAATTGGATACCATGAAATAGGGGATAAAAACTCACCAAACTATGGTTCTGTTTGAACTGAAATAGTCTGAATTCGTACATTGATCTCTTGTATGTGGGCGTCAGAGCATGTGATGGTGTATTCCTATGACACATTACTGTGTCTGATATTAAATGGGTCTATTTTTAAAGGTAGTGGAGGGGTTAGGGAGTGCAGGACGGATGTACCGTCATCATTGTTTACATTATTTATGCCCATGTCTTTTTGTCTGCTTTTCTCACTGAGTTGTGGAGGGTGCGGGTTAAAAGGCTCAACAATTCTCCCTCTTCTCCAGATCACATACTACTCCAGATCACAAACAACCCATTCTCACTAAGTCCTAATGCTCATTCTACCTCTGTCAGATGTGATGAAGAAATCCAAAGGTAAATGGGCCAAATGGCTTCTCTGCAAATGCTTCCCAATGCAACCGTTAAGTAGAATCAGGGTTACATTTGAAGACATCTTTGTTTCTTAATAACAAAAAGGAAAATAAAAATGTATGCCCAAACATTTCAGTGCTGTCACAGTAACGTTGCATTCCCAGCGAGTACTGTAATAAATTCCATGGATACGAGATGCAGTCTTTTTTGACATAATTGAAAAATGTAACCTACAATGTTTTATTATGAGGTACAGGGTCATATACTACACGTGTGTTCTGTATTCTGCCTCTGCAGATCAAAGTGGATTCTACAACGTGGGTAAGACAGTCACTACATGAGAAGAGTGAAGAAAGACAAGGACTTCAGAGAAGGTCTGTATGTCACTGAGTATTCCTGTCCACACCAAGCAGACACCTGCCAATCACGGCCGACAGCTGAGCCTCAGGATGTCAAACCTAGAGCACTCAGTATCAAAGTACGCGTGGGTCATTATAAGTTATGACATGTCATGATCTGATGCTGCATGGTTACTGTGTTTCTTCTGATACTGAAATTAGAACAGATATTGGCATCTACAGAGAGACCCAGCTCTTAAAATGCTAGCACAGCAAACACTCCATCTTTGTGTGAACGATTTTCTTTAACTTTGTTGAACAATAGCTTCTTCACATTCATCTCACACAACAGTAGACCTACAGTTGAAGACAGAAATGTACATACAGTTAGGTTGGAGTCATTAAAACTCGTTTTTCAACCACTCAACCACTCCACAAATTTCTTGTTAACAAACTATAGTTTTGGCAAGTCAGTTAGGACATCTACTTTGTGCATGACACAATTGATTCAATTGAAGGTGTACCTGTGGATGTATTTCAAGGCCTACCTTCAAACTCAGTGCCTCTTTGCTTGTAGACCTCTACAAGTCTGGTTCATCCTTGGGGGCAATTTCCAAATGCCTGAAGGTTACCACGTTCATTTGTACAAACAATAGTATGCAAGTATTAACACCATGGGACCACGCAGCCGTCATACCACTCAGGAAGGAGATGTGTTCTGTCTCCTAGAGATGAACGTACTTTGGTGCAAAAAGTGCAAATCAATCCCAGAACAACAGCAAAGGACCTTGTGAAGATGCTGGAGGAAACAGGTACACAAGTATCTATATCCACAGTAAAACAAGTCCTATATCGACATAACCTGAAAGGTTGCTCAGCAAGGAAGAAGCCATTGCTTAAAAAAGTCAGACTACTGTTTGCAACTGCACATGGGGACAAAGATCGTACTTTTTGGAGAAATGTCCTCTGGTCTGATGAAACAGAAATAGAACTGTTTGGCCATAATGACCATCGTTATGTTTGTAGGAAAAAGGGGGAAGCTTGCAAGCCGAAAAACACCATCCCAACCGTGAAGCACGGGGGTGGCAGCATCATGTTGTGGGGGTGCTTTGCTGCAGGAGGGACTGGTGCACTTCACAAAATAGATGGTTTCATGAGGCAGGAAAAGCATGTGGATATATTGAAGCAACATCTCAAGACATCAGTCAGGAAGTTAAAGCTTGGTTGCAAATGGGTCTTGCAAATGGACAATGACCCCAAGCATACTTCCAAAGTTGTGGCAAAATGGCCTACGGACATCAATGACCTCGAATTTGTGGGCAGAACTAAAAAGGTGTGCGCGAGCAAGGAGGCCTTCAAACCTGGCTCAGTTACACCAGCTCTGTTAGGAGGAATGGGCCAAAATTCACCCAACTTATTGTGGGAAGCTTGTGGAAGGCTACCCAAAACATTTGATCCAAGTTAAATAATTTAAAGGCAATGCTAACATACTAATTGAGTGTATGTAAACTTCTGACCAACTGGGAATGTGATGAAAGAAATAAAAACTGAAATAAATCATTCTCTCTACTATTATTCTGACATTTCACATTCTTAAAATAAATTGGTGATCCTAACTGACCTAAAACAGAAAAATTTTACATGGATTAAATGTCAGGATTTGTGATTTTTTTTTTTTAAATGTATTTGGCGGAGGTGTATGTAAAGTTCCGACTTCAACTGTACATCGACGAGAGCTTTACCATTATATCTGAACTGTGAATGGTGCCAGTCAAAGCTAAAATACTTTTATCTTTACTGGCTGAAGAATAAAACTCAAAATATGAAACACCTTTATGAGGGAATTGCAAAGGATGATGGGATTTCAACAGGTTTTACTTGCAAGTTACCTTACCTATATTCATTATTACAAAGGGCTGGAGGTGGAGTTATTGCCATATTGCTTACCCCACACCTATCCATTACAATCTGCAAGTGGAGTCCTCAATGGGCAGAGGCAAGGTATATTTTCAGAATAACGGAATAGAATCTAAGCCATGTATTAGTATTTTACTAAGATGCGTGGGACAGTGCTGGCTATCAGCTAGCTGATGCTCATAAACAAGCATCTTATGCTTCTTTTCACCCTCCCTGCTCACTCTCTCATACCCAGGAGGCCCTGGAGCTGTTCCGACCAGACATCATCAGCCGCTCCCAGAGCAGAGTGAGGAGGCTGGAGCAGAGGGACAGGCAGAGGAGAGCCCTGCAGGGTGCAGACCTCAGACCTGATGTAGGGCCTCTGGGAGGAGAATGGAAGGCAGAGGAAGATATGCACCAAGCCCCACCCGCTCAGTGGTGCGGTGATGGAATGTGTCTGTCATATTAGTGCGAGCATACTGTTTAGTGGTTTCTCAATCCTTGTCCGGGGGGACAGCTTTGCTCTCTGCTGGTCATTATCAAGTACTGCAGTGCAGTTTTAGAGCGGTCTAATGTCCAACTCCACAACCCAAATACTGAACAAAAATATAAACACAACATAGAACAATTTCAAAGATTGTACTGAGTTACATTTCATATAAGGAAATCAGTCAATTTAAATAAATAAATAAAATAAATAAATTACGCACTAATATATGGATTTCACATGACTAGGAATACAGACATGCATCTGTTTGTCACAGATACCTTACAAAGGAAGGTAGGGGCGTGGATCAGAAACCCAGTCAGTATCAGGTATGACCACCATTTTCCTCATGCAGTGCTTCGCATAGAGTTGATCAGGCTGTTGATTGTGGCCTGTTCAATGTTGTCCCACTCCTCTACAATGGCTGTGTGAAATTGCTGGATATTGGCGGGAACTGGAACACGCTGTTGTACACAGCACCCCAAACATGCTCTATGGGTGACATGTCTGGTGAGTATGCAGGCCATGGAAGAACTGGGACATTATCAACTTCAAGGAATTGTGTACAGATCCTTGCGATATGGGGCCGTGCATTATCATGCTGAAACATGAGCGGATGGCGGCGGATGAATGGCTCGACAATGGGTCTCACGATCGCGTCACGGCATCTCTGTGCATTCAAATTGCCATTGAGAAAATGCAATCGTGTTCGTTGTCCGTAGCTTATGCCTGCCCATACCATAACCTAATGGCCACCATGGGGCACTCTGTTCACAGTGTTGACATCAGCAAACCGTGGTCTGCGGTTGTGAGGCTGGTTGGATGTACTGCAGGATTTTCAAAAACGACGTTGGAGGCGACTTATGGTAGAGAAATGAATATTCAATTCTCTGGCAACAGCTCTTGTGCACATTCCTGCAATCAGCATGCCAATTGCAAGCTCCTTCAAAACTAGAGTTATCTGTGGTATTGTGTTCATATTTGTATTTATTATGGATCCCCATTAATTGCTGCCAAGGCAGCAGCTACTCTTCCTGGGGTCCAGCAAAATTAAGGCAGTTTATACAATTTTAAAAACATTTCACAACACACCGTGTGCCATCAGGCCCCTACTCCACCACTACCACATTATACAGTACTAAATCCATGTGTATGTGTGTGTATAGTGCGTATGTTATCGTGTGTGTGTGTGTGTGTGTGTGTGCATGTGTCTGTGCCTATGTTTGTGTTGCTTCACAGTCCCCGCTATTCCATAAGGTGATTTTTATCTGTTTTTTTAGATCTAATTTTACTGCTTGCATCAGTTACTTGATGTGGAATAGAGTTCCATGTAGTCATGGCTCTATATAGTACTGTGCGCCTCCCATAGTCTGTTCTGGACTTGGGGATTGGGTATAAATAGGTGTCTGAGCTGTGTGCCAGTGCATTCAACATGACAATACCTCTCATAAATACAAGTATTGATGAAGTCAATCTCTACTCCACTTTGAGCCAGAGAGATTGACATGCATATGATTAATATTAGCTCTCTGTGTACATCTAAGAGGCCAGCCGTGCTGCCCTGATCTGAATAAATTTGAATTTTCCTAAGTCCCTTTTTTGTGGCACCTGACCACACGACTGAACAGTAGTCAAGGTGCGACAAAACTAGGGCCTGTAGGACCTGCTTTGGGCTGTTAAAGAAGGTAGAGCAACACTTTATTATGGACATACTTCTCCCCATCTTGGCTACTGTAGTATCAATATGTTTTGACCATGACAGTTTACAATCCAGTGTTACTCCAAGCAGTTTAGTCATCTCAACTTGCTTGTGTTGTATGACAAAACTGCACATTTTAGAGTTGCCTTTTATTGTCCCCAGCACAAGGTGCACCTGAAACAACGCGACCCAAAACAACGGTGTCGCAGAGGGGCAGATGGAGCAGTCTTCTGGTCAGGCTCCGTAGACAGGCACACCGCCCACCGCTCCCGAGTATACTACTCGCCAATGTATCTACCAAGAGAACTCTCTTCGATTATAACCACAGTCGCGTATATCACCCCCAAGCAGACACCTCGACGGCCCTGAAAGAACTTCATTGGACTCTATGTAAACTGGAAACCACATATCCTGAGGCTACATTTATTGAAGCAGGGGATTTTAACAAGGCTAATCTGAAAACAAGGCTCCCTAAATTTTATCAGCGTATCGAATGCACGCCCCGGGCTGGCAACACCCTGGATCAATGCTACTCTAATTTCCGCGACGCATACAAAGCCCTCCCTCACCCTCCTTTCGGCAAATCTGACCACGACTCCATTTTGTTGCTCCCAGCCTATAGACAGAAACTAAAACAGGAAATGCCCGTGCTCAGGTCTGTTCAACGCTGGTCTGACCAATCTGACTCCACGCTTCAAGATTGCTTCGATCACATGGACTGGGATATGTTCCGGATAGCATCGGACAATAACATTGATATATACGCTAATTCGGTGAGCAAGTTTATTAGCAAGTGCATCGGTGATGTGGTACCCACGGTGACCATTAAATCCTTCCCCAACCAGAAACCGTGGATTGATGGCAGCATTCACGCAAAACTGAAAGCGCTAACCACTGCTTTTAATCATGGCAAGGCGACCAGAAACATGACCGAATACAAACAGTGTAGCTATTCCCTCCGCAAGGCAATCAAACAAGCTAAGCGTCAGTATAGAGACAAAGTAGAGTCGCAATTCAATGGCTCAGACACGAGACGTATGTGGCAGGGTCTACAGTCAGTCACGGATTACAAAAAGAAAACCAGCCCCGTCATGGACACCGATGTCTTGCTCCCAAACAAACTAAACAACTTCTTTGCTCCCTTTGAGGACAATACAGTACCACTGACACGGCCAGCTACCAAAACCTGCGGGCTCTCCTTCACCGCAGCCAACTTGAGTAAAACATTTAAATGTGTTAACCCTCGCAAGGCTGCCGGCCCAGACGGCATCCCTAGCCGTATCCTCAGAGCATGCACAGACCAGCTGGCTGGTGAGCTTACGGACATATTCAGTCAATCCCTATCCCAGTCTGCTGTTCCCACATGCTTCAAGAGGGCCACCACTGTTCATGTTCCCAAGAAAGCTAAAGTAACTGAGCTAAATGACTATCTCCCTGTAGCACTCATTTCCGTCATCATGAAGTGCCTTGAGAGACAAGTCAAGGATCATATCACCTCCACCCTACCTGACACCCTAGACCAACTCCAATTTGCTTATTGCCCCAATAGGTCCACAGGCGACGCAATTGCAATCACACTGCCCTAACCCATCTGGACAAGAGGAATACCTATGTAAGAATGCTATTCATTGATTAAAGCTCAGCATTTAACACCATAGTACCCTCCAAACTCGTCATAAAGCTCGAGACCCTGGGTCTCGACCCCGCCCTGTGCAACTGGGTCCTGGACTTTCTGACGGGCCGTCACCAGGTGGTGAGGGTAGGAAACAATATCTCCACCCCGCTGATCCCCACAAGGGTGCGTTCTCATCCCTCTCCTGTACTCCCTGTTCACCCATGACTGCGTGGCCATGCACGCCTCCAACTTCATCATCAAGTTTGCAGACAACACTACAGTGGTAGGCTTGATTACCAACAACGACGAGACGGCCTACAGGGAGGAGGTGAGGGCCCTCGGAGTGTGTTGTCAGGAAAATAACCTCACACTCAACGTCAACAAAACAGAGGAGATGATCATGGACTTCAGGAAACAGCAGAGGGAGCACCCCCCTATCCACATCGACGGAACAGTAGTGGAGAAGGTGGAAAGTTAAGTTCCTCTGCGTACACATCACAGACAAACTGAAATGGTCCACCCACACAGACAGCGTGGTGAAGAAGGCACAACAGCACCTCTTCAACCTCAGGAGGCTGAAGAGATTTGGCTTGTCACCAAAACACTCACAAACCTTTACAGATGCACAATCGAGAGCATCCTGTCGGGGTGTATCACCGCCTGGTACGGCAACTGCTCCGCCCGCAACCGTAAGGCTCTCCAGAGGGTAGTGAGGTCTGCACAACACATCACCGGGGGCAAACTACCTGCCCTCCAGGACACCTACACCACCCGATGTCACAGGAAGGCCAAAAAGATCATCAAGGACAACAACCACCCAAGCCACTGCCTGTTCACCCCGCTATCATCCAGAAGGTGAGGTCAGTATAGGTGCATCAAAGCTGGGACCGAGAGACTGAAAAACAGCTTCTATCTCAAGGCCATCAGACTGTTAAACAGCCATCACTAACATTGAGTGGCTTCTGCCAACCTACAGACTCAATCTCTAGCCACTTTAATAATTAATAAATGTGTCACTAGTCACTTAAATGATGCCACTTTATATAATGTTTACATACCCTACATTACTCATCTCATTTGTATATACTGTACTCTACTGTCTACTGTATATTGCCTATGCCGTTCGGTCATCGCTCATCCATATATTTAAATGTACATATTCTTAATCATTCCATTACACTTGTGTGTATAAGGTAGTTGGTGTGAAATTGTTAGATTACTTGTTAGATATTACTGCATGGTTGGAACTAGAAGCACAAGCATTTCGCTACACTCGCATTAACATCTGCTAACCATGTGTATGTGACCAATAAAATGTGATTTAATTTGTAGTGCTCATGCCATTTAATCAGCTTCTTGATTATGCCACACCTGTCAGGTGGATGGATTATCTTGGCAAATGAAAATGCTCACTGACAGGGATGTAAACAAATGTGTGCACAGAATTTGGGAGAAATAAGCTTTTTGTGCGCATGGAAAATGTCTGGGATCTTTTATTTCAGCTTATTTAACATGGGACCAACACTTTAAATGTTGAGTTTATATTTTTGTTCAGTGTAGTTAATATCGATGAATTACATGGATTTACATTCTTTCGTCGCTCTCATGTTTTATGCAAAATGAAATTGCTACAGTACTAATGATACACACTTTTGTCAGGGAAAGAACACCACATACTGCACAATGTTAGACATTTGCTTTCTCAATATGACAGCACAATACAGTTTATTATTTTATTTTACCTTTATTTAACTAGGCAAGTCAGTTAAGAACAAATTCTTATTTTCAATGAAGGCCTAGGGACAATGGGTTAACTGCATTGTTAAGGGCCAAAACAACAGATTTTTACCTTGTCATCTCGGGAATTTGATCTTGCAACTTTTCGCTTACTAATCCAACGCTCTAACCACTAGGCTACAGTACAGTCTAGTCTTGCCAAAATCGTTGCTCCTATGACAATGAAGTAATAATCTAGCATCACCTTAACTCTAGCTGCTCGCTCCCACTCCTGCTTAGCTTTTTATGAGGGTAATGATGCAGACTAAATATAGTGCCCTCAGACACATCCTAATTATGCAGTGAAAGTATGCAGTGAAAGCAGGGGAGAAGCCAAGGAAGTTCAAGGCCAACCGCGGTGGTGCAGGCATTGTTTGCAGAAAACAGGATCCCCATTATATTGAATGTAAAAATGTCAATCTTTGTGGTTTATCTTCCTTGTAAAGAAAACACCAGATATATGTCCTTGAACCGATTATTTTTTAATCGCACACAGACAAAGTTATAAGGATAATTTAGTTGCTAATGGCAGCTTGCCGTATCCCGGTCGGCCTTCCGCTTGTGAGAGGGAGCAGCCCTGAACTAGCCTGCAAATTCCCATCCTGGAGCTCAAACTGTGCATGTTATGTCACCATCTTAACCAACTTCATTTGGTGTGTGTGTGTGTGTGTGTATTCCTGATGGACGCTTGTGTGTTTCCCAGATAACCTTTTCAAACCCGGAGAGAGGGCCATATCAGGCAAAGAGATGCAGCTGTGCTCCAGATGGTAAAGTCACAAACAGCTGTACTGTGACATGTCAGTCAATCTCTTACCTGCCTCTGTTTTACACATACACACAAGCAAAACACACACACAAAGTGAATGTCAGACAGCCAATCGTCTATCTTGATTTGAGAACTACCTTCTGTATCCCGTTATCGTAATTTTCTTTACTCCATGTCTTTTCTGATTAGGCACAACTCATCAGAGAATAGTTGCCCATTGTCATGTTTTTCATCTGACTGGGTTAATCTGGGAACAAATTGACTATTTGTGTGAGTGAAAAAGAAGCCTGTGTGAGGCTGGTTTTATCAGTGGATCCAGGTTTGCCCATTTTAGGTCTGGGAAGATAAAGCTTCCTTTCTATGGTGACGATTTTCTTGGAACAGCTGAGTCGCCCCTGGCCTGCTAACGCTAGAATATTCCCCTTCACAACCTTAATCCACCACGTCTGAATTTCTCTCTTTACTTCTGTAGGATTTACAACAAGCTCCCTGAGGTCACTAAGAAGAAGGAGGAGGAGAAAAGGAGAGTGGTATCGCAGACCAACAGATTGCGGGCAGAGCTTTTTTTAAATGGTACATTCGGTTGGTGCTGGGATTTGTTACAAAATAGTCACAGCACAATTTTCCTACTCTAGTAACTAAAGTGTTGAAGAAGACTACTTGTACCAGCGTTATGAGTGCACTGGGAGGCATTCAATGTGCTTTAACTTAACACAAGGAAGGTGTACAAGGTTATAAGATCAGAAGAAATATTGCAATATGGTTAGTAGGCCTATTTCAATAAAAGTATTGCATGAGATATTTGATGAGATATTTGGATGAGGTTAACAGAAAGGAAACCGTTGCACAATGCTGCTCATGCTCCCAGGTGATATTTATTTCTAACAACGTTTTGACCCTTATGTCTTCATCAGGCATTCATATCCCAGGTGGGGGTGGAAGGTCCTATATATAGGGGCAGTACTTAGTGACATCACTTCCTGAAACAGGAGGTAAAAAAATGTATAACTTATAACTATTAACATTCAATGTATCCAAATATATGATCATACACAAGGAATGTGATCAATATTTACAGTAATATACATACACATTCAATTAGGATTTTAAAAAAACAATCATTTTGACATTTTGATACTATAAAAACGGTTTGAAGTCAAACTCCTTGTTAAGTCCAAGAGGAGACCAGTGTGTTGGGCCTGTGGATCCAGAAAGATTCCCTTTGAAGTTTCCTCTCAATGTCCCCTCCCCTGTGTGACATCTTGACCATTTCTATTACAATGTATCTCAGAGAACTAATAGAATGTCTAGTTTGGACAAAATGAACAGCAAACAGCTGTTTTGTCTCACCGGTCCATATATTGCTGCGGTGCTCACTGATCTGTGTCTTAAGGCTTCTACAGGTTTTCCCTATGTAAGACAGACCACAAAGACATTTCAACATGTAAATAACATTGTTAGACATGCAGGTAATCAGGCCTTTGATATTAAGCCTTTGTCCTGTGCGAGGGTGGGTAAATGAGTTGCATTTGTACGTCAAGCTGCATTGAGCACATTGGCCACGTTTGTAATTACCCTCCGGAACCTTGTCCAAGAAAGTTTCCATTTTCTCTGGTGGGTAATCAGATTTAACCAAAATGTCTCTCATGTTTGGGGGTCTTTTAAAGACCTTACGTGGGGGATATTGAAAAATGGGTTTCAACTGTAGGTCAGTACCAATAACGTACCAGTGCTTCCTGATAATGTCCTTAAATGCCTTCCCCCCAATGGTAAGTATTGGGTGAAGCATGAGGGGACATGTTCTGCCTTTTCTTTAACTTCTGGTTGAAGGCTTTCCAACTGTGTTAGCCCTTCAAAACGACTACTGACATGTTTTATCCAATTGTCTTTTTACCCCCTTTAAATTTTTGTGTGAGGTCCGTGGTCTGTTTCTGATAAGAAGCATCAGAGCTGCATATTCTTCTGATACGACTGAATTGACTTATAGGGAGACTTTTAATAAGTGGACGGGGATGAAAGCTGTCACCTCTAAGGAGGGTTTTTATGTCCGTAGGTTTCCTGTAGACATCTGTAGAGAGGGAGGTTTTGTCCTTAATAACCATCACATCAAGAATTTGTGATGGGTCGTGGTTCATGGTGAAACGAAGGTGTCATTCATAGAGTTTAGACAAGCATGGAATTCCAAGAGTTCTTCCTGGGTGCCTGTATAGATCACAAAAATGTCATCCAAATACCTCAGAATGAGGAGAATATTGGAGAGAAACAGGTTACGGTCTGGATTCAGCACCCCCTGTTTTTCATACATTCCTAGATATAGGTTAGCAAAGTTAGGAGCCTTAGTGCTCCCTGTCGCTGTACCTTTGGTTTGGAGGAAAAAGTCTCCTCTGAAGAGAAAATAGTTGGAGGTTAGTACCAGTTCAGTCAAGTCCACAATACAATTGGTGCTTGGAAGAGCATTAGGGGGACGTTCATTGAGGTAGAACTTGAGGGCCTCTAGGCCGCCCTGATGGGGGATGTTAGTATATAGACTGGTAACATCAAAAGTACACAGAATAGAATGTTTCTGGTATATGGTCCACACATATCAAAACAATTCTAAAATCAATAGTCTCTAGTATGCGTGGGGAGGGAGACGCCCAGGGTTTCACTAAATGGTCTACAAAGGTAGATATTCAGCTTTCATATTTGGATGAAGTGCCATTTGAAATACAACATAATTCTCCAAGAAAAATGCATGAACATTTTCAGCATGCTCGTTTTACAATCTATGCCCAGCAGAGGCTGCTGTTTGACCTCTTAATAGAATTTCCTCCCTACTGTAATCTATCATCGAAATGTCTCCACAATCAATTTCTTTGCACTGGTGTGATGTATTCATGTTTCACTGTTGTTTCAGTGCCGTGTGTGTGTGTGTGTGTGTGTGTGTGTGTGTGTGTGTGTGTGTGTGTGTGTGTGTGTGTGTGTGTGTGTGTGTGTGTGTGTGTGTGTGTGTGTGTGTGTGTGTGTGTGTGTTATATCTATTATATGTGTTTTATTAAGGACCAAATACTTTGTGTGTGGCATTTCCTTATGGCTGTTTATCAAATAAAATTGGCCACATACATATATTTAGCAGATGTTATTGCGTGTGTACCTTGTATTCCTAGCTCCAACAGTGCAGTAATATCTAACAATACACACACATCTGAAAGTAAAATATCGGAATTAAGAAATATAGACATTTTAGGACGAGCAATGTCAGATTCCGGAGTGTGTATATACACTACATGACCAAAAGTATGAGGACACCTGCTCGTCGAACATCTCCACTATTCTGGGCAGTGGTGGAAAAAGTTCCCAATTGTCATATTTGAGTAAAACTAAAGATACCTCAATAGAAAATGACTCAAGTAAAAGTCACCCAGTAAAATTCTAAAAGTACTTGGTTTAATAAAATATACTTAAGTATCGAAAGTAAAAGTATAATTCCTTATATTAAGCAAACCAGATGGCACCATTTCCTTGTATGTTTTAATTTACGGAAAGCCACGGGCACACTCCAACATTCAGACATCATTTATAAATGAAGCATGTGTGTTTAGTGAGTCTGCCAGATCAGAGGCAGTACGGATGACCAGGAATGTTCGGTTGATAAGTGCATGAATTTGTCTATTTTCCTTGCTATACTTTACACCAGGCTTTCCACTAGATGTAGGAACATTGCTGCGGGGACTTGTTTTCATTCAGCCACAAGAGCATTAGTGAGGTCGGGCCCTAATGTTGGATGATTAGACCTGCAGTTGGCGTTCCAATTCCTCCCAAAGGTGTTCGATGGAGTTGAGGTTAGGGCTCTGTGCAGGCCATGTTTAGTGTTCCATATTGAGGACTGTGAAGAATCACACACACCCACAGGTACAAACACACACATACAACCACACATAAAATACACAGTATACACACACGTAGTCCTGGATAGTGTGTTGTAGTAGAGTAGTGGCCGGAGGGAACACACTTAATGTATTGTGTGAAATCTGTTGTAAAATGTATTTTAATGTTTACATTTTTTATTATAACGTATACTGTATTACTGCCTTAATTTGTGCAGGACCCAGGGCCCTGAGCTTAATGATGAGCTTGGAGGGTACTATGGTGTTGAAGGCTGAGCTTGAGTCAATGAACCGCATTCTTACATAGGTATTCCTCTTGTCCAGATGAGATAGAGCAGTGTGCAGTGCAATGACGATTGCATTATCCTTGGATCTATTGGAGCGGTATCCGAATGCAGTGAGTCTAGGGTGTCGGGTAAGGTGGAGGTAATATGATCATAAATGAGCCTCTCAAAGCACTTCATGATGACAGAAGTGAGTGCTACGGGGCGATAGTCATTTATTTCCGTTACCTTCGCTTTCTTGGGTACAGAAACAATGGTGGACATCTTGAAGCAAGTGGGGACAGCAGACTGGGATAGTGAGATATTGAATATGTCTGTAAACACTCCATCCAGCTGGTCTGCGCATGCTCTGAGGATGTGGCTAGGGATGCTGTCTGGGCTGGCAGCCCTGCGAGGGTTGACACGCTTAAATGTCTTACTCACGTTGGTCACGGAGAATGAGAGCTCACAGTCCTCGGGAGCGGCCCGTGTTGGCGGCAATGTGTTATCCTCAAAGCAGGTGAAGAAGGTGTTTAACTTGTCTGGGAGCACGACGTCGGTGTCCACGACGTGGGTAGTTTTTCCTTTTTAATTTCTGGTTACTCTCTGTTATGGTGCCTGATTCTTCGCCTCTCATTTTTATTACATGGGCTAATCTAGGAGTATACTGATGGTCTGAAATGCCTGAAATGTTGATGCATCATTTCAGATCAGCAGTATGCTGGTCCAGGAGCAACATTTTTATAAATTCAGTTGGTAATTGTTATAAATTCAGGGAGTTCATGAAATGAAAAATCCTCATAGAAAACATTGAGCAATTTTCAATTTATTAGGGGAATTTTGTTTTTATTTCCAAAAGAGTCTGTTTCCAAATCCTAGGACATAGAAGGGCAGCTTTATTAAATGGCGAAATAGTGAGATTACTCCAGTCTAAGAGGACAGTGATAGCATTGTGGGCTGTTTGGCCAGATAGCAGGTTATATTTATTCCCCCACTGGAATTTCTCAGGGGACAGACAGTTGATGGAAGTGAAAGCCAATTTAAAGGGAGGAATCTGTCCTGTTTTAACTACAGTTGCTTATAGAAGATTGAAATAACATCTAGCTGAGGATTTGTGTATTTACCTGTCTTTGATTTCTAATTGCTTTGTTTGTGGTTTTGCAGAAACTTCTTGACCAGATCCTGAAGAGATGAATGAGGACAAACTTGAGTTATTCACTGCTAAACCTTCAACTCAGTTCACTCTCATCCTCCTAGGATTCATGACCTTATACGTACTCACTTAATATTCAATGTATATAAAAAATATATATTTCTCGTTGTAACTACTGGGTAAAAAAGGCCATGGATATAAACATTTATTCAAATGTATACAGTTGAAGTCAGAAGTTTACATAGACCTTAGCCAAATACATTTAAACTCAGTTTTTCACAATTCCTGACATTTAATCCTTGTAAAAATTCCCTGTCTTAGGTCAGTTAGGATAACCACTTTATTTTAAGAATGTGAAATGTCAGAATAATAGTAGAGAGAATGATTTATTTCAGCTTTTATTTGTTTTATCACATTCCCTGGGTGTCAGAAGTTTACATACACTCAATTAGTATTTGGTAGCATTGCATTTAAATTGTTTAACTTGGGTAAAAGGTTTTGGGTAGCCTTCCACAAGCTTCCCACAATAAGTTGGTGTAACCAACAGAGCTGGTGTAACTGAGTCAGATTTGTAGGCCTCCTTGCTCGCACACGCTTTTTCAGTTCTGCACACAAATGTTCTATAGGATTGAGGTTAGGGCTTTGTGATGGCCACTCCAATACCTTGACTTTGTTGTCCTTAAGCCATTTTGCCACAACTTTGGAAGTATGCTTGGGGTCATTGTCCATTTGGAAGACCCATTTGCGACCTAGCATTAACTTCCTAACTGATGTCTTGAGATGTTGCTTCAATATATCCACATACTTTTCCTTCCTCATGATGCCATCTATTTGGTTAAGTGCTCATGATGCCATCTATTTTGTGAAGTGCACCAGTCCCTCCTGCAGCAAAGCACCCCCACAACATGATGCTGTCACCCCCGTGCTTCACGGTTGAGATGGGGTTCTTTGGCTTGCAAGCCTCCCCCGTTTTCCTCAAAACATAAATGGTCATCATGGCCAAACAGTTCTATTTTTGTTTCATCAGACCAGAGGACATTTCTCCAAAAAGTACAATCGTTGACCCCATGTGCAGTTGCAAACCGTAGTCTGTCTTTTTTATGGTGGTTTTGGAGCAGTGGCTTCTTCCTTGCCGAGTGGCCTTTCAGGTTATGTGGATATAGGACTTGTTTTACTGTGGATATGGATACTTTTGTACCCGTTTCCTCCAGCGTCTTCACAAGGTCCTTTGCTGTTGTTCTGGGATTGATTTGCACTTTTCGCACCAAAATACATTAATCTCTAGGAGACAGGACGCCTCTCCTTCCTGAGCAGTATGACGGCTGCGTGGTCCCATGGTGTTTATACTTGCATACTATTATTTGTACAGATGAACGTGGTACCTTCAGGCGTTTGGAAATTCCTCCCAAGGATGAACCAGACTTGTGGAGGTCTACAATTGTTTTTCTGAGGTCTTTGCTGATTTCTTTTGATTTTCCCATGATGTCAAGCCAAGTTTGAAGGTAGGCCTTGAAATACATCCACAGGTACACTTCCAATTGACTCAAATTATGTCAATTAGCCTATCAGAAGCTTCTAAAGCCATGACATCATTTTCAGGAATTTCCCAAGCTTTTTAAAGGCACAGTCAACTTAGTGTATGTTAACTTCTGACCCACTGGAATTGTGATACAGTGAATTATAAGTGAAATAATCTGTCTGTAAACAATTGTTGGAAAAATTACTTGTGTCATCCACAAAGTAGACGTCCTAACCGACTTGCCAAAACTATAGTTTGTTAACAAGAAATGTGTGGAGTGGTTGAAAAACGAATTTTAATGACTCCAACCTAAGTGTATGTAAACTTCCGACTTCAACTGTGACTAAAAAGCTGTAAAAACAAAAATGTAAAACAAAGTTACTTTTGTCTTCCCGATGTTTAAAAAAAACAACAAACAAAAAAATCGAATCAACATATTCATATAATAATTTGATGTCAGTTGTCATTGCCATACCTACAGCATACCTTGATTTTATATGCACATAAATAAATAAAAACATATATTTTTTAACTCTCACAGTGCTGAATTATCTTGTTGCAGGTGTGTGGGAATCATGTGGTTACTTAAAAAAAAGACAAACCTGCACACTGCTCTTGCTCGTATCACAATGTTTATTCAAACTTGCATGTTGACTGCCTCTCAGTGCTTTTTATATCCACGTTAACGTCATAGTATTTAAAAGACTATCCAAGCTCCTGACATGATCGCTTACAGTGTATACATCTGAGAGCGGAATACACTGGAATGATTGTTGTACTCTCCATACAGACTGAAATGTTTTCACTTCATAATGGTAATGGCATTGACACGGTTGAATCATACTGTTTTGTATCTAACTACATTATACGTGTACGGTTTGAAGGCCAGGGCCATGAGGTATTGTGGAAATCTGCAGGGATAATTGAGGTTCTGTAAAGATGACATACACTGCCCACTCTGGTCCTCATACCTTGAAAGTATCCACCTCAGTTGACATACTGTAGCTGAAATTTTCAACCAAAGCAAATTCAAGTTTTTCTCTAAGAGATGTTTTATATTCAGCCAGCTGGAGACCAATTTACACTGCTGCAGAGTTAGTCATAGTCATGTTTTTAATTAGATATGACATTCTCAGTGGAAAATCATTGGAAGATAAATGATGTAGGCCTATAAGGTGTTGGCCGTTGAAATATAGGCTACTGTGAGCGCAACGAAATGGTTGGGTTTATCAGCAAAAGTATATGTTTTGGCTTTCTATCACTGAATGATTTAATGCTTATAGTAAAGATGTTCACAAAAATTCAATGAACGGCTGAGCCTCCCATCCGGAACGCTGACATTCCCAGCTAATGGAACTCAGGAGACAGGGAGCGTCTGTGAAAGAGCCCTTTGTCGTCGAGGTCTTTGACGACAAACCCAGAAGATGACATCGTAATCAGAGCTGAGACATCAGAGTGAAGCCAGGGACTTCAGACTCAGAGCACAACTATACGCAGACGCGTATTTGAACATGCTGGGAAAAGCATAAAGCAAACTCCATGGTTAGGGGGTATGTAAGGAACATGTTGGAAATAGTCCAAATCCACCTTCATGGTGAGAAGACTCATCATGCTATAAGTTGGAGGGTAGAGAACACAACCAAAAAGATTACATGCAAAACTGGAGATAGGCAGCTAAACAAAATTCCAGGACACATTTGCATAGGATAAAGTGTCATGTACAGTACAGCAAGAGACTGACCACATCTTCATACTGTATGAGGCCTTTGTAACAGAGAATTATGGCATTATGCAAGTATGTGAGACACAGGCAGAAAATAACAGTGCAACTATTCATGTATATTCCATTGAGCGCCTAAATGAGCCTTTAGGCTAAACGGGTTACTTTAATGACACCCACAAACCACTGTATTGATAGAACTGACCTTCTCTTGGGAATTACTTTCTGTAACCATAAGCGAATTACCCCTGTTCCATTGGCTGAGCAGAGACTGACAGCCTATACATTATGAGGAGAGGGATGCCTTTGTCTCTCAAGAGCACAGAGCAACATACTCCGGATCATATAGCCTACTGTCTGGGACGAATATGGCTTTTGATTCTAATCTTCCATCCCGGAGACAGAGCAGATGTGTTCATTTGAGTCACTACTGTTAAGTCTGAGTCAAGCTGATTAAAGATTATTGATCAATAACAGAAAAATGCATATTGTGTGGGCGATACAACAATAGAGAACAAGCTGAAGCATTTAATGAGCCACACATTCTAAAGTACAGTGTATTCTGGCAGCAGGTCGCTAGTTCAAATCTGTTGCTGTGCCCTTGAGCAAGGCACTTAACCCTAATTTCTCCAGGGTCGTTTTTGACAATGGCTGACCCTGACTGAGACCCCACTCTCTGAGGATGTCTCAGGAGGATTTGGGATATGCAAAATAACACATTTGCAATTCACAATAAACACATGTAATAAACAGGTGTACATGTGTGAAATAGGACAAATATACTAACCAAATTACTATTCTAAGATTAATTCTAAGGTAGGTTGAAAAAAGTTCCCAGCAGAAAGACATACAGAGGTACAAAATGTAAAATATACTGAACAAAAATATAAACGCAACAATTTCAAAGATTTTTCTGAGTTACAGTTCATATCAGGAAATCAGTCAATTGAAAATAATTAATTAGGCCCAAATCTATGGATTTTACATGACTGGGCAGGGGTGCAGCTATGGGTGGGCCTTGGAGAACATGGGCACACCCACTTGGCAGCCACACCCACTGGGGAGACAGGCCCAGCCAATCAGAGTGAGTTTATCCCCACAAAAGGGCTTTAGTACAGAAATAAATACTCCTCAGCACCACCCCCACCCCGCTCAGACGATCCCACAGGTGAAGAAGCCTGGTGTGGAGGTCCTTGGCTGGCATGGTTACTGTACACCTGGTCTGCGGTTGTGAGACCGGTTGGACGTACTGCCAAATTCTCTAAAACAACGTTGGAGGCAGTTTATGATAGATAGATTAACATTAAATTCTCTGGCAACAGCTCTGGTGGATATTCTTGCAGTCAGCATGCCAATTGCACGCTCCCTCAAAACTCGAGACATCTGTGGCATTATGTTGTGTGACAAAACTGCACATTTTAGTGTGGCCTTTTAGTGTCCCCAGCACAAGGTGCATCTGTGTAATGATCATGCTGTTTAATCAGCTTATTTATATGCTACACCTGTCAGGTACAGTAAATTGATTATCTTGGCTAAGGAGAAATGCTCACTAACAGGGATGTAAAACAATTTTGTGCACAAAATTTGAGAGAAATAAGATTTTTTGTGTTTTGGGTGATTTTTTATTTCGGCTCATGAAATATGGGTACCAACACTTTACATGTTGTGTTAATATGTTTGTTCAGTGTAGATAAGAGGAATCAAGGAGAGATGTTACAAAAAAAGACGGAGTCAATTTTTATAGGAAAAGCAAATATATTCCGAGGGGTTATACGATTAAAATGTGTTGAGTCAAAAGGATCAAATTAGAGAGAGAATAGTTTTAAACTGTTTTTCAACAGAACATTGTACAAGTATCGGAAACATGCTGAATTGTGAGTACAACTTACATTTGAATATTAAAATAAGTAACACTAATTAAAATACAATAAACAACAGAAATTGTTTTTAAAAATAAGTATTTTGTAGTGTAGCAAAGAGTAGTACATTTGGGCATCGTTTTCTTAATTTGATTTGCAGACACTTGAGCCATGGAGAGTTATTAGAACTGACTCCTACTAAGCGACATCTGTCCGTTTAGCACTCAGCATACACAGTCCAGAGAAACGTGCAGGAGCAGCCTCAAGCGCACATACCCAGCAGCCTCAAGCGCACATACCCCCCTCAGATTGTCCTTTTTTTGTGGGGGGGGGGGGGGGGGTGGGGGGGGGGTACATAAATTACTTAAATAAATGTTTAAGCCCACATTTTATCATAATTATTATTTATAAAATAATATTTGTCAGACGTATTTCGCGGAGGGGGTACACTGACTGGACCATTAATGTCATCCGTACCATGATTATGCATATAATTAATTATGAATAATGATGAGTGAGAAAGTTACATAGGGTCAAAGATCATATCCCCAAGACATGCTAACTCTCACCATTACCAATGATTTACCATTCATTTCTATTGGGCACAAAATAATCAGAAACACAACCAAAACGAACTGTAAATGCATCCAACAAGTTTGTAGTCACAAAGCTTGATGTGGTCATTGCGTGCTAGAAATATGGGACCAAATACGAAACTTCTGAATACTTTATTGAGAAGAATATTTCATTTTGACCCCTACTTGTCAAAGAAAAAATGTATTACTTGTTAAACTAAATCTATTTCTCAGAGCAATTGTATTAGTATAAAATAATATAATTTCCCAATATTTTTGAAGCATACAAAATAGCATGATGCAAAACTCGTTATACCGGCTATATTAGAGCTATTCTGCCTGCTTGAACCGCGAATAGCTCAGATACACGTGAAAACATGAAATGACGCAGGAATCGATGGAACGTCGCTCAGAGATGCACAAATACGATATAACATTCAAAATGCGTGAATCTTTCATTTAACCGTCAAATTGCAATGGTTACAGATTCCAAAATCCTTCTATGAATTATAAGTCTATGGTCACAACGCAACAAGTTGTTCAATATTTGGAAAAATGATTTACAATTATCCAAATTCGACACTCTCTCATTGACCTCCATAGAAAAACTCCTTGCTTGTTGGGGGAAACAACAAAAAACGCCACCTGCTGGAGGGAGATAAATTTTCTCCACTCGACTCTCAGCTGCGCGACACACGTCATCAATTGGGCATCATGCGTGTTCATAGCTTCTCGCTCATTGTAGAGGAGAAGAGCGTAGCGGCTCCGATGTAAAAGGGTATGCTGGTCTCGTGAATCAGACTTCTTATGTAGGCTATCTCTGTTTTCTGTCGCTCCGGCCTACTTTTCATTTTCCTTTTTCAAACTCACTTCTCAATGTCTTGGAGACGTAATTGCCAAGTTCTTAAGCGCAGCATGCAGGGATTTCAACATGCTTGGATAAAAAGTTTTTGACAGCTCCGCTTTCGTGATCCAGTTCTGAGGAGTTTCGGACCTGATCCGACTCTAGGCTACTGCTTTACATCCCGCATCCTGTCAATCAATCGTGGACAGCATAGTATGGTCGTGTCGTTTCCGTAATACAATCCGAACACATTTTCCCCAAAACCGGGCAACATGACAAACTGGAGTTGGAATAACTTTGCATTTCTGATTGCTTTTTATGTCTTGTCCATGTCAGTTGTAACGGGCAATACAGACAACACACTTCTGAATTTACATGACGGTAAGTCTCTGACGTTATTTGAATTAGCAATGCTGACAGTTTTATTCTTTGCACTATATACAGTTTACAGTGTGTACCAAATGTCTGTCAACGTCAGTCTAAATAGATTAAAACGGAATCAACCTTAATTCAGCTATTTTAGCTAAGTTTTCCATTAATGCAAAAATCACTGGCAACAAATGTAAAAAATATGCAGATGTGAGCAATTCCACTTTAAAAAACAAACCGTTTTTTCTGCGTCTCTTTGGCCAAATGTAATACAAATGTGTGTGAGTGTTAGAGGGAGAGAAAGATAGGGAGGGAGGGAGAGAGAGGTTTGTTACTTTGGTGCATCCTGTGGCTACTGTTTCCGGCACAGTAAAATAAGACAATAGCAGGAAAGTCGGACAGACAGTGACAGCAGTGCTGGATGGATGAGTTTAACACACTACACATTGCCTGCTTATGTACCGATTGCAGAAATACATTAATCAAAATGAACAATTAAATATTCAGAAGTGATTACTGTACAGTATGTGTGAGTGAGAAAAAAGAATCTAATCTGTGTGTGACAGGGAGACATACAGAGAGAGTGAGAGACTGACAGACAGAGAGGGAGAGAAATAGCGACAGAGAGAGAAGGGCAACCAGTGCAGCACAAACAACATTGTAAATACCACCAATATGTATCTATTTATTTCTCTTCCCCCACTATTTGTACTACAACTATTTGCACATTGCTAAAACACTGTACATTGTTGATAATATTACACTTGAGATGCGTCCTTTAATCAGAGAGAGGATCTAGTGAGAGCCTCTGGCATCTGTGAACACTCAGCCTGTCAGCTGGATTTAGCCAAAGGGACTGGCCTCAGAACAGCTATTATCCTCCATCTCCCACCCTCTTGAGTAGAGCTTTTCTGACTCAGTCAGTGGTACAGAGGGAGTGGGAAGTTAAGAAACTGTTAGGATAAAGAGAGTTTTGTCGTGGGTATTTAGTAACCTGGGTGGAATTGTGTTTGAGCCACTTCTATGGTCTCTCCATGAAACGTAACATGAGTGAGTGTAGGGATTTAGATGGGTTAGGATAGGCCTACGTTTCATAACACCTCTTATAGCCTAGTTTATTCATGACATATACATGGTTTCTCCATCATCTCCTCATTACGGAAGAGAGGAATGATAATGACAGTGTTATCGTTCCATCTGCTGCACTCTGTGTAAAGGCCATTACACCAGAATATATTTTAGAAACCTACAAAGGTTACACTCTGGTCCTGCATGACTCT
This sequence comes from Salvelinus fontinalis, assembly GCF_029448725.1. Taxonomy (NCBI): domain Eukaryota; kingdom Metazoa; phylum Chordata; class Actinopteri; order Salmoniformes; family Salmonidae; genus Salvelinus; species Salvelinus fontinalis. The sequence goes on from NC_074665.1 coordinate 52,998,477, forward strand.
AAACAGGATGTAAAAATAGTTTGATGATGGTGTGTATTGAAATGCAGCAAAACCTTGCTTTGGTGTCAGCAGGATATCGACTGAGATCTCTCCACTTATACATTTAAATTGCAGGATAGATCATGTAGTTGGAATGTCTTCATCATCAACACATGTAAAATATTGGACGTGCTCTACTCTTATAATAAGATACTGATGTGTCATTTGTATAGTCATGTGTGGGCTATAGCAGGGAGGTAAAGATTCAAGGTCTCGTAGAACTTGTTCAATAGGTGATAGTTCGACAATCTTCACCTTCTCACCGGCAATTTGGAGAGAACTGAAAGGATAGTTCAGACTCAATGCCATTCTGGATTCTTATCACAGTTCATATAATGCATTGCCATAGAGGCTGTAAGATCCTACTGTGTGTTCAATGGTGATTGTCAAAGGAGGTGGAGTCTCCCAGACCTCCCAGAAAAGCTAGACTGTCAATCCAGAGAAAATATGAATTTGGTTGCTAAACCATAATCACATGCTGTAAGGCTAGAGGAGTGAAGTTATCCTAATTACAGTGTAACTACAGGGTTGTCAAACAACAAAGATCATTGGGTAATCCGTCTACTTTGAAAATAGCATCGTAGTGAATGTCGGTTTCATTTCAGACTTAATCGTGTTTATTCCTATTAGTCTACATAGATTTAAACAAGGTTGTGTACATCCTGTGATTAATCCAGGCTTCAATAAATAATTAGACTAGGGAGCCGAATTACCTTGATTAGATTTGAGGATATTATATATTCAGTCAGACTGCTGCCCTGGTAAACCGCATTCATTATAAGGGATATAATGTCATTGGTTGTGTCTAAACATAGTAAGGAAGGGCCAGGGAGAGAAGATTTTACTCTGACCACACAAACATGGACACATAGGGAAACAGTCTGAGACACACACACACACACATGCACATACACACACACACACTCTTTCTCTGAGGAGTGTAGCGCTCATCGCCGTTTCCTTGGATGTAACTCTTGTATCCCCTCAGAATGCTATGGGATGGCTGACGGCCGCCACCGTTGCCACACCCTCCCTCTAGTTCATTGGCTGCCTTTGACATTATAGGGACATGTTGGCATTACTTATTGTCGTTTTGGGACTGTGAGAAACAGTTCTGAGTGTCTCTCTCTGTTAGCTGCCATTGGTCATTAAAATTGTCTGTGTGATTTAGCTACCTGCTGCTCGCCAGACGCTGCTGCACCACCCTGGGAGCTAACAGACAAACACAACCTGACATGCATTCCAACACACAGATGCATGCACACATGAGTGCACAAGTGAGTATAGAAAACACACTCGCATGTGTGTCCACTTTGAATCACCCTTGACACACACACACTTGTCACCATATAATCTGCAAACGCACAAATCCCATTGTAGAAAAAAATTGAAAAACAAAATTTCTCTGTCAACGTTTCGGTTGACAAAATACTTTTTTCAAGTCTACACAAATGTCAGTCAGCAAACAGTTCCTCGAAACATAATTCATTTTTCTTATCAAAAACTCAGTAACAAAAGCAATAGTTCTGCAGTACATTGCTAGCAGGCAGAGATAGGAAGGCATTCCCGAACCTGAGAGTTCTTTGTAGTGGACACAGCAGCAGAACAGATGACCACACTGGGCACAGACAAAAAGCACTCAGAGTGAGTGCTTTTTGACATTATCAGTGCGAGGCATGAACCCCTATGCCCTCTTTAGTTTATACTCATGGAGAGAGGTGCCATGCTAGATGCCTGTCTTCTCAATTGGATGTCCTTATAAGGCATGCATACAATGAGGTTCATGCTGGGGTGTTCCAATAGTGGGGCCATGTTAGGTGAGCGTAAATGCCAACTGAGAGGTAAAGAAAGGAATGAAGGAGAGGGCTTCATTGTGCACGGCAGAGTGAACTGACAGACACAAGCAGTGTGTGGGTGGGTCATTGGGACAGTTGCAGTTTTGAGGACTTTCTAAGCACCATGTCACTATTGGTTTAGGCAGTGTCATCATCACTCACTTAACATGACCTGCTATGTACTTTGTGACACACTTGACACAAAGATTGTGGGAAATACAACCTGACATTGATTGTAGCTGTCAGAGCTGGGGAAATGTAATGTCCTATAGTCACTTATTTGTTTAAACTAATCAACACTAGAGAGTGCTGTGTCACGACTGTGTAACTACACATCTTAATCATTATTTTATAGATTCTAGCCATTTTATCCTGGTCAGTTTTTTATGGACTGACCTTTAGAATGCTTTTTATGGTGAGCAGAGGTACTAAAACCCCTGTGCTGGGGGCACTGAGGTGATAGCTGGAGTGTGCTTCTCCACAGCTGGCTGTTAGGTGTTCCTACATTCTGGCCTTCAGAAGGGATCGCTCTGGGATCCCCAGAGTTCAGAGGCAGAATCCTGGGTCTGCAGAGAACAAGTTGGAAAGTGGCTCCTATGCCGAGGATTCCTTTGAAGCTCCTGAGAGATGGGAGTGCCTGCTGGAGGCAGATCCCACTAACCCACCACGTCAGGCATAGGAAGCCCCACCTTAACTCACACAGACACACACACACTTCAGGGATCTCCCTTAACAGAAGAAACTGACTTGTTGGAAAGGTGGCATCCTATGACAGTGCCATGTTGAAAGTCACTGAGCTCTTCAATAAGGCCATTCTACTGCCAATATTTGTCTATAGAGATTGCATGGCTGTGTGCTCGATTTTATACACCTGTCAGCAACCGGTGTGGCTGAAACAGCTTAATCCACAGAAGGGTGTCCACATACTTTTCTATGTACTGTATAGCATTTTTCTATGCATCGTCAAGAGCGGAAGAACAGACTCGGTCGGGTAAGATGAAGGGAGGAGCGGTGTCTCTTTGTCAACAACAGCTGGTGTGCAATCTCTAATGTTAAGGAAGTCTCAAGTTTTTCCTCACCTGAGTTAGAATACTGCATGATAAGTCGCAGACCATACTATTTACCAAGAGTGTTTTTTTGGAGATGTCTATTTACCACCACAAACCGATACTGGCACTAAGACCACACTCAACGACCTGTATAGGGCCATAAGCAAACAAGAAAATGCACAGCCAGAGGTGGCGTTTCTCGTGGCCAGTGAATTTAATGCAGGGAAACTAAAATATATTTTACCAAATTTCTACCAACATGTCACCTGTGCAACTAGAGGCGACAAAACTCTAGAGCACTTTTACTCAAACAGGAAGTACCAGTGATGCACTCAATACGGAAGTTGTCCAATGAAGCAGATGCTAATATACAGGACTGTTTCGCTAGCACAGACTGGAATATGTTCCGTGATTTATCAAATAACTTTGAGTTTACCACATCAGTCACCGGCTTCATTAATAAGTGCATCGACGACATCATCCCCACAGTGACCATACATACATACCCCAACCAGAAGCCATGGATTACAGGCAACATCCGCACTGACCTAAAGGCGAGAACTGCTGCTTTCAAAGAGCGGTACACTAATCCAGACACTTCTAAGAAATCCAGATACGACTTCCTACAAGCCATCAAACAAGCAAAGCATCAACTAAGATCGAATCCTACGCCGGCTCTGACACTCTACCAGACAATATAAATCCTTCTATGCTCGCTCCGAGGCAAGCTGCATTGAACCATAAATGAGAGCACCAGCTGTTCTGGACGACTGTGTGATCTCACTCTCTGTAGCCAATGTGAGTAAGAACTTTAAACAGTTTAACATTCGCAAGGCCGTGGGGCCAAACTTATTTTCAATTTTTATTTCACCTTTATTTAACCAGGTAGGCCAGTTGAGAAGAAGTTCTCATTTACAACTGTGACCTGGCCAAGAAAAAGCAAAGCAGTGCGACCAAAACAACAACACAGAGTTACACATAAACAAATGTACAGTCAATAACACAAAATAATGAAAAATAGAAAAATCTATGTACAGTTTGTGCAGATGTAGGGAGGTAGGCAATAAATAGCCCCTACAGGTGAAGGTAATTACAATTTAGCATTAATACTGGAGTGATCGATGTGCAGATGATGATGTGCAAGTAGAGCTGCTTAATGTGAGTCTGGAAGGAGAGTTTACAGTCTAATCAGATACCTAGTGTGGCAAACCTCTTCAAGGTTATGAGCGTTTGTCACAAATTAAGTGGGAAACTGTCACCAAATGACCCCAGAATGAGAGTTCTTTCGAACAGGACAGTACCTGTGTGTTTGTTTCTCCGTCATGGTCCACCCAGGTCGTAGGCAAGGTCAAGGATAGCAGGGTTCGGTACACAAATCGGGTTCTCGGTATGTCCATGTCCAAACGCCAACAGGTAAGTCCAAAACAGTCCAGCTCATACACGGTAAATCCAGCCAATATCTATTGTCTCTTTCTCTACGGTTCATAGATCCTTCCACCCCTCAATCCCTCTTCCTGGTTTTTCTTGACCCTTTATCTGTGTGTCGGCTCCACCTTCTGAGGGGTCCCCTTGCTTCTGGGACTTGTAGTTTTGGCAGTTGGCCATTTTGTGATCTGTAGTTCTGATCGGGGTGGCCATTTTAGTGATCGGGCAGAGCCCGTTTATTAGTTCTGCTCTCACATATCTGCCATTTATCACTCGACCCCCTTCTTTCCCACACTAGGTATTTGTAGTTGTCCACATATTCTAGGTCAGAACCGTCCAGAGTAGTGATGCTAGCTGGGCGGGCGGGTGCGGGCAGCAATCGGTTGAAGAGCATGCACTTAGTTTTACTAGCATTTAAAAGCAGTTGGAGGCCACGGAACGAGTGTTGTATGGTGTTGAAGCTCGTTTGGAGGTTTGTTAGCACAGTGTCCAAAGAAGGGCCAGAATTATACAGAATGGTGTCGTCTGCGTAGAGGTGGATCAGAGAATCACTCGCAGCTAGAGCAACATCATTGATATATATACAGAGAAAAGAGTCGGCCCAAGAATTGAACCCTGTGGCACCCCCATAGAGACTGCCAGAGGTCCGGACAACAGGCCCTCCGATTTGACACACTAAACTCTATCTGAGAAGTAGTTGGTGAACCAGGCGAGGCAGTCATTTGAGAAGCCAAGGCTATTGAGTCTGCCGATAAGATTGCAATGATTGACAGAGTCGAAAGCCATGGCCAGGTCAATGAAGACGGCTGCACAGTACTGTCTTTTATCGATGGCAGTTATGATATCGTTTAGGACGTTGAGCTGAGGTGGCTGAGGTGCACCCATGACCAGCTCGGAAACCAGATGGCATAGTGGAGAAGGTACGGTGGGATTCGAAATGGTCGGTGATCTGTTTAATAACTTGGCTTTCAAAGATTTTAGAAAGGCAGGGCAGGATGGATATAGGTCTATAACAGTTTGGGTCTAGAGTGTCTCCCCCTTTGAAGAGGGGGATAAACACGGCAGCTTTCCAATCTTTGGGGATCTCAGACGACACGAAAGGGAGGTTGAATAGGCTAGTAATAGGGGTTGCAACAATTTTGGCGGATAATTTTAGAAAGAGAGGGTCCAGATTGTCTAACCCAACTGATGTGTAGGGATCCAGATTTTGCAATTCTTTCAGAACATCAGCTGTGTGAATTTGGGTGAAGGAGAAGTGGGTGGGGTGTGGGGGTTGGGCAAGTTGCTGGAGGGGGTGTTGAGATGTTGGCCAGGGTTGGGGTAGCCAGGTGGAAAGCATGGCCAGCCGTGGAAAAATGCTCATTGAAATGATCGATTATCGTAGATTTATCCGTGGTGACAGTGTTTCCTTTCCTCATTGCAGTGGGCAGCTGGAAGGAGGTGCTCTTATTCTCCATGGACTTCAGTGTCCCAAAACTTTTTGGAATTAGTTCTACAGGAAGCAAATTTCTATTTGAAAAAGCTAGCCTTAGCTTTCCTAACTGACTGAGTATATTGGTTCCTGACTTCCCTGAAAAGTTGCAAATTGCGTGGGCTATTCATTGCTAATGCAGAATGCCACAGGATGTTTTTGTGCTGGTCAAGGTCAGTCAAGTCTGGGGTGAACCAAGGGCTATATTTGTTCTTAGTTCTACATGTTTTATTGGGAGGAAAGCACTTTTGAAGAGCAACCAGGCATCTCTACTGACAGGATGATGTCAATATCCTTCCAGGTCGATTAGAAAGGCCTCCTCGCTGAAGTGTTTTAGGGAGCATTTGATTGTGATGAAGGGTGGTCGTTTGACCGGGAACCCAGTACGCACACAGGCAATGAGGTGTATTTAGAGGGAAGGTTGGTCAGGATGATATCTAAGAGGGTGCCCATGGTTACAGATTTTGGGTTGTACCTGGTAGGTTCCTTGATGATTTGTGTGAGATTGAGGGCATTTAGCTTAGATTGTAGGACGGCCGGGGTGTTAAGCATGTCCCAGTTTAGGTCATCTAACAGTACGAACTCTGAAGATTGATGGGGGGGGCGATCAATTCACATATGGTGTCCAGGGCACAACTCGGGGCCGAGGGGGGTCTATAACAAGCGGCAATGGTGAAAGACTTGTTTCTGGAATGACTAAATTACTATCGCCCCGTAGCACTCACATCTACTGCCATGAAATGTTTTGAAGGCTCACATCAACACTATTATCCCAGACACCCTGGACCCACTCTAATTCACATACTGCTCCAACAGATCCACAGATGATGCAATCTCTATTGCACTCCACACTGCCCTCACTCATGTGGACAAAAATAATACCTATGTAAGAATGCTGTTCATTGACTACAACTCAGCATTCGTAACTATAGTTCCCTCCAAGCTCAGGACCCTGGGACTGAACACCTCCCTCTGCAAATGGATCCTGGACTTCCTGACGTGGTGCCCCCAGGCGGTGAGGGTATGCAACAACACATACGCCACGATGACCATCAACACGAGGGCCCCTCGGGTGTGCTTCGCTCCCTCCTGTACTCCCTGTTGACCCACAACTGCGTGGCCACGCACAACTCCAACTCCAACACCATCACCACGTTTGCTGACGACCCAACGGTGATAGGAATGATCACTGAAAATGATGAGGCAGCCTATAGGGAGGAGGTCAGAGACCTGGCAGTGTGGTGCCAGGACAACAACCTCTCCCTCAACGTCAACAAGACAAAAAAGCTGATCGTGGACTACAGGAAACAGAGGGGCGAGCACGCCGCCATCCATAGCGACGGTGCTGTAATTGAACAGGTCTAGAGCTTTCTCTGTGTCCACATCACTAAGCAATGAACATGGTCCACACACACCCACACAGTTGTGAAGAGGGAACGACAGCACCTCTTCCCCCTCAGGAAGCTGAAAAGATTTGGCATGGGCCCTCAAATCCTCAAAAAGTTCTACAGCTGCACCATTGACTGCTTCTTGATTGGCTGCATCACCGCTTGGTATGGTAACTACAAGGCACTCAGAGCTACAGAGCGTGGTGAGTACGGCCCAGTACATCCCTGGGGCCAAGCTCCCTGCCATCCAGGACCTCTATACAAGGCGGTGTCAGAGGAAACAATTGTCAAAGACTCCAGCCACCCAAGCCATAGACTGTTCTCTCTGCTTCCACACGGCAAGTGGTACCAGCGCACCAAGTCTGGAACCAACAGGAACCTGAACAGCTTCTACCCCCAAGTCATAAGACTGCTAAACAAGCCTGCTAAGTAGCAAATCAAATGGCTACCCGGACAACCTGCATTGACTATTTTCTGCACTAACTCTCTTGCACTGACATATATGCACACGCACTGGACTCTACCCATACATACTTACACATATACACTTTTTTGCACACTCTCCTGCACTGACTCTATGAACACACACACACACACACACACACTACATACGCCCACACACACATAACACACGCACATCTACACCTGTTGTTTATGAAGCAGGTGACCAATACAATTTTATTTGATTGATCATAAACATCACAGAGGAGAGAGCTAGCGCTAGCTATATGTTTTATTAGTATAAGAGTAGGATTTCTAATAGGATTTGTTTCAACAACTGGGTTTTTTATTGTGTGCAAAGTGATACAGTAAAGTTTTAACAAGGAAAATTGTTAAATGCTTTTCTTTGATGTTGTAGCATTAGCCCTAAAACCATAACTGGCTCGTTCAAAGGAGGCTTGTGTCTTATAAATGGGTCTGCCTTTGTACTTTAGTACTATACTTTCAGAGTGATGAAATTACATTAAAGTCTTTGCTGCTAGAAGCGCAGGCAGTTAAAAGATACATTCTACAAAATGGATTTGATTGGCCTTTGTTAGTGCTAACAGAATGGTTGCAGCCCTATTGACTTCAGTAGATCGTTCTTCATTCAAAGATCATTGAAGTTAGATTGACGTAATCGGTAATTGAATATCTGAAATGTTTGTAGCTCCCCTCACTCTCTCAACCTTCAAATAAAATGGCAATATGTTTTCTATCTAGATCAAAATATAGAATGGCGGTTGTTGACGTTCTTTAAGTAGAAGTGTGTACAGCTAGGGAGGTGTACTCAATGAAACACCTCAATGCACTGTGGGTAATATGACATTGATCGCAGGCTAAGGAGATAATGCAACCAACTTGGCAAAAGCCACTGTTCTGTGCTCTCTTGTTCTGACTCTTGCCCTTTATCTCTCGGCACATTTCTCTTCTCTTCTCTCTCTATTTTTATGTGTTCCTCAAGAGAGACTAGAACACTGTAAATATACTGTAAATATCAGGTGTGAATGAAAGGTAATGTATTCAGAAACCATAAGCAGCCCAAATAACACAATACTTATTTACTTAATATTTTTGTGTGCATATAATAGGGTTGCTGCCAGGCAGACTTGGCTTTTGAATGTAGTCTGCAACTGATTTCTTTTTTGTGTCAAGGAGTATGGGAATGGGACTATGGTTGGCATACCAACATTCTCACCAGAAAACATATGGGAAAGTAGGGTTTTATTTATAATTCTACGTGTTCCCAGGGAAGATCAAGCATATGAGAATGATCATGCATGTCAACATTTTCCCTGATTCCAGAGTACTGTTGAGGGAGAGATGATAGATGTTGCATGCACCCTCCCACACGCATGCACAACCACACAGACACACACACATGGACGACCTCTCACCCGTCTCTATATTAACAACAAATAATAAACAAGAGTTTCAGTGTGTAAGATCAGAGGTGCCACATGAATAAAGATGGGGAACAGAGTTAAGAGCTAGTGTTGAAACCTTTATTAAAAGACATCTGCTTGACTTACTTTTATAGTCTTTTTTAAAATTGCACTCTATCCGCAGACTGGGGCCACGGTTAAACACTGGCCGTCGCGGTTTTCACGCACCAGGTCTCATTTTGTTAGGATATGAACCACAGTGGATAAATGGAGTTTGGGCCATGCTGGGAGCACAGTCTGTTGACAGTTTGTTTGATGCAGGAATAAAAGCAAATGTGGCGTTGTCATTAGACTTCTCTTCAAAGAGTCCCAGTCCCATTAACCAGAGAGAGAGTGAAAGTGACAGAGAGTGATGAGTTCTCCAGCTGAGATGATAGGGAAAATATACACTGTAGTTCCCTGCTGTAGGCCCTGAGTTCTCAGACTTCTTTCTCACACACACACACCATGATCCAGTCTCCCGGTGGCATTTCCAGACAGAAAACCCCAGATCCCCTAATGCATAGCAGGAGAGCTCAGAGAACATGAAGAGAACAACAGTCTCACTGTGTTTACTGGTAGAGATGTGGTTCCTAGAGCCTCATTGATAATAGCAGGGCTTTATCACCACTCCTTAGTTCTCTTTCACCCCCTCCCTCTGTTCCTCCCTTCACCTTCCCAGGGGCCAGGGTTCCCTTCAGTTCCTTCTTGGACACACAGGAATCCCACTGGGCCTGCTATAATCTTAGCATGCTCAGTGTGGACCTCAGATGACCACAATGATCGAGGAGAGGCGAGGAGGGGGAGCATGGAGAGAGATACTGACAAACTGGAGGGGGTTCCATATCTTTCCCGCGCTCAGCTTGAAGTCAGTCACACAGTATACAGTGTACCATACTGTTCACCCACGACTGCATGGCCAGGCACGACTCCAACACCATCATTAAGTTTGCAACACCATCATTAAGTTTGCAGACGACACAACAGTGGTAGGCCTGATCACGGACAACGACAAGACAGCCTATAGGGTGGAGGTCGGAGACCTGGCCGTGTGGTGCCAGAATAACAACCTATCCCTCAACGTAGCCAAGACTAAGGAGATGATTGTGGACTACAGGAGCACACCCCCATTCTCATCGACGGGGCTGTATTGGAGCAGGTTGAGAGCTTCAAGTTCCTCGGTGTCCACATCAACAACAAACTAGAATGTTCCAAACACACCAAGACAGTCGTGAAGAGGGCACGACAAAGCCTATTCCCCCTCAGGAAACTATACAGATTTGGCATGGGTCCTGAGATCCTCAAAAGGTTCTACAGCTTCAACATTGAGAGCATCCTGACTGGTTGCATCACTGCCTGGTACGGCAATTGCTCGGCCACTGACCGCAAGGCACTACAGAGGGTAGTGCGTACGGCCCAGTACATCACTGGGGCTAAGCTGCCTGCCATCCAGGACCTCTACACCAGGCGGTGTCAGAGGAAGGCACTAAAAGTTGTCAAAGACCCCAGCCATCCCAGTCATAGACTATTCTCTCTACTACCACATGGCAAGCGGTACCGGAGTGCCAAGTCTGGGACGAAAAGGCTTCTCAACAGTTTTTACCCCCAAGCCATAAGACTCCTGAACAGGTAATGAAATGGCTACCCGGACTGTTTGAACAGGTAATGAAATGGCTACCCGGACTGGCGCCAAATTCAAAACAACAGAAATCCCATAATTAAAATTCCTCAAACATACAAGTATTTTACACCATTTTAAAGATACACTTGTTGTAAATCCAGCCACATTGTCCGATTTCAAAAAGGCTTTACGACGAAAGCACACCAACCGATTATGTTAGGTCAGAGCCAAGTCAGAGAAAAACACAGCCATTTTTCCACCCAAGAGAGGAGTCACAAAAGCAGAAAGAGATAAAATTAATCACTAACCTTTGATGATCTTCATAAGATGACACTCATAGGACTTCATGTTACACAATACATGTACAGTGGGGCAAAAAAAGTATTTAGTCAGCCACCAATTGTGCAAGTTCTCCCACTTAAAGATGAGAGAGGCCTGTAAGTTTCATCATAGGTACACTTCAACTATGACAGACAAAATGAGAAAGAAAAAATCAGAAAATCACATTGTAGGATTTTTTATGAATTTATTTGCAAATTATGGTGGAAAATAAGTATTTGGTCAATAACAAAAGTTTATCTCAATACTTTGTTATATACCCTTTGTTGGCAATGACAGAGGTCAAATGTTTTCTGTAAGTCTTCACAAGGTTTTCACACACTGTTGCTGGTATTTTGGCCTATTCCTCCATGCAGATCTCCTCTAGAGCAGTGATGTTTTGGGGCTGTTGCTGGGCAACACGGACTTTCAACTCCCTCTAAAGATTTTCTATGGGGTTGAGATCTGGAGACTGGCTAGGCCACTCCAGGACCTTGAAATGCTTCTTACGAAGCCACTCCTTCGTTGCCCGGCGGTGTGTTTGGGATCATTGTCATGCTGAAAGACCCAGCCACGTTTCATCTTCAATGCCCTTGCTGATGGAAGGAGGTTTTCACTCAAAATCTCATGATACATGGCCCCATTCATTCTTTCCTTTACACGGATCAGTCGTCCTGGTCCCTTTGCAGACAAACAGCCCCAAAGCATGATGTTTCCACCCCCATGCTTCACTTTGGATGTAACTCAGCATTCTTTGTCCTCCAAAGACGACGAGTTGAGTTTTTACCAAAAAGTTATATTTTGGTTTCATCTGACCATATTACAATCTCCCAATCTTCTTCTGGATCATCCAAATGCTCTCTAGCAAACTTCAGACGGGCCTGGACATGTACTGGCTTAAGCAGGGGGACACGTCTGGCACTGCAGGATTTGAGTCCCTGGCAGCGTAGTGTGTTACTGATGGTAGGCTTTGTTACTTTGGTCCCAGCTCTCTGCAGGTCATTCACTAGGTCCCCCCGTGTGGTTCTGGGATTTTTGCTCACCGTTCTTGTGATCATTTTGACCCCACGGGGTGAGATCTTGCGTGGAGCCCCAGATCGAGGGAGATTATCAGTGGTCTTGTATGTCTTTCATTTCCTAATAATTGTTCCCACAATTGATTTCTTCAAACCAAGCTGCTTACCTATTGCAGAATCAGTCTTCCCAGCCTGGTGCAGGTCTCCAATTTTGTTTATGGTGTCCTTTGACAGCTCTTTGGTCTTGGCCATAGTGGAGTGGAGTGTGACTGTTTGAGGTTGTGGACAGGTGTCTTTTATACTGATAACAAGTTCAAACAGGTGCCATTAATACAGGTAACGAGTGGAGGACAGAGGAGACTCTTAAAGGTCTGTGAGAGCCAGAAATCTTGCTTGTTTGTAGGTGACCAAATACTTATTTTCCACCATAATTTGCAAATAAATTCATAAAAAAATCCTACAATGTGATTTTCTGGATTTTTGTTCTCATTTTGTCTGTCATAGTTGAAGTGTACCTATGATGAAAATTACAGGCCTCTCATCTTTTTAAGTGGGAGAACTTGCACAATTGGTGGCTGACTAAATACTTTTTTGCCCCACTGTATGTTTTGTTCGATAAAGTTCATATTTATATCCAAAAATCTGAGTTTACATTGGCGCATCCGGTGATTTTGCAGAGAGCCACATCAATTTACAGAAATACTCATAATTAACATTGCTAAAAGATACAACTGTTATGCATGGAATTTTAGATCCACTTCTCCTTAATGCAACCGCTGTGTCAGATTTCACAAAAACTTTACGGAAAAAGCACACCATACAATAATCTGAGTACAGCGCTCAGAGACCAACACAACCCAAAGAGAAATCCGCCATGTTGTGTAGTCAACAGATGTCAGAATAGCATTATAAATATTCACTTCGAAACATGTCCGTAGAAATATGTCAAACGATGTACAGAATCAATCTTTATGATGTTTTTAACATAAATCTTCAATAATGTTCCAACCGGAGAATTCCTTTGTCTTCAGGAATGCAATGGAACGCAAGCTAGCTCTCTAACTCGCTCATGGTCAGCTCGTGGCTTTCTGGCAGACCTCTGACTCATTCCCCTCTCATTCGCCCCCACTTCACAGTAGAAGCCTCAAACAAGGTTCTAAAGACTGTTGACATGTAGTGTACGCCTTAAAAAGTGCAATATGACCCCATTTCCACTGTATATTGGATAAGCAAAGAGTTGAAAAACTACAAACCTCAGATTTCCCACTTCCTGGTTGGATTTTTCTCAGGCCTTTGCCTGCGATATGAGTTCTGTTATACTCACAGACATCATTCAAACAGTTTTAGAAACTTCAGCGTGTTTTCTATCCAAATCTACTATTAGCATATCCTAGCATCTGGGCATGAGTAGCAGGCAGTTTACTCTGGGCACACCTTTCATCCGGACGTGAAAATACTGCCCCCTATCCCAAAGTAGTTAAACAAATCAATATATTTTGATTTGTTTAACACTTTTTTGGTTACTACATTAGATTTTACAGTCATGGCCAAAAGTTTTGACAATGACACAAATATTAATTTCCACAAAGTTTGCTGCTTCAGTGTCTTTAGATATTTTTGTCAGATGTTACTATGGAATACTAAAGTATAATTACGAGCATTTCATAAGTGTCAAAGGCTTTTATTGATAATTACATGAAGTTGATGCAAAGAGTCAATATTTGCAGTGTTGACCCTTCTTTTTCAAGACCTCTGCAATCCACCCTGGCATGCTGTCATTTAACTTCTGGGCCACATCCTGACTGATGGCAGCCCATTCTTGCATAATCAATGCTTGGAGTTTGTCAGAATTTGTGGGTTTTTGTTTGTCCACCCGCCTCTTGAGGATTGACCCCAAGTTCTCAATGGGATTAAAGTCTGGGTAGTTTCCTGGCCATGGACTCAAAATATCGATGTTTTGTTCCTCGAGCCACTTAGTTATCACTTTTGCCTTATGGCAAGGTGCTCCATCATGCTGGAAAAGGCATTGTTCGTCACCAAACTGTTCCTGTGTTGGTACCATTCTTATTCATGGCTGTGTTCTTAGGCAAAATTGTGAGTGAGCCCACTTCCTTGGCTGAGAAGCAACCCCACACATGAATGGTCTCAGGATGCTTTACTGTTGGCATGAACCAGGACTGATGGTAGCGCTCACCTTGTCTTCTCCGGACAAGCTGTTTTCCGGATGCCCCAAACAATGGGAAAGGGGATTCATCAGAGAAAATGACGTTACCCCAGTCCTCAGCAGTCCAATCCCTGTACCTCTTGCAGAATATCAGTCTGTCCCTGATGTTTTTCCTGGAGAGAAGTGGCTTCTTTGTTGCCGTTCTTGACACCAGGCCATCCTCCAAAAGTCTTCGCCTCACTGCGCGTGCAGATGCACTCACACCTGCCTGCTGCCATTCCTGAGCAAGCTCTGTACTGGTGGTGCCCCGATCCCACAGCTGAATCAACTTTAGGAGACGGTACTGGCGCTTGCTGGACTTTCTTGGAGCCTTCTTCACAACAATTGAACCGCTCTCCTTGAAGTTCTTGATGATCTGATAAATGGTTGATTTAGGTCCAATCTTACTGGCAGCAATATCCTTGCAGGTAACCATGGTTGACAGAGGAAGAACAATGATTCCAAGCACCACCCTCCTTTTGAAGTTTCCAGTCTGTTTTTAGAACTCAATCAGCATGACAGAGTCATCTCCAGCCTTGTCCTCGTCAACACTCACACCTGTGTTAACGAGAGAATCACTGACATGATGTCAGCTGGTCCTTTTGTTGGCAGGGCTGAAATGCAGTTGAAATGTTTTTGGGCGATTCAGTTCATTTGCATGGCAAAGAGGGACTTTGCATTTAATTGCAATTGATCTGATCACTCTTCATAACATTCTGGAGTATATGCAAATTACCATCATACAATCTGAGGCAGCAGACTTTGTGAAAATGTATATTTGTGTCATTCTCAATACTTTTGGCCATGACTATAGATTCTTCAAAGTAGCCACCCTTTGCCTTGATGACAGCTTTGCACACTCTTAGCATTCTCTCAACCAGCTTCACCTGGAAAGCTTTTCCAACAGTCTTGAAGGAGTTCCCACATATGCTGAACACTTGTTGGCTGCTTTTCCTTCACTCTGCGGTCCAACTCATCCCAAACCATCTCAATTGGGTTGAGGTCGGGTGATTGTGGAGGCCAGGGCATCTGACGCAGCACTCTATCACTCTTCTTCTTGGTCAAATTGCCCTTACACAGCCTGGAGGTGTGTTGGGTCATTGTTCTGTTGAAAAACAAATGATAGTCTTACTAAGCGCAAACCAAATGGGATGGCGTATCGCTGCAGAATGCTGTGGTAGCCATGCTGGTTAAGTCTGCCTTGAATTCTAAATAAATCACAGATAGTGTCACAAGCAAAGCACCCCCACACCATCACACCGCCTCCTCTAAGCTGCACGGTGGGAACCACACATGCAGAGAAAATCCGTTCACCTACATTGCGTCTCACAAAGACACAGCGGTTGGAATCAAAAAATCTAAAATTTGGACTCATCAGACGTAAGGACAGGTATCCACCGGTCTACTGTCCATTGCGTTTCTTGGCCCAAGCAAGTCTCTTCTTCTTATTGGTGTCATTTAGTAGTGGTTTCTTTGCAGCAATTCGACCATGAAGGCCTGATTCACGCAGTCTCCTGTGAACAGTTGATGTTGCGTTATGTCTGTTACTTGAACTCTCTGAAACATTTATTAAGGCTGCAATCTGAGGTGCAGTTATTCTAATGAATGGGTTTTCCTTTCCTGTGGCGGTCCTCATGAGAGACAGTTTCATCATAGTGCTTGATGGTTTTTGTGACTGCACTTGAAGAAACAAAGTTCTTAACATTTTCCGGATTGACTTTCCTTCAAGTCTTAAAGTAATGATGGACTGTCGTTTCTCTTTGCTTATTTGAGCTGTTCTTGCTATAACATGGACTTGGTATTTTACCAAATAGGGCTATCTTCTGTATACCACCTGTCCCTTGTAGAGGTCGACCGATTATGATTTTTCAACACCGATACCGATTATTGGAGGACCAAAAAAAGCCGATACTGATTAATCGACCTATTTATTTATTTATTTGTAATGACAGTTACAACAATACTGAATGAACACTATTTATTTAACTTAATATAATACATCAATAAAATCAATTTAGCCTCAAATAAATAATGAAACATGTCCAATTTGGTTTCAATAATGCAAAAACAAAGTGTTAAAGAAGAAAGTAAAAGTGCAATATGTACCATGTAAAAAAGCTAACGTTGAAGTTACTTGCTCAGAACATAAGAACATATGAAAGCTGGTGGTTCCTTTTTAACATGAGTCTTCAATATTCCCAGGTAAGAAGTTTTAGGTTGTAGTTATTATAGGAATTATATGACTATTTCTCTCTATACCATTTGTATTTCATATACCTTTGACTATTGGATATTCTTGTAGGCACTATACTTTTGCCAGTGTAACAGTATAGCTTCCGTCCCTCTCCTCGCTCCTACCTGGGCTGGAACCCAGGACACATTCACAACAGCCACCCTCGAAGCATCGTTACCCATCGCTCTAGAAAAGCCGCGGCCCTTGCAGAGCAAGGGAAACAACTACTTCAAGGTCTCAGAGCGAGTGACGTCACCGATTTTTACGCTATTAGCACACACCCCGTTAACTAGCTTGCCATTTCACATCGGTTACACCAGTCTAATCTCGGGAGTTGACAGGCTTGAAGTCATAAACAGCTCAATGCTTGAAGCACAGCGAAGAGCTGCTGGCAAATGCACGAAAGTGCTGTTTGAATGAATGCTTACGAGCCTGCTGCTGCCTACCACAGCTCAGTCAGACTGCTCTATCAAATCATAGACTTAATTATAACATAATAACACAGAAATACGAGCCTTAGGTCATTAATATGGTCAAATCCGGAAACTATCATTTCGAAAAAACAAATTCTTTCAGTGAAATACAGAACCGTTCCGTATTTTATCTAACAGGTGGCATCCCTAAGTCTAAATATTGCTGTTACATTGCACAACCTTCAATGTTTTGTCATAATTATGTACAATTCTGCCAAATTAATTACTATCTTTGTTAGGAAGAAATGGTCTTCACATAGTTCGCAACGAGCCAGGCAGCCCAAACTGCTGCATATACCCTGACTCTGCTTGCACGGAACGCAAGAGAAGTGACACAATTTCCCTAGTTAAAAGAAATTCATGTTAGCAGGCAATATTAACTAAATATGCAGGTTTTAAAAATATATACTTGTGTATTGATTTTAAAGAAATGCATTGATGTTTTTGGTTAGGTACACATTGGTGCAACGACAGTGTTTTTTTCGCGATTGCGCTTGTTATTAAATCATCACCCATTTGGCGAAGTAGGCTGTAAATCGATGACAAATTAACAGGCACTGCATCGATTATATGCAACGCAGGACAAGCTAGATAAACTGGTAATATCATCAACCATGTGTAGTTAACTAGTGATTATCTTAAGATTGATTGTTTTTTATAAGATAAGTTTAATGCTAGCTAGCAACTTACCTTGGCTTCTTGCTGTACTCGCATAACAGGTAGTCAGCCTGCCACGCAGTCTTCTCGTGGAGTGCAATGTAACCGGCCACAATCGGTGTCCAAAAATGCAGATTACCGATTGTTATGAAAACTTGAAATCGGCCCCAATTAAATCGGCCATTCCGATTAATCGGTTGACCTCTAGTCCCTTGTCACACCACAACTGATTGGATCAAACGCATTAAGGAAACAAAATCCACAGATTAACTTTTAACAAGGCACACCTGTTAATTGAAATGCATTCCAGGTGACTACCTCATGAATTGTGCAAAGCTGTCATCAAGGCAAAGGTTATTTTGAAGAATCTCTAATATAAATATATTTCATTTGTTTAACACTTTTTTGGTTACTACATGATCCCATGTGTTATCTCATAGTTTTGATGTCTTCACTATTATTCTACAATGTAGAAATAAAGTACATTGTACAAGTACATACATACATACATACATGCATGCATGCATGCATGCATGCATACACACTGTCTGCTTGTATATAAATACTGAAATTGACAGCTTCCTGTATGTGTCTAGCTTGTTTAACTGACTACATATAACCTCCGGTGAATTCACCTTACAAGGAGGGTAAATAAGTTGCTTTTAATGCGGAAATAGATTTACACTAGAACAACAAATTGGGGGGAAAAGAGCTTCATATCGATTGACCGTATAACAGAGAAATTGATTTAATGCGCTGCACAGCAGTGGGCTGGTTTGTGCAGCAGTGCTGTCGAGATATATTGTTAAAGCTGTGTTCCTGATGAGCTGTGTTAAAGCATCCATTATTGATGTTGTGTCTGTGGTCTTACTGCAGAACAGAGACCCTTTGGGGACACCACTGTTTTACAGTCGAATAAGTGAGAACTTGCACTGTGTTTGGAAAAGCAATACTGTTGGTTTCCAAAGGCAATATGTCTATAGTACTTTGCTGTCTGAGGGCTACCTTTGTCTGAAACCCACATGGTGTGTTTGTAATGAACACGAGAGGAGACAGAGCTGGTTTCAAGTGCAGGGCGCCGCAGGTGTTTATTGCGAAGGACCACAGAAGGAGGCAGGTAGCTGAGTCCAGGGGCAGGCAGAAGGTCATACATAGGGGGTCCAAAAGGGCAAGAGTACAGGCAGGGAAAAGGCTAGTAACATAGTCCGGGAAATACTATCAAATCACGGGAAAAACAGCGCCGAAAGAATTGTGTCACAAAACAAACAATACCTCACAGTGATGGGGTGCAAAGAACTTAATTAAATAGTGTGTGATAATGACATACGGTTGTGTGAACAGATGATTAGAGTTCAGGTGATTGGGACCTGGAGAGTGAGCTGCGTTCAGGGGATCTAGGCGTTTGAGAGTGTGAGCTGGAAAGTGGGCTGGAAAGTGAGGTGCTTTCAGGAGATCTACGTGTTTGGGAGTGTGAGTTGGAAGTAGACGTTACAGTACCCCCCCCCTCCACGGGCGGCTCTTGACGGCCTAGGAAGCTGAGCAGGGGGCATGGAGCTGGGCGGTCCGGACGTTTACAGTGGAAAGCCAGGATCATGGCTGGGTCGAGGATGTCCTGGGCGGGGAACTAGGACTGTTCTTCGCGTCCGTAACCCTCCCAATCCACCAGGTAGTGGATGCGACCACCCAGGCGCTTGGAGTCAAGGAGGGCTTGGACGAAATAAGCCGGTGCACCGCTGACGTCAAATGGAGGGGGTGTGCCGAGGTGCGCCTGTGAAGTAAAAATTATGTATTCACCTTATTTGTTGGATATGTAACAATTATTTACTTAACAAACAGTAAGATATTTTTGTCCTGCTAATGCTGTGTTTTATGATCTCCACTCTAGCACCCTGCAGCTAGTCTGGGTGTTGAGGACATGGGTTCTACTGGAGAAAGCTTGAAACTGACAATTGATTTATGGTTGTGAGGCTCGATATATGTGACTCGATATAGAGAGAGCCTGGAAGAGTTGAAAACAATTTTTATTTTTTTATTTCACCTTTATTTAACAATAGGGGGTGCTGTTAGCACTTTGTAATAATTACCTTTCCCAAATTAAACTGCCTTATACTCAATTTTTGCTCGTACAATATGCATATTATTATTACTATTGGATAGAAAACACTCTCTCGTTTCTAAAACCGTTTGAATTATATCTGTGAGTGAAACAGAACTGGACTTAGAGCAATTTCCTATGTGTATGTGAGTGCCAAATTTTGCTAGCTGCTCTGAGACCTGTGTATAAATCTGCCTGTCTTCTATTGGTTGAGATGCACTGCATACGCCTTCCCCTGGATGTTAGCGAATAGGGAGACTTGAAATGGAGTCTCTACGTAGATCTCAAAGGTTATAAATCACTTGGCAAAGACGTGTCTGTTCTTTTCCCTCTTCGCTCTGACGCACTGAGGACCTTGGCATATTGTACTAGAACCATCGGTTATAGATCTTAGAAATTTCCGGCTGTGTTTTTATTCGATATAGGCTTTAAAGACATCATAATCTTGTTATTTTAAACCGAATTATATCAGTTTGTCAGTATATTGCGATTTTCGGGTATTTCATTTCCTGGCGTTCTAGGGGGTTGGGTATCTCTCTCTCTCATGCTAATGTTTACTGCTAATTGCAACGTTGAAGAGGACGTTATACAACCTAGTAACGATTCTTTTGGACAAAGCACACCTTTCCCAAGATTCTGATGAGAGTTCATCAAAAAGTAAGAACTATTTATGCTGATAATTCGTTCTGTTGAAAAATGTCAAATGCATAAGCCGCTATTAATTGCAGTGCAGCCTCGCTTTATCGCACGCTGTATTTTGAAGTAACGTTAATTTAAAAAATGTAACCCAGCGATTGGATTAAGAACTAATTTGTCTTTCAATTGCTGTCCAACCTGTATTTTTTAGTCAAGTTTATGATTATTTATTGATTAGAATAGGTGCCTCTCCAAAGATTTCTCCTGACATTTTCTGGGCAGCTTTGCTACTTTTCTCATTGTATAACCACGATTTGTGGCGCTAAATATGCACATTTTCGAACAAACTCTATATGCATTGTGTAATATGATGTTATAGGACTGTCATCTGAAGAATTCTGAGAAGGTTAGTGAAAAAATGTATATATTTTGGTGGTTTATACGTCATCGCTATTTTGGCTTGAATCAATGCTGTTGTGATGTTTGCTATTGTGGTAAGCTAATATAACGCTATATTGTGTATTCACTGTAAAACACTTAGAAAATCTGAAATATTGGCTGGATTCACAAGTTCTGTGTCTTTCATTTGCTGTACGCTGTGTATTTTTAAGAAATGTTTCATGATGAGTAATTAGCTAATACACGATGGTCTCTGTAGTTATTCTAGTTGCTTTGGTGAGAGTTGTGATGGTGGCTGCAATGGTAAACTATGATTTATACCTGAAATATGCACATTTTTCTAACAAAACATATTTATTGTATAGCATATGTTATCAGACTGTCATCTGATGAAAGTGTTTCTTGCTTAGTGGCTATTTATATCTTTATTTGGTTGAATTTGTGATAGCTACTGATGCAGTAAGAAAAGGGTGGAGTAAAAAAAAGTGGTGTCTTTTGCTAACGTGGTTAGCTAATAGATTTACATATTGTGTCTTCCCTGTAAAACATTTTAAAAATCAGAAATGATGGCTGGATTCACAAGATGTGTATCTTTCATTTGGTGTCTTGCACTTGTGATTTCATGAACATTTTATTATACGATATCCCTGTGTCTTTAGCCTAGGCTATGCTAGTCAGCTTTTTTGATGGGGCGGTCCCGGATCCGGGTTTGTGACTCGTTAGAGGTTTTAACCAGGTAGGCCAATTGAGAACAAGTTCTCATTTACAACTGCGACCTGGCCAAGATAAAGCAATGCAGTGCAACACAAACAACACAGAGTACACATGGGGTAAACAAACGTACAGTCAGTAACACAATAGAAATATCTATATACAGTGTGTGCAAATGTAGTAAGATTAGGGAGGTAAGGCAATAAATAGGTCATAGTGGCGAAATAATTACAATTAGCAAATAAACAATGCCTCTGTCTCATCTTCCTGGCATCTGGGAAACTAATTAAAAGACCATCCTGTGTAGATAACCAAGGTGGCTTATGGGAAGGTTAGAAAATGACTGACTAAGCAATCAAATCAAAGTATTTGTCACGTGCGCCATATACAACATGAGTAGACATTACAGTGAAAGGCTTACTTACAGGCTCTAACCAATAGTGCAAAAAAAGGTATTAGGTAAAAAATAGGTAGGTAAAGAAATAAAACAACAGTAAAAAAGGCTATATACAGTAGCGAGGCTATGAAAGTAGCGAGGCTACATACAGACACCGGTTAGTCCGGCTGATTGAGGTAGTATGTACATGTAGATATGGTTAAAGTGACTATGCATACATGATGAACAGAGAGTAGTAGTAGCGTAAAAGAGGGGTTGGCGGGTGGTAGGTGGCGGGACACAATGCAGATAGCCCGGTTAGCCAATGTGCGGGAGCACTGGTTGGTCAGCCCAATTGAGGTAAACATGTACATGAATGTATAGATAAAGTGACGATGCATATAGTGCAAATAGTCCGGGTAGCCATTTGATTACCTGTTCAGGAGTTTTATGGCTTGGGGGTAAAAACTGTTGAGAAGCCTTTTTGTCCTAGACTTGGCACTCCGGTACCACTTGCCATGTGGTACAAGAGAGAACAGTCTATGACTGGGGTGGCTGGGGTCTTTGACAATTGTTAGGGCCTTCCGCTGACACCGCCTGGTGTAGAGGTCCTGGATGGCAGGCAGCTTAGTGATGTAATGGGCCGTACGCACTACCTTCTGTTGTGCCTTGCGGTCAGAGGCCGAGCAATTGCCTTACCAGGCAGTGATGCAACCAGTCAGGGTGCTCTCGATGTTGCAGCTGTAGAACCTTTTGAGGATCTCAGGACTCATGTCAAATATTTTTAGTTTCCTGAGGGGGAATAGGCTTTGTCGTGCCCTCTTCACGACTGTCTTCGTATGTTTGGACCATTCTAGTTTGTTGTTGATGTGGACACCAAGGAACTTGAAGCTCTCAACCTGCTCCACTACAGCCCTGTCGATGAGAATGGGGGCATGCTCGGTCCTCCTTTTTCTCTAGTCCACAATCATCTCGCTGAGCTGTAGTCAATGAATAGCATTCTCAATCTTGGTATCAGCTATATAAAAACTGTGCATCGTCTGTAAAGGCTAGACTCTCAGCCTAACAGTCAGTCAAGACTGATGGGGTGACGGTCTCATTATTGCAATAATTAATCAATATTAAATAAAGATGATTATTTGAAGAAATGTCTCTCTCGGTACTGAATTTCCACGACACACCACAGGAGGATGGAGAGGGTTGTACCTCACAGGCTTGAGAAGGGACACATGGAAGGATGAGGAGATCCGGTAATGACGGTGAAACTGGAGACAGTAGGTGACAGGATTGATGCGGTGTGTTATTATGAAGTGACCAATGAACTGGGGACTGAACTTATTGCAGGGGTCACAAAGCCGGATGTCCTAGGTAGAGAGCCACACACGTTTCCCAGGGTGGAAGAGTGGAGTAGGTCGGCGACGCCAGTCAGCGAAACGTTTCTGGGAGAGGGAAGGTTGATGGATGTGCTGCTGTGCGGTCTTCCAAACCTGCTCGCTCTGTCGAGACCACTCATCGACGGCAGGCACAGTTCTGGGCTCTGTCTCCCATGGTAACACGGAGGGTTAGTATCCGAGGACACACTGAAAAGGAGTGAGATGGAGTGAGGAATACACCAGGGAGTTCTGTGTGTATTCGGCCCAGGCTAGATAGCGACTCCACTCGTGTGGTTGGTAGGTGCAGTGTTGGCGAAGGTACTTCCCTATTTCCTGATTCAGGCGTTCCGTCTGCCCGTTGGTTTGGGGATGGTATCCGGAGGATATGCTGATGGAGACCCCCAGTCGGTCGCAGACGGTTCACCACACCCTGGAGATGAACTGGGGTCCCTGATCCGAAAATATGTCTTCCGGGATCCCATACAGACGAAACCTGTTGGAACATGCACTCGGCCATTTCCATGGTATTAGGTAGATGCCAAAGGGGGATGAGTCGGCACATCTTGGAGAACCGGTCCACTACAACTAAAATAGTCGTGAAGCCCGAAGAGTCCGACCGATCTGTGAGGAAATCCATCTCGATGTGGGACCATGATCTGTGTGGTGTAGGTAAAGGTTCAAGCTTACCGGTAGGCAGTTGGCGAGGGCTTTTTGCCCATGCACAGACGGGACAGGAAAGAATGTAATCTTGGACGTCTGCTGTTAGGGATGACCAACAGAACTTGTTTGTCAGTAGCTCCATGGTCCGGGTGATTCCTGGATGGCCAGAACTCAGCGAGGTATGGCACCACTGCATTAGTTGGGGTCTGACGGACGCAGGAACGTAGGTCTTACCTGCAGGGGTGTCGGGAGGTGCTGGGTCATGGCATAGTGCCTCTTGGACTGCTGATTGGATTTCCCACTGTATGGGTACCACAACACAAGACGGAGGCAGGATGGGCTCGGGAGCTGGGTTAGAGGAAGGGGAGTCAAAGAGAAGGGATAAGGAATCAGCCTTCACATTTTTCTTACCAGGCAGATAGGTGATGTTGAATTGGGTCAAGAAGGGTGCCCAGCGAGCCTGTCTGGGGTTGAGCCTCTTAGCACTTTTAAGTACTCCAAATTGCGGTGGTCGCCTTATAACCAGTGACGCCACTCTTCGATAGCCAGCTTAATGGCGAGGAACTCTGGTTCCCGACATCATAATTCCTCTCAGCGGGTGACATTTTCTTGGAAAAGAAGCCACATGGGTGTAATTTGGGAGGTGTCCCGATCCGCGGCCTAGATACTTTTGTATCTGTTTCCTCCAGCATCTTCACAAGGTCCTTTGCTGTTGTTCTGGGATTGATTTGCACTTTTTGCACCAAAGTATGTTCATCTCCAGGAGACAGAACACGTCTCCTTCCTGAGCGGTATGACGGCTGGTGGATCCCATGGTGTTTATACTTGCGTGGTATTGTTTGTACAGATCAATGTGGTACCTTCATCTGTTTGGAAATTGCTCCCAAAGATGAACCAGACTTGTGGAGGTATACATTTTTTTCTGAGGCTGATTTCTTTTGATTTTCCCATGATGTCAAGCAAAGAGGCACTGAGTTTGAAGGTAGGCCTTGAAATACATCCACAGGTACACCTCCAATTGACTCAAATTGACTCTAAAGCCATGACATCATTTTCTGGAATTTTCCAAGCTGTTTAAAGGCACAGTCAACTTAGTGTGTGTAAACTTCTGATCCACTGGAATTGTGATACAGTGAAATAATCTGTCTAAACAATTGTTGGAAAAATTACTTGTGTCATGCGCAAAGTAGGTGTCCTAACCAACTTGCCAAAACTATAGTTTGTTAACAAGAAATTTGTGGAGTGGTTGAAAAACGAGTTTTAATGACTCCAACCTAAGTGAATGTAAACTTCCGACTTCAACTGTAGCTATAAAATGTCCTGCCCCTCCACAGTACAGACAACAGTTATTATTCATCCTTCGTGAGCGTTCCCCAACTGATAACCTAGCTCTTCCCAACTGCGTAGGCTCAGGAGTATCCAACTCAAACGTCGTAGATTCCCGAGAGGCCTCAGGTGGCTTCGAATCCTCTCGGAAGAGCTGCCTTCCGGATTCCCTTGGAGGTGAATGCGCCATAGCGGGTGCACGAGTGTGCCCGAGACCAGACCTCCTCTCACTCTTGCGTTCATTTAGGCGTCCATTAATTTTAATGGTAAGGGCAATAAGGGAGTCGAGATCCATCGGCAATTCGTGAGCAGGTAGCTCATCCTTTACCTCCTCAGATAAGCCGTGCAAAAAAGTATCGAAAAGAGACTCCGGATTCCAGGCACTCTCGGTGGCCAACGTGCGAAAATCAACCGCGTAGTCTGCCACGCTATGGGAGTTTTGTCAAGCAGTTTGCTGTCCGCCTTTCTCCCAGAAACTCAAATACCTTTCTCACTTCTGCTATGATTTCCTCCAGATGACCACAAATGGCAGATTGTAGCTCCCAAACTGCCGTAGCCCAGGAGAGCGCCCTTCCCAACATTAGTGTAATAATATACGCTATCTTCGATCTGTCTGAAGGAAATAAAAATAAGCGAGCGCTGAGTCAGAAAACCCCGGCAGGTACCAGGATTCCCCGAATATCGCGCCGGAGGTTGTAAGCGGGGTTCTCGGGGAGCCGGGATAGGCTGTACAAACTCACCATAGATGGGGGGGGAATTACTGGGTGATTGGGATTTTTCAGAGGTGGCAGGTAGCCTCTGAGCTAACTCCCTGATTTGCTCCATAATAGCCTTTAACCCATGGTTGTGGCGTTCCGTCAAGAACCTGAGCCCTTCCAAAAGGCCCTGTACCAACTCCCCATGTCTCCTAATGGTGACTCCTTGCAAGTAGACAGCGTGGCGGAGCTGGTCCAAGTATGCTGGATCTGTCATGGCCAGTTCGTACTATCAAGGCACAAGGCGAGACCCAGATGCAGACACATGAGGCAGATGGTTGGAGTCTTACAATGTTTAATAATCCAAAGGGGTAGGCTTAAGAATGGTCGTGGACAGGCAAAAAGGTCAAAACCAGATCAGTGTCCAGGAGGTACAGAGTAGCAGACAGGCTCGTGGTCAAGGCAGGCGGGTACAGTCCAGAAACAGGCAAGGGTCAAAACCGGGAGGACTAGAAAAAGGAGAATAGTAAAAGGAGTTCGAGAAAAACACGATGGTTGACTTGACTAAACATACAAGACGAACTGGCGCAGAAAGACAGGAAACAGGGATAAATACACTGGGGAAAATAAGCAACACCTGGAGGGGGTGGAGACAATCACAGGAACAGGTGAAACAGATCAGGGCGTGACACCCACAGGGCTGTGACCCAATCCATAGCTTTGCCTGTGAGTAGGGAGATGACCACCCTGTCTTTGTCAGAGGTGAAGTCAGCGGGGTGCTGGTCTATGTACAGGTTACACTGCATGAGAATTCCTTGACATTTCCCTGGGGAGACGTCGTATTTATTAGGCATGGATATGGGGGAGGTGTACAAGAGGAGGCTGTGGCACCTGATATCGATGAAGCAGGAATGGACTGGCGAAGGAGGTCGCAGACTTCATCGATTCGTTACTCCTGTCGGGCTAGACGTAGCTGCAGCTCCGCTGAATCCATCTGTCGGTTTTTTTCTGGTGAGGTATTCTGTAATGAACAAGAGGGGAGACAGAGAGCTGGTTTTAAGCACAGGGCGCAGCAGGTGTTTATTGCGAAGGACCACAGGAGGAGGCAGGTAGCTGAGTCCAGGGACAGGCAGAAGGTCATACACAGGGAGTTCAAAAGGGCAAGAGTACAGGCAGGAAAAAGGCTAGTAACATAGTCCGGAAGATCAGGCAATAGGTAGATAACAGGAAATCGATAGGCTAAGGTACAGGCAGGCAAAAGGCATTGTTAGTGAGGCAGGTAAATACTATCATAAACGTGAGGAGTAAATCGCAGGAAAATCAGCGCTCTGAAAGAATTGTCACAAAACAAACAATACCTTACAGTGATGGAGTGCAAAGAACTGAACTAAATAGTGTGTGATAATGACATACAGGTGTGTGAACAGGTGATTAGAATTCATGTGATTGGGATCTGAAGAGTGAGCTGCGTTCATGTGATCTAGGTGTTTGAGAGTGTGAGCTAGAAAGTGGGCTGGAAAGTGAGCTGCTTTCAGGGGATCTACGTGTTTGAGGGTGTGAGTTAGAAGCAGACGTTAGTGTTTTTTTTTAAATGATGCGTGTAATAGTGTTATATTTAATGTGAATGGCTTTTTTTTAACCGCTGTAGATCAGTTTGGTTCACTCAAGTGACTTACAACCTTTACATAAATGGGACATTTAGTGTTTAATGAATTCAAGGTCATGTAAACAATAGAGCAACACATTTTACTTGAGGTGGCCTGAAGCTAATTCATGAGACAATCACATGTTCAAAAGACTGTTTAACATTTCATGTCTGATAATAATGTTATGTCATTCTCCATAATCTCATGGTTGACTGCCGCCACGACCAGTGAAGTAAGGGGTTATGTAATTCTCATTATACATTAATATACATTCTCTCAGTCAGGTCACCTCAGGTCAAGTGTCTACTTAACAGAGACCAGATGGACATCAGTATCCCACTACTCATCCCCACTCAGTTCAAATCACTTCCATTGATTATATCACTAATCACTGCTATTGATCTTTTAACAGGCAACAGCTTGAACCAGAATGTGTTGCACAGTGCCGTCCCTGAGCCCCAACGCTATGACACCACGGTACCTTTCCTGTTGGAAGGGCCGGAGCGCAAACCACTCAGCCAGCTCACGTCCAGGGTAAATATTCATAAAGCGGCCTTTTAGCGGCCCTGGTTAATTTTTTACATTTTTAATTGTATTTTTATTTAACTAGGCAAGTCAGTTAAGAAGAAATTCTTATTTTCAATGCCGGACTAGGAACATTGGGTTAACTGCCTTGTTCAGGGGCAGAACGACAGATTAATGTTAATACGCTGCTCATAACTCAGCCAACCATAGATGTTAGCCTGCCTGCCGAACTGCCTCTGGTCTCTTCTGTTGTTTCAGTCATGAGCCCATAATAAATCACCATCTCTGTTTATCCTCAGCTGATTCCCCTTTGTGGTTGTTACTGAAAGCTCACTCCCCACGGTGTTAAATGGCCCCTCTGTTGTTTGTTTCGTATGAGCTAAGCCCAGAGGCTCCACACACTATGAAATTATTCCCTCAACTTGCCAGCTTCCTATACTCTACAAATAAGCAGTGCACGAAAGCAACATTTTGAAATGGTTTGGGGGATAGGAGAAAACTAGACTGTCTGGTGTTGTAACAAAGTCAGGTAGCAACCGGATTTGAAACCGTCTAACCATTGTGCTAAAATGTATTGGACCGATGAGCTTAGTTGTGGATGGCTAGCAAATGCACCCTAACACTTGTCATCCTTGATATACCAGAACTGTAAGCACAGTAAGACATAATAGAGGTTCTTTCTATGAACCATGTGTCATTTTGTCTATATATTTTTTATTTGAACCTTTATTTAACTAGGCAAGTCAGTTAGGAACAAATTCTTATTTACAATGATGACCTAGGAACAGTGGATTAACTGCCTTGTTCAGGGGCAGAACGATAGATTTTGACCTTGGCAGCTCGGGGATTCGATCCACCAATGTTTCGGTTACTGGCCCAACGCTCTAACCACTAGGCTACCTGCCGCCCCATGCCTGAAATCGATTCAGTTATTAAAACCAGGTAAATCAGCACATTTTATCTCTGCTATTACATGGGGTCATTGAGCACATTCTGCAATTGAGTCTGTGGTTATAGGGTAGCTTCAGATGGAGAAACCCAATTCGTTCAGCCCACTAGGACTTAGTGAGAGAAATTAATGTTTGAAATCCAGGATCCCCCACTGCACCACAATGATACCATTCCAGGCAAGGAAAACAAGGGAGTGTTGAGGAGTACTCCCAGAATATTTAAAACAGCCATTTCTTTCCAAAAGTTATACCTCAGATTATACCTGAGTGGATAGGTTTTTCCTAGCTGGAGGAAATACTATGTTAGTCTTTCAACTCCACACTCTCTCAACTTCCTCAATGCTGAGCTTGAGCTTTACTTTGATGACAGGGGGAGGGTATTAGTAAAACAACAACATCTCTGAAATGAGAAGGAGTCATGAGTGCTGACAAAGTAATGCATCAGAATGTGTTATAACTTTGTCTGGAACAAGGAAGAGATTCTAGCTATTTAGTTAGGACAGAATTTAGGTGAAAGTTCATTTGATTTTATTAGAGAGATATTCCAATGTCATGACACTACATAATCAATTGAGTTTGACAACAATGTCCATTTGTATTGTTCAGGAGCCAGCTGTTATGGCCATGTTGACCATTCCAAAATATTCTTCAGTTTTATTATTATTTTATCAGCAATGATACCCAACTCATTTTTCCCTCGCCTGTTATTTTTATTGAGCTGTTTTCAGTGCCACTAGAAGTAGCAAGCCAATATCACAGTCATCCTGAGTCAGGACAGTGGGGTGATGACCACAAATGGACCCACCATGGACCTACTGTCAAACCCACTGGGTTTCTGGCAGAGAAACAGCCTTAACCTGAACAGAGCCCAGCAGACCCTGAGGAAGGTCTCATCTGTCTTAGTATCATCTGACTGGGACAAATGTTCTCTCTGTCTGTCTATCTTTATCTCTGCCTGTCTCCATGGTCCCTGCATATCTGTGTCTAGCTCTGTGAAATCCGCGGTGTTTCCACCAACTAAGTCAAGATGCAATCAAAATGCCTACCTGCTCGTCTGTGTACCTGCTTCTACATGTGTAGTAAAATAGTTATAATGACAACATGAAGCATGGACAAAAAATCCATACGGATTTTTCATTGCAGGAGGTTTTCCATCCCTACAGTTAAATAAAGTTGTGTGTGTGTGTGTGTGTGTGTGTGTGTGTGTGTGTGTGTGTGTGTGTGTGTGTGTGTGTGTGTGTGTGTGTGTGTGTGTGTGTGTGTGTGTGTGTGTGTGTGTGTGTGTGTGACACACAGTATCTGATAGCCTCTCATAAACTGTGCAACAGACCGAGATCCCCAGCCTTTTCCCATGGGCCAGTTTGGTCATAAATCATGAGTGCTGAAAAGGCGGGAGTTCTGGGGAAATTAGTGTCAGTCAGCACTGAAATATGCAGACAATCCTCAAAAATGTTGTTCTTGCACTCAAGGAATAACACTGCTTGCTCTGCAAAAACAGATTTTGGTTTTTGCTGTTGATTTCTGACTAACATAAACCTGACATGGATTATTGCTATAGACCTAAGGGGTAATGTTTTATTTACTCTTCAACATGAGATCGTTTTGTTTCATTACTGTTGATCTCTTGAAAATTTGAGTCCACGTTTTTTACTCAAGGGAAATTATGAACGGTACTAACAGAAGAGTCTATGACCGGGTCATCCTGGGATGGACCATTAGTAATGGGGAGGCGTTGATATGTGCTCATCAAAAACTCAGCTGGTTAGAGTCCAGATCTTTTTCCTGGTCAGGTCACGTAGTGAGCAGAACAGGGTTCTATTCATGACAACCATCAATGCCAGGGATCTGGGAATTGGAATCCCTCTTCCTAGCCCATTACCAGCATGCCCTCCTACTTCCTGTCTAGTATGTAAGCCCTGCTGGGTGTCCCGTCCCCCCTCACCTTTCGTGTCCTGTGTTTGTGTTCTAGAGTTATCCTGCCTCACTGAGGCTGGTGGTGGAGGCGGAAGGTGAACAACTGGTCCTGGCACTACAAAAAAACAAGTAAGTCATCATCCTATCTTCGGCTGCACATCCCACATCCGACCTACATCATTACAGACATCTAGTCCTTAAAGGACTATGAACGATTTGGCGAGATGACCAGTGGATGTTGGTTTATATCATGAATGGTTGTTTGAATTTGGAAAGATTCAAGCGCATTTACATATGGAGTAAACAATGATCAGATGTGTTGCACTTCAGCTAGCATATGCTGTGCCCATGGCTGTAGTACGAGCTATGGCTAAAGCTTCTACAGTACGAGGGCTGATACAGTTTCATGAAGGGGAAAAAAAGATTTCACAGAACAAATGTCTAGGCTCTTTTATGGTTTAGCCTCTCTGAAGAGTTGAAAGAGGATAGCTGATAAAGAATGACTCGAAGGGATTTTTTATATCTCCCTTTTCCCTTTCTCTCATCACCTTCTTCTCTTCCAGGTTGTGGAATATACCAGGCATGAGAACTGGGAATCCTGTGGAGTTGTGTGTATTTGTGAAATTTACTAAATATACAGTATACACAGTTTATATATACAGTACAAGCTAAGCACTTCCAAGCACTTGGGCCAGGTATCGTTTTTATCTCAATATCAAGTCATTTCTGGGTAATTGTATTCTATTAAAATGCTTCTCAGCTAGGAACAATTTCTCAAGCAAAAATGTTGCTAGGACTGTCTGGGTGTGAAATGACTGGGGAGGGGAAAACGGAAAATCGCTGTTATTGGCAGCGAGTTTTGAAACTCTCTTTCTTTCCTCTATTAACTATTTTACCACCTGGTGATGTCATCAGGCAGGCCAAAACTCCATCCCACCAAAACAGGCTGAGATTTAAGGCGGTCTTTTCAAACAGCTCTTACACTAAAAGGGCATTATCATAATTGTCATTATTCCAACCTCATCGTCTGGAAATATACTGAACAAAAATATAAACGCAACATGCAACAATTTCAAAGATTCAGTTCATAACTGGAAATCAGTCAATTGATAAAAATTCAATAAACCCTAATCTATGGATTTCACATGAGTGGACAGTGGCACAGCCATGGGTGGGCCTGGGAAGGCATAGGCCCAGCCAATCAGAAAGAGTTTTCCCCACAAAGGAGCTTTTAATACAGACAGAAATACATTGTGAAGCCGGTTGGCCAAATTCTCTAAAATGACGTTGGTAGAGAAATTACCTTTCAAATATCTGGCAACAGCTCTGTTGGACATTCCTGCTGTCAGCATGCCATTTGCAGGCTCCCTCAAAACTTGAGACGTCTGTGACGTGTTGTGTGACAAAACTGCACATTTGAATGTGGCCTTTTATTGTCCCCAGCACAAGTTGCACCTGTGTAATGATCATGCTCTTTAATCAGCTTGTTTATATGCCACACCTGTCAGATGGATGGCAAAGGTGAAATGCTTACTAACAGGGATGTGAACAAATTTGTAAATAAATAAGCTTTTTGTGTATGTGGAACATTTCTGGGATCTTTTATTTAAGATCATGAAACATGGAACCAACACTTTACGTGTTGCGTTTATATTTTTGTTCAGTATATATATATATATAAAACACAGGAAATCATGTTTTTTACTGCACCACCCACTACAAACATCAATGATCTGGTTTTCCTCTCACTTCTACTGCCCAAATTCATCTATGTCCCTGAGAAAATTTCCACCACCCTATTCCTAATAATAATAAATCCCACCCTGCTAACCCACCCACACCACTAACCCCAATGACCCGTGCATCAGCTTTGTGAGATAATTCGGCTGGTAGCTTCCATTCCCTTCCGTATGTTCCGCCTGTCCCCCTCCCTGCATTCCTTCAGATCTGTACACTGATATCTGTTACCTGTCTGTGCCCAAACACAGGTGGGGTGTGACCTCTGTGTGTGCACTGTGTGCACTGTGCAGGGTCGTACTGTGGTGGCTCGTGCCTTCTCTGTGGGATCAGGTGGTAGGAAGACGATCTGAGTTAGAGACAACACAGAGTAATAGAATTTGCTCTCTTAGTTTGTTCTGTGTAATAGCACAATATTTTCTGTCTGTACGGTTTTATTACATTGAATTTAAGAGGCACTAAATAGCGTTCAGTGATCAGTATGGAGGTTCTGTTATTCTAAGAAATTATTTTCACCCATGAATTAGCTGCACTGTAGACAGAGATCTAAGCAGTAAGTACTCTGATGTTTATAGAGATTCTGTATGTAGGTTTTATTGGCTTTCAGTAAGAGTGCGTTTGTACATTTAAGTAAAGGACCTAACAGCACAAACATCATGGCCTCTAAGATTACCTGCACCCCACTCCTGAGCCCCCAACTCAGACTCCTCCTCCCATCAGCAACTTCACATCCACTGCTGTGCAGTCAATCATCTTTAAAATGAAGGGCACCACTTGCACCCTTGTACCTATCCCTACATCCCTACTCAAAACCTGCTCTTATAGCCTGATTCAGTTTGTCACCACACTCATCAACAAGTCCCTGCTGACTGGGGAGGTATCATCACTCTTCAAAACAATTGCAGTCACCCCCTTACTGAAGAAACCCAACCTTGAGCAGGACATTCTATCCAACTACACTGCTATCTAGAACCTAAAAAGGGTTTCCGGCTGTCCCCATAGGAGAACCCTTTGAAGAACCCTTTTGTTCCAAGTAGAAACCTTTTGGACCCTTTCCACAGAGGGTTCTACTTGGAACCGAAGAGGATTCTCCTATGGGGACAGGCCCATCTACAACCTCCCCTTTCTATCAAAAGTACTGGTGAAAGTGGTTGCTAATCAGCTTCAATCCCTCTGTCTTCCAATCAGCTGTATGCAGTTTTCCAGTCTTGCTTCCGGCCCATGCACAACACTGAACCAGCTCTGGTGAAAGTTACAGACGATTTACTAATGACTGCAGATTCTAGATCACCTAGCCTCCTCCTTCTCCTCTTCAATCTTATTGCTGGTTTTGATACCGTTGACCACAACATCCTCCTGCGGCGTCTCAGAGAGCACACTGCAGTCACTGGAACTGCTCTGAACTGGTTCTCCTCCTACCTTTCCAATAGGAAGCAATGCATCACTACATCACGATTGGACAGTCCAGATCGGAGGAGTCTACAGTCACATGTGGTGTCCCACAGGTATTGTATATATTAACACCAAACCGGACACCATCTCAGCCCTAGCAAAATCTGGCAGCTGCCTAGATGACATCAGGGCATGGATGAAAGATAACCTCTTCCAGCTGAACAGCAGCAAGACTGAGGTTATGCTTATTGGGACACTCAAGCAGGTCACCAGTGCTGGAAACATCTGCCCTACAATTGACAGTCAAGCCATCCATCTGTTCTGTCATCTCCAACCTGGGAGTCAAGTTTGATCCTTCTCTGTCCTTTGATGCCCATATAAAACATATCTGCAAAACTTAAGGCTCAAACCATCGCTCTGCCAGACAGATGCAAAGAAACTTGTCCACGTGTTCATCTTTCCTTGGATCAACTACGACAACGCTCTGTTCGAGGGCCTTCCAGCCAAATAACTTCAGTCTACAACTTCTCCAGAATAGTTCTGCCAGAGTCCTGACCAGGACCAAGAAGTCAGCCCACATCACACCCATCCTTGCTGAACTCCATTGGCTACAGGTCAACTATAAGATTGACTTTAAAATCCTCCTCCTAGTGTTTAAAGCTTTACATGGATTGAGTCCACCTACATCAGCGACCTCATTTTTATCAATGAGCCACCTCAAGCTCTCCGCTCCAGCAACTCACTACTGCTTCAAGTCCCCAAGACATGTATACCGTACTATGGGGGATTGAGCCTTCTGCTGCCTATGGAATGCTCTCCCTGACCATCTGAGAGCATCTCCATCAATTGGAACTTTTTAAAACGGACTTTAAAACACATTTCGACAGATTATCTTTCTTATAGTCCTAATCTAGAAAGTTATTTTAGAACCTAGCCTACTATTGCTATTTCCTGCCTTGATTCGAAATGTATGATGTTTTTATTGTATTTATTTTATTATTATCATTTCTATTTGCCTATGAAGAACTTTGAGGTAATGCTGTAATGAAAAGCGCTATACAAATTTAAATGTTTCATTATTATTATAATTATTTTATTATTCGAGGATTACTGTAAGTGGTGGTCTTTTACAGGGTTCTGCTGACTCCATAAGGTTTCTTAATTTGGCCTTCCTCCAGAGGACACCTGGTCCAGGGCCAATTTGTAAAGATCTAGGGCTACCCAAAGTAAACCGAATACCAAATCGAATTAATAAACCAATATGTAAACGACCGGCTCGATTCTGTCTTATGTAGCAACATTTTTAATTGTGTAGAGACTCAGAGCTAGAAAATTGTATATCAAACACTACAGTTGAGGAACAATGGGAAAGCAAATCTGCTTTAAAAGTTGATAATCTTGTAACCCCTTTTTTTTATTTTTATGGCCCATGAATGTTTTGGTACACCTACCGGAGAGCTCTGCTTTGTCGACACCCATTCAGCATTGTTCACACCCTCTTAAGCTTTAGCCCCACCTAGCTCTTTAAGGATTCACATGTGAGGCCACGTACTAAACAACCAAGGATTTCAAGACTAAAGGCTGGTTTATACTATGGGTGTGTTTGTAAATTCAATCTGGAGTGCCAGAGTGTGCTCAGAGTGCGCTCTGGGCGTTGTCATGTTGTCCGTTCATAAATTCAGAGTGTTTCGCTCTCGGAGCATTCAGAGAGCACACTGGACGCTCTGGCCGAGGAGTAGGGTTGATCGGAGCATTCTGACCTCAACGGCAGTCAAGCACCCAAGCTAACTGGCTAACGTTGGCTAGCTTGCTAGCTACTTCCAGACACAAATGAAGGAACAGCTCACTCTGACCATTTTACTCGTCCTAGCAGAGCTGGTTAGGCTGTTTTTGTGTTATCCGGAGCGTTGGTGACTGCAACTGTACTGCTGGCAACAATTTAATTCTGCTTTTTTGCCAACGTTTGCTGACACCGGGCATATTCAACGTGTGTTGGGCTTTTGTAAATTTGTAATTTATTCTTCAAACTTACCAGCTATGTCTATCGACAGTTGTCGCAGTGACATCATGAACATTCTATTGAAACTAGCTAAACAATGAAACCTTAATCACAACTCATAACGTTACTTGTTTTCTTTCTTATTTTCTTTAACTAGATAAGTCATTTAAGAACAAATTATTATTTCCAATGATGGCCAAACCCGGACGATGCTGGGCCAATTGTGCTCCGCCATATGGGACTCCCAATCAAGACTGGTTGTGATACAGCCCAGAATCAAACCAGGGTCTTTAGTGACACCTCTAGCACTGAGATGCAGTGCCATAGACCGCTGCACCACTCGGGAGCCCCTAAGGTAGCTAACTAACCATGTTCAACTAGCAATGCAAATGGCTATAACTAGCAATGCAAACGGCTCTGAGATACGAATAATATTACTACACAGATCATACAAGTAACGTTAGCTTGCTAGCTAACAATACGCTTTAACTTGAAATGAAAATGACTTTCTGACACAATTAGAAATGTGTAATATATGAAAATGTAGCTAGCTAGACTACATGGATGAACTCTTCCCCCTCTCTGTCATGGTTGCCTTAGTTTGAAGATCCGGAGACAAGTGTTTTATACAACAGCCTTCTCTGTGTTCTCTTTTCGATCCCATTTGCATATTTGCAATCAAACGGCAGAATTTTCTCCATCTCCTTAGCTATCATACTCCACCGGGGCTTTCACTGATTTCGAAACTCGGTCCTCCAGAAAGTGGAGAGCAACACCTTTGTAGTTCTACTAAGTGATATCTTTAAAAAAAAATGT
Source organism: Salvelinus fontinalis (assembly GCF_029448725.1). Classification (NCBI taxonomy): domain Eukaryota; kingdom Metazoa; phylum Chordata; class Actinopteri; order Salmoniformes; family Salmonidae; genus Salvelinus; species Salvelinus fontinalis. The sequence continues at coordinate 53,035,359 of NC_074665.1, forward strand.
TTTAGAAAGGATTACCTACACATACTGACCAGCTCATGTAATAGACAAATGCGTGCTACATGGCAGACCAATCCAAAGTCATCTCTCGTCATGTCCAGCCCACCCATTATCTCAGCCCATCATGGCTAGCAGGAAGGTTCTTGACTTTTTCTCTGGCTAAACCAACTAGGCTCATAATTTAAAAATTGTATTTGTATTTACAGATGGCATACAAGTTTGTTATTAAGCCACATGAAAGTTCACGTGTTCCAGAAGGCATTTCTGCCCAAAAACACATTTTGATTTAAAAAAAATTGTACGTTCAAATGGCTCTCCTCTGAAGTAGTGACATGCAACATACACCTAGTTTCCTAAAACATATGTTAGCTAGCAGCCCTCTGGCCCTGGCTCAACAGTCTGGCCTAGAGCAAGTATAGAGCTTTTCAGGGTGTGTTTGTATTTGCGCGTGCAGACGTCTGTGTATTGCTTATCATGAATATATTGATTCCTATATCCTCTCAGCGACAAGCACTAACAACCTGCTTAGCATTAATCATATTGTAAGACAAAATCAGTGGCCTTGTGGTTAGTTTCTGCCCTGTGCTTGGAAGGAGTTTGATCCCTGGCCGAGTCATACCAAAGATTGTAAAAATGGGACCCGATGCATCTCTGCTTGGCACTAGCATTAAGGAGATAGACTGGGGATAAGGCCCAGGATTGACTAGCGTCCTGTCCAGGGTGTACTTGTACATCAAGCTGCCTCACGCTACAGAAACAGGATAGGCTCCTACTCCTATGAGCTGTTCTAGCTCGCACAAGCCAAGGCTCATGCAAGGCCACTTACTTTTTACGTACAGTTATTGAGTCTCTTTAAAGCAGGGGTATTCAACTGGAAGTATTGCAGGGGGTCCGCAAAAAATATTTCTACAAATAAAATAAACAAATATTAGTTTAAAAAAACATCTATGTTTTTAAAAAATATAGCTTGAAACAAAAGAATACACAAATGTTGAATTACATTTGTTGAATGTTAAATTACAGAAAAGAGGAGAATATCTTCTTTCTGATGTCAACTTTATTTCTCAACAAATTACACTCACTGCAGTATGTGATATAGGCTTTGAAAAGCACCAGCGAATAGGCTACCAGTGCGGCAAGTGCTGCTGGTAAGCTCTCTTGACTTGCACATTCATTTTTGCAAACAAATGGCTAACCTTTGTTTAACCAGCTAAACAGCTGCTCTTAGCGATAATGTGTTTGAAGTTACCTTTCCAGCTAATAGGCTGTTTACACTTCCTCTTCCAATTGTAATGCCGGGAGGTCAAAATAATGAAAATATCAACCAAATCTGTTCATTTATAAATGTTGATTACTTCTCCTTGCCATTATCATTCACCTGACATTTATTTATATATTTTTTTGTATGATGGGGTCCCTTTGTTGCCAGTTTTGCAAGGGTGGGTGTCCCTGTGCAAGAAAGGCTGGAGACCCCTGCTCTAAAGTATCAGCCCAGACCCACTTCAACTTTTTCCTTTGTTTCTTCCTGGAAATATTTGACCCAAAAAAAGGGATCCATTTGTAGCTGGACCTGCATGTTCTGTCTGACATTTATGTTGGCTCTCTGTCAGCTCTGTACCTGAGCAGCAGACTGAGAAATGAGGCTGACGCATCTGGCCTCCTTCTTGGATCCTGGCTCTCATTTATTCCCATTTCTGGACTTAGCTTTTTAGTGTGTGCGTGTGTGTGTGTCTGTCTCTGTCTGTGTGCGTGTGTGCGTGTGTGTGTGTGCGTGCATGTGTGTGCCTGCCAGTGGAGCTGTTTTTATTTATTCAGTCTTAATAGAGTTAGGGCTGGCACAATTACTGTATAACCTTGTAACCGACGATTATGAATGACCGACATGACTAAAACATATCTGTCATAACCGTTTAAATGTGATTATTTTGTTGAAGAACAGCTGACTGAGTGACCACAAAGCAGCACACATAGAAATATAACTAATAGAATAGTCTTGGAACCTCTAACCCTGGCAAAAGCTTCAATGTGCGTTCCAAGCCCCCTTATTATCGGGGGAGACGTTTCCGGTATGTTGTCAGGCATTGCCAATAGGAAGGATATCTCGTTAATTATGTATCAAATTAGTTAAAATTACTAAATTACATTTACAGAATTTAAAGCTACAGCAATGTGCTTGTGAGAACATTTTGAAAACAGTATAACCACTAACAAGCTGATGCTAGCTAGCTAGCTAGCTTTGTTAAAAGTTAATTTGTGGAATTTCTTTCCTTAATGTGTTTGAGCCAATCAGTTGTGTTGTGACAAGGTAGGGGTGGTATACAGAAGATAACCATATTTGGTAAAAGACCAAGTTCATATTATGGCAAGAACTGGTCAAATAAGCAAAGAGAAATGACAGGCCATCGTTACTTTAAGACATGAACTTTTGAAAGTTTCTTCAAGTGCAGTTGCAAAAACGATCAAGCGGTATGATGAAACTGGCTCTAATGAGGACCGCCACAGGAAAGTAAGACCCAGAGTTACCTCTGCTGCAGAGAATATGTTCATAGGAGGTACCAGCCTCAGAAATTACACCTCCAATAAATGCTTCACAGAGTTCAAGTAACAGACACATCTCAACATCAACTGTTCAGAGGAGACTGCGTAAATCAGGCGTTCATGGTCGAATTGCTGCAAAGAAACCACTACTAAAAGGACACCACTAGTAAGAAGAGACTTGCTTGGGCCAAGAAACACGAGCAATGGACATTAGACCAGTGGAAATCTGTCCTTTGATCTGATGAATCCATATCTGAGATTTTTGGTTCCAACTGCCGTGTCTTTAAAAGACGCAGAGTAGATGAACTGAAGATGTCCGCATGTGTGGTTCCCACCATGAAGCATGGAGGAGGAGGTGTGATGGTGTGGGGATGATTTGCTGGTGACACTGTCAGTGATTTATTTAGAATTCAAGGAACACCTAACCAGCATGGCTACCACAACATTCTGCAGCGATACGCCATCCCATCTGATTTGCACTTAGTGGGACTATAATTTGTTTTTATACAGGACAATGACCTATAACACACCTCCAGGCTGTGTGAGGGCTATTTGACCAAGAATGAGAGTGATGGAGTGCTGCATCAGATGACCTGGCCTCCACAATCACCTGACCTCAACCCAATTGAGATGGTTTGGGAACGCAGAGTGAAGGAAAAGCTGCCAAAAAACTGCTCACCATATGTGGGAACTCCTTCAAGACTGTTGGAAAAGCATTCCAGGTGAAGCTGGTTGAGAGAATGCCAAGGCAAAGGGTGGCTACTTTGAAGAATCTAAAATATTAATATATATTTTGATTTGTTTAATACTTTTTTGGTTACCATATGATTCCAAGTGTGTTTTTTCATAGTTTTGATGTCTTCGCTATTATTCTACAATGTAGAAAAAAGTTAAAATAAAGAAAAACCCTTGAATGAGGATGTGTGTCCAAACTTTTGACTGGTTCTGTATATTTAATAAAAAAAATAGACCAGCTAAATTACTCACATCAAGCAGAAAAAACTATTAGAAACAAAATACATTTAAAAAAATCTGCATTTATTTTTGAAGATTCAACAATTGTTAATGAAACATACATTGAATGACTTGGTGAAGCTGTGGTAGAGAGAAGCTGTCTTTTTTCCTTCCCCTCCTTCATACATGGTGCTCATTTGGAGAGTCCTGTTTTATTTATTTTATTTTATTTCAGCTTTATTTTACTGGAGAACATCAACATAATGAACACGTAATTCTGAACAGCACAATAATCCTAATTGATAACTTTGACATATTGGCATGATATAAGAAATATAATGGGTACCAGCATAGCCCCATAACCTCCATAAAGTCCATAGACATGCTTAAAGATTTGCAGTCAAGCATGTTGCCATAATGTGTAGAAGCTGTTATTGACAAAAGTAAATATTAATCATAAATACATAAAACACTTTGTTGATGTACAATATGCTAATTGAGGAGGAGTGTTCATTAGAAAGGTGGTGGTGGATTGCATGTGAATGGTAGTCATGGATAATGATGGATGGTAGTCATCAAATTATTCAAATTCAAATGTAGTCCAGATCAGCTAAACATTCACATTTGGAAATCACTGTTCTTGTTGCATGACTACCATCATGCAACAAGTGCATGACTATTGATGACACTTGAATAAACACATGGTGGTAGGTAATTACACTCATGAGAGGCTGACAAGATGTGGGCAACTTATACAGGTCCATTGTGCACAGAAAACAAACTTGTGGGGCCCCTACCAGGCTGCAACAACAGAGAACTGGAACTCACATTAATTAGGACAGGTACACGTGGTACATAGACCTACAAAGAATGTGTGCATGTTTTGTGAACTAGTATTATTCAATCAAAAAAAGTTTTATAAACCCATTTTTTTACATCACAAAGTGGATTACAGATACCCAGCCTAAAACCCCAAAGAGCAAGCAATGCAGAGGCAGAAGCACAGTGACTACCTGGCTGAGCTCGATCAGCAAGGGTCTGGGACAAGTTAGCATGCCCAGGGGAAACCATAAAAGTGGTCCACAGCTGCAGTTGGACCAGCAGCACGGGATCAGCTACACGACCAAGGGCTCAGGTCATCCGGGAGGGAGACACAGAAAGAGAGAGAGGGTGGGGTGGGGGGATTAATGGGAGCGAAAAACCCTCTGGGTCAAAGGGGGGTCAAAATCAAAAGTAACAGTCAGTACCTGGTGTGGCCACGAGCTGCATTAAGTACTGCAGTGCATCTCCTCCTCATGGACTGCACCAGATTTGCCAGTTCTTGCTGTGAGATGTTATCTCACTCTTCCACCAAGGCACCTGCAAGTTCCCGGATATTTCTGGGGGGAATGGCCCTAGCCCTCACCCTCCGATCCAACAAGTCCCAGACGTGCTCATTGGGATTGAGATCCGGGTTCTTCCCTGGCCATGGCAGAACACTGACATTCCTGTCTTGCAGGAAATCACGCACAGAACGAGCAGTATGGCTGGTGGCATTGTCATGCTGGAGGGGGGGGGGGGTGAGCCTGCAGGAAGGGTATCACATGAGGAAGGAGGATGTCTTCCCTGTAATGCACAGCGTTGAGATTGCCTGCAATGACAACAAGCTCAGTCCGATGATGCTGTGACACACCGCCCCAGACCATGACGGACTCTCCACCTCCAAATCCATCCCGCTCCAGAGTACAGGCCTCAGTGTAACGCTCATTCCTTCGACGATGAACGACCATCACCCCTGGTGAGACAAAACTGTGACTCGTTAGTGAAGAGCACTTTTTGTCAGTCCTGTCTGGTTCAGCGATGGTGGGTTTGTGCCCATAGGTGACGTTGTTACCGGTGATGTCTAGTGAGGACCTGCCTTACAACAGGCCTACAAGCCCTCAGTCCAGCCTCTCTCAGCCTATTGTGGATAGTCTGAGGACTGATGGAGGGATTGTGCGTTCCTGGTGTAACTCGGGCAGTTGTTGTTGCCATCCTGTACCTGTCCCGCAGGTGTGATGTTCGGATGTACCGATCCTGTGCAGGTGTTGTTACACATGGTCTGCCACTGTGAGGATGATCAGCTGTCCGTCCTGTCTCCCTGTAGTGCTGTCTTAGGCATCTCACAGTACGGACATTGCAATTTATTTCCCTGACCACATCTGCAGTCCTCATGCCTCCTTGCAGCATGCCTAAGGCACGTTCAGGCAGATGAGCAGGGACCCTGGGCATCTTTCTTTTAGTGTTTTTCAGAGTCAGTAGAAAGGCCTCTTTAGTGTGCTAAGTTTTCAAAACTGTGACCTTAATTGACTACCGTCTGTAAGCTGTTTGTGTCTTAATGACCATTCCACAGGTGCATGTTCATTAATTGTTTATGGTTCATTGAGCAAGCATGGTAAACAGTGTTTAAACCCTTTACAATGAAGATCTGTGAAGCTATTTGGATTTTTATGAATTATCTTTGAAAGACGGGGTCCTGAAAAGGGGACATTTCTTTTTTTGCTGAGTTTAGTTTAAATAACCATCTGCATTTTGAATGTCTTTTTTCTCATTATTTTATTAACGAAAGCATAAAGATGTTGATGAAGAAATAGTGTACCGCTGTTTTGAGTTAGAAATGTAACACTTCAGAGTACTTAAGCATCAAACACATTGCCAGTAGGGGGATGTTCACACCCACAATAGCGGGGCTAAAAAGAGTCTATTGTCCTACTAATCGGGCTACAAGTGTGTGTAAACCTGTTTTCAAAAGGCCACCAGCTGTCCATAACTACTGTAAATAGAAACACAGCATCTTATTTACATCTTGTTTACATTCTTTATTGTAACCACAATGTCACAAATAATTTGTATCTACTTTCCAATTACTTTTAGTAATTGTTTGGGATTCATTTGATTAATATTATTGTATTTATATTCCAAGAAAAACGAAAAACCCTCTGGGTTTCCGTTAGGATGGAACAGAAAATATGGCGCTGTACAACATGATGGTCGGAGAAGGCTACACAGTACTGGGCTATTTAGCTAACGAATCCCTGTATCGTTTGCGGGCATGCGGGATACCGGGGATCAATTCCCCGAAGCGGAGGAAGGAGTAGGCTGTCCTTGAAAATAAGAATTTGTTCTTAACAATAGGGGGTGCTGTTGGCACTTTGTAATAATTTCGTTCCCAAATTAAACTGCCTCGTACTCAATTCTTGCTCGTACAATATGCATATTATTATTACTATTGGATAGAAAACACTCTCTCGTTTCTAAAACCGTTTGAATTATATCTGTGAGTAAAACAGTAAACAGTAAAACTGGAGTTAGAGCAATTTCCTATGAGGATGTGAGAATGCTGAAATCTGCAGGCTGTTCTGAGATCCGTTATAAATTTGCCTGTCTTCTATTGGTTGAGATGCACTGCATACGCCTTCCCCTGGATGTCAGCGAATAGTGAGAATTGAAATGGTGTTGCTAGGCAGATCTGAGAGCTTATAAATGGGCTGGCAACGTGGGGTCCGTCCTTTCTTCTCTTCGCCATGACGCAAAAAGGACCTCTGGATGTCGTTCTAGAAAGCTCCCGTTATAGCCCTTAGATATATCTGGCTCTGTTTTTATTCGCTATAGGTGTTAAAGACATCATAATGTTGTTATTTTAAACCGAGTTATATCAGTATATTGCGATTTTCGGATATTTATTAGTGCTGCGTTTTAGTGAGTTGGACACGTCTTTGCCACATGGCTAATGTTTACTGCTAATTCCAACGTTGAAGACGACAATCTACAACCGAGCAACGATTCTTTTGGAAAAAGGACAACTTTCCCAAGATTCTGATGGGAGTTCATCAAAAAGTAAGAACTATTTATGATGTTAATTCGTTGTTATGTTGAAAAATGTTAAACTCATATTCCGCCATTAATCTCGGTGCGGTCTCACTTTAACGCACGCTGTATGTCGTAGTAACGTTAATTTTAAAAATCTAACACAGCGATTGCATTAAGAACTAATGTATCTTTCATTTGCTGTCCAGACTGTATTTTTTAGTCAAGTTTAGGATTAGTTACTGATTAGATTAGGTGCCTCTCCCAAGATTTCTCCCGACATATTGTTGGCAGCTTGGCTACTTTTCTCATTGTATAACCACGATTTGTGCCGCTAAATATGCACATTTTCGAACAAACTCTATATGTATTGTGTAATATGATGTTATAGGACTGTCATCTGAAGAAGTTTGAGAAGGTTAGTGAAAAAATTTATATACACTGCTCCAAAAAATAAAGGGAACACTTAAACAACACAATGTAACTCCAAGTCAATCACACTTCTGTGAAATCAAACTGTCCACTTAGGAAGCAACACTGATTGACAATAAATGCACATTTGTGGCCTGCTGGAGGTCATTTTGCAGGGCTCTGGCAGTGCACCTCCTTGCACTAAGGCGGAGGTACCGGTCCTGCTGCTGGGTTGTTGCCCTCCTACGGCCTCCTCCACGTCTCCTGATGTACTGGCCTGTCTCCTGGTAGCGCCTGCATGCTCTGGACACTACGCTGACAGACACAGCAAACCTTTTTGCCACAGTTCGCATTGATGTGCCGTCCTGGATGAACTGCACTACCTGAGCCACTTGTGTGGGTTGTAGACTCCGTCTCATGCTACCACTAGAGTGAGAGCACCGCCAGCATTCAAAAGTGACCAAAACATCAGCCAGGAAGCATAGGAACTGAGAAGTGGTCTGTGGTCACCACCTGCAGAATCACTCCTGTTTTGGGGGGTGTCTTGCTAATTGCCTATAATTTCCACCTTTTGTCTATTCCATTTGCACAACAGCATGTGAAATTTATTGTCAATCAGTGTTGCTTCCTAAGTGGACAGTTTGATTTCACAGAAGTGTGATTGACTTGGAGTTACATTGTGTTGTTTAAGTGTTCCCTTTATTTTTTTGAGCAGTGTATTTTGCTGGTTTCTTCGTTATCGCTATTGTTGGCCTGAATCAATGCTGTTGTGTGGTTGGCTATTGTAGTAAGCTAATATAATGCTATATTGTGTTTTCGCTGTAAAACACTTAAATAATCTGAAATATTGGCTGGATTCACAAGATCTTTGTCTTTCATTTGCTGTACGCTGTGTATTTTTCAGAAATGTTTTATGATGAGTATTTAGGTAATACACGATGGTCTCTGTAGTTATTCTAGTTGCTTTGGTGAGAGTTGTGATGGTGGCTTCAATGGTAAACTATGATTTATACTTGAAATATGCACATTTTTCTAACAAAACATATGCTATACAATAAATATGTTATCAGACTGTCATCTGATTAAGTTGTTTCTTGGTTAGTGGCTATTTATATCTTTATTTGGTCGAAATTGTGATAGCTACCTATGCAGGAAAAAAATAGTGGGAAAAAAAAGTTGTGTCTTTTGCTATCGTGGTTAGCTAATAGATTTACATATTGTGTCTTCCCTGTAAAACATTTTAAAAATCAGAAATTATGACTGCATTCACAAGATGTGTATCTTTCATCTGGTGTCTTGGACTTGTGATTTAATGATATTTAGATTCTAGTATTTACTTGTGACGCTATGCTAGGCTATGCTAGTCAGCTTTTTTACTGATGGGGGTGCTCCCGGATCCAGGATTAAAGGTTACACTAAGAGCATAACATTTCTACACTATAATTGTAGTCTAACCAATACCCAAACGGAGATTCAGTCAAAATAAAAAATCTCATTGATTTATCAAGACCAGTCCCCATGCTTGTCTCAGAGCAGTGCGAAACGGTGCTAAAATAGTTGAATGCTATAGCTTCAAATCCTATTGCTTCTAACTTCAATATGCTCTTTAAATTAGAGCTACACCACTTTTAACAGCACATTACTCAATACTAGTGAGACTCATGTTGCCTACGGTAGGCCTACAGTATATCAAAAAATATGACGTGACTCTCAGCCAATAATTACATATAGAGGATTGGAGGATTCTAAATTAAAACCAAAAGCCGTCTCATGGGTCTCCCAGTGGCGGCCAGCATGGGTATCTGTAGCAATGCATTTTGCATTGCGATGCGGTGGCTGCGCCATTGGGGAAGCACCATCCACAAAATACCAAAATACAGAGAGGTGTTGGTAAAGGTATATTGTCCTGCTAATAGCCCATAATGGGCTATTATAATACTGTACATGGTGTCCAGGTCAGCATAACCAAAACATTGCGCCACTCGGAAGGCAGGACCAATATGACCAATATATCGTCCTGCTAATAACAGGGTTAATATATCTGTGAGAATATCCAAGGGGCTTTTATATAATTCTAAATTAATGATAATGATAATCACTTTGTTTAAAAAATAATATTTGAGATTATTTAGTTTTCAAATAACGTAAAATGTCCAAGGAAAAGGCCATTATTGAACATGGGGTGAGACATTGTTACTAATTTGTAAATAAAGCCAGTTTGTTATTTAGAATGATTTATTTATGTTTTTAGAGGGAGAGAAACCAAAAACCTACAGTCATCTCATGGTTCTCCCAGTCGAGGCCGGCACAAGTATTAAACCAGAATCTGTAGCAACACAGCTTGCACTGCTACTGTATGCAGTGTCTTAGACCGTTGCGCTACTCAGGCACTGTACAACATGACTGGTCGGGAGTGGGCTACAGTACTACAGTAAGAGCAAAATATATAATAAGAAAAACCTTAGTGTAACAACAGTTTTAGTAAGTAATTCTGAAGTCGTGCACAATTATAACTTTCTATTTAGGTTTATGTCACCCATTCATTGTCAGTTCGAGATATAGTAGGACCCAAAAGTATAATCAGTGCTTTAACCTCTCTTGGGCACGTGAGACGGTAGCGTCCCACCTCTTCAACAGCCAGTGAAACTGCTGGGCGCCAAATTCAAATACAGAAATACTCATTACAAAACATATTTTACATAGGTTTAAAGATTAACTACTTGTGAATCCAACCACGGTGTCAGATTTAAAAAAATGCTTTACGTCGAAAGCATACCTTATGATTATTTGAGAACATAGCCCACTAGACAAATCATTACAAACAGTAGCCAGCCAGGTAGAACAGTTGCACAAATAGAGATCAAATTAATCCCTTACCTTTGATGATCTTCATGTGGTTGCACTCAGCAGACATTCATTTACTCAAATGTTCCTTTTGTTCGATACAGTCTCTTTATACCCAAAAACCTCAAGACAAAAAAATCAAAAAAATTTAATCCGCAAAGTTCATAGAAACATGTCAAACGATGTTTATATTCAGACCTCAGGTTGTTTTTAGCCTCAATAATCGGTAATATTTCAACCGAACAATAACGTTGTCAATTTAAAAGGTAAACAAGAAACGCACTCTCTCGGTCTGGCGCAGGAAAAAGCTCTGTGACACGGCATGTCCACTCATTCAGACTGCTCTTACTTCTACATTTTTCAGAATACAAGCCTGAAACAATTTCTGAAGACTGTTGACATCTAGTGGAAGACATAGAAACTGCAATTTGAGTCCTAAGTCAATGGATAATGTATTGGCATTGAATAGAAAACTACAAAACCCCCCAAAAAACTAATTCCTGAATGGATTTTTCTCAGGTTTTCGCCTGCCAAATCAGTTCTGTTATACTCACAGACACTATTTTAACAGTTTTGGAAACTTTAGAGTGTTTTCTATCCAAATCTACCAGTTATATGCGCATATCTTATATTCTGGGCTCAAGATGCAGGCAGTTTAATTTGGGTGCCAGTTTTAGTCACTTGATGGCAGGGGCCTCAACCATGGCAGTTTTCAGGCAATACAGTACATGACTACCATTAGCAGTACTGAGACTATAGAGAAATAGCACTCTTGGCCTGGCTTTTGAATCCATATGGGGACTCAAAGGTCAAAGTATATTATTAGGGCCAGGAAAAACTGTGCACTCAGGTCACATGGTCAAGAAAAACTCCTGGCCCTATCCTGGTATATGCCACAGGATGTTACACACCCAGGTCAAAGGTGATGCAACACATTTTAGACAATCTCTTTCTGCCTCAGCCTTATAATTCCCCTTACACATTCATCTTACAAATTAGCTTTCATTTTCCAGATGTCAGTCAGCAGCCGACCAGAGACGGTAATATTACACATATTGTTGACAAATTGAAAATGTTTTGCTAACAGCCTGTGAAGTTTTTTTTATAAGAGCAGTATGACATAGAATATTTAATGCTTGACGTGTTCTACACACGACTGGTCACACATACAGTATGTGTCTTTGTGACAGAGTGGCTCCTTTAATGTATAGCAGTGATCTAGAGCATGTTAGACAGCCTCGAATGATTGATGACAGTCCTATGAGACATTGCACTGATTAAAGAATGAACGAACGAAAGAACGGTACTGTATATGGAAGAAAGAGTGTGTGTATGTGTGTGTGTGTCCATCCGTGCACGTATGTGTGCTTGTGTGTGTCTGCCGACTGGGCTGAAGGGATTAAGATAAATGTCATGTCAAAGAGAGTCCCAACTTTTCCAATTTTGTTTAATACTGTAACATCTTTCAATGTTCCTAGTACATTCATTTGATTCAGGTCATGCTGTAAGTGTGGGTGTTGCAAAGCTTTTAGTATGTAACTGCACATCCTTTCAGCATTATGCACCTACAGTAATGATACAAATAATAAACAGACAACAGAATAACTTTTTAATATCTCTATCTGTGCCAGCTCCTGAAAGATTTGTCTCCTTCTCCAATACAATGAATCCATTGGACAGCTCATAGTTGTTGACAGAATGATTCACCATACATTTTCTCTAATTATTTTCTTACAGGAAGGAATAGGGGATAGGGGATCCTTGAAAAACACAAGGCCACTGTTAAACAATATCATTATGGCTGCCAGACACATTCCCATAGCAACATCCTCCTCATGTCTGTCATGGGCAGCAGAAGAGGTGAGTTGAGATGTGATCGAGTATGAGCCATACAAAACAAAGCAGAGGACTGACAATGTCATGATCCCAAACAATCACCATATATATACATACAGTTGAAGTCGGGAAGTTTACATACACTTAGTTTGGAGTCATTAAAATTTGTTTTTCAACCACTCCACAAATGTCTTGTTAACAAACTATAGTTTTGGCAAGTCGTTAAGGACATCTACTTTGTACATGACACAGGTCATTTTTTCCAACAATTGTTTACAGACAGATTATTTCACTTATAATTCACTGTATCACAATTCCATTGGGTCAGAAGTTTACATACACTAAGTTGAGTGTGCCTTTAAAAAGCTTAGAAAATTCCAGAAAATTATGTCATGGCTTTAGAAGCTTCTGATAGGCTAATTGACATAATTTGAGTCAATTGGAGGTGTACCTGTGGATGTATTTCAAGACCTACCTTCAAACTCAGTGCCTCTTTGCTTGACATCATGGGACAATCAAAAGAAATCAGCCAAGACCTCAGAAGAAAAATTGCAGACCTCCACACGTCATCCTTGGGAGCAATTTCCAAACACCTGAAGGTACCACATTCATCTGTGCAAACAATAGTACGCAAGTATAAACACCATGGGACCACGCAGCCATCATACCGCTCAGGAAGGAGACGCGTTCTGTCTCCTAGAGATGAACGTACTTTGGTGCGGAAAGTGCAAATCAATCCCAGAACAACAGCAAAGAACCTTGTGAAGATGCTGGAGGAAACAGGTACAAAAGTATTTACATCCACAGTAAAACAAGTCATATATCGACATAACCTGAAAAGCCACTCAGCAAGGAAGAAGCCACTGCTCCAAAACCGCCATAAAAAAGCCAGACTACGGTTTGCAACTGCACATGGGGACAAAGATTGTACTTTTTGGAGAAATGTCCTCTGGTTTGATGAAACTAAAATAGAACTGTTTGGCCATAATGACCAGCGTTATGTTTGGAGGAAAAAGGGGGAGGCTTGCAAGCCTGAAGAATACCATCCCAACTGTGAAGCACGGGGGTGGCAGCATCATGTTGTGGGGGTGCTTTGCTGCAGGAGGGACTGGTGCACTTCACAAAATAGATGGATATATTATGTGGATATATTGAAGCAACATCTCAAGACATCAGTCAGGAAGTTAAAGCTTTGTCGCAAATGGGTCTTCCAAATGGACAATGACCCGAAGCATACTTCTAAAGTTGTGGCAAAATGGCTAAAGGACAACAAAGTCAAGGTATTGGAGTGGCCATCACAAAGCCCTGACCTCAATCCTAAAGAAAATTTGTGGGCAGAACTTAAAAAGCGTGTGAGAGCAAGGAGGCCTACAAACCTGACTCAGTTACACCAGCTCTGTCAGGAGGAATGGGCCAAAGTTCACCCAACTTATTGTGGGAAGCTTGTGGAAGGCTACCCAAAACATTTGACCCAAGTTAAACAATTTAAAGGCAATGCTACCAAATACTAATTGAGTGTATGTAAACTTTTGACCCACTGGGAATGTGATGAAAAAAATTTAAACTGAAATAAATCATTCTCTCTACTATTATTCTGACATTTCACATTCTTAAAATAAAGTGGTGATCCTAACTGACATAAGACAATGACTTTTTACTAGGATTAAATGTCAGGAATTGTGAACAACTGAGTTTAAATGTATTTGGCTAAGGTGTATGTAAACTTCCGACTTCAACTGTATATATAAACGGGTGGTCCTTTGTAGCTCAGTTGGTAGAAAATGTTTCTTGTAACGCCAAGGTAGTGGGTTTGATTCCCAGGACCACCCATATGTAAAATGTCTGCGCGCATGACTAAGTCGCTTTGGATAAAAGTGTCTGCTAAATGGTATATATTAGGAGCACATCATTAGTGGAGAAGCTCATTGAAAAGAAGAAGACCCTGGACAAAGAGCGCACTGGTTTCCTTAGCTGTGTAATTGGATCTGTCAAGTCGGAGATATGTCTTAGCTGTGTGTCTGAGTCTTTGTTTCGGTGGCACGGATCATGTTGAAAGGAATTAGCTGTTAGCTAGTTCGGCTGTCAACTCCACAGCCTAATGGGGGTGGTTTTAAAGAGCTCTCTAACAGCTCAGTGTAAACACACTGTAATGATGGCTTTCAAGGCAGACTAAACAAACACTACAGTGACCTGGCAGGGGTCAGAAACTAGACTAGATGACTATGCAGCACAGGACATCAGCAGCATTGCTTCTTTTCTTGAAGCTTTAATCCCTCTCTCTCTCTCAAATGCTCACTCCCTTTTGCTTTCACGCTCTTGTTTACGTTCTCTCATTCTCTTTCTGTCTCTATATGTCTTTCTCTCTCTTTCCAATCCATCCCATCTTGGTTCTGGTCCTCCAGTGGCAGATGAGTGGGTGGGGGGTGGGACTGTGTGTATGGGGGACTTTGTGAGCAGCCTGTCTCTCTGAAGACCAGCCCTTTCCAGAACCTTTCTCCTCTCCACAGGTGACCTGGGACCTAAACCAGGGGATTTGAACCAGGCTGCTGTGTCTGGTGCCAACACAGTGTGCCCTTAGCATTACCCTCCACCCTTGGTGCCAAATCTCTGTGCCCCCTGCTTCGGGTGCCAAGACTCTGTGCTCTATGACTGTCACAATATGCGCAGTGTTGCCGGGTTAAATTGTACAAAATGCTCTTAGCCTTTGGTAGGGAATACATGTTCTTCCATGTGTTGTCTTTTAGCCTTAGTACACTGTAGTACATGAGAGCGGATTTAGGAAAGTAAAACAAATGTAATGTTATGCATCCATAACATAAATGCTCTTTGACTTTTAGATCAAATTCTTTCTGTTGGACTCTGCAGTGATTAGGCTCTGGCAATATCTTGGGTTGTGAAACGGAACACTTGGCAGTGGTTTTCTACCCCTTGAGTGTGTACAGTTGTGCAGGGGTCAATGACAACTCCCCCACAGCTGAAAGCATTGACATTTCCAATACAGAATTAAACTGAGTTGATTTTTCTCTTTTCAAATTACATGTGCAGAAGCTTCAATTATCTCTAAGCTTAGAAACAGTCATTATTGATAGTCTTATTGCTTCTTGTGGTCTTTTTTAATTAGTGGATCAGAAAGGATGTGATAAAGGTCAGGGGGTAACACAGAGAGTGCCCTTGAGAAGAGTTGTCTGCCACTTAAAGTACAAAAGAACAGAAGGGTGGATCCTTTGGTGTTGTGCATGGGTAATGTAGACAAGACCTTAAGCTAAGCTCAGACTATTCCTTGTCATCTATTCATCTCTCCATATGAGTGATTTTCCAGATGGATTGTTGGACCTGTGTCTGAGTCCTATGTGTTTCGCGAAGGAGCCATGGCTTTGCAGACAGTTTTTCCACTGGACAACTGGGCAATGGGGATGCAATAACTGGGCTACCTGTTTGGAAGTGAATACAGCACTAGGGGCTATGGCAACTCAATTCAAGCCTTTGGTTGTCCATATTTTTTGTTGTCTGATATGATTCCCTATCGAGGTTAGAAACTTTCCTGAAATTTCACAATTTTTTTCAGGACTACACAGGGACATGATTTGTCCTGTCTACAGTGTTATGTGTCAACCACAGTGGTGAACTGTGGCTATTGGACCTAGGCCTTCAGCAGGGGAGAAAATCTTCCAAAACATTGTACCAAACTAAAAAAAGGAAGAAAAACAGAGACCGCACCCACACTGCTTACACAACCTATGGTAGCCCAACGCCATTACTATCACACTATCACTAAAAACAGTGACATATCAAGGGATGTGAGTTTACCAGGCTCCATGTAGGAGAGCACACTTTTTGATAGAAAGAAACCAGTCACACACAGCATGATATTAAAGAATAAGCAGTCCATTCACTCTGACATAATAAGCCAGCAGGTCCCTATCATAAGAATACAAAAACACAACCGTTATGCTAATCATTTCCAAAACTAAATGTACAACTATTATTTCCCATTGCAAACCTCATTATCACGTTCAGCACACAAAGAAACCAATGATCTAAAATTTAAATGCAACAATGTTTCACGAACATGACACCATTTTCAAAGAAATCGAGAGCTGCAATAAAAAGCAGCTCCACTTGATGATGATGATCATTTGAATCTTAACTTGTTGAAAGTTCATCTTGAAAAATTAGCATCAACGTCCTTTTCGATAACACCTGCTGTTACTGCAGCCGCCACCGAATACTAGTCTACTACAAAAACTAGCAAGGTTAGACCATGGGAAAACGACTGCTCGCTGTTGCGTAATGACCTGTCTGCCTCCAAGAAGGCTGTCACGTTCCTGACCTGTTTTTCCTTTCTCTTGTATTATTTTAGTTGGTCAGGGCGTGAGTTGGGGTGGGTTGTCGATGTGTTTTTTCTTGTTGGGTTGTTTGTGTTCGGCCGGGTATGATTCTCAATCAGAGACAGCTGTCAATCGTTGTCCCTGATTGAGAATCATACTTAGGCAGCCTGTGATTCACGTGGTGGCTGTGGGTGGTTGTATCGCGTGTCTGTGTATGTCGCACCACACGGGACTGTTTGCGGTTTGTCATGTTTGTTGTTTTTGTATGTTAAGTGTTCAGTCTGTATTCATTAAATAATCATGGACACTAACCACTCTGCATATTGGTCTGATCCTTCTCGCCTCTCCTCCTCGTCCGAGGAGGAGGATTACGACTATCGTTACAAAGGCAGAAGTTTCCATACGTTTTTGTAAAAATGGTCCCACCCATTACAAGTCAAAATGTGATTGGTTGATTCCACTGTCACTACAAAATTCTGCCCTAATACAGTTAATGGCAGATGCCTTCTATCGAGCTTCTGAGAGCCTAGGCAATGGTGAGCTATCTAGCTAGATTTATCTCCCCAGAGACCACCAAAAAAAATTCTGCTTAGATTTTTTTTCTCATCGGTTTTCACCCTTTTATTAAAATATTATTGAAAAGAGAAAATCTAAATTAAAATGTAATTTCTCTGAAAAAGTAGAAGGCCTTGACGGTTCCCCACTGGTCAACCATACATTAAACAGAACAACCCTTTCTCTCAGGTTCTAGGAAATGTTTTGTTTGCTGAGCAGTTTTCAGACAAGGTTCTAACATTCAAGATGTTCCAAATTTCTTCCAGTCTTACATCATCTCCTTGAGATTGCTAAAGCCTATGACATCACCTCTTGCTGCTCCCGTCTAGCTACTTTTAGGTAACAGTCATCTTAGCGAAGATGTTGTCAAGCCACTTAGCAAATATGTTTGTGTTGTGTGTTTTCTTGTGTGTGCGTTTCTCATCTACCCGAGAGAACTTTGGGTGGGACGTCACCCAGGTTTCACTGCTTTTAACGTAACATATATAGGTCGCCTGTCAAGGGTGTTAGCTAGCGGAACGGTTGAAGTCCTGCGAGCATCAGCAGTTTGTGGTTCGCTCGAGAACATTACCGAGAGTAAGTGCCTTCAAATGAGACCTGGGAGGTGACTCACGAGCAAACCCCCACTTTTAAAATTCACACTGATAGATATGGTGTCAGTGAAATGAACTATTGCTGTGTAGGCGAGTGCAAAACATATGGTAAGTTATGGAGGGCTTTTTCTTTCCCTTGCTTAGAGCCCTAGATGTTAATGGTGCATAATGTCCCTATTTATCTGGGGCAACATTTATCTGGAATAGCGGGAAGGGAAGACGCATCATGGAGTATGAGGGAATGCATTCTCTTTTTCTGTTACTATAGAGATCTCTGGAGATAACTTGCCTGTACATTATTGCATTCATCTACATTTGTCTCTGACACAATGCGAACATTACAATGTGTCATTATGTTACATTTCCTGCCCTAGCATATCCGGTTACACGGACTGAATCTATCCTGGGTCGACTGTTTCATATGACGACTCAAGCCTCTTGGCCCACTTTGCCATCAATATCAAAGCTATAATGAGAGAAAAATGTCTTATAAAAGTACAAAAAAAAAAAAAGTACCTTTGACTAGGGAACTGCCCTCCTACAGTGCATTTGGAAAGTATTCAGACCCCTTCACTTTTTCCACATTTTGTTAAGTTATATTCTTATTCTGTCACGATCGTGTGGTGGATTGACGGACCAAAACGCAGCTTTAGGAAAATAAGCCATCTCCTTTTTATTGAAGAAGAAGGCAAACGCAACAAAAACACTTAAACACTAAACAAAACAAGAAAACGATCGTGAAGCTAAACAACGATGTGCACACACTGGCTACAAACGTATCACATAGACAACTACTCACAACAAATGAAAGCCTATGGCTACCCTAAATAAGGCTCCCAATCAGAGACAACCGAAATCAGCTGTCTCTAATTGGGAACTCATTCAGGTAACCATAGACTCTCCTAGACAACTAAACATACATAGACAACGCTAGACACATGTACTCAACACAAACCCATATACTACACCCAACAACCCCTTTACCATAGAAACACCCAAAACCAACAAAACACCAACATTCCCCATGTCACACCCTGACCTAACTAAAATAATAAAGAAAACAAAGAATACTAAGGCCCAGGGCGTGACATAACCCCCCCCCTTAAGGTGTGAACTCCGGGCGCACCATTAACCAGTCTAGGGGAGGGTCTGGGTGGGCTTCCATCCACGGTGGCGGCTCCGGCTCTGGTCGTGGTCACCACAGTCCCTAACCGCCTCCTTAGCTTCCTCCAAAAGACCCCCCTCCACATTAACCCCACTGCATTAAGGGGCAGCTCCGGACTAAGGGGCAGCTCCGGACTAAGGGGCAGTACCAGGGTAAGGGGCAGTACCAGGGTCAGGGGCAGCTCCGAACTAAGGGGCAGTACCAGGGTAAGGGACAGCACCAGGATAAGGGGCAGCACCAGGCTGAGGGACTGCAGCTCCGGACTGAGGGACTGCAGCTCCGGACTGAGGGACGGCCCATGGCTGGCTGACGGATCTGGCTGCTCATGGCTGGCTGACGGATCTGGCTGCTCATGGCTGGCTGACGGATCTGGCTGCTCATGGCTGGCTGACGGATCTGGCTGCTCATGGCTGGCTGACGGATCTGGCTGCTCATGGCTGGCGGACGGATCTGGCTGCTCATGGCTGGCTGACGGATCTGGCTGCTCATGGCTGGCTGACGGATCTGTCTGCTCATGGCTGGCTGACGGATCTGGCTGCTCATGGCTGGCTGACGGATCTAACTGCTCATGGCTAGCTGACGGATCTGGCTGCTCATGGCTAGCTGACGGATCTGGCTGCTCATGGCTAGCTGACTGATCTGGCTGCTCATGGCTGACTGACGGATCTGGCTGCTCATGGCTGGCTGACGGATCTGGCTGCTCATGGCTAGCTGACAGCTCCGGCAGATCCTGTCTGGTTGGCGGCTCTGGCAGATCCTGTCTGGTTGGCGGCTCTGGCAGATCCTGTCTGGTTGGCGGCTCTGGCAGATCCTGTCTGGTTGGCTGCTCTGGCAGATCCTGTCTGGTTGGCTGCTCTAGCAGATCCTGTCTGGTTGGCGGCTCTGGCAGATCCTGTCTGGCGGGCGGCTCTAGCGGCTCCTGTCTGGCGGGCGACTCTAGCGGCTCCTGTCTGGCGGACGGCTCTGTAGGCTCATGGCAGACGGGCGGCTTTGCAGGCTCATGGCAGACGGGCGGCTTTGCAGGCTCATGAAAGACGGATGGCTCAGACGGCGCTGGGGAGACGGATGGCTCAGATGGCGCTGGGGAGACGGATGGCTCAGATGGCGCTGGGGAGACGGATGGCTCAGATGGCGCTGGGGAGACGGATGGCTCAGATGGCGCTTGGCAGACGGGCAGTTCAGGCATCGCTGTGCAGACGGCAGACTCCTGCCGGCTGAGGCGCACTGTAGGCCTGGTGCGTGGTGCCGGGACTGGTGGTACCGGGCTGGGGACACGCATCTCAGGGCTAGTGCGGGGAGCAGCAACAGGACGCACAGGACTCTGGGGACACACAGGAGGCTTGGTGCGTGGTTTAGGCAGTGGTGGTAAAGGGCTGGAGACACGCACCATATGGCTAGTGCGTGGAGGAGGCACTGGTGGTACTGGGTTGGGGCGGGGAGGTGGCGCCGGAAATACCGGACCGTGCAGGCGTACTGGCTCCCTTGAGCGCCGAGCCTGCCCAACCTTACCTGGTTGTATGCTCCCCGTCGCCTGACCAGTGCGGGGAGGTGGAAAAACCCGCACCGGCCTATGTAGGCGAACCGGGGACACCATGCGTAAGGCTGGTGCCATGTACGCCGGCCCGAGGAGACGCACTGGTGACCAGATGCGTTGGGCCGGCTTCATGACATACGGCTCAACGCTCAGTCTAGCCCGGCCGATACGTGGAGCTGAAATGTACCGAACCGGGCTATGCACGTGTACAGGAGACACCGTGCGCTCTACTGCGTAACACGGTGTCTGCCCGTACTCTCGCTCTCCACGGTAAGTACAGGGAGTAGGAGCAGGTTTCCTACCTGACTTCGCCACACTCCCTTTAAGGCCCCCCCCCAAGAAATTTTTGGGTTGTACTCACGGGCTTCCAGCCTTGTCTCCGTGCTACCTCCTCATATCGCCTCCTCTCGGCTTTAGCTGCCTCCAGCTCTTCACGAGGAAGGCGATATTCTCCCGGTTGTGCCCACGGCCCCTTACCATCCAGTATCTCCTCCCATGTCCACGAATCCTGTGTAGGTAGGTCCTGTTGCCGCTTTCCATGCCGCTTGGTCCTGTAATGGTGAGTAGTTCTGTCACGATCGTGTGGTGGATTGACGGACCAAAACGCAGCTTTAGGAAAATAAGCCATCTCCTTTTTATTGAAGAAGAAGGCAAACGAAACAAAAACACTTAAACACTAAACAAAACAAGAAAACGATCGTGAAGCTAAACAACGATGTGCACACACTGGCTACAAACGTATCACATAGACAACTACTCACAACAAATGAAAGCCTATGGCTACCCTAAATAAGGCTCCCAATCAGAGACAACCGAAATCAGCTGTCTCTAATTGGGAACTCATTCAGGTAACCATAGACTCTCCTAGACAACTAAACATACATAGACAACGCTAGACACATGTACTCAACACAAACCCATATACTACACCCAACAACCCCTTTACCATAGAATCACCCAAAAACAACAACACACAAACATTCCCCATGTCACACCCTGACCTAACTAAAATAATAAAGAAAACAAAGAATACTAAGGCCAGGGCGTGACATATTCTAACATTGATTTAAAAAAAAAAAAAAAAAAAATCTCATCAATCTACACACAATACCCAATACTGACAAAGAGAAAACAGGATATTTACATTAGTATTCAGACCCTTTGCTATGATACTCAGATGCATCCTGTTTCCATTGATCATCCTTGAGATGTTTCTACAACTTAATTGGAGTCCACCTGTGGTAAATTCAATTGATTGGACATGAAAGGCACACATCTGTCTATATAAGGTTGCACAGTTGACAGTGCATGTCAGAGCAAAAACCAAGCCATAGGTTGAAGGAATTCTCAATAGAGCTCCGAGGCAGGATTTAGTTGGTCGAGTCAGGGTAGGGTCCGAAAAAATTTCAGCAGCATTGAAGATCCCCAAGAACACAGTGGCGTCCATCATTCTTAAATGGAAGAAGTTTGGAATTACCAAGACTCTTCCTAGAGCTGGAAAACTGAGAAATCGGGGGAGAAGGGCCTTGGTCAGGGAGGTGACCAAGAACCCGATGGTCATTCTGACAGAGTTCCAGAGTTTGTCTGTGAAGATGGGAGAACCTTCCAAAAGGACAACCATCGATACAGCACTCCACCAATCAGGTCTTTATGGTAGAGTGGCCAGACGGAAGCCACTCCTCAGTTAAAGGCACCTGACACCTGGCACCTGAGTTTGCCAAAAGGCACCTAAAGGACTCTCAGACCATGAGAAACAAGATTCCCTGGTCTGATGAAACAAAGATTGAACTCTAGCCTGAATGCCAAGTATCACGTCTGGAGGAAACCTGGCACCATCCCTGAGGTGAAGCATGGTGGTGGCAGAATCATACTGTGGGGATGTTTTTCAGGGGCAGTGACTGGGAGACTAGTCAGGATCGAGGAAAAGATTAATGGAGCAAAGTACAGGGAGATCCTTGATGAAATCCTGCTACAGAGCGATCAGGACCTCAGACTGGGAAAAAGGTTCACCTTCCAACTGGACAATGATCCTTCGGGACAAGTATCCGAATGTCCTTGATTTGCCCAGCCAGAGCCCGGACTTGAACCCGATCGAACATCTCTGAAGAGACCTGAAAATAGCTGTGCAGCAATGCTCCCCATCCAACATGACAGATATGCAGAAAATAATGGGAGAAACTCTCCAAATACAGGTGTGCCAAGCTTGTAGCGTCATACCCAAGCAGACTCGAGGCTGCAATCGCTGCCAAAGGTGCTTCAACAAAGTACTGAGTAAAGGGTCTGAATTGTAGTCAGGAGACAGAAAAGATTTGGCATGGGTCCACAGATCCTCAAAAGGTTTTATAGCTGCACCATCGAGAGCATCCTGACGGGTTGCATCACTGCCTGGTATGGCAACTGCTCGGCCTCCGACCGCAAGGCACTACAGAGGGTAGTGCGTACGGCCCAGTACATCACCGGGGCCAAGCTTCCTGCCATCCAGGACCGCTATACCAGAGGAAGGCCCTAAAAATTGTCAAAGACTCCAACCACCCTAGTCATAGACTGTTCTCTCTGCTACCGCACGGCAAGCGGTACCAGAGCGCCAGGTCTAGGTCCAAGAGCCTTCTAAATAGCTTCTACCCCCAAGCCATAAGACTCCTGAACAGCTGATCAAATGGCTACCCAGACTATTTGCATTGCCCCCTCCCCCTTTCTATGCTGCTGCTACTCTCTGTTATTATCTATGCATAGTCACTTTAATAACTCTACCTACATGTACATATTACCTCAATTACCTCGACACCGGTGCCCCCGCACATTGACTCTGTACCGGTACCCCCTGTATATACAATCGCTATTGTTATTTACTGCTGCTCTTTAATTATTTGTTAATCTTATCTCTTACTTTTGTTTGGGGGAGGTATTTTCTTAAAACTGCATTGTTGGTTAAGGGCATGTAAGTAAGCATTTCACTGTAATGTCTACATGTGTTGTATTCAGTGCATGTGACATATACAATGTTATTTAATTTGATTTGAATAATTATGTACATTTGATATTTCAATTAGTTTTTTTTACATTAGCAAAAATCTTTATCATTATGGGGTATTGTGAGTAGACTGATGAGGGGGGAAACTATTTAATCAATTTTAGAATAAGGCTGTAACATAACAGAATGTGGGAAAAGTCAAGGGGTCTGATAACTTTCCAAATGCACCGTATATCATCTAATGAACACATATTGTACGGAGTAGTCATATCTAACAGACCAATTAGAGAAAGAGTCTAATAGGCTAGATCGTGCCCCTACTGAGCTCATGTGTATTAGATCAGAGAAGCTTTACAGATCTTAATCTCACATGGATATACAGATGTATGTAAGTTAAATATCTGTAGTAGCTGTCAGGCGATCCAGGTGATGTAAAGATTTTGGGGATTACATGGTTCTGGCTTTGAGCTGAAACCTGTAACACTGTATAACATATGTCATGTTCCAAGGATGCTGCCTGTAGGGATATTCAGAACAATCTATTGTTATAACAATCTATCTCTGTCCGATACTGTACGGCACCTCAACACACACACACACACACACACGTGTAGCTCCAGTATTCCTGCACATTGCTTCTAGCAATGAAGTGAGGCTCTGATTGTAATGCAATTCTAACATTTTCAGAGAGCAGTTCAAATAATTAGGAACCAAAAATAACTGATAAATTAATGAATTCCAAAGTATTTCCTGTGTGTGACTTTACTCTTCAGCCTTAGCCAGTCCATAGTTGAAATGTGCCTCGCTGGACACCACAGCCATGACTCATAATGCAGACTCAGTGACGGACCCATCAACCTGATCCTCTGTTTAAGTGAAACATCACTCTCGGAATGGAAGCTCAACCTCCACCATGTTGCCAGAGTAATGACGTGTGCGATGACATATTGGATGCTTTATCTTATCTTAGAATCAATGCTACAGCCGTAAAAACAGAAAAGAAGTGGAATTAATGACGCAAGACATTTAAAGAGCAGAGAGAGCATACTCTGGGGGAGAAGGGATTCAAGGGAAGTAGTATTGTGTTTATTGAGTTGTACTGAGTGTGTCATTGCTTCCCGTCACTGCTACCATCCACCTCCAGTGGTCTGTGCACCTCAGCTGTCAATCACTCTTTTTTATTCTGTCTGTCCATGGCTACTCTGGCCACATGCAAATATGGATTTTGAAGAGGTGTCAAGCTTTGCAAAAACTAGAAAGAAAGAAATAAAGACAATAAAAGACAGAGAATTTGGATACTGCTTATATTTTCTATTCAGTCCTTAATTGTCTGTTTTCGGCTGAAGAAAAAATACGTATTGCAGAACAATGAGACCGCCTTGGGGAGCAACCTTAGATTAATTGGGAGATAGTAACCCACTGACAGTAATATTTATGTATTTGTTTACTGTTTGTTGAATAATAATGAGCCTCCTTGCTTGAAGATCCCCAGTCACTCATTAGTTCCGGTGTAAAACTTGTTATGGATGTGAATATGGAAGTAGCTAAAGCAGCGGTTTTGCATTTGAGCAGTGGGTAGTTACTAATAGGGTTGGCAAAGCTATCGCTAATTTACCAAAGTTACCAGAATCTTCAGTAATTTTGGTAATTAACAGAAAATGTATGGCAATCTATCGTAACTTTGGTAATTTATACTTGAATAACTTTTTAAAAATGTATTCATATATTGTATTCATTTATTATATCTGTGTCCATATTGTTCATGAGTTTGTAGTAGATAGATAGACCATATGGTTGAAGAGAAAATAGCCTAATTAATGAAAAAAGCATTTCATCAACAATGGCAAAAATTTCAATTTAACTCTGAAACTCTTCCAACTATTGACTGCCACCAGTTTGATGCCAATACATTGACTACAAATACATATTGATATAGTAAAATAAATAGAAGTTTATCAATAAAAATAAATAATATTTCATTCTGAAACCCTCAGATTAAACACCAATGGTATGCACTAAATGTATTATTTAAATTTATGTTAATGTTTTACAGCTTTGTCATTATTTTTTTAATTGATTTCATATATTTTACATGTGAAAAGGCCACACAGAGGGCCAGAGATTATTGCAGACACCTGTGATAATCTGAAGTACCCAGAAGGGACACTAGATATCTTGTGTTAGATTACATAAAATTCTTGAAAGACACCAACATTTTGTTAGTTTACTGGTAAACTTAAATAGTTTCCAGAAAGGTTTTTAAAGTAAACAAAATCTGAAACTAAGACAAAAACTAAAATTGGAAAACAATTTAGTCAATGAAAATAAAAATGTTAAACTAAAAACATTTGAAAAACTAAAACTATACTGAAACTATCTTTGACTGCAAAACAAAATAAAATAAAATGAAAACCATAAATTATATTTAGTTTTGTTCTTCTCAACTTTGAGCAAAAATCGAATGGGGTTTTCAAACTTTTTTTCAAATGGGATTTTCAAGCTTCTGAATAATTGCTGCCAGTAGATGCCTATGTTTTAAATAGGCCTAGCTTGTGCATCACTATCACTAGCTTTCACAAGCTAACAGGGAAGAAATCCTTGGGCGAGCACGGATTGTGACAGAGCCAAGCTAGAACAGCTTGTGAAGTTGCTGGAGCCGTTCACAAATCCACACTGACCAACTTGCTGACCAATGACTGTGCCAAACTAAAGCAGCTTGTGAGGTTGCTGAAGCCATTCAGAATCCACACCGACCAACTTCAAACTGCCAGCCAGAAGCTGTCTGATGTGGTGCCCCGTGCCTTCTCAACCTTGAGGTACACTTGTAGTCAACTACTGTTGCAAAACAGTTGGCACAGGTACTCTTGAAGTCACTGCGTGGGCGCTTCGCATAATGAATCCTCTGGAAACTTTGATCCCACCTCTGCAGCAGCTTGCCTGTATGTCTCTGGCACTTCGCTCAACAGAGATCGAGCCACTGATGAGGAAAGCAGAGTCATTTGTGCTTCAGCAAATCAGAGTACAACCGTGGAGCAGCAGGACCCCAGGAAGATGCCAGCAATCATCTCGGCCACAGTGCGTTGAAAATATAGGTTCCTCACATCGATGATTGTATCTGAGGTCACTGTCTTGCCGGAGGGTCAACCTGGCCGGGCATTAAGTGCACTGTGTGATCTGTGGAAATACCTGAAAGAGGTAAAGGGCGGCGTGTTTACAGAGTCACCTCTCCAGTTCTGGCAGGCAAGGATGGCTGTTTTCCAAAGCTGTGTCTTGTGGCACTGGGTCTGATTTCTGCCCCTGCATCCCAAGTGTTCCTGGAGACAATATTATCTGTCTGTGGACAACTGTCATTAGTCTTGAGAAACCGAATGACCACCTCTTTAGAACACAGTGTCTTCTTGAAGATAAACCAGAAAATCTTGTTTAGTTGAACAGAAACACACACGCACACAAGCTGGCTGGCTGTGAACTGATAGATTTGTGAGGAAGTGTTGTATTGCTTATGTTTTTGCTGTTGTTGCAGCTATGTGAAGGGGTTAGTCAGTGATACATGTATATATTACATAAAATCGAATCAAATTGTATTTGTCACATGCGCTGAATACAACTGGTGTAGACTTTATGTTGAATTGCTTTTTTAGGAGCCCTAGTAACACAAGGAATAAAATAACATACACAAGAATGAAGCAATATACAGGGAGTACCAGTACTAGATCAATGTGTAGAGGTACGAAGTAAACATAACATGTCAAATGTGTCATGACATAACTTGTTGTTTTTTCCTCTGCTTCTGTCAAGGGAATGTACTTGATTCTTCTTAGATCTTCTAATGTTAAAAAAGCATTGGATTAGTGTAAACATGGGCAAGAGTTTCCTTCCACCATATTTTTTGGCACCAATGTCAAGTCACATTAGGATTGATTTATGGTTTAAACCTAACCAAACCATATCTTTTTTTTATTTAACCTTTATTTACCTGGGCAAGTCAGTTAAGAACAAATTCTTATTTACAATGACGACCTAAACCGGCCAAACCCAGACGACGCTGGGCCAATTGTGCCCCGCCCTATGGGACTCCCAATCACGGCTGGTTGTGATACAGCCTGGATTCGAACCACGGTGTCTGTAGTGACCCCTCTAGCACTGAGATGTAGTGCCTTAGACCGCTGTTCCACTCGGAAGCCCTGGTTCGAATCCAGGCTGTATGTCCTGGCATGGAGTAGTATGGAGTCCTTTAGTGGCCAAAAGCCTGTGTTAGCATGGGGATTTTGAGGATTTTCACCATTTTGATTTAGTCAACTGGGCAGGACTTCCAACTTCATTGGTTGATCCCTTACCTGGTTGGCATGACCTGATGACCCGATTGGAGTCATGACATCAGGAGGGATCAGCCAATGAATTGTACTTGTGAAGAAGAAAAATGACTTTCAAGATGGATATAGACTAAATGGTTCTGCCCATGCTCTCACAGACTCCACCATGACACAGATACAGAGATGTTATGCTTATCCAAGCTTATGGTCCTTGCCATCACCTTATGTATTACTGACCCCGAGTGGCAAGAAGTGGCATCCCCCCCCAAAAATTAAATGGCCCCCCACAGTGACCGTATGTACATATCCCAACCAGAAGCCATGGATTACAGGCATCATCTGCACTGACCTAAAGGCTAGAGCTGCCGCTTTCAAGGACCAGGACAATAACCCAGACGCGTATAAGAAATCCCGCTACGGCCTCCGGCGAACCATCAAACAGGCAAAGCGTCAATACAGGACTAAGATCGAATACTACTACACCGGCTCTGATGCTCACCAGATGTGGCAGGGCTTGCAAACTATAAAGGATTGCAAAGGGAAACCCAGCCGTGAGCTGCCCAGTGACGGCAGCCTACCAGAACGCCAAGGTAACCTGTCAGACAGCCTCTTCCCCCTCAGGAGGCTGAAAATATTTGGCATTGGTCCTCAGATCCTCAAAATGTTCTACAGCTGTATTGACAGCATCTTGACTGGCTGCATCACTGCTTGGAATGGCAACTGCTTGGCATCCGACCGCAAGGCGCTACAGAGGGTAGTGTTTATGGCCCAGTACATCACTGGAGCCGAGCTTCTTGCCATCCAGGACCTCTATACCAGGCGGTGTCATAGGAAGACCCTAAAAATGATCAAAGACTTCAGCCACCCAAGTCATAGACTGTTCTCTCTGCTACCACATGGCAAACGGTACAGATGCACCAAGTCTGGAATCAACAGGACCCTGAACAGCTTCTACCCCCAAGTCTTAAAACTGCTGAATAGTTAGTCTGGGTAGCTATTAGGGCTGACCCCATTTAGTCAACTGGTCGATTGTTTGGTTGACAGGCTGTTGGTCGACTGCTTGTTAGTTGTGATACTGCAGTGGGCTACTGCCTTGGGCTTCTCGGTTTACCCAGTAACGTCATCAGCAGAACCAGAAATGAACTCTTCATGGTCCTTTTTGTATCACAATGTTGTAAGACTAATGCTAGTTTTACATCAGTTCAAGCCCACAGTACAGTTCAGGCATGAGGGAGATTGGCATGTACAGTGCCTTTGGAAAGTATTCAGACCCCTTGACTTTTTCCACATTTTGCTAGGTTACAGCCTCCATCTAAATCCATCCGGACCTGTCCCATCAGTTCCTAGTGGGAATACTAAAAAACAAAAACTAGAGCACAGGAAACATGGGAACACGCTGTTAGGACTTGACGGGACAAGACGAACTGGCAACAGACAAACAGAAAACACAGCTATAAATACACAGGGGATAATGAGGGGAGATGGGAGACACCTGGTGGGGGGTGGAGACAAGCACAAAGACAGATGAAAGAGATCAGGGTGTGTCAATTTGGGGAGTTTCTCCCATTCTTCTCTGCAGATCCTCTCAAGCTGTCAGCTTGGATGTGGCGTGTTGCTGCACAGCTATTTTCAGGTATCTCCTGAAATGCTTGACCGGGTTCAACTATGGGCTCTGGCTGGGCTACTCAAGGACATTCAGAGACTTGTCCTGAAGCCACTCCTGTGTTGTCTTCGCGGTGGGCTTAGGATCGTTGTGTTGTTGGAAGGTGAACCTTCGCCCCAGTCTGAGGTCTTGAGTGTTCTGGATCAGGTTTTCATCAAGGATCTCTCTGTACTTTGCAAGTCACCCAGTCCCTGCCACTGAAAAAAAAACACGGCATGACGCTGCCACCACCATGCTTCACCATAGGCTTTCTCCAGCCAGGTTTTCTCCAGATGTGATGCTTGGCATTCAGGCCAAAGTGTTTAATCTTGGTTTCATTAGAGCAGAGAATCTTGTATCTCATGGTCTGAGAGTCTAGGTGCCTTTTGGCAAACTCATAAGCGGGCTGCCTTGCCTTTTATTGAGGAGTGGCTTCTGTCTGGCCACTCTACCATAAAGGCCTAATTGGCGGAGTGCTGCTGAGATGGTTGTCCTTCTGGAAGGTTCTCCCATCTCCACAGAGGAACTCTGGAGTTCTGTCAGAGTGACCATCGGGTTCTTGGTCACCTTTCATACCAAGGCCCTTCTTCCCCGATTGCTCAGTTTGGCCGGGCAGCCAGCTCTAGGAAGAGTGTTGGTGATTCCAAACTTCTTCCATTTAAGAATGATGGAGGCCACTGTGTCCTGGGGGATCTTCAATACTGTAGAATTGTTTTGGTACCCTTACCCAGATCTATGCCTCTACACAATCCTGTCTCAGAGCTCTACGGACAATTCCTTCGACCTCATGGGTTGGTTTTTGCTCTGACATGCCTTGTCAACTGTGGGACCATATATAGACTGGTGTGTGCCTTTCCAAATAATGTCCAATCAATTGAATTTACCACAGGTGGACTCCATGGAAGTTGTAGAAACATCTCAAGGATGATCAATGGAAACAGGATACATTTGAGTCTTATAGGAAAGGGTCTGAGTACTTATGTAAATAAAGTGTTTCAGTTTTTTGTTTCTAATAAATTTGCTAACATTCCCAAAAACCTGTTTTCGCTTTGTCATTATGAGGTATTGTGTGTAGATTTCTGAGGAAATTGTTTTATTTAAATCCATTATAGAATAAGGCTGTAACGTAACAAAATGTGGATAAAGTCAAGGTGTCTGAATACTTTCTGAAGACCCTGTATGTATGTAAAGGTGTCACTGTTAGATGAACAATTTTCCTCTCTGACAATTGGCCAACTGTGACATTTAAAGAGTCTCAGGGAGTATGACATCATGCTCTTTGTACAGTAACAAGGGAAAATATGTTGGGTTTGGGTTTGGTTTTATGGTGTTACATATTCCGGATGTGTAGGCCAACAGGCAATGAAATGGTTCATTATTTTAAAACCACTGCACCTCAGGGCTGTTATCCTTAATTGTCATCTGTCTGCGAAGCTCTTGCGTACAACTGCATATAGTTGATGCTAGATAGCTAGTGATCTGGCAATGTTGTAAATTGTCTGATTAACTATTGTTTAACACCCTACCGCCGTTGCCCTCTGTTTAACACCAAACCGTCATTGTCCTCTGTTCTATTGGTGAACTTGCAGTCACTGGAGAACAAACTGGATGAGCTCCGTTCAAGACTATCCTATCAACAGGACCTGAAAAACTGTAATATCATATGTTGCTCAGAGTCGTGGCTGAATGAGGACATGGATAATATATACTACCGCTAAATAGTTTGGGGTCACTTAGAAATGTCCGTGTTTTTGAAAGAAAAGCACATTTTTTGTCCATTTAAAATAACATCAAATTGATCAGAAATACAGTGTAGACATTGTTAATGTTGTAAATGACCATTGTAGCTGGAAACAGCTGATTTTTTTATGGAATATCTATGGAATATCTACTATCTAGCGAATGCTAAACTACAGGACTGTACTGCTAACATAGACTGAAATATGTTCTGGGATTCAACTGATAACTTTGAGGAGTTTCACATCAGTCACTGGCTTCATTAATAAGTGCATCAACGACGTCGTCCCCACAGTGACCGTACATACTAGTGATACGTGGGTCAGCTGTTTGTTCACCCGCACCCACCTGCAATTGCTAATAACCCATCCGGCCACAGTTGTGGCTGCTTTGCGTGATGTATTGTTGTCTCTACCTTCTTGCCCTTTGTGCTGTTGTGTGTGCCCAATAATGTCTGTACCCTGTGCTGTTGCCTTGTTGTGTTGCTACCATGTTGTTGTCATGTTGTATTGCTGCCATGCTATGTTGTTGTCTTAGGTCTCTCTTTATGTAGTGTTGTGTTGTCTCTCTTGTCGTGATGTGTGTGGGGTCCTATATTTTGATTTAATTATTTTAAAATTTTCTCATCCAATCCCAACCCCTGTCCCCGCAGGAGGCCTTTTGCCGTTTTGTAGGCCGTCATTGTAAATAAGAATTTGTTCTTAACTGACTTGCCTAGTTAAATAAAGGTAAAAATTCTGCAACCGCCTAACTATATATGATCAAGTGAAAATCTGAGGCCTCGCACCTAACCCGCTAATATAGAAAATGCACTATAGGCTACAGTCAAAGACGGCAGAACGATATTTTGACTGGGGGTGCAGGATTTGTTTTTTGCATAAAATTTGTATACTTAAAAAAAAAAACGTTTTGCTTTGTCATTATGGGGTATTGTGTGTAGATTGATGAGGAAAAAATTAATGTAATCAATTTTAGAATAAGGCTGTAACAAAATATGGAGAAAGTCAAGGGGTCTGAAAACTTTCCAAATGCACTATATGTTGCCCTACAAGACTAAGTAAACCCTTGCTCAGCAGAATGATGTAATAGGTCAATCTAGTTGACATCTGTAAAGTTTTTGATGTCATCTTTCGCGGCGCAAAGACATTTAGGGACTGGGGATTATCTGTGCAAAATGACATCAGTTTGACCGGTTGTAAGGAAAAAGGAAGTCAGGAAACCTAACTTGTTTCCTGATTTAAGTTCGGCTTCGATGCCTATTTTACTTGGTTGAAATACTATCAGCTTTTATGAAGCTTTTGTGATGAAGACAGCACCTCTACCGATTGTATCTAACTGAGCATTGCATTCTATCAAGATGCAAAAATAAATAAATCAAATTTCTCCAGTTCTGTTTCCAAGTTCAAATTTAGCCTACATTTGGTAAATCATTTTACTGCAAGAATTGCTTGATTCTGCAGGAGATATTATTAAGGCTATGTGAGAGGTTATAGACCTACAGTCAGTGTCCAGATTTCACTTTCCATTTAACCCATCTAAACAGTAGGGTACAGTTCCCTTGACATGCCATAGGTCTATTTGAAGTCCCGTCTTCTTACTATCGAATTTGTACAGCGCCTCACAATCATCACACATAACATAGTGCTATCTGCTATCATCCTCTTTTACCACTACACCAAATATTTTCCAAACATTACTTTCCTGGCCCTCCCTTCTCTTTTGTGTTCAACTCTCCTATTGCAGCTTTTGTCTAATTAAATTAAACTTCAACAATATCCTTTTTGCCTCCATTGATTGATGTTAGCTTTTTCTGACCATTCCCAAAAACATTATTTGGCGATTGGCTGTGTAGGCTCACACGTACAGTTAAGACCTAAAGTTTAGGCTTATCCACTAATAGCAGATAGCCTAATATAATGAAAGAAAAACCTCAATGCAGCCTATATAAATTGCACAATAATTATACATTCATGGATTTTTTAAGGTATTGTTACTCTTTATTCAACCTGCCCGCCACCAACCCTCCCTTCAGCCACATATTATTAAATTACCCTAAACCTGTTGAGTCAACCCACGCATCACTAGTACATACCCCAAGCCATGGATTACAGGCAAAATATGAGCTAAAGGCTAGAGCTGCCGTTTTCAAGGAGCTGGACACTAATACCCACGTTTATAATCCTGCTACAACCTCCGACAAGCCATCAAACAGGCAAACCATCAATATAGGACTAATATTGAATCCTATTTGGACGGCTCTGATACTAAACGGATATGGCAAGGTAAACAAACTATCACGGGTTACAATGGGAAACCCAGGCGCGAGCTGCCCCTAGCGACGCGAGCCTACCAGACAAGCTAAATGCCTTCTATGCTCGCTTCGAGGCCAGCAAAACTGAACCATTCATGATAGCACCAGCTGTTCCATACAACTGTGTGATCTCGCTCTCCATAGCTGCTGTGAGTAAGACCCTTTAAACTTGATACACATGGGAAACTGTTGAGCGTGAAAAAAACAGCAGCATTGCAGTTCTTGAAACAAACCAGTGCGTCTGGCACCTACTACCATACCCCATTCAAAGGCACTTAAATATTTTGTCTTGCCCGTTCACCCTCTGAATGGCACACATACACAATCCATATCTCAATTGTCTCAAGTCTTAAAATCCTTCTGTAACCTGTCTCTCCCCCTTCATCTATGTTTGAAGTGGATTTAACAAGTGACATCAATAAGGGATCATAGCTTTCACCAGGATTCACCTGGTCAGCCTATGTCATGGAAAGAGCAGGCGTGCTTAATGGGTTGTATACTCAGGGTATAGCCATGAAATGCTGGACAAAAGAAATACCTACAGTATGTAAGAATGCTGTTCATTGACTACAGATCAGCATTCAAAATCGTAGTCTCCTCCAAGCTCATCACCAAGCTCAGGGCCCTGGGACTGAACACCTCCATCTTCTACTGGATAATGGACTTCCTGATTGGCTGTCCCCAGGTGAGAGTCGGCAACAACACATCCGCCACGCTGACCATTAACACGGGGGCCCCTCAGGGGTGTGTGATCCTGTTCACCCACAGCTGCGTGTCCGCGCACAACTCCAACACCATCAAGTTTGCTGACAACACGGCAATGATAGGATTGATCACTGACAATGATGAGGCAGTGGGTGCCAGGACAACAACCTTTCCCTCAACTTCAGCAAGAAAATGGAGTTGATCGTGGACTACAGGAAAAGGAAGGGCGAGCACACCCACATCCACATTGATGGGGCTGAAGTGGAGTAGGTTCCTCTGTGTCCACATCACTAAGGAATTAACATGGTCCACACACACCCACACAGTTGTGAAGGCACAACAGCGCGTAGTCCCCCTTAGGCGACTGAAAAGATTTGGCATTGGCCCTCAGGCTACCCAGTCTACGTGCATTGACCCTTTTTTGCACTAACTCTCTTGCACTGACTCTATGCCCCCACCTGGACTCTACCCACACACTCACACATACTTACACTGACACCCCAACACACACACACACACACACACACACTTGATACTCCCACACAAAATTTCACACTCACCATATACATGGCTGCTACTGTCTCTTATATATATCTTTGCCTAGTCACTTTGCCCCTACTTATATGCAATGTTCCCTCTATGTCTTTCCATCACCGAGCACATTTTTGGTCTGCTGAGCGCAAACCTGAAAATTCTGTCAAACTTCCAGCACCTGTTTACTATGAACACTGCCTGTATTGTACCCACTTTAAGTTACAGCTTTAACAGTGGCCAAGCTACCTTGGCTAGTTGATAATAATGTAGGCCTATCAGAGTGACTTACCATCAAAAACAATGGAGAAAATCCATCCCATAACATTTTAACATGGAAATAGCTATTGAAATAGTTCTACGATACAGTCTACAGTAGCAGCCAATGTGTGGTGTTCAATGTAGGCCTACATTCAGTGAGACTTTTGAAAACATGCATGGCTTGACATTAACATGTTTAGCCACAAATGTGGTTGTATTGTGTTGTTTGCATGTCAAGAAGCTGGTTAAACAGTATGATCATTACACAGGTGCATCTTGTGCTGGGGACAATAAAAGGCCACTCTAAAATATGCAGTTTTGTCACACAACACAATGCCACAGATGTCTCAAGTCTTGAGGGAGCGTGAAATTGGCATGATGACTGCAGGAATGTCCACCAGAGTTGTTGCCAGAGAATGTAATGTTAATTTCTCTACCATAAGCCACCTCCAATGTCATTTTAGAGAATTTGGCAGTATGTCCAACCAGGCTTACAACCGCAGACAACGTCTAACCATGCCAGCCCAGTACATCCACATCCAGCTTCTTTACCTGCACGATCGTCTGAGACCAGCCAACCGGACAGCTGATGAAACTGAGGAGTATTTCTGTCTGTAATGAAGCTCTTTTGTGGCTGGGCCTGGCTCCTCAGTAGGTGACCCTGGCTCCCAAGTGGGTGGGTCTATGCACTCTGCGCCCCTACCCAGTCATGTGAAATCCATAGATTAGGGCCTAATGAATTTATTTAAATTGATTGATATGAACTGTAACTCACTGAAATTGTTGAAATTGTTGCATGTTTCATTTATATTTTTTGTTCAGTATATTTTTTTAATCTTAACTCTGCATTGTTGGAAAGGGACCGTAAATTTCACTGTTAATCTACACATGAGACATATAAAAATGTATTTTGTTTGATACATTTTGATCATTTTGTGTAAATAAGTGAAAGGGGAATTTGCAGTAGGTTAGAGAAAACTATCCTAAATATATTAACATGTCACCAAAAAATGTATTAAAACAGGCTGTTTTGCAATGAAGGTCTACAGTAGCACTCTATAGGGTGGCACTGTAGTGTAGCCGGAGGACAGCTAGCTTCTGTCCTCCTCAATTGACTTCAATACAAAACCTAGGAGGCTCATGGTTCTCATCCCCTTCCATAGACTTACACAGTAATTATGACAACTTCCGGAGGATGTCCTCCAACCTATCAGAGTTCTTGCAGCATGAACTGACATGTTGTCCACCCAATCAAAGGATCAGATAATGAATCTAGTACTGAAAGCATAAGCTGCAGCTAGCTAGCACTGCAGTGCAGTGCATAAAATATGGTAAGTAGTTGACTCAAAGAGAGAGAAAGACAATAGTTGAACAAACTAATTTCTTCCAAAGTTAAGGGGAAGCAAGAAAGAGAGAGAGAGCTAGCTGTATTTGGTTGTATTTGTTTTGCTTTCACTTTCACTTAGCTAGCTGAATGCAGCTAGCTAGTTAAGCCTACTTAAACACCCGGCTCAAACAGAAAGGGATGC
Source organism: Salvelinus fontinalis (assembly GCF_029448725.1). Classification (NCBI taxonomy): domain Eukaryota; kingdom Metazoa; phylum Chordata; class Actinopteri; order Salmoniformes; family Salmonidae; genus Salvelinus; species Salvelinus fontinalis. Next base: position 53,071,939 of record NC_074665.1, read on the forward strand.
AATGTTAGCTAGCTGGCTATGGCTGTCCAACATTGGCTCTCTTCCAAGTCAAAGTAAACTTTTGGTTTTATTAATTTGTTGCCACCAGGGCCCGCCGGTGTAACTGCTAAACTGCTTTCTGACTGCACACTGTACTGCATGATTGTAGCAGGTTTACTAACGCATTAGTTCTAGTAGCCATGTTGACTATGAGGTGACAATGATGTAGGCTGTGTGTAGAGGTTAGCACTCATGATATGAAGGTTTGGGTTGGAAATATTTTTTCCCCTGGTCACAGACAGCTGATGTCCACAAGCGAAGGGAAAAGGTGACAGGAGAGCATTTGAAACTGTTGGATTAATGATTACACCCTAGATCTGCTAGATGCAGGCAAGAGTGTGGAAGGCAGTATTGAGTGTGTCACTGTCTGTTACCTTGATTACTCAAAATTCTCTCGACCTGTGTTGTTGTAAACTTTCATTCATAGGCTAGGTTGCAGCATCCACATGATGGGTACAGGGAAAATGTTAGTATTATGTAGTAGCGTAAACCTATTGAGCTGGGTGAATGGAATATGAATGACAGTCATACCACATGCTGTTATAGAAATAAGGCCTTGCAAAAACAAAAAAGCATCCTCCCTCATCTTAAATGGCACTGACCGCCACTAATAAAAAGCCTTTGTCGTAAGATAATGAACATTGGGTGAGAAAGACCTTCTACACAAGAAAAAGAATGAAACAAGAGACCTTGAGATGGAAAACTTTCTTTAACAGTGCTCAACAAATGAATGTGGGCTGCTGAGTTCCTGCCAAGCTCAATAACCTATTTATAAGGACATGTTGATATGCCTCACAAACCAAAATACTTTAAAATGGAGGCCAAACAACACCAACGAATGAGGTATCATGTCCCATCGCTCTAGTAGTTTTTGTGAGAGCAGCCTAGATCGCAATAACTTTTTCATAGCAAGGATATCAATATCCTAAAACCAACAGGAGAGGAGAGCAGAGGAAATAGCACCTTCCTTTGTGTTATTGAGCCTGATTAGTTCTTGAACATCCATTAGTTTATTCACACTCTTTGTAGGGTTCAGAGTTTAGCACTTCAGTGTGTAGGGGTGTTACATGCTTTCCCCATGCATGGAACATTTCATTTGCACATTAAATCTTGATTGTGACAATGCATCTTCAAATCAAATTGAATTAGTCAGATGCGCCGAATACACCTTACAGTGAAATGCTTATTTACGAGCCCCTAACCAACAATGCAGTTTAAAAGAAATATGAATAAGAATAAGAAGTAAAAGTAACAAGTAATTAAAGAGCAGCAGTATAATAACAATAGCGAGACTATATACCGGGGGGTACTGTTACAGACTCAATGTGCTGGAGCACCGGTTTGTTGAGGTAAAATGTACATGGAGGTAGAGTTATTATCTTGTTAGTGTGCACTCTTTTTGTACACTAGAAAGGGGATGAAACAAGATGCATTGTAAAGAGAGAGGGAACATATGTCTTTAACAGTGCTCAACCAATGAGTGTGGGCTGCTGAGTTAATGCCAGTGGAGGCTAAACAACACCAACGGATGAGGTATTATGTCATTTTTACTTCCTGTCCTTTTCAAATGTAATGAAACCTGACCACGACTGACCACAACTGGTGCTGGAATGCCAATGCAGTGCTGATGCTGTAGTGTTCAGCGAGGGCATGAGGGCACATCAGATAGAATATGTCAAATCGGGAAGAGGCTTACGAATACATCTACAGTGGGATAAGAAAACACTCTTTTTTTCTTCAGTAGCTAGATAACAACAGTATCTGGATGTATTATATACAGTATGTGCCTCAACAAGAGAGGCACTGTACAGCTGACGAGGCTTTGACCCGAGCATGAGAAGTAGGGAAGTGTTTCTTCAGCTGAAAGGATTAGATTTTTTTCGTCCTTTTCTTCGGCTCTGTGCACTCCAGAGCTGGCCTGTATGCCGGGGGTATATGGGGCTGTATGCAAATCAATTTGGGACGCAGATGCGTGTGGAAATAGAATTAGTGCTGTCACCCAGTGCTATTTCATAATTTCTCTTTCATTCTCTCTGTCTCACTTGTTTTTTCCTACCACTCTCCTCCAATTTGGCTAGCAGTATCTGAAGTAATAGCAGTATTTTGCAACATACTGTGAGAAGGTTTTTCTTTGCTCTGGGAGTTCTAGACAGGGAGGTGAGCATGGGAAATGAAAGATTCATGCTTTAAAAGAGCATGGAAGCTGTAAGAAGCAGAGCTGGATTTCGGTCAAGTTGTTCAGTGCTCAAGGGGGCTCCTGTAATGGTGAATTATTAGAGTCGTGGAGTTGTGTGTATTCAAATGGATATCAACAGCCTTGAATTTACATATAACATCATATTATTTCTGCTGTCAGAGTAAGGGTGCTGGGGTTAAATGTCCAATTGGTTGTCAGGAACTCAGTAAAACTTTATCTCATCTCTCTGTTGAAAAAATATGTTCTGTCACTGGGCTACACACAATACCCCATAATGTCAAATTTGTACAAATTAGTAAAAATATTAAAGCTGAAATGTCTCGAGTCAGTAAGTATTCTTCCCCTTTGTCATGGCAAGCCTAAATAATTTCAGGAGTAACAATGTGCTTAACATGTCATATAATAAATTGCATTCACTCACTCTGTGTTCATGGTCTCACTGTGTGCAATAATAGTGTTTAACATGATTTTTGAATGACTACCTCGTTTCTGTACCCTACTGTAAACAGTTTAAGTCGGAAGTTTACATACACCTTAGCCAAATACATTTAAATTCAGTTTTTCACAATTCCTGACATTTAATCCTAGTACAAAGTCCCTATCTTAGGTCAGTTAGGATCACCACTTTATTTTAAGAATGTGAAATGTCAGAATAATAGTAGAGAGAATGATTTATTTCACCTTTTTTTTTTCATCACATTCCCAGTGGGTCAGAAGTTCACATACACTCAATTCGTATTTGGTAGCATTGCCTTTAAATTGTTTAACTTGGGTCAAACGTTTCAGGTAGCCTTTCACAAGCTTCCCACAATAAGTTGGGTGAATTTTGGTCCATTCCTCCCGGCAGAGCTGGTGTAACTGAGTCAGGTTTGTAGGCCTCCTTGCTCGCGCACGGTTTTTCAGTTCTGCCCACAAGTTTTCTATGGGATTGAGGTCAGGGCGTTGTGATGGCCAATCCAATACCTTGACTTTGTTGTCCTTAAGCCATTTTGCCACAACTATGGAAGTATGCTTGGGGTCATTGTCCATTTGGAAGACCCATTTGCGACCAAGCTTTAACGTCCTGACTGATGTCTTGAGATGTTGCTACAATATGTCCACATAATTTTCCTAATTCATGAAGCCTTCTATTTTGTGAAGTGCACAAGTCCCTCCTGCAGCAAATCACCCCCACAACATTATGGTGCCACCCCTGTGCTTCACGGTTGGGATGGTGTTCTTCGGCTTGCAAGCTTCCCCCTTTTTCCTCCAAACATAACGATGGTCATTATGGCCACAGTTCTATTTTTGTTTCATCAGACCAGAGGACATTTCTCCAAAAAGTACGATCTTTGTCCCCATGTGCAGTTGCAAACCGTAGTCTGTTTTTTTATGGCGGTTTTGGAGCAGTGGCTTCTACCTTGCTGAGCGGACTTTCAGGTTATGTCGATATAGGACTCATTTTACTGTGGATATAGATACTTTTGTACCTGTTTCCTCCAGCATCTTCACAAGGTCCTTCGCTGTTGTTCTGGAATTAATTTTCACTTTTTGCACCAAAGTACGTTCATCTCTAGGAGTGTATGTAAACTTCCAATTTCAACTGTATATACAAATATCTGTAAGGTCCCTCAGTCAAGTGAATTTCAACCACAGATTCAACCACAAAGACCAGGGAGGTTTTCCAATGCCCCACAAAGAATGGCACCTATTGGTAGATGGGTAAAAAATACATTCAATATCCCTTTGAGAATGGTGAAGTTTTTTAATTACACGTTGGATGGTTATCAATACACCCAGTCACTACAGGCGTCCTTCCTAATTCAATTGCCGGAGAGGAAGCATACCACTCAGGGATTTTACAATGAGACGAATGGTGACTTTAAAACAGTTGCAGAGTTTAATGGCTATGATAGGAGAAAACTGAGGCTTGATCAACAACATTGTAGTTACTCCACAATACTAACATAATTGACAGAGTGTAACGGCTTTCTAGCTCTTCCTCCTCCTCGGACGAGGAGAGGAGAGAGGGATCGGAAGACCAATGTGCAGCGAGGTATGATGACATATTATTTATTTAAACAAGACACAAAACGAACTATACTTGATAACTACAAAACAACAAACGACGTAGACGCACCTGAACATAAGAACTTACATATAACGAAGAACGCATGAAAACAGGAACAGACTACATAAACCGAACAAACAAAACCGAAACATTCCCATGTGGCGTAACATAACACAGACACAGGAGACAACCACCCACAACAAACAATGTGAAAACACCTACCTTAATATGACTCTCAATCAGAGGAAATGAAAACCACCTGCCTCTAATTGAGAGCCATATCAGGTCACCCTTAAACATAGAAACACATAACATAGACTGCCCACCCAAACTCACGTCCTGACCAACTAACACATACAAAACTAACAGAAAACGTGACACAGAGTGAAAAGAAGGAAGCCTATACAGAATAAAAACATTCCTAAACATGCATCCTGTTTGTAACAAGGCACAAAAGTTATACTGCCAAAAATGTGGAAAAGCAATTCACTTTTTGTCCTGAATACAAAGTGTTATGTTTTTGGCAAATCCAATACAACACATTACTGAGTACCACTCTACAAATTTTCAAGCATAGTGGTGGCTGCATCATGTTATGGGTATGCTTGTAGTCGACTGGGGAGTTTTTCAGAATACATTTTTCTTTTTACGGAATGGAGCTAACAGACAATATCCTAAAGGAAAATCTGGTTTAGTCTTTCCACCAGACACTGGAGATGAATTCACATTTCAGCAAGACAATAACCTACAACGCAAGGCCAAATCTACACTGGAGTTGCTTACCTAAAAGACAGTAAATGTTCCTGAGTGGCCGAGTTACAGTTTTGACTTAAATGTACTTGAAAATCTATGATAGTATCTGAAAATAATATTCTAGCAATGATCAACAACCAATTTTGACAGGACTTGAATAATTATTTAAAGAATAATGGTTAAATGAGACTTACCCAGAAAGACTCATCTCTGTAATCGCTTCCAAAGGTGCTTCTATAAATTATTGACTCAGGGGTGTGAATACTTACAGTATGTATACTGTACAAAAATTAAAACACAACATGCAACAATTTCAATGATTTACAGTTCATATAAGGGAATCAGTAAATGTAAATAAATTCATTAGGCCAAAATCTATGGATTTCACATGTCTGGGCAGTGGCGATGTAATAGGCCCACCCACTTGGGAGCCAGGCGCAGCCAATCAAAATATTTTTCCCCCCCCACAAAAGGGCTTTGTTACAGACAGAAATACTCCTCAGTTTCATCAGCTGTCCGAGTGGCTGGTCTCAGACGATCCCGCAGGTGAAGAAGCCAGATGTGGAGGTCCTGGGCTGGCGTGGTTACATGTGGTCTGCGGTTGTGAGGCCAGTTGGATGTGCTAACAAATTCGACATGGGAGGTGGCTTATGGTAGAGAAATTAACATTAACTTCTCTGGCAACAGCTCTGGTGGACATTCCTGCAATCAGCAAGCCAATTGCACACTCCCTCAAGACTTGAGACCTCAGTGGCTTTGTGTTGTGTGACAAAACTGAACATTTTAGAGTGGCTTTTATTTTCCCCAGCACAAGATGCACCTGTGTAATGATCAGTGGTGAACAAAGTACTAAATTGTCATACTTGACTAAAATTAAAGATAACCTAATAGAAATTGACTCAAGTAAAAGTCACCCATTAAAATTGAGTAAAAGTCTAAAAGTATTTGGTTTTAAAAATACTTAGTTATCAAAAGTAAATGGAATTGCTAAAATGTACTTAAGAATCAAAAGTAAAAGTATAAATCATTTCAATTCCTTATATAAAGCAAACCAGACGGCACATTCTTTTTTTAAGACGGATAGCCAGGGGCAGACTCCAACATTCAGACGTAATTTACAAACAAAGCATTTGAGTTTAGTGAATCTTCCAGATCAGATGCAGTTGGGATGTGTGTGCATTGGATAATTTTCCTGTCAAAATGTAACAAGTACTTTTGGTTGTCAGGGAAAATGTATGGAGTAAAAAGTACATTATTTTCCTTCGGAATGTAGTAAAAGTTGCCAAAAATATTAATACTAAAGTAAAGTACAGATACCAACAACAGAAAAACTTCAGTAGTACTTTAAAGTATTTTTACTTAAGTACTTTACACAACTGGTAATGATCATGCTGTTTAATCAGCTTCTTGATATGCCACACCTGTCAGGTGGATGGATTATCTTGACAAAGGAGAAATGCTCACTAACAGGGATGTAAACAAATTTGTGCACAAAATATGAGAGAAATAAGCTTTTTGTGCATATAGAAAATGTCTGGAATCTTTTATTTCAGCTCATGAAACATGGGACCAACACTTTACATGTTGTGTTTATATTTGTGTTCAGTATAAATTAGATATTTATATATTTAATTTTCAATACATTTGCAAACATTTCTAAAAACATGTTTTCACTTTGTCATTATGGGGTATTGTGTGTAGATAGGTGAGAAAAAAATCAATGTAATCAATTCTGAATTCAGGCTGTAACACAACACAATGTGGAATAAGTCAAGGGGTATGAATACTTTTCTGAATGCACTGTATACCAACTGTAAAGGTTGCGCTGCTTTTAAATTAATGTTTATATATAATTTTTAAATAGCATTCTATGGATACTGTTGTTTACCAAAGTATTTGTTTACTTCAAATTATATAATAATGTTATAATGGCGTCAGAGGGGATGGCTGCCATTTTACGCGCTCCTTACCAACTGTGCTATTTTTTATTTTATTTTGCATTGTTTGTAACTCATTTTTTACATAATGTTGCTGCTACCATCCCTTATGAACGAAAAGAGCTTCTGGACATCAGAACAGCGATTACTCACCTTGAACTGGATTCATATTTTTTCTTTAATAAGTCCGACGTGAAGGATATACTGCTTTGTCAAAACAAGGCCCAAATCCCTGTCATCAGCGTGAAGAGAAGACGGAGGAAAAGGGGGTCTTGTAAGAATTCGCCAACGAGTAGGTAAACCACCACTTCACTCCGTATTATTGGTCAACGTGCAATCATTGTAAAAAAACATTGATAATCTACGATTAAGACTATTCTACCAACGGGACATTAACAACTGTAATATCTTGTTTCACAGAGACGTGGCTGAACGACGACACGTTCAGCCAAAATACATTTAAACATATGTTATTCAATTATTGCACCCACACTGCTCGTGCGCGCCAACGATCGTCTGAATTGCCAAGCACTCAAATTTAAGTCAGTTCTATTTGTTAATGCTGAACGCAGTGCAAGTCATGCCTCTCCCATCTCCTCATTGGTTTATAGTAGCAGATATGCACGTGCCATCTCCTCATTGGTTATACCCACGTGGGTGATTGAAAGATGAACTGAGTTCGGTCGTCATCGTGGTAACTATGAAAGTTAGATGCCAAACGCCATTTAAAAGTTCAAAGAAGAAAACGGCTGGAAGGAGGAGAGATGACTAGAAACAATTCGGTTGACCGTTTTATATGTGGAATAATTGTAGAGGACATTGTGCATTTCAGCTAAAATAACAACTCAACGTTTATATCCCAGGACAAATTAGCTAGCAACAGCAAACTAGCTAAATAGGACAAATTAGCTAGCAACTGCAAGCTAGCTAGCTAAATTGCCATAAATGTTTAATGCTTTTCGACCTGTCCCCAAATTAATATAATCGGTTAAGAGTTTGTTTTGATATTTCAACCCGCATGTCATGGTCGCGCTTGGTGTGGGGCCACAAAATCAATTTGCGCCAGACGTTTTTTGGGTACGGTCTAAGGTACAATTTCTCATGATAAGCTGTAAACCACACAATCTACCAAGAGAGTTATCATCTATATTATTCGTAGCCGTCTATTTACCACCACAAAATGATACTGGCACTAAGACCGCGCTCAACGAGCTGAATAAGGCCATAAACAAACTAAAAAATGCTTATCCGGAAGCGGCTCTCCTATTGGCCGGGGACTTTAATGCAGGCAAACTTAAATCCGTTTTACCTCATTTCTACCAGCATGTCATATGTGCAACTAGAGGGGGAAAAAACTCTGAACCATCTTTACTCCACACACAGAGACACATACAAAGCTCCCCCTTGCTCTCCATTTTGCAAATCTGACCATAATTCTATCCTCCTGATTCCTGCTTACAAGAAAAAACTAAAGCAGGGAGTACCAGTGACTTGCTCAATACGGAAGTGGTCAGATGATACAGATCCTACACTAAAGGACTGTTTTGCTAGCACAGACTGGAATATGTTCCGCGATTCATCCAATGGCATTGAGGAGTATACCACCTCAGTCACCGGCTTCATCAATAAGTGCATCGATGATGTCGACCCCACAGTGACCACATTTCCCAACCAGAAGCCATCGATTACGGTCAACATCCTCACCGAGCTAAAGGCTATAGCTGCCAGTTTCAATGAGCGGAACACTAATCCGTACGCTCATAAGAAAATCCCCCTATGCCCTCAAACGAACCATCAAACAGGCAAAGCGTCACTACAGGACTTAGATGGAATCTAATACACCAGATCTGACACTGTGGCAGGGCTTGAAAAATATTACGAACTACGAAGGGAAATCCAGCTGCGAGCTGCCAAGTGACGCAAGCCTACCAGACAAGCTAAATGCCTTGTCATGCTCGTATTGAGGCAAGCAACACTGAAACATGCATGAGAGCACCAGCTATTCAGGACAACAGATCTTCAAAAAGTCCTTCAGCTGCACCATCGAGAGCATCCTGACCGATTGCATCACCGCATGGTATGGCAACTGCTCGGCATCTGACCGTAAGGCGCTACAGAGGGTAGTGCGTACGTCCCAGTACATCACTGGGGCCAAGCTTCCTGACATCCAGGACCTATATACTAGGTGGTGTCAGAGAAAGGGCCCAAAAAATTGTCAAAGACTCCGGTCACCCAAGTCATAGACTGTTCTTTCTGCTCCGGCACGGCAAGCGGTACCGGAGCGCCAAGTCTAAGACCAAAAGGCTCCTTAACAGCTTCTACCCTCAAGCCATAAGACTGCTGAACAATTCATCAAATGGCCACCCGGACTATTTACATTGACCCCTCCCCCCTTCATTTTTACACTGCTGCTACTCGCTGTTTATTATCTATGCATAGTCACTTTACAAATTACCTCGATTAACCTGTACCTCCGCATATTGACTTACACCGGTACCCCCTGTATATAGCCTCGTTATTGTAATTTTATTGTCTTATTGTCTTACAATCTTATTGTTAATTCTTTTTCTTAAGTAAATATTTTCTTAACTCTATTTCTTGAACTGCATTGTTGGTTAAGGGCTTGTAAGTAAGCATTTCACTGTAAGGTCTACACCTGTTGTATTTGGCGCATGTGGCAAATACAATTTGATTTGATTTGATAAAGTCTTTGAGGCCACAAGCCAAATTGGATTTTAAGATGCTCATCAGACTGAGGAAATAGTTTTTATTGTCATTCATTCATGCTGTTCAGAAACCACCTCTACTGGGCTCAGCAGAGTCTTAGGTAAAAGTCAGAGATTTGAATGTCGGAAGAAAAAAAGTTCTAGCAAGCCATTATAGAAAAGTGGAGGTAACTCTTTCACTAAAAGAGGAGGCTAAAAGTGGTTATTTAAAAGAAGTGAGAGAGAGAGCAAAAAGAGGTAGAGATCATAGATATGGGGAGGATACAGAGAGAACAAGGAAAAGGTTTAGTTTGCCTCCGTTGCTTTCCTACACTACCTCAGGCAACCTAAACAACACCTACTTCTGTTCATCTGCACTCCAAGTGCTGACGATTTTCCCAAGGGCACCTTCTATTAGGCTACCCCCTAACTCTTACATCATCCTTTCTCATCCACTAATTAAGAGATACCACACTTCACCCCATACCTCACGTAATGGAGAGCCCAAGAATAACAGAGGCTGAAGAAATGTTCATACAAGGCTGTCCATTGAACATGCTGCAAACACTTTTTTTTAAAGCAGCAACACTTCCTCTCATATTGTGTTTTTCACATTTTCTATGTGTGTACAAAAACAATTTTCTGGAAGTCATGTCCTCGACATACACTTACCTCTGGTGAAGATGATGTAAATACAGAGGAGGAGGTTTAAAGTTTGAACAGCAAAAGAAGACTGATGGCGATGGTTTTAGCCTCCCTGAGGTTCCATTGAAAGGGCCTCGTTTATCACAATTAACCTGTGCAGCATCTATTAAGAAATTGCTAATTAGAGAATAAGTCTGAGTTTAATGAAACGCAACAGGCTCTGAGGACTAGGGAATCCATAGTTATGATGATTAGGGTAAAGACAGGCGGACACTACACGTTTTTAGTCCGTTCTCAGTGCTCCCGATCGGCTCCTGGCACATTTTTCCAAATCATAGGAAATCAGATCAAAACCCTCATAAAAGCACATAACCGATTTGTAGTTGATGTCTGTCACAGACTCCCAGGTACTATACTGGCACCTATGGCATCCCAATCATTTTCAAACATGTTGAATATATTCACTCTAAAATCGGCCATTATTGCCAAATATGAACAGTGCTCTCGGAGCAGATGCCACCCACTGGGCACACACTGGTTGAATCCACATTGTTTCCACATCATTTCAATGAAATTGCGTTGAACCAACGTGGAATAGACATTGAATTGACGTCTGCTCCCAGTGGGCAGTCATGTCCCACCGTCAGCCAATGAGTTACTTGGAACTATAAAGCTTCTCTTCACATACACCACCAACAATTGAAAGTTTGGCGTCACTTATAAATGTCCCTGTTTTTGAAAGAAAAGCTACTTTTTTTGTCCATCAAAATAACATCAAATTGATCAGAAATACAGTGTAGACATTGTTAATGTTGTAAATGACTATTGTAGCTGAAAACATTTTTTAATGGAATATCTACATAGGCTTACAGAGGCCCATTATCAGCAACCATCACTCCTATGTTCCAATGGCACGTTGTGTTAGCTAATCCAAGTTTATAATTTTAAAAGGCTAAGTGATCATTAGAAAACCATTTTGCAATTATGTTAGTACAGCTGAAAACTCTTCTGATTAAAGAAGCAATAAAACTGGCCTTAGACTAATTGAGTATCTGGAGCATCAGCATTTGTGGGTTCGATTACAGGCTGAAAATGGCCAGAAACAAAGACCTTTCTTCGGAAACTCCTCAGTCTATTCTTGTTCTGAGAAATTAAGGCTATTCCATGCGAGAAATTGCCAAGAAACTGAAGATCTCGTACAACGCTGTGTACCACTCCTTTCACAGAACACAGAATAGAACGATGAGTGGGAGGCCTGGTGCACAACTGAGCAAGAGGACAAGTACATTAGAGTGTCTTGTTTGAGAAACAGACGCCTCACAAGTCATCAACTGGCAGCTTCATTAAATAGTACCCGCAAAACACCAGTCTCAATGTCAACAGTGAAGAGGCAACTCCGGGATGCTGGCCTTCTAGGCAGAGTTGCAAAGAACAAGCCATATCTCTGTCCAGTGTCTGTTCTTTTGCCCATCTTAAAGCTTCACTAGGGTAGGGGGCAGCATTCGGAATTTTTGGATGAAAAGCGTGCCCAAATTAAACTGCCTGCTACTCAGGCCCAGATGCAAATTATGAGTAGATTTGGATAGAAAACACTCTGAAGTTTCTAAAACTGTTTGAATGATGTCTGTGAGTATAACAGAACTCATATGGCAGGCGAAAACCTGAGAAAAATCCAACCAGAAAGTGGGAAATCTGAGGTTTGTAGTTTTTCAAGTGATTGCCTACCCAATATACTGTGTCTATGGAGTCATATTGCTCTTCCTAAGGCTTCCACTAGATGTCAACCGTCTTTAGAACTTTGTTTCAGGCTTCTACTATGAAGGGGGAGCGAATAAGAGCTGTTTGAATCAGGGGTCTAGCTGAAAGCCGTTAGTTTACTCACGCGCGCGGACGTGAGTGCAAGCTCCATTCCTTTTAATTTCTAAAGATAAAGGAATTGTCCGGTTGGAATATTATTGAAGATTTATTATAAAAACATCCTAAAGATTGATTCTATACATCGTTTGACATGTTTCTACAAACTGTAATAGAACTTTTTTGACTTTGTCTAGACTTTGTGCTCGCGCCTTGTGCATTTTGATTACTGGACTAAATGCGCAAACAAAAAGGAGGTATTTGGACATAAATTATGGACTTTATCGACCAAAACAAACATTTGTTGTCTAACATGGAGACCTGGGAGTGGGAAAATGGCTGTATGGTTTTCTGTGACTAGGTGCTGACCTAACATAATCTCATGGTGTGCTTTCGCAGTAAAGCTTTTTTGAAATCGGACACTGTGGTTGGATTTACAAGAAGTTTATCTTTAAAATTGTGTATAATACTTGTATGTTTGAGGAATTTTAATTATGGGATTTCTGTTGTTTTGAATTTGGTGACCTGCAATTTCACTGGCTGTTGTCGAGGTGGGACGCTACCATCCCACTTGTACCAGAGAGGTTAATATTTTATTTTTATTGGCCAGTCTGAGATATGGCTTTTTCTTTGCAACTCTGCCTAGAGGGCCAGCATTAAAACACCAAATTAGGTCTACTGTATTTGTAAAGGTTTTCTTCCAGGGGTGAAGGAGAGGACCAAAGTGCAGCGCGGCTAGTGTTAAACATGTTTAATACAAGAACAAGTGAAACACTACAAACATACAAAATAACAAATGTGCAAAACCGATACAGACCTATCTGGTGCAGAACACAAACACAGAGACAGGTAACAAACACCCACAAAATCCCAACACAAAACAAGCCTCCTATATATGAGTCTCAATCAGAGACAACGACTACCATCTGCCTCTGATTGAGAACCCACACTAGGCTGACATAGAAACAGACAAACTAGACACACAACATAGAATTCCCACCCAGCTCACATCCTGACCAACTAAACACATACAAAACAGAAAACAGGTCAGGAACGTGACAGACCCCCCCCCCCCCCCCCCCCCCCCTCAAGGTGCGAACTCCGGGTGCACCCCTAAAACTCAAGGGGAGGGTCTGGGTGGGCATCTGTCCGCGGTGGCGGCGGTGGACGAGGGCACCACTCCACCATTGTCTTTGTCCACCTCCTTAGCGTCCCTTGAGTGGCGACCCTCGCCCCCGACCATGGTCCAGGAACCTTCACCAACTCCCCTCTACAATAGAGACAACTCAGGACAGAGAGGTAGTTCAGGACAAAGAGGTAGCTCATGACAGAGAGGTAGCCCAGGACAGAGAGGTAGCTCAGGACAGAGAGGTAGCTCAGGACAGAGGGACAACTCCGGACTGAGTGGCAGCTCCGGACTGAGTGGCAGCTCCGGACTGAGTGGCAGCTCCGGACTGAGTGGCAGCTCCGGACTGAGTGGCAGCTCCGGACTGAGTGGCAGCTCCGGACTGAGTGGCAGCTCATGACTGGAGGGCAGCTCATGACTGGAGGGCAGCTCATGACTGGAGGGCAGCTCATGACTGGAGGGCAGCTCCTGACTGGCTGGCGTCTCTGGCAGCTCCTGACTGGCTAGCGTCTCTGGCAGCTCCTGACTGGCTGGCGTCTCTGGCAGCTCCTGACTGGCTGGCGTCTCTGGCAGCTCCTGACTGGCTGGCGTCTCTGGCAGGTCCTGACTGGCTGGCGTCTCTGGCAGCTCCTGACTGGCTGGCGGCTCTGGCAGCTCCTGACTGGCTGGCGGCTCTGGCAGCTCCTGACTGGCTGGCGGCTCTGGCAGCTCCTGACTGGCTGGCGGCTCTGGCAGCTCCTGACTGGCGGACGGCTCTGGCAGCTCCTGACTGACGGCTCTGATGGCGCTGGGCAGACGGACGGCTCAGACGGCGCTGGGCAGACGGACGGCTCAGACGGCGCTGGGCAGACGGACGGCTCAGACGGCGCTGGGCAGACGGACGGCTCAGACGGCGCTGGGCAGACGGACGGCTCAGACGGCGCTGGGCAGACGGACGGCTCAGACGGCGCTGGGCAGACGGACGGCTCAGACGACGCTGGGCAGACGGACGGCTCAGACGACGCTGGGCAGACGGACGGCTCAGACGGCGCTGGGCAGACGGACGGCTCAGACGGCGCTGGGCAGACGGACGGCTCAGACGGCGCTGGGCAGACGGACGGCTCAGACGGCGCTGGGCAGACGGACGGCTCAGACGGCGCTGGGCAGACGGACGGCTCAGACGGCGCTGGGCAGACGGACGGCTCAGACGGCGCTGGGCAGACGGACGGCTCAGACGGCGCTGGGCAGACGGACGGCTCAGACGGCGCTGGGCAGACGGACGGCTCAGACGGCGCTGGGCAGACGGACGGTTCAGGCGCCGCTGGGCAGAAGGCAGTCTCTGGCCGGCTGAGACGCACTATAGGCCTGATGCGTGGTGCCGGAACTGGAGGTACCGGGCTGAGGGCACGCTCCTCAGGGCGAGTGCGGGGAGGAGGAACAGGGCTCTGGAGATGCACTGGAAGCCTGGTGCGTGGTGTAGGCACTGGTGGTACTGGGCTGGGGCGGGAAGGTGGCGCCGGATATACCGGACCGTGAAGGAGAACACGCGCTCTTGAGCACCGAGCCTCTCCAACCTTACCAGGTTGAATGGTCCCCGTAGCCCTGCCAGTGCGGCGAGGTGGAACAACCCGCACTGGGCTATGCAGGCGAACCGGGGACACCACCTGTAAGGCTGGTGCCATGTACGCCGGCCCGAGGAGACGTACTGGAGGCCAGATACGTTGGGCCGGCTTCATGACATCCAGCTCGATGCCCAACCTAGCCCTCCCAGTGCGGCAAGGTGGAATAGCCCGCACTGGGCTAAGCACGCGTACTGGGGACACCGTGCGCTTTACCGCATAACACGGTGTCTGACCAGTACGATGCCCTCTCACTCCACGGTAAGCCCGGGGAGTTGGCTCAGGTATCCAACCCGGCTTCGCCAAACGCCCCTTTAGCCCCTCCCCCCAATACATTTTTGGGTGAGCCTCTCGGGCTTCCAGCCTCTCTTACGTGCTGCCTCCTCAATCCAGCGCTCCTGGGCTGTGGCTGCCTCCTCCTCCCAAGAGTGGCGATTCTCTCCCACCTTTGCCCAGGGTCCTTTTCCGTTTATGATTTCCTCCCATGACCATTCCTCCTGGTACCGCTGCTGCTGTTGCTGCTGCCCGTTGCCACGCTGCTTGGTCCGGGTTTGGTGGGTGTTTCTGTAAAGGTTTTCTTCCAGGGGTGAAGGAGAGGACCAAAGAGCAGCGCGGCTAGTGTTGAACATGTTTAATACAAGAACAAGTGAAACACTACAAACAACATACAAAATAACAAATGTGCAAAACCGATACAGACCTATCTGGTGCAGAACACAAACACAGAGACAGGTAACAAACACCCACAAAATCAAAACACAAAACAAGCCTCCTACATATGAGTCTCAATCAGAGATAACGACTACCATCTGCCTCTGATTGAGAACCCACACTAGGCTGACATAGAAACAGACAAACTAGACACACAACATAGAATTCCCACCCAGCTCACGTCCTGACCAACTAAACACATACAAAACAGAAAACAGGTCAGGAACGTGACAGTATTATAAATTATAGGCCACCATCACTGTAAATTGTGAATGATATGCCAACCATTTGATCCCAATCTGCATGCCAACCATTTGATCCCAATCAGTTTCATGGGAATATGCATGTTAGAACTTATTCTTCTTGAATGATGTAGGCATAGTAGCTATTGTTTAATAGAGTAGAGGAAGTTAAGAAGCTACACTTGTATTTTGTTTCAATCAATGCATGTTAAGCCTAGTGGCTCGCACTTTTAAGTTCTGGCCGCATAAGAAAAATCTAAATAAAATGTCATAAGTAGCCGTAATAAGTGGTGTTTTTGGTCCAACAGTAGAGCCTAATGTAAATTTATACTGTGCTATTATACTGAACAAAAATATAAATGCAATATCAAGGATTTTACTGAGTTACACTTCATATAAGGAAATCATTCAATTGAAATAAATTCATTAGGCCCTAATTTATGGATTTCACATGACTGGGAATCTGTTGTCAGATAACTTTAAAAAGTTAGGGGTGTGGATAAGAAAATCAGTCAGTATCTGGTGTGACCACCGTTTGTCTCAGGCAGCGCAACACATCTCCTTCGCATAGAGTTGATCAGGTTGTTGATTGTGGCCTGTGGAATGTTGTCCCACTCATATTCAATGGCTGTGTGAAGTTGCTGGAAATTGGCTGGAACTGGAACACGCTGTCGTACACGTTGATCCAGAGCATCCCAAACATGCTCAATGTGTGACATGTCTGGTGAGTATGCAGGCCATGGAAGAACTGGGACATTTTCAGCTTCCAGGAATTGTGTACAGATCCTTGCGACATGGGGCCGTGCATTATCATGCTAAAACATGAGGTGGTGGTGGCGGATTAATGGCACGACAATGGGCCTCAGGATCTCATCACGGTATTTCTGTGCATTCAAATTGCCATCAATAAAATGCAATTGTGTTTGTTGTCCATAGCTTATGCCTGCCCGTACCATAACCCCACCGTCACCATGGGGCACTCTGTTCACAACGTTGACATCAGCAAACCGCTGGCCCACACAACGCCATGCACATGGTCTGCAGTTGTGAGGCTGGTTGGACACACTGCCAAATTCTCTAAAATGACGTTGGAGGTGGCTTATGGTAGAGAAATTAACATTCATAGTCCCTTTACGGAGTTCATTTTTCAAGGTAATGTACAGAACTGAGGCATTTATCCCGCTTATACCACAGCTTCCAATGAAAACAATACTAATGCACACATTTACCGGTAGAAATAAAAAACTGTCATTGATATTTAAAGTTTATAAGCAAATTCATACTTTCGATTGCTAGAGATGCGATCCAGTTGTTTATTCAATTAGTTCTATATCTAGAGACGCGACCCAGTCGTTAGTTCGATCACTATGCATGCTAGCAACATTCTTCTCTCGTCATGTAGCCTAGCTTATCCCTTGATTACACGTGTACACCTGCAGCAAGATAACGCAACCCAGTTGTTCATTCTATATGTTCTGTTGCCATGCTCGCTGGCAATGTTCTTATCCCTTGCTCGTTAGCTAGCCAAAGAGCTACGGCTAACACAGTCACAACCTATGCAGCCAGAATAACAGATTAGTAACTGCAATTGCATTTGTTTAAGCTGTTTTCTATTGACATTAATTTGGTTACATCCATAACGTGCTGATGATGGACGATTTTGCCTGGCATAGCTAGAAACGTTTGCCTTCTATCCAGGACACTCGATACTGTTCCTTACGAGGAGATTGCATTGCATATCGAACACTTTAATTTACATTCAATTCAATTGAGAAAAACAAGTGCCCTCCCCATTGATACAAATCAGCCGGTCAACATTTAATTGGGAAGGTTTTTTGGGAAAGCATTTAAGAATGTTCATGCAAACAGCGCATGTTGACTGGATTGCACATCACAAATATCCTACTAACCAAGACTAAGCTTTTTCAATACCTGGTTTGCATACCCATTGTTGCCGTAGTTAGCATATACTGGTAGATATCATAAATTCAAACCTCTTTTCTATCCTACCTGCTACCGATGTCATTCTTCTGTGAGCTGCTCCATGCAACAACCAGTTGCGAGCTGATCGCGCTTGCTGCCTGCAGATGATATTCTGCTGAAACTAGGCTGTGCGCATGTGGATATATTTCACGTGTTTTGCGATTGTGTAGGCTACTTTGTGCATGATTTGTCTGTCATTCTACATAATGAATAAGTTGTATACCTCCACTACATTACTTTTATACACAACAGTAGGGATTAAGAAGTTAGTATAGGCCATTCCCACTGACAAAAAGTGGGTATAGGGCGTACACCTGTGTATAGCCTCCACGACACCACTGGCCCTTTGTGTTTTCCAGTCAAGGAAATTGGGACAAAGTTTGAAGATATTGTTCAATGAAGGTAAAGGACAGTAATGTTACAAGTAAAGTAGGAATCCCAGGTTTCAATAGGCAATAAGATATTATTGTTTCAAGTAAGGAGTGTATATATTTGGCCTGGCGAAGCGTTTTTAATGCGCTGACTGAATGGAAGCTAATAATTATGAGTTCTTTACTCTGCTGGTCTCAAGAAGAAATGAATAGTCCTCACTGTCCGAGACCGACTGACACCTAGACAAGACCGAGACACTCAATATGTGGTCTTGAAAACGAAACACTGCCTAATAGTACATATTTGTAATGTTGCATGAACACAACCAGTCATTATGTTTTCATCTGATTGTCAAACAATTAGGCTACTTCATGAGGCTCATAACCTGCACACGTTACTCAGGGAAGCAGAAGGACATGGGGTGTGGGAAAATAATTGTTTTCAAGACTCATTTTGATATTTTTCTGAATATACACTGTGTTTCATGAGCTGAAATAAAAAATCCCCAAAATGTTCCATATGCACACAAAGCTTAGCGGTACCTAGAATTATTTCTGTCTGTAATAAATCCATTTTGTGGGGGAAAACTAATTCTGATTGGCTGGGCCTGGCTCCCCAGCGGGTTGGCCTGGCTGCCAAGTGGGTGGGCCTATGCCCTCCAAGGCCCCACACATGGCTGCAACCCTGCCCAGTCATGTGAAATCAATAGATTAAGGCCTAATACATTTATTTCAATTGACTGATTTCCTTATATGAACTGTAACTCAGTAAAATCTTTGAAATTATTGCATGGTGCGTTTATATTTTTGTTCAGTATAATTTCCGACATTCGATAGGCCATTTGTTAGTCAACTTGTCTATAATTAGATTACATGCAGCTTCTCTTCTGTCATTACTTGATGCTTGTCTAGAATACTAAATAAAGCCTAGCTCACCAGAGTAATGTCATAAATCGATAGAATGATCAATGCATCCTCAACAAGTTAGTTGGCATTGATCAAGTTTTCTCTTTCATTTCTGCATCTCTCATGGAGCAAGGACGTTTAGGCACCAGGGAGATTTCCAAATGACATTTGACCGGATTTAAGGAAATGCAAAGCCATGAAAATGATCCAACATGTTTCTGATTGTATTTCAGTTCGTCTTGGATGCATATTTTATGTGGTTGAAAATGATATATTGTCAGCTTTTATGTCGCTGAAAGAAATTGCACGTTAGGCTAAACAACAGGTCCCTAAGCACGTATTCACATTCTCTCAAGATGCTGAAACAAATAAATCATATTTCTCCACTCCAGTTCCTGAAACAAAATTAACATTTGGTCTATCATTAATTTTCTGTGAGGAACATTAACTTCAGGAGGAGTTAATTATAATAGGCTACATGTGAGGCCTACAGTCAGTGTCCAGACTTCAGTTACTATTCCAACTATTAACCTACTCCACTTTAAAATAATTCCTGCACTCATACAGTGCCATTTGATAAATGTAAAGAGACATCACTTACAAAAACACCAAAAAGTGTTGTGAATGATTTTCCGCCTTACTTTCACCCCTGAATAAAAAGGGATAAAAGAGATAATCGTGAAAGGTTAGTTCCGCGAACGCATCGTGGAACACTCCTTCGACGTTGTTTATTATTTTCCATTGAACACATAGGCCCTTGTTGATTATCCTTTACACTGTTTTTTCACTACAGTATTTAAACTATAGGAAACTGTTAATACTACAGTATACCACAGTCATGTCTGCAAAACAAACTATAATAAACTGTTAATACTACAGTATACCACAGTCATGTCTGCCAAACAAACTATAGTAAACTGTTAATACTACAGTATACCACAGTCATGTCTGCCAAACAAACTATAGTAAACTGTTAATACTACAGTATAATACAGTCATGTCTGCCAAACAAACTATAGTAAACTGTTAATACTACAGTATACCACAGTCATGTCTGAAAAACAAACTATAGTAAACTGTTAATACTACAGTATACCACAGTCATGTCTGCAAAACAAACTATAGTAAACTGTTAATACTACAGTATACCACAGTCATGTCTGCAAAACAAACTATAGTAAACTGTTAATACTACAGTATACCACAGTCATGTCTGCAAAACAAACTATAGTAAACTGTTAATACTACAGTATACCACAGTCATGTCTGCCAAACAAACTATAGTAAACTGTTAATACTACAGTATACTACAGTCATGTCTGCCAAACAAACTATAGTAAACTGTTAATACTACAGTATACCACAGTCATGTCTGCAAAACAAACTATAGTAAACTGTTAATACTACAGTATAATACAGTCATGTCTACAAAAAATCACTACAGTGAATACTATAGTATTTATACCATAGTATACTATAGTATTTTTTCATGTGGGTGTAAATCAACCGAAAACCATTCATTACGGTACGACTTATCCAATTTCTATTTGTGACACAAAATTCATTTCACCGCCTCTCATCACGTAGTTCCATTACTCCCCAATCACTATAGAAATACCATCCACAACACTGTTGGCACACTGAAGTGTTGATATAAAAAAATGACAGCTGTGCATTCGGAATTCATGCTGGGTTTGTGCTAAGGATTCTGCTGCCTGTCACACTGATTCCTACGAGACGAGATCAAAGGCTCTACCAGCTACTTTGAAGTCCTCTGCCATCTAAATGTCATTTGATTGGCTGCCTGTACCTCTTGACAAAAGAGGGCCACTGGTGGGCAGTCATTACTTAAGTGGGCGTAATCAAATTGAGCTGTTTTAATATCCAGGGGAAAAAGAAGAGAGAATTCTCGCTATCTTTTCTTTTATCAAGAGTGTGTGCTGCCTGGTGAGGAAGCGGTATGCTTGAGGTCCAACAAGCGTATGAAGTATCTATTCTTGAAGAAAATACAAAGCATACCATGATGACTTATTCTAATTTTTGGAAGAATATAGGATACTGTACGTATCAAGAATGGATCTATATTTTTCATATTACATAATTCACTTGATATTGTTTGCCAATCAGGCAGTCTCAAAGCTCTATCTACCTCAAAGAACCAACCAACCATAGAGCACTGGTAATGTTTAGCCAAGAGGCAAAGTAGGCTGCACATACAGACACCATACACCCATGAACTAATATGCACCATCTGCCCTGTGCCAAGGAGATGATTACAGCAGGATTTCATCACGTCAAACCAATGGCTGCTGCTCTAATGTATGTCATGGAACCTTACACAAGGACAACTCTGCCAAAGCCCAGCTTTCAAACGTGTCCCAAAAACTCCTCTTTAGCATTCGCATGGAATTAGCATTAGCTTGACACAAATCCTGTTTGGACTCTGAACATATCCTCTTATCCTGTACATGCCAGTGCCTACTGTAGCCTGTCTATGGAACCTCCTCTATGCTCTGATGTAGGTCCCCAGTGTAGCTTAATACATTTTCATTGAGACCACGACACTGTGTACTGTATTTACCCGCTTCTGGCTTATTGATATTAATGTGGTGTGTTGCTAATGGTAAGATAAAGATTGTGATTTATAAAAACAACAGTTATGTCATACTGTAGGTAAGACATAGAGCTATAAAACAGGAGCTCTAAGCTTCAATCCGGCTCTCATTTTTGGTATACCTCCTAAAGAATGTTGAAATGTGAATGTTGACATGATTGACTAATCCCTCCTCATCTAATCCTAAATTTTGGTCAGCAGTAAACAGCGTAGGATAGCTAGAGAGCTTCCTGCTGGGACTTCGACGCACACTGGGTCCTATTTTTATTTTATTATCCCACCGACTGATTCCTCAAATCCTCTCCATCCACCCCAGCAGAATTGTATTATGATTAAATTATTATAATTTTTTTTTTAATAGATTTACTCAAATATGGGTCAATGTAGTGAGGAGTGATATTTTCTCAGATATTTTCCACTCAACTCAAACTGTACAGTAGCTTTTCAGTGTCTGTGATATGTCAATTTGGCTCACTCCTCTTTTTCTTACTGTAGTATCTATATTCCGGTACAGTAATCCAGTTAATCTTGTTCCTCTGAATATCCCTGTACTCAGACTCAGTTTTCTTCCTCTTACACACTAGCAAGGTAACACTCAATGAAGCATGTAGGATGCTCACTCATTACATCCACTTGTTCCTGAACAGAATAGACAGATGTTCTTGTTCTGCTTGCACAAGCCACAAATACTTTCTAACAGACTTAAATGTAGCACCTCGAAACTTACTTCTTAGAAATAAGTACTCTGTAAAGTATTTGAGACACAGTTTTGGAGGAGAGAACTCAGCAACCTACAGACCCAGCTATGCATACGCCGGTTGTCACATTCTGACCTTCTGACGTTTCTTTTTTATGTCTTTGTGTTAGGTTGGTCAGGGCGTGAGTTGGGGTGGGCAGTGTATGTTCTTTTTTCTAGGTTGTTTGTTTTCTATTTGTTTGGCAAGGTGTGGTTCCCAATCAGAGGCAGCTGTTTATCGTTGTCTCTGATTGGGAGCCATATTTAGGTAGCCTGTTTTCCATTGTGTGTTGTGGGTGGTTATTTTCCGTTTCAGTGTTTGCACCATACGGGACTGTTTCGGTTGTTTTTTTTTAACTTTTGTTATTTTGTTCAGTGTTCTGTGAATTTATTAAATATCTCATTATGGACACTTACCACGCTGCACATTGGTCCGATCCTTGCTACTCCTCCTCAGACGAAGAGGAAATTCGTTACACCGGTGGAGGTTCCTCAGCGGAGGAAGGGGAGGACCATCCTCCTCAGTGAATTTCATAAAAATAAAAATTGTAAAACATTTTTAGATAAAACTGTACTAAATACAGGACCAGTCAAAAGTTTGGACACACCTACTCATTCAAGGGTTTTTCTTTATTTTTAATATTTTCTACATTGTAGAGGAATAGTGAAGACATCAAAACTATGAAATAACACAAATGGAATCATTTAGTTTGTTATACATTTTAGATTTTAGATTCTTCAAAGTAGCCACCCTTTGACAAAGCAAAAACAGGTTTTTAGAATTTTTGCAGTATTCAGACCCATTATTCAGTACTTTGTTGAAGCACCTTTGGCAGAGATTACACCCTCTTCTTGGGTATGACGCTACAAGCTTGGCACACCTGTATTTGGGGAGTTTCTCCCACTTTTCTCTGCAGATTTTCTTAAGTTCTGTCAGGTTGGATGGGGAGAGTTGTTGCACAGCTATTTTCAGGTCTCTTCAGAGATGTTCGATTGGGTTCAAGTCCGGGTTCTAGCTGGGACCCTCAAGGAAATTGAGAGACTTGTCCAGAAGCCACTCCTGCGTTGTCTTGGCTGTGTGCTTAGGGTCGTTGTCCTGTTGGAAGGTGAACCTTCGCCCCAGTCTGAGGTCCTGAGTGCTCTGGAGCAGGTTTTCATCAAGGATCTCTCTGTACATTGCTCCGTTCATCTTTCCCTCAATCCTGACTAGTCTCCTAGTCCCTGCCGCTGAAAAACATCCCCAAAGCATGATGCTGCCACCACCATGCTTCACCGTAGGGATGGTGCCAGGTTTCCTCTGGACGTGACGCTTGGCATTAAGGCCAAAGTTCAATCTTGGTTTCATTAGACCAAAGAATCTTTTTTCTCGTTCATTTAGGTGCCTTTTGGCAAAATCCAAGCGGCCTGTCATGTGCCTTTTACTGAGGATTGGCTTCCGTCTGGCCACTCTACCATAAACGCCTGATTGGTGGAGTGCTGCAGAGATTGTTGTCCTTCTGGAATGTTCTCCCGTCTCCAAAGAGGAACTCTGGAGCTCTGTCAGAGTGACCATCGGGATCTTGGTCACCTGCCTGACCAAGGCCCTTCTCCCCCGATTGCTCAGTTTGGCCAGTTGGCCAGCCCTAGGAAGAGTCTTGGTCGTTCCAAACTTCTTCCATTTAAGAATGATGGAAGCCACCATGTTCTTGGGGCCCTTCAATGCTGCAGAAATGTTTTGTACCCTTCCCCAGATCCGTGCCTCGACACAATTCTGTCATGGAGCTCTACGTCCAATTTATCCGACCTCATGGCCTGTTTTTTCTCTGACATGCAGTGTCAACCGTGGCACCTTATGTGCCTTTCCAAATCATATCCAATCAATTTAATTTACCACAGTTGCTCTAATCAATTTGTAGAATTATCTCAAGGATGGTCAATTTGAACAGGATGCACCTGAGCCCAATTTCGAGTCTCATAGCAAAGGGTCTGAATACTTATGTAAACAAGATATTTCTGTTTTCTATATTTAATAAAAGTGCAAAAATGTCCAAAAAACTGTTTTCGATTTGTCATTATGGAGTATTGTGTGTAGATTGATGAAGACATTTTTTTTACATCCATTTTATAATACGTTTGTAACGTAACAAAATGTGGAAAAATTCAACGGGTCTGAGTATTTTCCGAATGCACTGTACTTTTGGTCATGTATTGTATGTTCCTGTGACCATCCCCTCTGATGTATCTTTGATTATGCAGCTGTAGAGATGGGTGTTCCTGCCTCTCCTCAGCCAATGCTTGGGGTGGGACTCACCATGTCAATATGTTCATGGCCTGCAGTTTGACACACACACACATATAAATACTATAATTAACTCATCAGGGATTCTTCAAAGTGCGACAATATTTCATTCAAGGTCACTCCCAAACCCTGCCCCCGACTCCTCTAGCTTCCCTGTGCTGTATATTTCACATATCCCTAATCACTAACAGTTTACACACGTCATTGAAAATACGGTATAAGGCCGTTAAAAACCCGTGTGTTCAACTTCTCTTTTGTCCTCTAAAAGCGAATGTATTTATTTATGTGGACCTGATGTTTTGATGTTTCTTTTCTTTTCTGTTCTTTTAGGGGCCTGTTTGCAAGTCATTACACTGAGACACATTACCTGGAGGATGGGAGTCCCGTCACTGGTGCTCACAACTCTACGGTAGGCTGGAGGTTGAGTGCTTCTGACATTCATGTTTGAATGAACATTGTGTGCTGCTGACTTTAAAGGATGGACCTTTAACAATGTGATGTGAACTCAAGTGATGTTTTTTGGATCAGATGGCCCTCAAGCCAATATTGAGAACACATGTCTGAAGTATAGACATGGCATGACATCTGAAAGATCGAATGTTTTGATCCAGTAAATGGATTATGACTAACTTAGTTTTTAGTGTGGAATATCTGTCTAGTTATAGACATAAAGCCATATTGACATGTAGACCTAACACTTGGTGAATTGATACAGGGTTAAAAACAGTGCCTTCAGAAAGTATTCACACCCTGTAACGGCAGTCCTCCTCCTCTTCATCTGAAGAGGAGGAGTATTGAGGGAACCAAGGCGCAGCGTAGTGAAAAGACATATTTTATTAACGAAACACGAACTTGATTAAACTAACAAAAACAACAAACGATGTAGACAGACCTAGACGACGTACTTACATAAAACAAGAAAACGCACGAATAGGAACATAGGCTACACAAACCGAACAAACCGTAAACAGTCCCGCGGTGGTGTACAGACACAGACACGGAAGACAATCACCCACAACGAACACTGTGACAACGCCTACCTAAATATGACTCTTAATTAGAGGAACGCCAAACACCTGCCTCTAATTAAGAGCCATACCAGGCAACCCAAAACCAACACAGAAACAGAAAACATAGAATGCCCACCCAACCTCACGTCCTGACCAACTAACACACATAACAAACTAACAGAAATAGGTCAGGAACGTGACACACCCCTTGAATTTTTCCACAAATATTGTTCTGTTATAGCCTGAATATAAAATGTATTAACTTGAGATTTTGTATCACTGGCCTTCACATAATACTCCATATTGTCAAAGTGGAATTATGTTTTTTTTTTACTTTTGCTAATTAATTAAAAATGAAAAGCTGAAATGTCTTGAGTCAATAAGTATTCAACCCCTTTGTTATGGCAAGCCTAAGTAAGTTCAGGAGTAAACATACACTTAACAAGTCACATAATATGTTGCATGGACTCACTCTGTGTGCAAAAATAGTGTTTAAAATTATTTTTGAATGACTAACTTATCTCTGTACACCACACATACAATTATCACTAAGGTCCCTCAGTCAAGCAGTGCATTTCTAACAGAGATTCAACCACAAATACCAGGGAGGTTTTCCAATGCCTTGCAAAGAAGGGCACCTATTGGTAGATGGTTTTTTTTTTTTTTTTACAAAAGCAGACATTGCATATCCCTTTGAGCATGGTGAATTGTTTTATTAGGCTTTGGATGGTCTATCAATACACCCAGTCACTCCAAAGATACAGGCGTCCTTCCTTACTCAGTTGCTGGAGAGGAAGGAAACCGCTCAAGGATTTCACCATGAGGCCAAAGGTGACTTTAAAACAGTTTAATGGCTGTGACAGGAGAAAACAGTGAAAACAGTGTGGCAGCATCATGTTATGGCTATTCTTGTCATCGGCACGACTAGGGAGTTTTTTTGCATAAAAAGAAACATTCTGCTTTCCAACAGATACTGCGAGACAAATTCACCTTCCAGCAGGACAATAAAGTAAAAGACAAGGCCAAATATACCCTGCATTTGCTTACCAAGACAACATTGAATGTTCCTGAGTGGCCTAGGTTTTGACTTAAATCAGCAAGACTTGAAAATGGCTGTCTGGCAATGACCAACAACCAACATGACACAGCTTGAAGAATTGTAAAAATCATAATATGCAAATATTGTATAATCCAGGTGTGCAAAGCCCGTAGAGACTTACACAGAAAGACTCATAGCTGTAGTCGCTGCCAAAGATGATGCTAACATGTATTGACTCGGGGGGTTAAATACTTATGTAATCAAGCTAAATTATTGTTTTATTTTTCATAATTATTTTACAAATGTTATAATTTTTCTTCCACTTTGACATTACAGAGTATTTTAATACATTTTAAACCCACCTTGGAACCAACCAAATGTGGATGTGAATATTTTAGGACGAGACTGTACCTCAAGTAGAGCTAGTTCTCATGCTATTTACATTATTTCACAAAGCACAACATAAGTCCTCCAGAACCAGAACATGCTACATTATATTTCAATGGATGTCAAGGCGATTTGGCTTCGTTAGCTTACAGTTTGATTTAGTTAGTGGGTACTGTAAGTACACAAATGCTAGTGCCAGCAGTCAGATCTGGGTCACCTGAACTACTCTTCCTTACAATAATTAGCTTAACTGTTGAAGGAAGGTTTGACAACAAGACAACACAGCGGCTTTTCTAGGCCAGTCTTCAGGTACAATGTGTTGAAGCATTCTGGGATAATCAAGCCAACCATTAGTGATTTTCAAAAGCCTTTCGCTTAACATAGTTAGCAGGCTTGTTCCCCCTTCACAGCTGGAGTGAGATTTCAAGATATGACTTAATTGAGCAGAGGTGAGGACAGTTTGACAGGTGCTTGGCAGGTGGAAGGGGAAATGGTTTGTGATTTGGCACTGATTGACAATCTATTTTCCTCAAAGCTAAAATACACAGTGATGTTCCTCATTCTTCAGAACATGATTGGTGGTATAAAGTAAAGTAGGAGGAGATGTTAACATATTATCTTGTCAGTGTATCAGTGTATAGAGCTGATATAATAAGAAAGAAATCAAAAATACAAAGAAATGCTAAAAATCTTGACATTGAAGAAATTGAGTGAATGAGGATGGAAAATGTTTTATGGTCACAGTCACATAGAGCCCCACAGCGTCATAATACCCCAAAACCTAGCGGTCAAACACGGAAATGGTTCCAATCGTTTTGTCACCATTCATTTTAGAACCACTTCAAACAAGGTCTGCGTGACATTTTGATAACTGTAAATCTCTTTTGGACAGTGTGACTTTTATCAATATTTTCCACTTTATTTACTCTCGGATTCAAAAAATGCTAATTAGCATCAAACGAGATATAATGCAAGCTCCTGCATGTCATCTCTAGCTTACACCTCTGCATCAGCTACCTAGCTTGCTACTAGCTACATTGATCCAAAACAAAAGATATACTAAGTGTACAAAACATTAGTAACACCTTCCTATTATTAAGTTACACCCCCCGTTGCCCTCAAAACAGCCTCAATTCGTCGTGGCATGGACTTTACAAGGTGTCAAAAGCCTTCTACAGGGATAATGGCCCATGTTGACTGCAATGCTTCCCACAGTTGTGTCAAGTTGGCTGGTAGTGGATCTCTACTCTGAATAGCTCCATCTCATCCCACAGATGCTCAATTGGATTGAGATCTGGTGACTGGGCATCCCACTGCAGTAAGCTAAATTTACTGTCATGTACGTGGAATCATTCATGGACAATCCTAGCCTTGTGGCATGGGGCATTATTCTGCTGAAAAAATCTATTTGCAGATGGATACGCTGCTGCCATGTAGGGATGCACCTGATTGGCAATGATGTTCAGATATCCTGTGACATTCAAAGTTGCTCCACTTTTATCAAGGAGCTCAATGTGTGCCATGAAAACACACCCCAAACCATCACACCACCACCACCAGCCTGCAAAGTTGACACACAGCAGGAACCAGATTCATGCAGCAGAAACCAGATTCATCAGACCAGGCAATTTTTCCAATTCTCCAGTGTCCAGTGTTTTCGTTCCTTAGCCCACTGCAACTGCAGTTGTTGAACTCTATAAGGTTGTTGGCTAGCTAGCTAGCTACCTACAGTAGATGATATTAGCAAAATCAGTCCCTTATAATTACTGCTAACTATATGAATGACGTGAAATCTATTTCAATTCATGGTGTCTAAATGCAGTGCTGTATTAAAGCAATCCAGAGCTAACTTTTGACATGTTCTGTTACAGATTCAAAGCCATATTTACTCATTGCAGAATGTATCCATAGTTATGAATGAATAAGCATATTTACAGTGCCTTCAGAAAGTATTCACACTCCTTTACTTTTTCCACATTATGTTGTGTTACAGCCTGAATTTTCAATGTATTGTCACTGGCCTACAAACAATACCTCATAATGACAAAGTGGAATTATGTTTTTTATTTTTTTTATTCATTAAAAATCAATTCTTAAATGTCTTGAGTCAATAACTATTCAACCCTTTGTTATGGCAAGCCTAAGTAAGTTCAGGAGTAAACATTTACTTAACAAGTCACATAATATGTTGCATGGACTCACTCTGTGTGCAATAATAGTTTTTAACATGATTTTTGAATGACTACCTCATCTCTGTACCCCACACATACAATTATCACTAAGGTTCCTCAGTCGAGCAGTGAATTTCAAACACAGATTCAACCACAAAGACCAGGGAGGTTTTCCAATGCCTCGCAAAGAAGGCCACCTATTGGTAGATGGGTAAAAAAAAAGAGAGACATTGACTATCCCTTTGGATGGTGTATCAATACACCCAGTCACTACAAAAATATAGGCATCCTTTCTAACTCAGCTGTTGGAGAGGAAGGAAACCGTTCAGGGATTTCAGTGGTGACTTTAAAACAGTTAGAGTTTAATGGATGCGATGGGAGAAAACTATGGATGGATCAACAACATTGTAGTTACTCCACAATACTAAACTAATTGACAGAGTGAAAAGAATGAAGCCTGTACAGAATAAACATATTCCAAAACATGCATTCTGTTTGCAACAAGGCACTAAAGTAATACTGCAAAAAATGTGGCAAAGCAATTAACTTTTTTCATGAATACATAGTGTTTCGGGCAAATCCAATACAACACATTACTGAGTACCACTCTCCATAGTGGTGGCTGCATCGTGTTATGGGTATGATTGTAATCATTAAAGACTGGGGAGATTTTCAAGATAAAAAATAAACAGACAAAATACCATAGGAAAACCTGGTTCAGTCTGCTTACCACCAGACACTGGGAGATTAATTCACCTTTCAGCAAGACAAAAACCAAAAACAAAAGGCCACATCTACACTGGAGTTGCTTTCCAAGAAGATAGTGAATGTTCCTGAGTGTCCGAGTTACAGTTTTGACTTCAATCTACTTGAAAATACCTGCAAATGGTTGTCTAGTAATGATCAACAACCAATTTGTCATTATGGGGTATTGTGTGTAGATGGGTGAGGGGAAAATCTATTTAATCCATTTTAAATGCAGGCTGTATTACAACAAAATGTCGAATAAGTCAAGGGGTATGAATACTTTTAGAAGGCACTGTATTTGACAAGAATGCTACTAGTCACCCATCATTCACATCAAACACCTGAACTCCACCAATGTTTTAAAGAAATCAAAATAGTTAACAATGCATGCATATGCCTTTTATACATAACATATAAACATCTGACTTGATGTAAATATTAAAATGATTTATTTATCAATGCCACAAACCTGTGACATCGAAGAGCACCATATTAACTATTATTACTATCAGAGAATGCACAGATTCTCATTATTTTTAATTAGACCAGCACAAATAACACAAAATGTAAAACAGCATATTGTGATTTTTGTTGGGTGAGTTTCAAATGAAGAAACAACTGGATACATAAGGTAGGTTTAATATGAAATACTAGATCTACTCCAGCAGAATGAGAAACACCCTTGGTGTCCATGTTGCTGCTGTCAATTGTAAGCAATGCATTTACCACTAGTGTTAATGTATTTAAAATACTAAGACCCCTTTTCCAGCTGTTTGACCAGTAATCAAAGCATTTGGCCCCGTGTGGCTCAGTTGGTAGAGCATGGCGCTTGCAACGCCAGGGTTGTGGGTTCGATTCCCACGGGGGGCCAGTACAAAAAAAAAATATATATATATATATATATATAATAATATGAATGTATGTACTTGTAAGTCGATCTGGATAAGAGCGTCTGCTAAATGACTTAAATGTAAATGTAAATGCATTTGCTTATTCCACACGTTTTGGATGGAAAATTGTTGAGAAATTAATACAGTGCCTTCGGAAAGTATTCAGACCCCTTGCCATTTTCCTAATTTTGTTATGTTACAGCCTTATACTAAAATGTATTAAAAAAGAGTAATCCTCAGCAATCTACACACAATACCCCATAATGAAGCAAAAACAGGTTTTTAGACCGTTTTGAAAATGTATTAAAAATAAAAAACAGAAAAACCTTATTTACATAAGTATTCACACCCTTTGCTATGAGATTCGAAATTGAGCTCATTTGCATCCTGTTTCTATTGCTAATCCTTGAGATGTTTCTACAACTTCTTTGGAGTCCACCTGTGGTAAATCCAATTGATTGGACATGATTTGGAAAGGCACACACCTGTATATATAAGGTCCCACGGTTGACACTGCATGTCAGAGTAAAAACCAAGCCATGACGTCGAAAAAATTGTCCGTAAAGCTCCGAAACAGCATTGTGTCGAGGCACGGATCTGGGGAAGGCTACCAAAAAAATGTCTGCAGCAATGAAGGTCCCCAAGAACACAGTGGCTTCCATCATTCTTAAATGGAAGAAGTTTGGAACTACCAAGACTCTTCCTAGAGCGGGCCACCCGGCCAAACTGAGCAATCGAGGGAGAAGGGCTTTGGTCAGGGAGGTGACCAAGAACCCGATGGTCACTCTGACAGAGCTCTAGAGGTCCTCTGTGGAGATGGGAGAATCTTCCAGAAGGACAACCATCTCTGCATCACTCCACCAATCCGGCCTTTCTGGTAGTGGTCAGATCGAAGCCACTCCTCAGTAAAAGGCACATGACAGCTGGCTTGGAGTTTTGCCAAAAGACACCTAAATGATAAACAACATTCTTTGGTCTGAAGAAACCAAGATTTAACTCTTTGGCCTGAATACCAAGCATCACGTCTGGAAGAAACCTGGCACCATCCCTACGGTGAAGCATGGTGGTGGCAGCATCATGCTGTAGGGATGTTTTTCAGTGGCAGGGACTGGGAGACTAGTCAGGATCGAGGCAAAGCTGAACGAAGCAAAGTGTAGAGATGATGAAAACCTTCTACAGAGTGCTCAGGTCCTCAGCCTGGGGTGAAGGTCCACCTTCCAACAGAACAACGACCCTAAGCACACAGCCAAGACAAGGCAGGAGTGGCTTCAGGACAAGTCTCTGAATGTCCTTGAGTGGCCCAGCCAGAGCCCAGTCTTGAACCTGATCAAACATCTCTGGAGAGACCTGAACCTGACAGAGCTTGAGAGGATCTGAAGAAAAGAATAGGAGAAACTCCCCAAATACAGGTGTGCCAAGCTTGTAGTGTCATACCCAAGAAGAATCTATGCTGTAATCGCTGCCAAAGGTGCTTCCACAAAGTACTGAGTAAAGGGTGTGGAAAAAGTAAAATGTGGAAAAAGTCAAGGGGTCTGAATACTTACCGAAGGCACTGTATATGCCTAATAAATAAAATAAAAAATAATTTTGCCCAAATTAAACTGCCTGCTTCTCGGGCCCAGAAGATATGATATGCATATAACTGGTAGATTTGGATAAACACTCTAAAGTTTCCTAAACTGTTAAAATAGTGTCTGTGAGTATAACAGAACTGATTTGGCAGGCGAAAACCTGAGAAAAATCCATTCAGGAAGTAGTTTCTTTTTGGTTTTGTAGTTTTCTATTCAATGCCATTACAGTATCCATTGACTTAGGACTCAAATTGCAATTTCTATGCCTTCCACTAGATGTCAACAGTCTTTAGAAATTGTTTCAGGCTTGTATTCTGAACAATTAGGAAGTAAGAGCAGTCGGAATGAGTGGACCGTAAAGTGTCACAGAGCTTTTTCATGCGCGCGACCGAGAGAGTGCCTTTCTTGTTTACCTTTTACATTGACAACGTTATTGTCCGGTTGAAATATTATCGATTATTTAGGCTAAAAACAACCTGAGGATAGAATATAAACATCGTTTGACATGTTTCCATGAACTTTACGGATACAATTTGGATTTTTTTGTCTTCGTGTTTTGACTACATTTGAGCCTGTGGATTACTGAAGAAAACGCGTGAACAAAACTGAGGTTTTTGGATATAAAGAGACTTTATTGAACAAACGGAACATATATTGAGTAAATGAATGTCTGCTGAGTGCAACCATATGAAGATCATCAAAGGTAAGGGATTAATTTTATCTTTATTTCTGACTTGTGTAACTGTTCTACTTGGCTGGTTACTGTTTGTAATGATTTGTCTAGTGGGCTATGTTCTCAAATAATCGTAAGGTATGCTTTCGCCGTAAAGCATTTAAAAAATCTGACACCGTGGTTGGATTCACAAGAAGTTCATCTTTAAACCTCTGTAAAATATGTTTTGTTTTCAGAATTTTTATAATGAGTATTTCTGTATTTGAATTTGGCACCCAGCAGTTTCACTGGCTGTTGAAGAGGTGGGACACTACCGTCTCACGTGCCCAAGAGAGGTTAACAACCAATTTTACATGCTCCACTGAAATGACCAAAACCAACAGTTAAAGGTCACATATTTTGAAAGTAGACTATGTTATGGTGTCTGGCAGCTATTTTCATTTCAAAGGTTCCTGTCCAAAACACAACTGACTAAGTATTTATAGACATTATAAAACCGTAAATTGGTACACAAACAATTTTTTTTTAATCATAGTGTCATAAAGAATGCTAAGGTAAATGCTAAACATAATGCTACCCAATATACACTACATGAATAGTATGTGGACATCTGCTCATTCCAAAATCATCTGCATTAATATGGAGTTGGTCCCCCTTTTGCTGCTATAACAGCCTCCACTCTTCTGGGAAGGCTTTCCACTAGATGTTGGAACATTGCTGCGGGGACTTGCTTCCCTTCAGCCACAAGTGCATTAGTGAGGTCAGGCACTGATGTTGGGCAATTAGGCCTTGCTCGCAGTCGGCGTTCCAATTCAGGTGTTTGATGGGGCTGAGGTCTGGGCTCTGTGCAGGCCAGTCAAGTTTTTCCCCACTGATTTCAACAAACCATTTCTGTATGGACCTCGCTTTGTGCACAGGAGCATTGTCATGCTGGAACAGGAAAGGACCTTCCCTAAACTGTTGCCACAAAGTTGGAAGCACACTCATCTAGAATGTCATTGTATGCTGTAGAGTCAAGATTTCCCTTCACTGGAAAGGGCTTAGCCCGAATCATGAAAAACAGCCCCAGATCATCATTCCTTCTCCACCAAACGTTACAGTTGGCACTATGCATTCGGGCAAGTAGCGTTCTCCTGGTATCCGCCACACCCAGATTCGTCCGTCAGACTACCAGATGTTGAAGCGTGATTCATCACTCCAGAGAACGCGTTTCCACTGCTCCAGAGTCCAGTGGCGGCGAGCTTTACACCACTCCAAGCAACGCTTGGCATTGTGCATGGGGATGTTAGTCTTATCCATGGAAACCCATTTAATGAAGCTGCTGACGTACAGTTATTGTGCTGACGTTGCTTCCAGAGGAAAGTTTGTAACTTGGTAGTGAGTGTTGCAAACGAGGATGATTTTTACGCGCTACAAGCTTCAGCACACCATTCTACTGCCAATGTTTGTCTATGGAGATTGCATGTCTGTGTGCTCGATTTTAGACAGCTGTCAGCAACGGGTGTGGCTGAAATAGCCGAATCCCCTAATTTGAAGTGGTATCCACATACTTTTGTATATTGTTCCTGTATGTCTATGGCACCAACATGTTCATGTTTAATGTAATTAGTTGGTGACTCAGCCAAGTATTTTCATAGCAATGCTATTTCAAAAGGAGTCTCCTTTCAGAGCAGTAAAGGGGTCTCTTTTGGAGTCAAGTCAGTACAGCCTTAGTGATTGTGTAAAAGTATGAGCTGGCTACGGAAAAGGCCAGCTTCAAGTATTTTGTCTCACAGTTCAGTACTGACGTTCAGTATTTTTCAAACTGACTTTTGGCTAACAAAGCAGTTGGTCTTAGAGTAATTGGTGTAGACTTGAATGAAGCCATTCAGCCATTATACAGAGTTTTGTTTTGACTCCGAACCAGACACTTCCTCATCATACTGTCTCAGATAGACAGTAGCTTCATTATGGCTCTGTACACTTAATGGCTTCCTTTCCACTTCTCCTTGGTTGACCATTGGTGAAACGAAAGATAAGTATACTATAGTTTGTTAAAGAATGTCCTGACACGGTTTAAATTTGACTTGAGTGTCATGTTGGTATTTTTCAGAAGAACTGCTACTACCATGGAGAAGTGGAAGGCCACGCTAACTCTGACGTCACTCTCAGCACCTGCTCTGGCCTCCGGTAAGTAACACTTCAGTCTATAGGATCCCAGAAGCCTCAGACATGCTGTGTAAGTGGTCACAATTATGACCCACAGATTGTTCTGGCAATTCTCACATAGGAACTTCATTGGGTGGAAGGATGTGTATGACAAACCATTTGAATGTAAAAAATGTTTATTTCAGAATCAAGAGATACTCCATAGCTTAGAGCACACCAAATGGAATATAGTAACACCAAGATGTCTATTTCATGTACTGTTCGCATATCGTAGGGTCTTAAATGAGGCATGTATAGATGGCCACTTTCATCATATTTTCAGAATAATGTTTTGTGATACAAATGTAAAAAGCATTTCAAGCATCCTTCATCCCAATGAAATTGTATGTGAAGATTGACAGAACAATCTGAGATACCACAAATATTTTCTGCTGCTGTGGAATCGCACTTTAGCCCCTTAAATCTCTGTCAACAAACAGGTATGAGTTTCCACTTACCCAAGAGTATGGAAGAGTCCACCAAAAGTGTATAATAGATCCCTAGACATAGAACATGGTCTTGGTCTGGGCCACCCAGTGATTATCTGTATTCTCCTCCACTCTCCTCTGGGCATGTGTCTGTGCCTAATGGCCACCTGGAAGTAATAAAGCTGCCTGGCTGAGTCTAAACAGCAACAGAAAGCCTGCTGATGTACGCTCATCTCCTGCTTAATTACCCCAAACTACAGATGCATTATGTGACGAGAAAACGTTTAGTATGCCATGAAACCTTTTAACGATGCAATAAAAGCTAATGAAGAGGAACTTTTAGCGGTAATACATTTGTGATAAAAATGTTGACCTGAATAAGAGTCCACCCCCAAGGAGTGTTACTGGTAATTCTTTTTTTAATCTTGTACCTCACAAAATCCTTGAGGCAGGCAGATGTTTGACGAGCAATATGTGGCTTGGCTTCAATGCCAAAACAAATTGTTTCAGAGTTTTAGTTGGCCTAAGAGCCTCTTCGGGGAGTTGAATCTACTGTAAGTCAGTGGGGCCATTTACATTGACTGAGTTATTTCACTAAGAGACATTTGTTCAGTCCCAACATCCAGTAAGAAAATTAAACAAATCTAAATAATCCAGCTGCGAAAAATTAAATAAAGATTGATTTAACCAGCTGAGTTTTAAGGCTGTGTTTTAATCCAAAGGAAAGGCAGTACAGAGAGAGAAAAAAAATGAAATATATAAGTAGGCCTTAGAAATATCCTTCCACACTTTGGTCCTTGGAAGTCAACAGTCCACAGTCCACATGAAGGAAACTTCTCTTGATGAGCAATACAATGTCCCTTACCAGTTCTTGACTTGGACTGAAATAGGTGCTAGTACTCATTTTAGGTGCTGGTACTGTTTATATTTAGGTGCATGAGCTCCACAATACTTTTGAGCTAATATTCTATGAGGTGCAGGAGCTCTAGCAGTAGAAAAATTAAGGCACCGGAACGTCCAAGTCAAGCACTGTCCCTTACTAGACTTTGAGAAAGTTCTCACTCAAAGATAAAGACCTGGGCCTTTAATTAAACTATAAAGATTTTCCTAATTACAAACATTTCTGACCATAACATGCAGTCAAGAATCAAGATGGCTTCCCCCTTCTGGTCACAGAATGCTTTGTCCACACAGTCAATTTATTATGCCAGATCTGTTGAACAGCTTTGCCTCGTCTTCCCTTGTCTTACAGGGGTTTCATCTCACTTGAAAATAAGACCTTCATCCTTGAACCATCGTTGGACCAGGACAATTATACACACATCATTTACCGAGGGGAAAACCTCAACCTGTCCTCTGGAACCTGTGGTCATGGCTTCAACATGTCCTCTGTTACACCTGACAACCATCTAAGAAGCCCTTTCCGAACATTCAGCACCAGGGTAAGGCTCATCGACAACAACTAGGTTTTTCTTCTGACCATTTCCTTCAGATAACCTCCATCAAATACCACATTAGAAATATTGGTACTGTAGCATTCCATTATCAAAACTGTTCATGATAAAGCTATCAGATAAAATCATTAGATCTAGAAGATGTTCAAAAGGAAGAGCTTGATAATGGATTTATATTGTACAGGATCTGGAATAATGGTATCAGTGAGATAGATAGATAGTGATGTTGGAGTGTGGGCTCATGGACTTATGACACTGTCATCCAGATAGCTGTCTGAGAGTGTCTGCAACATAATGTTCTGGGTTTGATAACTATCTGAGCGGGGATGATGCCACCTTTCATGGTGGGAAAGCAATTGATTTGCCGACTGACAGAATTCACTATGGAAACACCTATGTCTTAATTTCTCTGATATAACACATGACACCATTTGAAACAGGCTGATATGATATTTGTTTTGTAATGGCAAGCCAGGGGACCTTAGGGAGATGTTTATTGTTAATGTGTAAATTGATGCATGCCTTTATAGCTATTGCCTCAGAGGTAGGATCAAACTTATTTACCATACTGTTGTAACAAAGATGTGGCAGTGTGATCGATTATAAACAATGAGGGCAATTTTCGCTATGACCACGAACCAGGGCTTGAGCTGTATTGGTTTTGTACTTGGGTTTGTACTTGAATTGGCGCTCAGACCAGCACATGAACCATGGTAGAGATCCAACCTTGCCCTTACTCTTTCCCTGGCTCCAGAGTCCTATATCAGGGCCAGGGCAGGAGCATGGGCACTACTCCCCACACCAGTCTCCATGTAGCAGGTGTACAGGTCCATCTGCCACCACCTACAGTATCTGCATGCATCCATTATCAATCCTGATCCTACCCTTTCTTCAGAAATAATAACCAAGACACTCACTGACACAGTGAATCATCAGTTTCCAATATTGGAGCTTTAAAAGCTTGATAAAAAAGAACAGAAACACTATGATAGGACAGGATATTTCATAGAAACGTGTCTGCTGTCTGCGTGACTAAGCACATGAGTAATAGGCTTTTTTATGAAACTTTTGCCACTGATGTGTAGGCCGTCGATGTGAAGTTGAAATCACAGGTGATTCCGTGACAGGAGCCTTTTGAAAGATTGATAAGCAATATTTTTGAAGTAGCTTTAACATATACACTGCTCAAAAAAATAAAGGGAACACTTAAATAACACAATGTAACTCCAAGTCAATCACACTTCTGTGAAATCAAACTGTCCACTTAGGAAGCAACACTGATTGACAATAAATTTCACATGCTGTTGTGCAAATGGAATAGACAAAAGGTGGAAATTATAGGCAATTAGCAAGACACTACCCAAAACAGGAGTGATTCTGCAGGTGGTGACCACAGACCACTTCTCAGTTCCTATGCTTCCTGGCTGATGTTTTGGTCACTTTTGAATGCTGGCGGTGCTCTCACTCTAGTGGTAGCATGAGACGGAGTC
Organism: Salvelinus fontinalis; assembly: GCF_029448725.1. Lineage (NCBI taxonomy): Eukaryota > Metazoa > Chordata > Actinopteri > Salmoniformes > Salmonidae > Salvelinus > Salvelinus fontinalis. The sequence goes on from NC_074665.1 coordinate 53,110,731, forward strand.
TACAACCCACACAAGTGGCTCAGGTAGTGCAGTTCATCCAGGATGGCACATCAATGCGAACTGTGGCAAAAAGGTTTGCTGTGACTGTCAGCGTAGTGTCCAGAGCATGCAGGCGCTACCAGGAGACAGGCCAGTACATCAGGAGACGTGGAGGAGGCCGTAGGAGGGCAACAACCCAGCAGCAGGACGGCTACCTCCGCCTTTGTGCAAGGAGGTGCACTGCCAGCGCCCTGCAAAATGACCTCCAGCAGGCCACAAATGTGCATGTGTCTGCTCAAACGGTCAGAAACAGACTCCATGAGGGTGGTATGAGGGCCCGACGTCCACAGTTGGGGGTTGTGCTTACAGCCCAACACCGTGCAGGACGTTTGGCATTTGCCAGAGAACACCAAGATTGGCAATATCGCCACTGGCGCCCTGTGCTCTTCACAGATGAAAGCCGGTTCACACTGAGCACATGAGCACATGTGACAGACGTGACAGAGTCTGGAGACGCCGTGGAGAACGTTCTGCTGCCTGCAACATCCTCCAGCATGACCGGTTTGGCGATGGGTCAGTCATGGTGTGGGGTGGCATTTCTTTGTGGGGCCGCACAGCCCTCCATGTGCTCGCCAGAGGTAGCCTGACTGCCAGTAGGTACCGAGATGAGATCCTCAGACCCCTTGTGAGACCATATGCTGACTCATGCACATTTGTGGCCTGCTGGAGGTCATTTTGCAGGGCTCTGGCAGTGCACCTCCTTGCACTAAGGCGGAGGTACCGGTCCTGCTGCTGGGTTGTTGCCCTCCTACGTCCTCCTCCACGTCTCCTGATGTACTGGCCTGTCTCCTGGTAGGGCCTCCATGCTCTGGGCACTACGCTGACAGACACAGCAAACCTTTTTGCCACAGTTCGCATTGATGTGCCATCCTGGATGAACTGCACTACCTGAGCCACTTGTGTGGGTTGTAGACTCCGTCTCATGCTACCACTAGAGTGAGAGCACCGCCAGCATTCAAAAGTGACCAAAACATCAGCCAGGAAGCATAGGAACTGAGAAGTGGTCTGTGGTCACCACCTGCAGAATCACTCCTGTTTTGGGGGGTGTCTTGCTAATTGCCTATAATTTCCACCTTTTGTCTATTCCATTTGCACAACAGCATGTGAAATTTATTGTCAATCAGTGTTGCTTCCTAAGTGGACAGTTTGATTTCACAGAAGTGTGATTGACTTGGAGTTACATTGTGTTGTTTAAGTGTTCCCTTTATTTTTTGAGCAGTGTATAACCTAATGTGGACTCACTAGAAGTTGTGCGAAAGTGTGCGTTGTTTACAAAGCTAAAAGACAGGACTTTGAGGAGGAGAAAGGAGTGGTTCAATTTAGAATGTCCATGTCCTTGAGTAAAGACTTTGTTCAAATGATGGGTTTTCTGCCCCCCCCCCCCCCCCCCCCCCCCCTCTCTCTCTCTGCATCTCAGCACAAGAGGCACGCTCAGAAGACTACCAAATATGTAGAGCTGATCATCGTTGCAGACAACAGAGAGGTAAGTAAGGCTCATCTATAATGAATTCAAAAAGCATAGATAATTGTCCTAGTGTCGTCCTACTCATCATTACCATGACTACAGTATGTGGTGTGCCCATTCAGAATGGCTAGAGACACACAGACTTTTCAGAAGAAAATAGGCAAGATTTTAACAAAGCAAGAACAAATCCTCTTGGTAACGGCAGAATTAGGTCAGTGTGCTACTACAGTGCGGTCGTCGGTGGCAGCCGTATTCCACAGGAAGTGCTAAACAATTCCCCAGTGGACTAGACAGGAAACAGGAAACGGTGTGGATACAGAAGAAGGAGAGAAATGCTCGCACTGGGATTTCCCCTTGGCTGCCTCTAGCTGATGCTATTGACCTGAACTGGAAGAGAGAGGAGGAGAGGACCCACTTGCTTGTGCTTCTCTATAAGGGCCAGGATGGATGTAGCTGACTAGTAGGTCTACACGCAGTATACACAAGCAGGTGGATGCACAGTGGGATGAAAAAGGAGAGTCTGTCTCACCTTGGATTGCATCCGATGCCTCTCACATGCTATTTCTGCCAATGCACATGCTCCCCGTTCTCTCGCCAATTGTTTCTGAGATGAGCCCAGATCCAGATGGATCTCAACCTGACAACCTGTCCAACATGTTATACCTTTTCTCCCAGACTGGTTGAAGATATCTGTAACATATGGGCCATGCCATTTCTCCAAACACTACCATTATACTGTACTGCTAGGGTTGCAGAGCTACCAGTAATGTACAGAAGTTACCAGAATCTTCAGTAATTTTGGTAATTAATAGAATAATTGTCTTATTTGCAAAAGCTCTATACAAATAACTTTGTTTGTATAGTGCTTTTCAATACAGGTAACAAAGTGATTCACGTCATAAAACAAAAGTTACTAACTTAGAAACAAAGACCGACATAGCTGATTCAAATCATACATTGAAAGCATCTTTATAAAAGTGTGTCTTCAGTAGGTATTTAAAAACAGACACTGAATCTGCAAGCCTGATCTCGTCGAGCAGACCGCTCCAAAGTCTAGCCCTAATAGCAAATGCCCAGTCTCCTTTTGTTTTCAACCTAGACTTTGGAATGGTCAACAGTGCCCTGCCAGAGGATCTCAGGCTGCGTCCTGACGTGTAAGGAGATAAAAGATCAGAGATATAGGATGGAGCTAAGCCAAGCCTAGCCTTAAACGTGATTCATATATTTTTTTTAATCTATTCTGAAAGTGACTGGTAGCCAGTGTAGAGAAGCTAAAATAGCTGTGATATGAAAAGATGTTCTGGTGCCTGTAAAAAGCTGAGCTGCAGAATATTGAACTAACTGTAGACAATGGAGTGATTTCTGACAGAGACATGTACACAAAGAGTTACAGTAATCTGGGCGTGAGGAAATACAAGCAGGTAAAAGTCTCTCTAAATCAGTGACTGAAATATAATACTTGACTTTAACTATATTCCTCTGATGGTAAAAGCAAGACTGGACAACCTTCTTTACATGCAGCTGGACGTTTAGGTCAGAGTTAAATCAACGGGACCAAATAAAACCACCTCTGATTTCTTATCATTGAGTTGTCAGACATCCAACATTTGATGTCAGCAAGAAACTTGTGAGGGGTAGCTATAGCTAGCTTGGTCACTGGGTCTGACTGATATATAAAGCTGTGTGTCATCCGCGTATGTAACGGTCGTCATAGTCGTTCTCCTCCTCAGACGAGGAGGAGCATGGATCGGACCAACACGCAGAGTGGGTAGTGCTCATGATAATTTATTAAATCGAAACTGAACACTTACAAAAAAAAAAAAAACGTGACAAAACCGAAAACAGTCCCGTGTGGCACGAACACTGACACGAGATACAAACACCCACAAAACACACGTGAAACCCCGGCTGCCTTAGTATGATTCTCAATCAGGGACAACGATTGACAGCTGCCTCTGATTGAGAATCATACCAGGCCGAACACAAAATCCCAACATAGAAAATCACACATAGACAAACCCACCCAACTCACGCCCTGACCAACTAAATAAATACAAGACAAAAGAAAACAGGTCAGGAACGTGACAGCGTACAGTAGCAGTGAAACTGGATGTTATGATTGTGGATGATGTCACCAAGGAGAAGCATGTACAGGGAAAAAAGGACAATAAAGTGAATAGGTGCTGGGGACGATACTGAACCGCCCAGGCTCACTGAGAAACATCTGCCACATAGATATGACCTGGACCGGTCGAGGGCAAAGCCAGAGATCTATAGTAACTTTGGTCATTTATACTTGCATAACTTTAAATAAATATATATTCATATGTAGTATACATTTTTGTATATCTGTTTCCATATTGTCCGTGTGTTTCTGGAGAATAGAGTATATGGTTCAAGAGAAAATAATGGGGGGGAAAACATCCAAAAAATGTTTTTTATAATTTTTATTTAACATTTATATACCTAGGCAAGTCAGTTAAGAACAAATTATTATTTACAATGAATTAACAATGGCAAAATGACTCGGAAACTCTTCCAACTATTGACTTTTTTCACAACTGCCACAGTTTGGTGCCAAAACATTTACAACAAAGACATAATACTTTATGCTGAGTATAGCCCACGTAGATCTCCCCCACAGCACTTACCCGAGGGGGGCGCCAAACCCAGACAGGAAGATCACATCAGTGACTTTTTATTTTATTTTTATGATTTAACCTTTATTTAACTAGGCAAGTCATTTAAGAACAAATTCTTATTTACAATGACAGCCTAGGAACAGTGTGTGTCTTTTAAATGAGTCATCTCGTAGTGTTTGTCATTATACCCTGATGAAGACAGCTTGTCTGTCGAAACATTGGACAAAAATATTTTTGCAGATATGTCTATGTCCTGGGAAATGTTCTTGTTACTTACAACCTCATGCTAATCGCATTAGCCTACGTTAGCTCAACGTCCCGCAGGGGACCCACCGATCCTGAAAAAGTTTTAAATAGGGAAAAACAAATAACGAGAGGCGCGCTACCTTTTCCTAAATCCCTGAACATCACCTACGGATGGTCCCCTAGGAAGCCAGTTCCAAAATAATGTGGTGAGTGGAACGGGCTAGCAGCCCCAAACAAAGAGAAAACAATGGTATGTTTCTAAATAAATTATATGAGCCAGACTCTGGCGTTTGTGTTCTTATACTGTATAATATCAATAATGATTTTATAATAATAATAATGCCATTTTGGAAATGTCTGTACCAAAAAAATCTGTCCATTTGTGTGTGAAGCAATGGAGGGAAATGTCCCGACGTGGCAATGTCTCACAGGCACATCGTCACACTTGTTCAAATTATATTGAACCCAGTCTGCAGTACTGTATACTATGTGCATTACCTTGTACTCATTTCATCCACTATTAATGTCTTTCTTTGCTTACTAGCATCTAACAATATTCACCCTGGGTTGCGTGTTCAGTTTCAGAAACAGGGAAAGGATGTTGAGAGGGTGAAGCAGAGACTGGCAGAGATAGCCAATTATGTGGACAAGGTAAAACCTACACCTTCCCAATGCACAGCAGAAATCTATCATATGTTTCAATAGAAATACCTCTGCCAGTACATATTAATGTCATCCCAGGCTAATATCAGTCTCTCACAACTGCTTTTATTCCATCTAAAATGGTATCATAGAGGATCCCAAGTCGACGTTTTGTCATGAATCTTGACCTGGAGTTAGAACTCAGTGATTTCCACTAGATGGGCCAGCTTCAAAGGCAAAATGTGCTATATAGTAAACATGCATGATTTTGGGGTCTTAATTTAAGGATAGGGTTATACACTAGGGTTAGCAGTGTGGTTAAGGTTCGTTTTAGGTTTAAAATCAGATTTTATACCTTTTGCTGTGTCAGCTAGTGACCACTCTGCAGATCTGCCTCCAGGGCAAGATTCCGGACAATAAATGCCAACCTGCCCCCAAGCCAGTCCCCAACCATTTATCCATACTACCTTTTTATTTACATTTTTAAAAATCTATACGTATTGTTTATATGGGAGAGATCCTAAGATGGTTGTACAACTATGCATCCTTCTACTCACTGCCCCTCAGTTCTACAGGGTCCTGAACATCCGCGTGGCCCTGGTGGGCCTGGAGGTGTGGAGCGACTCTGATAAGTGTCCTGTCACTCAGGACCCCTTCAACACCCTGCATGAGTTCCTAGACTGGAGGAAAGTCAAACTGCTGCCTACGAAATCCCACGACAACGCTCAGCTCATCAGGTGGAGATCCTACAGTACACAATCTCATAAACAAATACCTGAAGCGCACACTCAAAACGAAGTGACACAGGTACAGAAGTTATACAGCCCATACCGTTTCTGATTCGTATAGAAGCTTCAGGCGTTTGTGATTTGGGATACAAATAGACTATGATAGGATTCTTAGTATGTATTTAACCCCTGAAGTCACCTTCTTTACCTCTCCTCAACCCCCTTCCCCCCAGCGGGGTGTACTTCCAGGGTACCACCATTGGCATGGCTCCCATCATGAGCATGTGCACAGTGGAGCAGTCTGGAGGCATCGTCATGGTGAGTACAACCTCAACCTCACACTGTTCGTCCTCTATGACACTATCAGCATGAGCTCAGCTCAACACTATCCAGAGACGGCGTGTAAAAAAAGAAAGGTGTTCACTGTTCATTGTTTGGTGAGGGGGTCGGAGAAATGAGGATTGTAAACACCAGGATATTCACAGCCATGTACACACACACATAGACAACACACACAAACACACACATACCATCCAAGGTCATTGGAAGCTTTTCCGTCATTTAACCACCCAGTCCCCAGTCTAGTTATAAATGTAGGGGGATGTGGGTTTGAGGTAAGTCATTGTACACGGAGCTTAAACAAGACACATTAACATTTTTATGAGGAGTGATAAATTATTTGTGCCAGGCCATATACTAAATGTCAAAATAGAATGCCCTTTACTCACTACCACGCACAGCCCACACAGTTAAGTTATGCAATGAGCAAAATGAACTGTGTTTCCGTCCCCACTGTATCACTTGATACCCATACTAAATCGTCAGGCAGTTCCCTTCTCAGTCAGCCCATGCCATGCAGCTTCAACAAAGAGGTGTATTTCCCATTAATAGATATGTTTTCCTTCTGGCCAGGGTTGGCTGGTTATTTCCAGATGTTTGTCCTTCGCATTACTCACACATGGCAAAGGCTTGGAGCAGGATTAAAGAACCATGTATTGAGTTATAGGGCCGAAGGACCAGATGAACCACTTTGTGTTTCAACATATGTTATCAGCTCCAACCCCCTTTATTTGGTCCACATGTAGGTTGAATGTCACAGTTTGTACATCGCTGGGTTTTTAAAACAAATTTCGCCAGAAACTTCTATACGTCAACCACTGTGGGCTTGTCGTTAAATGTAAACGAATACAATCATCATGTTTTGGGAGATAAAATATCCCCTGCATGTCTTGAAACGATATCAGAAAGACCGTAAAACCCCTTCATGACCAAACTAACCATGTTGTGTTCTCACCAATGTAGCTATCTTAGGGCTGCTTTGAAGGGTTGACTCTGACTTCACCTACGTCAATCCACTCTCTCTGATTCTTCAATTATAGTGCTTGTGAAGAGGCGCTCAGCCATGATGCGAGCAGTATATCCACACCACTTAGAAACATCCATGAGGCCTCTCAAACATGACAGGGCTGGGAGGGACGCAGTTCTCATCCTTCCACGAAAACCCCAGGAAACTGGTCCCACCATGCAGCTCTGTAATCAGGGCAGAAATAGCTTTGCTTTACATAGGGCCCTGACATATGACCCTCTGTAAAGGGAAAGCGCATGAGTTTATTATGGACATAATAGTAGTCCTACAGTATGTACAGAGCAGTGGAAATCAGACTAGTTGTTAGGCTCTTTAGACTAGAGACCTACATACAGTAGGAACCTATGGATTAAGAAAATGTCTGATTCATAATCCTACTTGTTGTGTCGCATTGGATGACAGCATCCACGTAGGGGAAACATATGACTGAGACAAGTCTTTCTGTCTCCAGTATCCGCCAGTATATTCAGTGCTGTATGTGTGCGTGCATGTGTGTGTTTCAGTGTGTGTATACATAATTCATGGCTTAGTGGCTGTGGTTCACCTGGTGTACCTATCTAGGCCTGTGGAGTAGTAAAGACACACATCCACAGAGTGTGTCTGTGTGTGTAAAGCTCCATGGGCCGGGACCTTCATAATTTATACTGCTGTTGTGTTTGCTGCTGTGCACACTCAGCACTTAACTGTGCAGCAAGCTACAGCAGCCAGTCTTACCTTCACTTCTATTGTTCCCTTGCTTTCTTCTCTTATGCCTCTCCGTGTCAATCAGTGTCTTTGCTGCACTTTTTTCAGTCTTTATTCCATTCTCTCTGCATGCATGCATCTCTGCCTTTCTCTGTCTAGTAGCTTTCTGTTTGTCAAATTTTTACTAGGTTTTTCTCCATCACTTCTCCCCTCTCCCTATCTCTCTACACCCCCTCCCCTCCCTGTACACTCTCTCCTTCTGAAGGACAGTTGGCTAGCTTATATGTGCACTAAAATGTCATAATGCACCAAGTTTTTATTGCTTCCCAGCATCTGTCCCCGCCGGCAGTAGTGTGTGATTAGGGTGGGTTGGGGTTGGTGAGGGAACAGCAGACAAACTGATCAGTTCCTATCCTCCATGAGCAGAATGTGTAATGAAATGTGGATCACTGGGCAGTTGGACCTAATGGAACCACTGTGAGTCAACCGAACTAAGACAGATATGTATTGAACTAAGGGATAATGGGCTCTAATGTACCTTGTAGCTGTTTACTCTATGCAACATCCATTATCTTCCAAACATCGATGGATATATCCACTTAACTCTATGAACTAACATATTGTGCTGCTGCTTAACTATCCATGCTAGACATTATACAATGCAATGCTATGTTGTGAGGTTCTAATAAGGTGTTATCGCTTCAACTTTTTATCTCAGTTTCAAACCGAATGTGGATTTATGTTGTTTTTCCACTGTAGGATCATTCGGAAAATCCCCTGGGTGCAGCTGTGACTTTAGCACACGAGCTGGGGCACAACTTTGGCATGAACCACGACACCCCGGAGCGGGGGTGTGGCTGCAGGATGACAGTGGACCGTGGGGGCTGCATCATGACCCCCTCCACTGGGTGAGTGATGCCAATGGTCCAGTCCAACCATATTAATGGGTTATAAATACTGTGTTGTCTCAAGCAATTATTTTTAAAACAGAGTCAAAGAGGATGGGTCAGCTCTATCAATTCCAGTCATTTTAGGAAAATATAGCTTTCAGTTTATCTGTACTGGCTGGAATTGAAATGGAGGTTACATCAACCTTGGCATTTTCAGATAGTCCCTTTTCTCTCATCAATGTGTAACAGTTTAACTTTGCCTCCCAAATCAGCCGTACACTTTTCGAGCATGCAAATTAAGTTCCCATTCATTCCTCAACTTTTCTGAATAAATTAGCAACGCGTTTTAACCTTCTGCTAATAGACCATTCAGACAAGATGAATGCCCTCCCAGCTTGTACAGGGTTGATCGTTATCTCATGTAAACACTAGTTGCCTGTGTGTCATTGTTAATGTGTGGATGGCCATGCATCTTGTTGAGGGCTGGGAACAACCTCCCAGCCTGAAGACAGAGAGGCTGCTCACAGATTCTCACCCCGCTCCCAGCCTGGGATCTCGTGATAACGCCTCGACTGATGGACCATGTGACTGTTTCTGAGTCAACAGCGGTCAGATAAGGTGTACCGTGTGCGTAATATGAGATTTCACCCTTGGTCTGATGACAATTAATTTTATCTGATGCTGAGTCTGGGCGTGTAGACGGATGGATGTGTTTGTGATGGATTCCACCTCCGTTTGAGAGAGGGAAAGAAGAGGAAAAGAGTAGATAGACAGATGGGTGCCCAAGCAGTGGAGTCTGTTATTGCCATCGGAATTGGAAATTAAGAAAATTCAGCTGCATCCTGAGCAGTACAGTACATCCGAGGGCGCCTGTTCAGAACTGAGCTGCTGAGGATCATGGGTAGAATCTGAGGGGTGGGCGGCTGTCGGACACAGCTGATTCACAGCCTGTTCAACGACAGTCCCTCTGGCTCTGGGCTCTCTGTGTTTTCACTGGCCCAGGCTCTCGCTGTTGTCATTGGAGCCAGGCCATGAAAAACACGGTAACACTATTCTCAATTATGTGCTCATAAAACAACATAGCAACACACTGGAAGGAAACCGCGCAGGGCTTGCAAGGGTATCCTTTGAAAATAAATGCCATCAGGTCTGTGAATAAGCGAAAGACCGTTATCCACTTGTTGAAGTCAGCCAGAAAAAATGATGACCTTTTACCCAAAAATTTGCCGAAAAACTCTTCACGAGTTGGCAGTGAGCTCATTCTGTTATACTAATGCGACATTAATTGAGAAAAATATCTGTTAAGTCATGAAATTAATTCACCTTTAGAGTATTCAGGGTATCTTTTAGTGTCAAAGGCCCAATGCAGATGCTTTTATCTCAATATCAAATAATATCTGGGTATCAATTAAGAATCTTAGTGTGATTGTTTTCAATTAAATTGGTTAAAAAAAATGTATATATAGCTTCTTAGAAAAGAGCTATTTCTAAAGAAATACTTTTTCTAGGACTGTCTTGGAGTGGTCTGAGTGGGGAGGAGAAAACGGAAAACTAGCTGTTATTGGCGATGTCTTGGTGAAAAATTCCATCTCACCAAAACAGGCTGAAATTCCAGGCAGTCTTTTCAAACAGGTCTTACACTTAAAGGGCATTATCATAATTGTCACAGTATCATTCAAACCTCATAGTATGGATTTATAGACTGAGTATAGAAAACATTGAGTACACCTGCCCTTTCAATGACATAGCCTATCCAAGTGAAAGCTATGATCCCTTATTGATGTCACCTGTTAAATCCTCTTCAATCAGTGTAGATGAAGGGGAGGAGACAGGTTAAAAACTTATTCGGGATCGGTGTCCCTTCCACGGGACGGTTGAGCTAATGTAGGCTAATGCGATTAGCGTGAGGTTGTAAGTAACAAGAACATTTCCCAGGACATAGACAAATCTGATATTGGCAGAAAGCTTAAATTCTTGTTAATCTAACTGCACTGTCCAATTTACAGTAGCTATTACAGTGAAAGGAGACCATGCTATTGTTTGAGGAGAGTGCACAGTTTTGAACATGAAAAGTTATTAATGAACAAATTCGGCATATTTGTGCAGTCTTGATACAACATTTTGAACAGAAATGCAATGGTTTGTTGGATCAGTCTAAAACTTTGCACATACACTGCTGCCATCTAGTGGCTACAGTCTAAATTGCAGCTAGGCTGGAATAATACATTATGGCCTTTCTCTTGCATTTCAAAGATGATGGTACAAAAAAAATACAAAAGAACGTTTTTTAATTTTTCTTTGTGTTATCTTTTACCAGATCTATTGTGTCATATTCTCCTACATTCCTTTCACATTTCCACAAACTTCAAAGAGTACCAAGAATATGCATATCCTTGCTTCAGGGCCTGAGTTACAGGCAGTTAGATTTGGGTATGTCATTTTAGGTGAAATTGAAAAAAAGGGGCGGATCCTTAAGAGAAGGATTTTTAATCCTTGAGACAATTGAGACATTGATTTTATATGTGTGTCATTCAGAGGGTGAATGGGCAAGACAAAAGATTTAAGTGCCTTTGAATGGGGTATGGTACTGTAGTAGGTTCCAGGCGCACCGGTTTTTGTCAAGAACTGCAATGCTGCTGGGTTTTTCACTCTCAACAGTTTCCTGTGTGTATCAAGAATGGTCCACCGCCCAAAGGACATCCAGCCAACTTGACACAACTGTGGGAAGCATTGGAGTCGACATGGGCCAGCATCCCTGTGGAACGCTTTCGACACCTTGTAGAGTCAATGCCACAACGAATTGAGGCTGTTCTGAGGGCAAAGGTGGGGTGCAACTCAATAGGAAGGTGTTCCTAATGTTTGGTTATACTCAGTGTATATAAAACACAGGAAATCACGTTTTTGACTGCATTTGGGCCTTTAAGTTAATTTTAGGAGTTCGGTAGGTCACAAATATATTCAGTTGAAACGACGGTCACTAGACTCACCATCTTCCCAATGTAATGAGTGATGAGTGACCACCAAGTTAGCATAATCAAAACTGGTTATTCTTTCACCCTGTTGTCAGGTATTGTATATTTGTATATTTGTTAACACAGTATGTGTGCTTTAATTGACACACTGTGTAAGGCAGTGCAGATAAGGAAATACTGTACTGCCATGTCTGTTTTTCTGAGGTGAAAACATTTCTACTCGAGAAACTCAGGGCTAAACCCCAGTTAAAATAGAACTCAGACAATGCCCTGTTTTCAACAGAATGAGGGGTCAATGGGAACAATCCTACAATGTCCTCAGTTCACTTCAGCTGAAAGGCCTCTGAGCACACACACAAGACAAGAAATAAGGCATTGCAGTTCTGTGTGTTTATTGGTGTGTATGCTAAATATGTGCAAACACACTGTGTGTGTGTGTGTGTGTCACACTGTGTGTGTGTGTGTGTCAGCTGGATATGCAATACCTTATTTCAGCCAGTCAAACATATTTACACTGGCTTGTTGACAAAACCAGTAATTTCAGCAGTCCAATCTGAAACGCACTTCCTCCTCACAGTTTTATGCCTTCTTTACCATAGTGCACACTGTCTCTGTCCCTCAGTCCTGCTTCATCTTCAGAATGTGAGAAGCCGAGGAACAGGCAGGCAGCCAGTGACCCCTGTGTAGCTGCCTGGGTGTTGTGTCGGGACATTCTTTACTCAGACTTGCTAATGGAGTGGAGGACAGGCTGCATCTAAATGATGTGATTATCACTGACGCTGCCAACTATAATCAGGAGCTCAGATAGAGATCCACTGAGACAGGTTTTTGCTAGGCTAGACAAGCGCTAAGTGGCCAGTGGCCTTTTATTTACTGCATTTGATTTGTAATAGAAGAACAGAGGGAGCGATGGGAGGGAGAGAGAAAGAGATGGAGACAGAGAGATGTGGTGGGCTAGCTTAGTTGGGATATACAGTTACAGGATTGTGTTTGCATAGTGTACATAAAGAAGATCCCAAAGAAAGGTGGGCTCCTGATTTGAAGTATGACAGATCTTAGAGTGAGAGAGCTGAGAAAGCCACAGGGATGGTGGGGAATTTTCAAGCTAGTGGATTGTGTCACTTGTGGCAGCACAGACAACCTCAAATAAGTTCTCTTTGGGTAGTCCCAGTTAGGGGGCTGTATCAGATCCACAGCACGGTGTATAACTGGGCTGAACACTCAAGATGAACCCCTGGAGAGGGGGAAATAACTACCAATGTCAAGGTAGGAAGGGATTGAGGGAACATTGACTAATTATGGGCTTGGTTGACTGAGTTGTGCGTCAGCATGCGTCCGTGTCTGTGTGTGTGTAACAGTTTACTTTTATGTTGCGGAGAGTCTCCTCACCCACCACCTCCATTGTCAACAGACACCCATGCCAGCGTCCTACCTCCTTGGCATTTACTCCTCCACTGAACCCAGTGGCTCCTTGTTTGACTTGATTAGACTGACAACAGTCTTCTGGGCCCCCTGATGTAGGCTAGATTCAGAGAAACGCTACTGTTAGTCACCCGGGGTGGCAGCCCAAAATCTGCCTCAGCACAACGTTGCCATATCAGTGTGACTGATACCTCTGCATGTGTGGCATGACCACGGAGGGTCCCAAATCCTCTATGTCAGAAGTCAACAGAGATTTACAAGGCCTTGTTGTTGCAGGGGAGGAGACGGTGAGCATTGGCGACCTGAAAATGACTGCAGTGCAGATTGTTGTCCTTGCCCTCTCTACTTTCAAAGCGTTCCAAGGAAAAATGTAAATCAGTTCTGTGTAATTCCTCAGACCGGCTGACGAAAGAGCACATCAGATCATATCCATTTCCTCCTTCCCTCTGTGTGTCTGCCTGGCATTGAACTCCTGTTAGTAATAACCCAGGCTGTCGGCATCTGAGCCTCCCGGGAGTACAAAAGGTGCTGTCTGTCATCATTGCTCTAAGTAAGATATGAACGCCCATTCATCTTATGAGCTATCAAGGCGTGATCAGAATATGAATGAGGTTCTGTGTCGTCTAAGGCTTTTATGAAGAACCTTATTTAGTTGTGAAATGACAACCCGTGTTGCCTTTCATACTGTCCGTCAATCAGGCCCTGCAGGATGGCTAGGTTTGAGATACTCTACGACCATTATGTGGCGTCCGCCCCGACACCTCCTAGTCCTAATTAGATCTACATTGCTTGACTGCACGTGGAGAAAAGATGGGGGTTTTAAGCTAATATTATCCACTGAAACGTATAGTAATATCATTTCCTGGACGGTGTAGCCGGCACATGGCATCAGCTGATAAAACAGTCACTGGGGTGCAGGGGGATCCAAATTCCACAACTGTATTAAAAGAATAGAGGGGACTAGAGATCAGAGCCCACGCCTCTCCCCAGGCCTGGTGGACCTGCTCTGGGTCCTCAGCTGGGGAGGAGATGATGGACAGTCTCAGGCTGGTCGGAGTAGATTGCTTTGTCTGCTAGTGGAGTTAAGCTTTGTCGGCCTGTGTTTTTCCCCCACACAGATCATGGGGTTCCACCGCTCTGGTGTGTTATCAGCAGCAGGCATTCTCTTTACGAGGGCCTGCTCAGTGGCTTGGTGTAGCCCTGCTCACCCTAGCTTTGGTCCCTCCTAAAGAGCAGGGGTAAACACATCTAGAACCATAGCAAGTGGATTAGGGCAGCAGACATGTTGACGTGGTGGTAGTCATCACTACTCCCAGGGAGTTGTTGTAAGTGAGAGTTCAGTGTGTTATTCCTCAGTGGTAAGGAGGAAGCACAATGTGTTTTCTGGCTGGTCCGCCTTACCTCTATGCCCCTAGCAGGCTAAAGAGTGAACTGATGACAGTGCAATGTCCATAGAGTTACAGCTGCCAAATCCCCCCTAGGCTGAGGCGAAGCATCACAGATCCCCTCACAAACCAGATGCCAAGTTTTAGCTACAACCCGACTCTGTGTAATGTCACGTTAAAGAAAGTGATTATGTCCAATGTCAAGGTTTATCTTCAAACCTTTTTTGGCCTGCACAATGACAAGTTTACCAACCTGGTCCACCCAGTGCCAAGACTCTCAGTCCTTTTAGTCCTCTGACTTATTGAAGCAGTCATGTCTGATGTCAGCTTTTCCACAATCCCATGCCCACCGTCACCCTCCTGGCCATCTTGCTCGATCCACACCAGCCTCCTAGCTCGGTGCCAGACCTTATCCTCATCTGTTGCTTTTAAGAAGGCTTTTCAAAATGTCGCCTGCCCAAAGCCAACTCCCCATCTTCACCACTCACGACACCGCTCACTGTCAGATACCAAGCTTACCCCCCCCCCCAAAAAAACAATTGTGCCAGCCACCTGCCAATACCAGTCCTTTACACTGTATCATTAGCCAGCTTTACATACTGAAGGTAGGCCAGCCTAGAGTCAGACAGTATAGTTGTATTGTAGACCTATATGTCTCTGGCTCAGCCCACTTGCTGCCATTTATAGTAGTGTAATTACAGATTTGTCACGTCCAGTGTTCTGTCCTTTGGCTTTAGTCTCTTACTGTCAGAGTTGTCAGGGTGATGGGAGGGAGGTTAGAGGAGGACAGGGGTTGATAATGAGGTGAAGCAGCAGGGTGTATCCGTCTCTCCTCCTGTGGTTGGTTGGTTGGTTGGTACATACAGTACACACTCTGGCATCACAGAAACCCCCAGGGAGGACAGCTGTTACAAACAGACATTTCTCTACATGTAGGATGTTTTTATTTCCGATTTTCTTACTTTCTTATGTAGACATACACAGACTGGTTAAAAGTCAAATGAGAATGTCAATGTACTGTATGTGCCACAAGCTTGGCTGCAGCTGAAGGTCTGATCAGGTCTGATCATTATGTATAAAATATGCTTCACCGCGTGGTATAAGTAGAATATTATGTTGTTGTTGAAGACACACAGACACGCACTAAGAGGCATGTGTAATTTCCCTATAGCCCTCCGCTTCAGAAGTCGGTTTCTTCAAACGGCCCAGATTACCCAAGATCCTCTGTGATTGAAGACTTAGGTCTGCCTGAGTGGCGGATACATATTTATGAACTAAGGGGCTTGCCGACCAAGCTGTGTCGCTTTGTTGTATTGCTTGTTTGTTTGTTTGTTTGTTTGTCTTTGTGCTTATGAAACTCTGTCGAATCAGAGCACAACCGATGTCGGTAGACCGTTAAATATGTGCCAAGGCCTTATGAATAAATAAGCATGGTTGGTAAATGTAATCTGTTACTAGTTACCTGTCTAAAATTATAATCAGTAATGTAACTTTTGGATTACCCAAACTCACTTTTGGTTTACTTAGAAGAAGACAAAAATGATCCAGCAAAAGCATTTGATGTGTCATCATAGCGGTCTCTGACTTGTGGTCAGACTCGCTCAAGTGGAAGAAACTTTAATTAGCAAATTTTTTATATGCTGAATTTAATGTCATTCAGAAAACCGAAAGGTGTCATTGTGTATCCTTTCTGAATTTAAAAGTAATCTAAGAAGTAATCATCTAGTTTTTCTAAAGTATCTGCAATCAGATAAAAAATATTTTAGCTGGTAACATTGCTGATTACAATTAGTTTTCTGTAATCAGATTACTCCCCAACCCTGTTACTAAGTCAGTAGAGCCTTTAAAGCTCTGTCTGGGTTTGTTCGTTTCTGGCACGTATACATTTACTTATGAATTCACTTATCCTAAATTTACTTTTAAAGCAAATTTGAACCGGGAATTACATACATATGGGAATGAATCAGATCATTCTTGAACGTAATATCCTGCTGGACTGTTTTATGGAAACTCTGACCTTGAATGCCAGGAACATTCTATATTAGTTGTGCCCATATCAAAGGATTGTGCACACAACTGGTGGAATGTAACAGTGTATCTCCATAGCAACACTCAACAAGTTGCCATTATATTTGCCCCTCAGGTATCCATTTCCTACTGTGTTCAGCACCTGCAGTAAGAAGGACCTGGCAGCCAGTCTGGAGAAGGGAGTGGGGATGTGTCTGTACAACATGCCTGAGGTCAAGGTGCTCTACGGGGGACAGAAATGTGGCAACGGATATGTGGAGGAGGGAGAGGAGTGTGACTGTGGAGAGCTGGAGGTACAGTAACATTCAACCACACAGAACACAGAGGAACATTTTTCATATCATATTGTACAATTTAAATACTTACGTATTGGACCACCAGCTACTATCCAGACTAAAGAACAAAAAGAAATACAAAAAAACATGAACACTCACACAGAATAGCAACAAATGACACACAGTAACTACAAGAAGTCAGGGGCGGCAGGTAGCCTAGTGGTTAGAGCGTTGGACTAGTAACTGAAAGGTTGCTAGATCGAATCCCCGAGCTGACAAAGTAAACATCTGTTGTTCTTACCCTGAGCAAGGCAATTGTCCCCCTGTTCCTAGGCCGTCATTTAAAATAAGAATTTGTTCTTAACTGACTTGCTTAGTTAAAAATATAGAAATGGCAAAGCACAACAACTCACACAAAGCCCCACAAGAAAGCACAAGCATATGAAAAGGTTTGTGTAGTGTGCTGCGTCGGAAATAACGTCACTCTGAAAACTGGATTGATTTGTGGGTATTCATTTGCCACCTGCAGAGACTTGACAAAAACAGTTTGCAGTGTCAGCTCTTGCGGAAATGCTCTTGCGCACGTGTCAGGGTACAGCAAACCATTAAGTACATGGAAACAACCCCACAGGCTGCGTGGCTAACCTAGCTAGCGAGTTACAGTAAATAAAACTTTTGAAAACGCTCTCATGCATGGTAAGTATAATTACAGGTGTAAGAAAAAGTATGGTAACCCTTTGGAATTACTTGGATTTCTGCTTAGATTGGTCATACAATTTGATCTGATCTTCATCTAAGTCACAACAATAGACAAACACAGTCTGTTTTAAACTAATAACATACAAATAATTATATGTTTTCATGTCTTTATTGAACACATCGTGTAAACATTCACATTGCAGGGTCGGAAAAGTATGTGAACCCTTGGATTTAATAACTGGTTGACCCTCCTTTGGCAGCAATAACCTCAACCAAATGTTTTCTGTAGTTGCAGATCAGACCTGTACAACGGTCAGGAGGAATTTTGGACCATTCCTCTTTGCAAAACTGTTTCAGTTCAGCAATATTATTGTGAGGTCTGGTGTGAACCGCTCTCTTGAGGTCATGCCACAGCATCTCAATTGGGTTGAGGTCAGGACTCTCACTGGGACACTCCAGAAGGCGTATTTTCTTCTGTTTAAGCCATTCTGTTGTTGATTTACTTCTGTGTTTTGGGTCGTTGTCCTGTTGCATCACCCAACTTCTGTTGACCTTCAAATGGCGGACAGAGCCTTACATTCTCCTGCAAAAAGTCTTGATAAACTTGGGACTTTATTTTTCCGTCGATGATAGAAAGCTCTCCAGGTCCTGAAGCAGCAAAGCAGACCTAAACCATGATGCTCCCTCCACCATACTTTACAGTTGAGGTTTTGAAGTTGGTGTGCTGTGCCTTTTTTTCTCCACACATTGTGTTGTGTGTTCCTTCCAAACAACTCAACTGTAGTTTAATCTGTCCACAGAATATTTTGCCAGTAGTGCGTGGAACATCCAGGTGCTCTTTTGCGAACTTCAGACGTGCAGCAATGGGTTTTTTTGGACAGGCTTCTTCCGTGGTGCCCTCCCATTATTGTTTAGTGTGTTACGTATCGTAGACTCGTCAACAGAGATGTTAGAATGTTCCAAAGATTTCTGTAAGTCTTCAATTGATCCTCTAGGATTCTTCTTTACCTCATTGAGCATTCTGCAGAGGACAACATACCTTCTCCCAAGGATAGGCAGACGAGAGGACAATTAAAGGGGAAGCAACAGGTTACCAAACAAATGGACCAAACAAACCAAGGATGCACTATCAAACCTGACATTACACACTTTTTTAAACATGAGATAATACAGTTTAGTGCTTTTAACATAAAATTAAATGACAGCAACCCAGCTATGCTAAAATACACATACAATGTAAATTACTCCAAGAATAAATGTATCACTTCTTGAGAGGACCCATTGACCCAGTCACCTCTGCTCTATCAAAATAAGAGTCCTTTGTACAACTCCTTCGAAATAAAATGCCTGTGCACAATCTATGGTAACAACACCACTCTGCTACATTTGCATACGTATAGTTGCATGCCATGCTGTCAACATTGTTATTTTGCCACAAAGACAATGACATCGATATGTAAAACAACTCCATGCATAACACTACGAAACACTGGAGACCCTCAGCTATTTTACCCAGACTCCCCCTCTCCCTGTCAGCCTCCCATATGTGCCGAGCACTGCCCTGACACTGTGCCACAATGTCACATCCTGTTCATTTACTCATTAATCAAGTGTACCGTCCAGATTTGTGACAATCCTAATAAACAAGAGAGTAATCAGGGCGAGGAGGAGCTTTCTTGTTCTGTGCCATCAATACAACAGAGCACCACACTGACATGGCTGCCATGGGAACTGAAGCCAGTCCAAACCAGTCCAGACCCACATCTGGGGAACAGGTACTGGAGCAGTATTCAGCGTCACCACAGCAGCTGCTCTCACATCCCACAGAATATCAGAAATCCCTCTGGCACTGTGCTTAGGTGTTAGTCTTCAAACAGAACAGCAAGAAAGCTGGTCATGAACTGGATGTGGGTGTGTTTTTGTTTTCGTTGTTGTCTTAAGGATGACAGAATGGTTAAGGATACCATTAGGGGGGGGGGGGGGTTGATGAAGATGCATTTGATATGCACACAATAGAACTCTTTTAGTACTCCCATTCCAGCATACACCCACATAACTCTCTGTATCCACTCCTCTCCGAGATGACTAGCTCATTTACTGTGGCATCCAATGACTAAACTAATAAACAGAACATATCTGTGCTTTTGAGTCTACCCCAATGATACACACTGATGTCATTCGATCTCAAGTGTGTACAGATTTGTCAAGCAATGATGAGACCAGTGTCACTTCAATTACAGTATGAGGTATTTCCAATCAGGCAATGATTAGAAAGCTGTAATGCCAGCTGTGTGGTTTGGGTTGGCATACTGCCGTTCCATTACCCCCCCCTCCCCGTGCCCCTCCGTGACCCGGTGATGTCACGACAGGCCCAGTTGGACCGGGGGATGAAAGCATCCCTCTCTCCCCATAAACAATAGGCTGATGTCAGGCCACAAGAGCACAGCCAATCCCATAAAACTCCCTTCAACAGTGAAGCAGAGGCCAACTAAGCCACCTCTAGTCCTGACCCATCAGAATCAACATGTCGTCAGACCACAGCGTCAACACACCAGGGCCTTGTTGGGAAGTAAAAAGGAGAGATGGTGTAGCCGGGACTCTGTTGTGGCCTGGAAGAGAATGTTCCTGGGGTTCAGCCTCTAATTAAAGATCTAAAAGGGTCTCTGTCCTTTACTCCTTTAATCACATGAACCATCTACTTCTACCTCTCTCTCCCTCTCTTCATCCCAGTTCAATTCTCACTCCCTCACCTCTTGTCATTCCCTCTCCAGCACCTATCTGTCTCTCTCTAACACCCCTTCATTCTCTTCATCTCTTTCCCTGTGTGGTCTCCTTTTCCTTTCGTTGTGTTTCAGTGTTTGTCATCTCCAGCACTCAGGAGCCTCAAAGCCCCACCAACCACTCAACTACCTGTACAACATCCTTTCATTACCTTCCCCTTCAATGAAATCTCAAACATTGTCCCCTTACCCTACCACACCCCCAACCTACAATAAACCCTAAACGTGATCTGTGTCTCTCCACATCCACCCACCCATTGTATAGAATGCACATCAATGGACATTAAAACAGAATGCTGTTTTAACACCAGAGTGAACCAATTCTGAAACATATGAGCCCCGTACAGGGACCGAAGATATGTTTACCCTGACAGAGAATGGGCTCTCTCCTGTCTGTTTGTGCCGTGGTACTGTATCTCCAGGCTTTAGCTCACAGCGTTAAAGGGCTGTGCTGTGGGACTTCAGGGCTGACAGTGCTCCGTCCAACCAGCTGACCTGGAAGACTGATCTGACACGGACACAGCAACAACAGCTGAGATTCGGGGGTCCAGACCGATAATGAGGTCCGTTTGTTGTTTTGTGTCTCAGGAATGCATGAACCCCTGCTGCAATGCCACCACCTGCACCCTGAAGGGAGATGCTGTGTGTGCACACGGACAGTGCTGCGAGGACTGCAGGGTAAGACTGCCCTTTCTGTTTCTATCTTTCTACCTCTCCCTCTCTCCCAAATGTCTAACCCTCCCTCTCTCTCTATCCCTCGCACTTTTGCTCTCTCATGTTCTCTTTCTCTCTCTTTCTCCCTCTTTCCTCCCTGTCGAAGTGACAAAAAGCGTGGAAATCAAATTCTCTGCTCCAATGACATGTTACAAAAGCGAGAGTTTACAGTAAAAAAAACATTTGACTTTTAAATCAAGGTGTATTCAAGCACAGGGCCCTCCAGAGTACAAAAAAGATGCCAAACATTTTCAATTTAGTTTGCCCTTCTGATTCCTTTGTCATTGAGGTGTGGGTGTGTGGTTATTTGTCTGTCTGTGTTCTCTCTGCAGCTGAAGCCTGCTGGCACACCGTGTCGAGAATCCAGTAACTCCTGTGATCTGCCAGAGTTCTGTACTGGTGCCAACCCCCACTGCCCTGCCAACGTGTACCTGCATGACGGGCACTCTTGCCACAAAGTGGACGGATACTGCTACAACGGCATCTGCCAGACCCACGAGCAGCAGTGCATCACACTATGGGGACCAGGTCAGTAGGACGCCCCCCAGGGGACTGCTTTGTTCCATCTCTGACTCATCACATCTCGCTCTCTCCCTCTCTCACTCTCTCTCTTCCCTTCTCACTTCCCCCCCCCTCTTCTCTCACTCTCTTTCTATCTTCCACTCTCTCTTTCTCCTGCAGGAGCCAAACCTGCCCCGGGGATCTGCTTTGAGAGGGTCAACTCAGCAGGAGATCCTTACGGGAACTGTGGAAAGGACTCGAAAGGATTGTTTGCCAAATGTGAAGCCCGGTAAGACTTAGCAGCTGTTGTGATGTGTGTCATGTCTATTGACCTTAAAAGCAAAAAGAGCTGGCTAGAAAGACCAAGGAATAAAACAATGTTGTTTATCTGAATTGGTATTATCAAGAGTGCCAATTGACAATCAGCTTTGCACATTATATGGGACAAATAGCCTAGGAAGGAACAATAATTAAAAACACAATTTGGAGATGATATAAGGCAAATTACAGTTTGAAGTATTCATGAACACTTTATACTATTCATGTCGGCTAATTGTTCTTGGATCTCTAATCAAGCATTTGTTAATTGATGTAATTGCTTTAATGACTGGAGGACTGAGGGAGTCATTAAGGTGAGACAAAGGCTGTCTAGTTGTCTGTCATCTTTGGTTACAATTACACACCATCTCTCACATGTCAGAGATTGTCAGTGTTTAACTTTATGCCTTGTCATTTGTGTGTGTGTGTGTGTGTGTGTGTGTGTGTGTGTGTGTGTGTGTGTGTGTGTGTGTGTGTGTGTGTGTGTGTGTGTGTGTGTGTGTGTGTGTGTGTGTGTGTGTGTGTGTGTGTGTGTGTGTGTGTGTGCAAATGTGGGTTGTTTTTTTTACACAGAGACGCAAAGTGTGGTAAAATTCAGTGTCAAGGAGGGGCCAACCGGCCTGTGATTGGCACCAATGCCGTCTCCATAGAAACCAACATCCCTCTTCAGGAAGGAGGGAGAATCCTGTGTCGGGGGACGCACGTCTACCTGGGTGATGACATGCCTGACCCTGGACTGGTTCTGGCTGGCACCACGTGTGGAGAGGGCATGGTGAGGGCACTCTGTAGGGCGCTGCACCTGTTATCAAGCAGAACTAGAGAGAGACTGTAGTCACCAGTGGTGGGGATGCTAATGCCAAGGCTTGTATTTAGCCCAATTCCAAACCAATCACTTACTGTCATCACTGGGATCATTTGAATTGGGTCTCTTACGAAAGAACAGAGAATGGAATAGATGGCAGTTCTCGGAAGATAGACTTTCCATTCAATAGCTAACATCACATTTGGAGTACTACAGTACTTCACATTTGATAAATAATTTATTCAACGTGACGCGTTCTCTGTTCCATAGATGTGTCTAAATCGTCAGTGCCAGAATGTCAGTGTGTTTGGTGTGCACCAATGTTCAGGGAAGTGCAGCGGACGAGGGGTGAGTACTACGTGTTGGAGGGTATCATTTTATGTTGCGTATCTAGAATGCGGTGACTTATTTCCCTATGTTAGCTTAACACTGTTGTCATGTCAATATTATTAACGCATCACAGCATCTTGTTGACCTCAACATTGCCACACAGTAGAGTAGTACAGTAGGCACTTTACTACACAGAGCGCCAATCTAGTTATCGTAGTTGTAGTTAACTCACCGCCCGTGAGTTATGGCAGCTACCCCGATGCTTTTACAATCAATCTTCATCTCTCCAGATGGTTTAAATCAATCCCATCTAATGGCATCATTTATGTTCTGCTTAAAGTGCCATCCATCATCTTTTGGCATAGAGAAGGCAGGCCAAGCAGCAGTAGAAAATACTAGCATGTAGCTATAGTCTGGAAGCATCAAACTGCACTAGTCAAAATGCTCACTGCTGTATTAGTACTGCAAAGAGAAGCCTTTTATGTTGTATTTACTTTGTTGTTTAGTTGAATGAATGAATGAATGAATGAATGAATGAAAATCAGGACCCTGGGCCAGATTTTCTTACTGTGGCTGGCTTTTGAACCTCTGCATGGCTGCCCCACCTTTAACAGAGGTGAATATTAAACACAGAATCAAAGCTGGAGTAAGAAATTGCCCTAGTAATTACTTCCTTTAAGTTTTATTTGACATTTATTTGGATGATGTATGATCCAGTCATTCGTTAAGAACAGGTGGAACTAGGTGGTTGATGTCACCCCTATTACTAACTACACATTAGTGTCTTTATTTATCTAAATTGCACATTATATATTGACTATATTCAGACCATAGAATTAGGAATTAGAATACTAGAATGGATGTGAACCTTCTTATGACGGTCCAAAGGTCAGCCATGTTGGTAAGAGTTGGTCAACCATGGTTTGCCACTGTTGTCATAGGATATTGTTTAAAACAATCAACGTGAATGATTCATCTTCACTGTATGTGTGTTAGCTAGCTAGCCAGACATTTTTGTGGAATAATTATATAATTTAAAAAAAATTAACTGCCAATATGCCAACATTCCATTCAATCAATGATGTCGATCCACAGCCATACAAAGTCTTAAATCAGTTGATGATAGGACTTATATTTTAGGTTGACTATAATTTCATTACATTATTTCTGATACATCACATGCTGAACTTTTATTCTCCTGCGTAAGTAAAAACAGGAAATGCATCACCTATGCCTCTACTGCCGTTAATTCAAATTAGACTGGTTTTGGATTTCTCGCTGACCAAGATGGCTGCCATTTTCACCCCATTGTGGAACATAGCCCCTCTAGTAATTTAATACGATCTCTATGATTTCAAACCCACATGATGTCACAACCTTAACCAACCCAAGACTTTAAATAAATCCAGAGCCAGCATGCATCTCCATATGTGGCTCTGTGTAGATGTCATTCTGTATAACGTTATATGTGAATTATATGTGTGTTTGCAAATGTACTGTACAGTACATTGTGGCATAATCCTATCACATCTTTAGAGCTCCCCTCAGGGTTTCTTATGTGTCCTTAAGTCTTGACCTGACCACCCCTGGCCCCAAACACTCCACACACATAAGGGAGTGTCAGTCACTCTGAGGCAGACAGGGAAAGTTCTTCCCAGTTCGGGGCCAGATCCGATCTGGAGCGATCCCAGCCACAGGCCTCCCTGCAGCTGACAGCTGGACTCCATTATCCCTCCAGGGAATCTTGTTGGATCCTTTTCCCGCTCGGAAAACTGTGTTTTGGGATGGGCTCTCCCCTGCACATGTTTTCTCCATCATGTTTGACACTGCACAGTCTATGGTGCCCGCCACATGAAAACTGATGGGTCTGATGGAACGAGTGTATGGTTTATTTGTAGAAGTAATTCAAGCATTTCAGATGTGGGCTGGAGTCCTATTTTCATCTCTCTCTTTTCTGAGGAATTGCAAGCCTGTGGGCCAGATGAATGCATCTCTCGTATGTCATGTGTGTCATAGGCAAGTACGATGCGTTCTGGTAGCTTATAAAGTGCGTAAAATAAGTCATGCATACTTGCCATATCCCATGGATCCTTGCCATATAGTCTCTCACTATTGTGTGTCGAATGATCCCTAGAGCCTAGAGGCCTACACACAAGTCTTCCTGTACTCTGACCAGTATCTATTGGTAGAACACAAGGTATGGACAGTATTGTATTGTACAGGTAAAGATGTGTCAACTGACTATTAACCAGCATGCGTTGGGATTCTAGATGTGTAACAACAAGAAGAACTGCCATTGTGAGGAGCACTGGGCCCCTCCCTTCTGTGAGAGGGCGGGGTTTGGAGGCAGCCTCGACAGCGGCCCAATGAGACTGTCAGGTACAGTACACTCCGACCTCTTTATACTTCACTATCTGCACCCTGTGTTCCACTAACCTGGGCGGAGTAAGAGAGTTAGTTTGGGATAATAATCAGGGTAACACCTTTAGCTGTACTTTCATAACCTGCTCACAGCAAGTTAGTTACTTTGAAGCTCTACTAAGCTCTCCAAACTTGCAGACGGATCTACCTCAGTCACCTATTCACCCTAGCTACACACAACTCATTACAACTAGACACGTACAACTTTCCCTCTCTGGTTGTTCAAGAGCGGAAGGAAATAATCATGTAAATAATGTCAAATGTACTAAAACCCTGCTGTGGCTTCTATTAACACTCTTTGTCTGTCTTGTTTGTGCCGTGCTGTAGATGTGCGTGTGTGTGTATTAATGTGCGTGTTGTCGTATGTGACGTCAGCCGACAGCAGGGGGGTTGCCGTGGCGATCCTGGCCACCCTCCTCAGCCTGATGGGTGCTGGGTTCCTGGTATTTCTCAAGAGGAAGACTCTGGTCCGTCTGCTCTTCACCAACAAGAAGACCACCATGGATAAACTGAGGTACAGTAGGACACCTCCTCCCACACCTGTGTTTCATCTTATGTTCTGGATATCAACACAGAATACTTTTATAGAGATGCTTTCGTGTCGAGATGATTATCTTGTAGAAATGACAGAGATATTGTTTCTAATATGCATTATGGTCCCATGGTCTCTCTCTGGTGATTTTATGTGTTCACAGCGATAGTAACCTTGTGACTCCACTAACCATGTGAGAGGATGAAGCATAGTCCAGCACATAGTCCTCACAATGCACGTGGGCCTTGTGTACAGAAGAAGGCCTGTTACTGTGTGTCTCAAAGCTACAGATTTTTAAGAAATGTAGAATAGTAGTTAGTAGAAGACTAGTATAGTAGTTGGAATGTTACCTCTCTGTCTTCGTAGGTCTGTTGGGTCCACCAGAGCAACCAGCCCCAGCCAGACTCAGTCCATGTACAGTTCACGACGCAAATCCCCAGCCAAGCCTCCAGGTGCCAGCGTATACAAGGTGGGTCTCTTTCTGCTGAGTTAATGGGCAGCTGATTTTCCCTGATAGTCACTTTAGTAGAACACAGACTGTTTGTTACACGTGAGGGAGCTGGAGTTTTTCGCCCCCAACCTTCCCTTATGATCAATTGATTAGTATGGTTCACTTATAGACCTACACAATGGAAGATGTAACAAGTACACTTTGCATTGTATAAAAGATGGATGTAGGGAGAACTAAAACGTGTGTTAGCAAAGAAGTATTACAAACTAACTGCTGACAAACTATCGGTCACACACCATTGGATTTCTAATGCAATCATACTGTATCAAAACCACAGCACCACGACAGGGAATCAACTTAGTCTGAGACTTGCCATGCTTATCTGAACCTATTAATTCCAGACTTATTGTCAAAACAAGTTGACGGCTAAGCGGATAATTGATTTAGTCTCAGCGTCTTTTTCTTGAAGAAATATTAATGAGGCCACAGTATTGCTGGCAGAAGGCTGGAGAGAAACTTTGATTGAGAAGCCGCACCATTTAAATGAAATGGTGATCACGGTGCAGTATTATTATAGGGCTGTATAATGGTTCTGCCTGAGATAAAAGCCTTTGTGTACAGGGACACAGGAGAAAAGAGTTGGTGGAGTCGAGAGTAAGAGGCAAATTGGGGTGGACTTGTTTTAGAATTGATAAACATGTGTGTGCGTGTGTGTGCGTGTGCACGTGTGTGTGCGCGCGTGTGTGTGGGCGTGTGTGTGTGTGTGCGGGCGTGTGAGTGTGCGTGCGTGCGTGTGTGTGCGCATTCAAACATCCACAGTTGATTCCCATGGAGAACAGCTGGAGTGTATCATTGTGGTCAGAGTTCAGGAGTTAAGGGTTTGCTGGCTTGGCCAGGAAGGATGCTTAACCCAGTTCCATCTCCAACACCAGTATTGTCTCCTCTAGTGAACGTGACTCTGGCTCCTCAGCAGTATTCAGTCTACCTGCTGTTTACTGTTTGTTCTGGCAGTCACGGTTCCCCCTGTCCAGATTTCCAGCAGACTCTCTGCAGGTTGCCTGGCGTAGCATAGCTACAGGCCAGGCCAGTTCAGCCAGTCTATCCATCTCCGGTGCAATTAGATTTATTCTTGAGGACTAACAGCAGTTCTGGACAGGCAATCTGGTGCTGGCTTTGACCGTTTCAGTGTGTTAGATTCACTTACTATGTTTTCTGTTATTGACCGCCTGTGAAACGTGTTAATTCATAGTTATAGTACATCCATGAAAGAGAACATGGGTATAGTTTTACCCTAGGTTCTCCTAGCTGTATCCAGCTACTGTACATAGGTCACAGGGGTTTGAAATGATTGTTTGGGAGACGCCAACAGGAAATAAGATAAATGATCTGAGGAGGAGCAGAGGGAGGAGAACATAATAGCTCAAGCCCTGACCGAAAACCCAAACTAACAGCTCTCTCTTCTCTACCTCCCTTCCCCTCCATATCCCCTCCCCCTCTCTCCATCCTGACAGCCATCCCACCGGAGTTTGGAGCCTCTCCTTCCTTCCCACAGTTTACATTCCCACAGCTTACGGCGGTTGCCCAACTACCAGCCCATCCACATCAGCCACCCCATGCCTGTCTCCCTGAGTGTGGGACAGCAACCTCTGCCCCCAGTCCCACCCCACCACAGGGCCCTGCCGGCCCACACTGCCCTCTCCCCACCGCGGGCACCACCCTGCCACAGCCTGCCCAGACAGCAGCCCTACAGGATGGACCAGGTTAGTAGTCACTGTTCTGCCATGCCATCCGCTATGACTACAAATATCCAATGTATTTTTTGTAGGGCTGCACAATTAATCGAATGCACAACGAAATCGCAATATTGACATGTGCAATATCCATATCTCAGGAGATTCATATCACATGCAATACTTTGAAATGTCACTCAGCTGCGTGTAATGTTTGTTTTTATAGTTTACTCATTCAAGTAGCGCAGTTCTTCCTCCTCACTGTTAGATTTGCTATAAGTTTAGATGCTGTTCTGTTAGGTCAAATGCAGTCAACAGATTGTTCCAAACAAGAAAGACACTGCTTTCCACTTTGCTTTTTAATATAAATTATTCTATTTCTAGGATTCCATCAGTTCACCCAAGTGTTTTGATCTATATCGCAAGTAAAATCGAAATCGCAATATTTTGTAAGAAAATTGCAATTACATTTTTTGCCCATATCGTGCTGCCCTAATTCCCCTTTTGGGGATTTTTTGGAAATTGATCTTGCTGGAAACAACATAGTACAAAGTAGATTTATTAATTCACACAATTCATAACATTTGAAGAACATAAATTCAACAAGGGCAATCAGAAATACGTATTCCCTCACTCACTTATTCAAAACACCTGCCTTGGGTCCCAATAAACATATTATTACACAATGGATAAGTTATGGACCATGCATACTAAATAGTGTGTTGCTATAACCACTGGAAGGCATAGCTAAATAACTTAAATTAATGTGTTTGCTCAACTTGTCTCATATGTTCATTCAGCTAGAAATTATTATTTGAGAAAATAAAGGCTTAACTCAAAAAGGCTGTGCAACTGGTTATACACAAACACACACACACAGTGCTTTTAACATACAATGTTTTCAACTGACATATTTGACACCCGTTAGCATACAGTACATGAATACATTGTGCATGTCCATTTATACAGTAACTTTTATTCAACATGTCCTCTCAACGTTTTGGTCCACAGCATTCCGATCTTCCTGCCATAATGTCTGTGTCTATTATCAGTTCATCTGGCTAGTCTCTCATCCTGGATTTAATTGACTTATTTCAGCAATGTAATGGTTTTCTGTGTAGTTGTCTAATGTTGGTGGGGCATATTTACTCTGTTTTAATTTGACTCCTTAATCACTATGATATATTTTTTTTAAATGTACTTGATTGTACTTTTAACAGAGCTGAGATTTACTTTGAAGTGCAAAGTGTAGTAATACAGGTGAAATCCATTATTGACACAGACATGGTGGCGTAGCAGGAAGTTTGGAATGCTTTGAACCTAGAGGTTGTGAGTTCAAATCCTAGGTGAGGATATGTTGAATAATAATTACTGTCCAAATTAACATGCACAAAATAATCATGTGTGTCAAATATGAAAACATGGTATGTCAAAAGCACTGTTTGTGGGTGTGTAACTAGTTCCACAGCCTTTTTAATTTAGATGGCCAAATAAAATGTTTTTTGTTGAAGGAACATTTGAGACTAGTTGAGCAAACACATAATTTTAAGTTGCCTGAATTTTTGCTTAAGTTTTCTCAAGTTGGCACTAAGTCTGGGCCAACAAATTTTTTTTTAAAGTTCAGGTAACACTTGAGTAGTTGAGTAAACAAACAAATGCTGTGGAACCAGTTACAAACAACTAGATTTTTTTCCCCCGTGTGCACTTTATCCTTAAAGTTGTTCTCCACAAATCCTGTTTTGTGCTGAGCCAGCAGGGCTGTGTCTAGAGTATGTAAATCAATCTGTCTGCACAGGGCTCACGCAGGCAGGTGATCTGTATGCGTAGAGCACCATGTCAGATGTCCATGGCTTTATGAGGTGCAGAGTGCACTGGCAGATGCACGTCATTGTAAGAAAAAAAGGAAGACATTAACTTTGAGATGTTACTATTCTCTCTGGTGTATAAAGCACATAACTACTCCCAGATGTAAGGGAAGAGCATGTACGAGATGGAGAGAGACAGATATAGATCCAATGCATCCCCTTCTCGTGAGAAAGTCTCTGTTGAGGTGTGGCAACAGATGGATCACATATGTGAGAATGGAGTGTGTAGCAGCCTAGCATAGTTCAGTTCCCCATGGTAAAAACAAACACAACAAACAAGGACGGTATATGTATGTTGTGTTTTTTCTACAATTGTAAGGCAACTTTGGGTCCTTGAAAAGCGCTACATACAGTGCCTTCGGAAAGTATTCCCACCACTTGACTTTTTTACACATTTTATTACGTTTATTACATTATTCTAAAATTGATTACATTTGTTTTAATCCTCAGCAATATACACACAATACCCCATAATGACAAAGCGAAAACAGGTTTTTAGAAATGCCTTATTTACATAAGTATTCAAACCCTTTGCTGAGGTGCATCCTGCTTCCATTGATCATCCTTGAGATGTTTCTACAACTTGATTGGTCCTACAGTTGACGGTGCATGTCAGCGCAAAAAAAGCCATGAGTTCGAAGTAATTGTCCATAGAGCTCCGAGACAGGATTGTGTCGAGGCACAGATCTTGGGAAGGGTACCAAAATAATTATGCAGCATTGAAAGTCCCCAAGAACACAGTGGCCTCCATCATTCTTAAATGGAAGAAGTTTGGAACCACCAAGACTCTTCCTAGAGCTGGCCGTCCAGCCAAACTGAGCAATCGGGGGACAAGGGCCTTGGTCAGGGAGGTGACCAAGAACCCGATGGTCACTCTGATAGAGTTCCTCTGTGGAGATGGGAGAACCTTCCAGAAAGACGACCATCTCTGCAGCACTCCATCAATCAGGCCTTTATGGTAGAGTGGGCAGATGGAAGATACTCCTCAGTAAAAGGCACATGCCAGCCCACTTGGCTGTCAAAAGGCACCTAAAGACTCTCAGACCATGAGAAACAAGATTCTCTGGTCTGATGAAACCAAGATGGAACTCTTATGCCTGAATGCCAAGCATCACGTCTGAAGGAAACCTGGCACCATCCCTATGGTAAAGCATGTTGGTGGCAGCATCATGCTGATGGGATGTTTTTCAGCGGCAGAGACTGGGAGAATTGTCAGGATCGAGGCAACGATGAAAGGAGTAAAGTACAGAGAGGTCCTTGATGAAAACTTGCTCCAGAGTGCTCAGGACCTCATACTGAGGCGAAGGTTCACCTTCCAACAGGACAACGACCCTAAGCACACAGCCAAGACAACGCAGGAGTGGCTTCAGAACAAGTCTCTGAATTTCCTTGAGTGGCCCAGCCAGGGCCCGGACTTGAACCCGATCAAACTTCTCTGGAGACACCATAAAATAGCTGTGCAGCAACGCTCCCCATCCAACGTGACAGAGCTTGAGAGGAGCTGCAAAGAAGAATGGGAGAAACTCCCCAAATACAGGTGTGCCAAGCTTGTAGTGTCATACTCAAGAAGACTTGAGGCTGTAATCACTGGCAAAGGTGCTTCAACAAAGTACTGAGTAAAGGGTCTGAATACTTATGTAAATGTTATATTTCATAGTTTAAAAAAAAATAAATTAGCAAAAATGTAAAATAAAAAAATGTTTTTGCTTTGTCATTATGGGATATTGTGTGTAAATCGATGAGGGGAAAAAACGATTTAATACATTTTAGAATAAGGCTGTAACCTAATAAAATGTGGAAAAAGTCAAGGGGTCAGAATACTTTCCGAAGGCACTGTAAGTCCCATTTATCATTACTATTATTATTATTATTATTATTACTCAGGCTCTTTTGTACATATTTATCTTTGAAACAAAACTTTAAAAATGATGAAATTCAAACTCGTGAGCTGTATATTTATGTTGTACCTACAACCCAAATGTCCACTATGCTATCTAACTGCCCTAGGGTTGTCAGCATGGTCTAAATCAGGTTTCACAGTTCAGGCAAAAAGATACATCTTGACTTAGGAGATCTGCTGAGGGGCACAGTTGGTGTTGAATGTGGGGGTCCATATTATGTTATATGGTGTCCAAGGTGACGTCTCATCTACATAGACTCCTGCAGTAGTGGAGTATCTGGTCCAGCACTACCCCCGCTGTGTGGGATTCATTCTCCATCTACCCACCACAGAGAGGTTGACACACAACACTTGAGGTATTAGATGCCCTTAACAACAGATCTAGTATCAGATTACCCTACCCCTTAACTATCAGAGAGAGGAAAACCTATCTGATGCAGGATGAGTAGTTAGAGGCACTTCTACTTACTGGGAGCCACACCAGGCTGGAGAGAAGGCTTCAATCTGATTAGGTCTTTATTTCAACCTCTGTGGCGCCTCTGGTTTAACTGCATCAGGAGACGATTCAGCTGCCATCCCCAGGAGGTGATCTTATTCTTTGAGTTTAGCGTTTCGAAAGGCAAATTGAAGCAACAAACAGACCGCTGTTTCACAAGAAGTGGTCTCCACTGTTTGTCCTAATACAATTTAACTGAGTCCAAGTCACAAGATGTGGTTTAAGCTACAAAACAGTAACACTAGTACTGTAGACTCAGTCAAATGTGTTTTTGTGGGGGCAGTCATATCTGGTCTAAGAGCTTGATCGACTACAACAGAGTAGCCACTAATGATGACATCACTGGGGATGGCCATTCATAACTGATTTGTTAAATGACACGTCATGTCTTCAGGTGCTGTTACAACCCCACTTCTCTACCTACCACACTATGCCATGCCTACCTACCGCTGCCATGTATGCATGGTCAAACCACTCACATAATGGAATAATAATCTTTCACATCAGGGGGTCACAGTTATTCAAGCATGGTTGATGTAAATCACCTTCTTGCTGATGTGTGAAACATTACAGAGCTGGAAGTCCCAACAAAGTCATCTAGTCCAGGACACACTTTCCGCCCTTGAAGGACAAGCTCATATTTGTTATATAAATGGCATGTTATGGAAGATTCCAGACACTTTTTGGACGATTTCACTTGGTTTCGAGAAACAGACCCCAACCAGCGATATACCTCCTAATGCCCATTCTGCAGTGCCAGGGCACGGATAAAAGGAAAAGCTCCAAAAACACCAAGTATAGTGATGTATGTCATCAGATGTTGTACACATGAAATTGTGTCATTACGAACTTTATCTTCAATGTTACATTCCATTTTGTCAGACTCCAGCGATACTTTTCCACGTGCGAGCATGGGCATGCTTTCTCGTTCCTATTGTGGTGATATGGAACGATGCTGAGACCTCGATTTTTCACTTTGAACAAAAAACAGTGATTGCAAAGTTAAACAAACCCTACAACTCTATGCACATATCTATGTTAAAAACACAAAGTTTGGTAACAGAATGACGGCTCAAACAGCACAAACCGTCATTCTGTTACCACATTTTGCATCTGCATTGTTCTTCAAGTAAATATGTTTTTGTAAAATGTTCAGTGGAAATTGTTCAACGTCATCCTTGTGCATACAGGTGTATGGTTTGTTTAACTTTGCAATCATAGTTTTTTTTTTACATTTGAAAGTGATATATTAGAGTCTTGGCATCATTCTGTTACTGTAGAATTGTCTTTAACACTTCATTCTGTTCTCTAAATCCTTTGAATTTGCGTGTTTGCTGTAACTTGGCACATATTTGTGAGTATTGCTCAAGGTTTGTTCCTTTCCTCCTACAAACTGTGCAGAGCAGCTGGGATGCTGCTAGCAGATGTTTGCCATTACCTCGCCCTCCCCATTTTAGATTAGTAACACATGATGGCACCTCATTTAGATAACCTTCCAGAGAGAGTTGCTACGGAGTTGCTACAGAACAGACAGATACATTATTCTGGTGACACTCTATAACACAGTGCCCTCTAGTGAGGTTTCTGTGCCAACACTACTTTTCAACTTCTGGTTTGTCGTTCCTAGGACCGTGAGAAGCCCAGTCCGCCCCAGAAGCCCCTGCCTGCAGACCCTCTGGACAGGCGTGCTTGGGTGGAAAGCAGCACCTCAGTGGTGGGGTTCCGCCTCCCTGGACCCATACCTATCCCCATCCCCACCTTGCCCAGGCCCCTGCTCACCATCCCACAACCAAACAGGTCTGTGCTATGGTGGGCTGGCTGGCAAAAAGTGAATAGCTATATACTGTATGAATGAA
This sequence comes from Salvelinus fontinalis, assembly GCF_029448725.1. Lineage (NCBI taxonomy): Eukaryota > Metazoa > Chordata > Actinopteri > Salmoniformes > Salmonidae > Salvelinus > Salvelinus fontinalis. The sequence continues at coordinate 53,144,910 of NC_074665.1, forward strand.
AAATGTGTGACATTTTTTTAAATCTTTGCTCTGCGTGTTTTTTTTTCTCCCTTTTCAGACCTGCACCCATACAATCCCTGAGACTGCCTAAGACTCATCATTTCGACCGCTGATCACAAAGAAATGGAGACGGAATAGCGGGGAGCTCTATGGATGGAGACCCATATTTGCACTACAAGACTCCACCAGACCTTTGCAACTTTGAAAGGGTCTCAGAGTTTTAGGAAAAGGGGACTGACTTCAAACATTGGTGCTGTGCCTCTGAAAGGTGCTTTTGTTGTCCTCGCTCAGGTACAAAATGAACTATTTAATGACTATACCTTGTAACTCACTAAGCAGCAGTGTTAGGGACTGGGAGTTTATGTTCAGTTTGTCATTAATAAGAACTGCTTTCACATTCCAAGGCATCCACTCACTTCATAATCTGCAACAGTGTCGGACTGACATGTTGGACGTGTCAATTGAGGTGTGTTTCGACCACAGAAGGTTGGTGGCACCTTAATTGAGGAGGACGGCCTTGTGGTAATGGCTGGAGAAGATTAAGTAGAATGGTATCAAATACATCAAACACGTGGTTTCCATGTGTTTGATGCCATTCCATTTGCTCTGTTCCAGCCATTATTATGAGCCGTCTTCTCCTCAGCAGCCTCCACTGGTTTCAACTAATCCAATTCGGTGCAAAAGCAAGGGAATTGTTCAGAATAGACACGTACTTGAGAATTGACATTTTGGATTATTGTTCGATCTTTGTATTCATACATGATCTACATACATGATCTTTATTCATATGTACCCTAATATGAGTTAATTGACAGGGTATTGGATCCGAGTATAGAACTACAGTACCACAGAGAAAAGTATCTGTGACCTTGACGTTTTTCTCCGCTGGCGAACTTGAACACGTTTACAAACTTACAAATGATTTTGGGCTCTTACATGCCCTTAATAGTTCATGGTGTGACCACAGACTTGAAGGATATGCTGTAGTCACCGCTTTCATAAATACTCAACTCTCTTACACACAGTTTGGAGTATTTGCTGGCAGTTGTGCAATACGTAATGCTCCCAGCGGGCCAGGAGAGTCTAAAATGAGCTGACACTGCTGGGTTCCAGAGAATTACAGCAACAGCAAAAAATGCAACATAACCGGCCTAGTGGAGGACCGTGCTACACTTCAACTCACTTGATGCTGTGGTGTCAAGATGACTTCAGTGTTGTGAACAGTCCAAACCCCACTTAGATGGTGTCCAGTGTTTTATTCATTTTTATCTTTTCAAAGTTTACTCAGACAAAAGTATGCCCAAGTGGTTTACTTTACGAGGTAATTGCCGGTACTTGACCTCATGGTTATCATTATTCATTTACTATTGGACCTCGGTCTCACACATTGGCACACAACTCTCCTTGAGGTTTTCAAGACAATTCCAATTAAGTTGAATTTGTCCTTTGAAATATTACAGTCTTACAGCAAATACATCCAATACCTGTACTGAATGTCCTGTTCTTTTCCCTTTAAACTTTACTTTACTTTAATTTGTGGACTAAGTGACACAATTGATTTCCAATACATTAAAATGTTGTCCAAATTAAAGTAGAGACTGTGGGTACATAATGTCTTGGCCACAAAATGGTTCATTAAATATAGCTCTGATGGGTGCTGAGTAAGAGTGTTCATCATACTGCTCAGTCCTCTGGCATGGCACGGGGTGTGTGTGTGTGCATGCCCGCGTGTGTGTACGTTAGCAGCAAGCTTACCATATGAAGTTATGACCTCACTCTCATAACTACTTTTGTAAGGTTGTTTCAACAGGAGGGACTTTTTACATCAAAAAGTATTCAGTACAGCAGTAAACAGGGGCACATGTGGTTGCATTATTGTAGGTGTAAAACAAAATATCAAACCTGCTCTGCATTGTATTGTGATCACCAATATACTGTTGGGCTTTAATTAAATGGATGCATGTGTGTGTACTCATAATGCAGTGTATGTCTTGTCGCTCAATATTGTGGAATGCACTACTCGCTACTCATCAGACTTGCATTGCGTAGTTGCATTTACACTTTTAGTAATCACTGTATATGTTCCTTTTTACAGATCAACTGCTATCTGATGTCAGCATTTGTCAGATCTTCAGATCTATTCACTTGTAAAAGTTGCTTTCTACAAATGTACTGTATTTTTTGTTTCACTGTTACATTTTCAAATTAAAAGCCATTGTACAGTTAGTGTAAATATAGTATCTGTCAGCAATCATTATTTTATTTTACAAGAGCAGTGAGAACCACAAAGTGATGGTTTCTCCTGTTCAATAAAACACTTTTTTATTGAACTCCATTTGGAATGAGGATTATGGTAAAAGATTGGATTCTGGAGCAGTTGGAGTACTTGAACATTATTGCAGAGCCAAATAAATGAGATTTCTCTTATGCTGTCCATTTGATTTATTTGCATTTATTTTGCTGACTGTACAGACGAATGTAGGCAGAAGACTTAACACAAACACATTATTACAAATAATAATACATGACTCATTGGCACAGCAATGTGAAATGTGTCTCCCTCTTGTAGGATAAGGTTTTATCAGACATCTGTACAGTAAAACGAAACCAAGTCAATCCTTTGTGTCTTGAGGCAATTCTTGATGGTTTATTATTTCATTTATCCATAAAAATCTCATACAGTATGTGTATAAATGTTTAGTTACGCAAAACAAATATCCAGATAAAAATGCAGGTTTAGTACACATACATACAATGTGTTAAAAAATAAGCAACAATAATAAAGCTATTAGAAATTATGAAAAAAATGATGCTGTCCAGCTAAGCCCTTTACTAATGGACTGTACCATCTCTGACTATACTCATCTGTCCTTCTAATAAACTGATGAAATTCTGTAGGGAAAAAATGATAAACAACACTTGCTCATATATTCACTATAACAGTAACATACTGTACAACGCAACAGTAATGTTTATGGAGAAAGCATTACCTCTCTCCCAAAGGCCTTTGCTATTTCAGCTGCCCCTGGCCCAAACTGCAAAGACAAAAATATCAGTCAATTCCAGAATGATTTAAATTGCTCTAATCGAAACAGAACCCATGCTGTTACTTGTCATTACCTCGTTCTTCACATCGTGGTCGGCCCCACTGTCCAAACAACAACTGCACCAGCAACTCATGGTGGTTCAACACTGCCACCTAGCAGACAGTTGTTGTATTGACTGCTTGCCTTGTCCTATCAACTTTCCTGTCCAATGTCCTATTTTCTAATAAGTCTCGGTGAGTTTGCACTATGAGTAACCTCTTTAGTGGCACAACAGAAGTTTGTGAAGAAGTGTTTGGAGTGTACCATAAGTGGCGTCTTCCCATCCTTGTCCTGGTGTTGACTTCAGCCCCGGCTCTGATGGGGAGAGAGGCCACCGCTGGGTTCCAGTGACCGCTGATACCCTCATCAAAGGAGTCCAGTCAGTAGGACACGTGGTCTCTAACATCCAACTGAGACAACAATCAACATGCCTTTTAGTCTCAAAATTATAACTCACTTCCTTTAGTTTTCCTTTTGGATAGTAGTGCACTTTACATTTACTGTAGAGAATAGAGTGTAGCTCGTAAATGCTGACACCAATCTCACCTCACAGCCATCCTGAATCATGTAGGCTATGACAGCAAGGTGTCCTCTGTCAGCTGCCCAGTGGAGGGGGGTACAGCCCCACCCCCATGTCCTGGGACTGCCACGTGGCCCCAAACATCTTCAGATACTTCACCGTGTCCAGGTGGCCAAAGAAACTTGTCAGCATCTGCCTGACCATCTCCTGTGTCTATCACAAACCCATTTGTCATTTATTCACAACGTTTGTACTGCAAATGTGATAAAATTGTACTCTATATGCAAAGGTAAGGTACAAAATACTGTATGTGTTTGCACACCTGTCTTTACCACTACCGTTCTTCTTATTCATGTCTGCACTGTGTTCTAGCAATTTGTGAACGAGCCTAAAAAAGAGAAATTCAAGTTCAGAGTAAAGCTTTCAGGCATAATGGTGACGTTCCACTATTATTAGACACCGGTGAGCAAGACTTTTACTGCAAGGTTTAACTTGGCAAAGACTGTCTGTGCAGCCACCTTGAGAGGAGTGAAACCATGTTTGTCAATTGACATTGACATTGACTGTCCTGGAGAGAAATAAAGCATGGCATTAACTATAAGAGTACCTATAGTCCATCTGCTCATTTCTCACCCAGACTGCAACACTCATTGCACTCATAGGTTCACCTGAATGACATTATATACAGTGCCAGTCAACATTATGGACACACCTACTCATTCAAGGGTTTTTCTTTATTTTTACTATTTTCTACATTGTAGAATAATAGTGAAGACATCAACACTATGAAATAACACATGTGGAATCATGTAGTAACCAAAAAACGGTTTAACAAATTAAAATATAGTTTATAATTGAGATTCTTCAAAGAAGCTACCATTTGCCTTGATGACAGCTGTGCACACTCTTGGCTAGCTAGCTAGCTGAAATTGGCCCTTTCATAAATTAGACATGGAGGAAGATAAGGATTTGGACTTTTGGTTTGACTTAATTCTCCGTACTGGCCAATGATTATAACGGCGATTCTGATCCAACCATTAATTCCAACATTGTGACCCTGGCCTGAGAGGATGGAAGTTCAATATGTAGCTAGATGTAGAAGGCCAATGTTAAATAGCTAACGCTGCCCATGAATGAAAGTTAGGCTAGAGAGCAAGCATTTCAGCCAGACAACAAAAAATAAAAGCGTGTACTGTATGACAGTGATAGACTGTTTCGTCAACATGAAAGAGAGGAGGAAAAAACAGAAATAATTTATTCACATAAGTATTCAGACCCTTTGCTATGAGACTCAAAAATTAGGTCAGGTGCATCCTGTTTCCAGTGATCATCCTTGAGATGTTTCTACAACTTGATTGGAGTCCACCTGTGGTAAATTCAATTGATTGAAAATGAGAGCCGCACACTCTAGGAGCTCAGATGCAATAATTTTATAAACTAATAACCAACGTTTTGACAGACAAGCTGTTTTCATAAGGGTATAATGACAAACACCGCGGGTCACTAGTTTATATAGTTTCAAAGGACACACACACAGGTGTCTGTAATCATGGCCAGGGGTGGCTTGATATCATTGGTTGATTTACAGATGTAAATAGAACATATAAAAAACATGAATGGATAGCATACAATCCATAGGTACAATTAGGCTACCTACTAGGCCTACAAACATTTACAATGAATACCAAAATCATAATAATCACAAGAATGACTTCATATCAAAGTCCACATTGAGACCGAAGGGAGCAAGGGTCTTTAAATTAAACTGTCACGGTCACCCACTCTCCTAGAGTGGTTTGTGGTTTGCTTCCAAAAAGTGGTCTGCAACTGGGTATGTTGAGTTTTTGCACCTAAAGGTGCTACGATGCTCCGAGATTCGTACTTTTATTTCGCACTTCTTTTTACCCACATCATTTTTACCACAAGATAAATATTAGATAAATAACTGCCTTAGTGGAGCAGGTGATAACACCAAAGGCTCTCCTTTTCTTTTCCAGGTGTTCTACTCAGCTAGCCAGCCCCTCACCTAAACAGGTGTGTGTTTCTTTTGCTTCCAAATTCAATTGATTAGACATGATTTGGAAAGGAAGACACCTGTCTATATGTGACCTATTTCAAGAAACTAGCAGTATGTCGCGGGTCACTACTTCACACGAAAGCCATTTGAATGTGTTTTTGGGCAGAAATGCCTTCTGGAACATGTGAACTTTCATCTGCCTTAATAAGAAACTTGCAAGCCATCTGTCAATACGAATAATATTGTTAAATTACGAGCCTAGTTAGTTTAGCCACAGAAAAAGTCAGCAACCTTCCCATTAGCCATGATTGGCTGAGATAATGAGTGGGCTAGACATGCCGAAAGATGAGTTCGGATTGGTCTGCCATATAGCAAACTTCTGTCTATTTAAGCTGGTTAATATGTGTAGATAATCCTGTCCATCACATATTTTTTGATATATATTGCTTAGTAGAACTGCATAAGTGTTGCTCTTCACCTTCTGGAGGATTGAGTTTCGTAATCAGTGGAATTAGAGTAGGATAGCTAAGGAGATGGAGAAAACACCTGTCTCTGGATTACATCTTCAAATTAAGGGCAACTATTGCATCCGTGACAGGGAGAAGCATCCAACCATGATGTATACGGGTAAGATAGTCTAGTTAGCTACATTTTCAGATATTACATGTTTCTAATTTTGACAGAAAGTGGTTTCATTTCAAGTTAAAGTGTACTGTTAGCTTGCTAGCTAATGTTAGCTCGCTAGCTAACGTTACGTGCATGATCTTATTATTCCTATCTCAGAGCCATTTGCTTGGCTAGTTATAGCCTAATGTTAGCTAGCTAACATTGAACCTGGTTGGTTAGCTACCTATATGGATGCTATGTATATGGCTACCTACATGGCTACCTATATGGATGGTACCTATATAGCTACCTATAAAGATGAGCAATGACCGGACGGCATAGGCATCTTACCTATGCCACTCGGTCATTGCTCATCCATATATTTTTATGTATATATTCTTATTCCATTCCTTTACTTAGATTGTGTGTATTAGGTAGTTGTTGTGGAATTGTTAGATTACTTGATAGATATTGCTGCACTGTCGGAACTAGAAGCACAAGCATTTCGCTACACTCACAATAACATCTGCTAACCATGTATATGTGACCAATACAATGTGACCAATATTTCATTTGACCTGCAGATTCATGCAGGGTAGTAACGTCATGAGTTGGGATTATGGTCCATTGCAAATGAATGTCACTTCGACAACTGTTGACAGACATAGCCGGTAAATTCGCTCTGGCTATCTACTCTGATATCAGACCACGGGTACTAGATAGTAGCTACATTTTCAGATATTAACACGTTTCTAATTTTGACAAAGACTTTTGTTTATTTTTTACATTTATTTTTATTTTTTATCCACTATGCAAGTATCCCTTTTAATAGAATGTCACTGCGACAACTGTTAGCCAGTTAGCTTGGGTGCTTGACTGCTGTTGACAGTGCATGTCAGAGCAAAAACCAAGCCATGAAGTCGAAGGAATTGTCCGTAGAGCTCCGAGACAGGATTGTGTTGAGGCACAGATCTGGGGAAGGGTAGCAAAAAATGTCTGCAGCATTGAAGATCCCCAAGAACAAAGTGGCTTCTGTCATTCTTAAATGGAAGAAGTTTGGAACCTGCGAGACTCTTCCAAGAGCTGGCAGCCCAGCCAAACTGAGCAATTGGGGGAAAATAGCCTTGGTCAGGGAGGTTACCAGGGACCCGATGGTCACTCTGACAGAGCTCCAGAGTTCCTCTGTGGAGCTGGGAGAACCTTCCAGAAGGACAACCATCTCTGCTGCACTCCACCAATCAGGCCTTTATGGTAGAGTGGCCAGACGGAAGCCACTCCTCAGTAAAAGGCAGATGACAGCCCGCTTGGAGTTTTCTAAAAGCACCTAAATTACTCTCAGAAACAAGATTAGATGGTCTGATGAAACCAAGATGGAACTCTTTGGACTCAATGCCAAGCGTCACTTCTGGAAGAAACCTGGCACTATCCCTACAGTGAAGCATGGTGGTGACAGCATAATGCTGTGGGGATGTTCTTCAGTGGCAGGAACTGGGAGACTAGTCAGGATCGAGGAAAAGATGAACGGAGCAAAATACAGAGACATCCTTGATGAAATCCTGCTCCAAAGCGCTCAGGACCTCAGACTGGGGCGAAGGTTCACCTTCCAACAGGACAATGACCCTAAGCACATAGCCGAGACAATGCAGGAGTGGCTTGTCTCTGGACAAGTCTCTGAATGTCCTTGAGTGGCCCAGCCAGAGCCCGGACTTGAATCTGATCTAATATCTCCAGAGAGATCTGAAAATAGCTGTGCAGCAACGCTCGCCAACCTGACAGAGCTTGAGAGGATCTGCAGAGAAGAGAGAGAGAAACTCCCCAAATACAGGTGTGCCAAGCTTGTAGCGTCATACCCAAGAAGACTTGTGGCTGTAATCGCTGCCAAAGGTGCTTCAACAAAGTACTGAGTAAAGGGTCTGAATACTTACTGTATATAAATGTAATATTTCAGTTTAAAAATGTTATACAGTTTTTGCTTTGTCATTATGGGGTATTGTGTGTAGATTGATGAGGGGGGGGGGGGGCATTTAATCCATTTTAGAATAAGGCTGTAATGTAACAAAATGTGGAAAAAGTCAAAGAGTTTGAATACTTTCCAAATGCACTGTATCACGGTCACAAGGCATATGAAATAACGGGTTATAAAGGTTGTAGGTTGTAATATGTCATTTTTTTCTGGCTTCCCCAGTGATTTTACCCATGCACCCAGTGGCGACCCGTCATTCAGGGCAGGTGGGGCTTGCCTGTTTTGCATGTTATTTTTCCATTAATACGTGTCGCATATCAGTTTGCAAACAATGTAAAAAAACATATATATGTCATTGAGTTAATAAAGCCGCATACCCTCTTTTTTGTTTTCTTGAGTAAGGCAGGTCCAAAATGCAGGTGTTTCAGGCCAGCTCAGTGCTTTCTGTGGTGGTGGGATAAGCCAGCAGAAAATATGGAGTGTTGCGCCGTGATTGGCTCAGTGTTCTGTCAGTCATGAGGACACTACGTCACCACCAAGTCTAAGGGGAGACCTCAAAAATTCTAGCCCCTTGGGTGGCACCATAGAGTTACATTAAAAATGCCGATCCAAGAAGGCTCAAAGTCATTGGCCACAGATAAAATTATGTCAAATCATATGTACAGTAGATTTGATTGGACTGATCATGTCAACATAATACTTTCAAAATCTTGGCTTGCAGTCATCATTATGAATCAAGTCGACAAAAATCAACAACAAAAAAAATCTGCTAATATCACCACTGCATTTAAAAATATATATATATATATATTCACCTTTATTTAACCAGGTAGGCTAGTTAAGAATAAGTTCTCATTTGCAACTGCGACCTGGCCAAGATAAAGCAAAGCAGTTAGACACATACAACAACACAGAGTAACACATGGAATAAACAAACATACATGCATGCACCACTACTGTATGTGTGTGATTTGGGGTCCATCTCTTCCACAGAGAGGTCCATTTCTCTAGTGGGCCTGTCCATGGTCAATTTTCCTCTGTTTACCAGCTCAGGTCAATGCTATGGTGACCCACTTTACCAATGACGAGGAGATGGTTTAAGGCAGCCTCAAGGCAGCCTCAAGAACAGCACAGACATTGAAAGGGATAAGGTGTGGGTCAACTTTTAGCTACTGTCACGCCCTGAACATAGTAAGCTGTTTTTTCTCTGTGTTGGTTGGGGCGTGATGGTGATTTGGGTGGGTTATCTAGGTGTATTTGTATGTCTATGGTGGCCTGATATGGTTCCCAATCAGAGGCAGCTGTTTATCGTTGTCTCTGATTGGGGATCATATTTAAGCAGCCATTTCCCTTTTGTGTTTGTAGGTCTTGTCTATGTTTAGCTGCCTGTCTGCACTATTTGTATAGCTTCATGGTTCATTCGTTGAGTTTGTTGTTTTTGTTCAGTGTTTCATTCATTAAAAGATAATGTACGCATACCACGCTGCGCCTTGGTCTCTCTCATACGACAATCGTGACAGCTACTTGTATTGAGAGTTAGGGCTATGGCAGTCATAAAATGTTGTCCGCAGGCTATTGTCATGCAAAATACTGCCAGTCTCACGGTAATTGACCATATATTACATATTACTGTGTAGCCCACTGTTCAGACGCTACAGACATAAGTTGGCAGATTGGCTGTCCCATGACGCTTGTTGGGGCGTTGTGTGGGTCATAGAGCAAATCGTGGTCGGGAGAGTATCATCTTTACATAAATGGGTCATAACAGTTTGTAGGCCAAACCATTTGGATGATACAGATGATTTTGTTAGAAGACCGATTTTCGGGATGTCTCATGGTCTGACAAAAACATCTCTAGTTTTAACATTCCACGTGCATATGCTGATGCAGTAGATTGAGACTCATCCAATGGAAAAAAAACATATCCCTAGTTTAAATTGAAGGATTTGTATGGTGATGTTTATATTATGCTAATTTGATTTCCGCCGGGGCGCAGACATCGACTCTAGGGCCGCAATGAAAAAAGTAGTTAGGTAACTAGTGAAACGTTTTTCACACTGTGTAATGAATGCCTTTTTTGATGACAGTTGATGGTTGCTATGGGAACCGCATTGTGGCGGTTGCAGGAAAACCTGATGTGCGGGAAATCCTTCGAAGTTTGGACAACGCTGTGATTTATTGCTACTGTTGCAATATTCGTCTCATTCTCTATGTTTGCACCACTGTTGCAAATGTGAAATTGTACAATAAAGTATTAACCATGTAGCTGTGCACAGCCGCACAATCCTCCACGCTGGCCATGTTCTATTCAAACTATTGTTCTCTATTCTATTATGCCCTGGCTGGCCTGTTCCATCATTGATCTTAGTCTCATCTGTTGGACTCAGGGATTAGTGGCCACATGACTAGTCAGCTTTCACGGTCGCTGGAGCGTGTTTCATTATTCAGGCTCTCCCGGTTTGGAGCAGGGCAGGGGCATTCATTCGAAGCAATTTTATTTAGTTTCAACAACCGACTTCGAATTATATAAAATCACGTAAACTTTCTTTCAATTATTTGCATGGTCGAGGCTCTTTCTATTAGCGCGTAGCCTATCTCTCGATTGGGTCCAGAAAGGAGCGCGTAATCCACTTCAACCATGGCGCAGGGCAAAACCGGAGAGAAATATTGGGAGGATAGAGTAGCCTTCGAAACAGAAGGAGCAGGTCAAGAAGTTGTAGAATATGGTGATGTTTTGGAGCTTAATCGATTTGACGGACTACCCTACTCCTCTCGATATTACACATTACTGAAGGAAAGGATGGATCTGCCAGTTTGGAAAGCCAAGTGTGATTTCATGGACAAGCTGGCCAACAGGCAGTTTATTATTGTCTCTGGCACTGCAAGAACTGGCAGAAGCTCTCAGGTGAGTTGATTACTCTCCCCTCTGATAATAACTAGGTTTTATCTCACAAAAATATGTGTGTAATGCAGTTACTATTGACTGCATCCCAAAAATATTTCCTTTCTCCCAAAGGGTGCACTTGTTCGATTACCATAATGAATTTGAAAGAAAAGGACTGGTATAAGAAATAGGCCTATGGTGGAATCTCCCTCTAGCCCACGCCCATACTAATTCAATATTTTTACATTAGTGGGGAGTACTGAACCAGTGCACACTTCAGGAGAAAAGAGATGTTCAAATTGGTAAGTGAAATGAGGCGTTTGGGGTTTAACACTCTAATTATGACTGAAGGACGTGATTAGAAAGGATAATCTGTTGTGGCAGTATGTTTCATGTTCTTATCTTTCCCTCCTGTGGCATGCTCAGATTCCCCAGTGGTGTGCAGAGTTCTGCCTGTCTGTCCAGTACCAGAATGGCATGGTGGTGTGCACCCAGGTCCACAGGCAACATACAGTGGATCTGGCCCTGCGTGTAGCTGATGAGATGGACGTCAACATTGGCCATGAAGTGGGCTACAGCATCCCCCTAGAGACATGCTGCTCTGGTGACACTGTTCTCAGGTCTGTAAACACTATTACACAAATACCAATTCACAAACACATTCTTTTTCTCATACACACTCACACACTTACATCACCCCCCGCATCACCCCCCACCTTCTTGGTGGCTGCCTTTTCTTTTTAAAAAGAACTGAACAAAAGAGTTGAGGAGCCTCTTTTCATGGGGCTCCCCTGCAGCTGCCCAGCTCTCACTCTGACCATATGCCACGCTCCCGCGTCTCTCACTGCCATAAGTCAGCCGGGGAACAAAGACCCAAGACAAGCTAAGAAAACAGGCAGCCAGGGAGACCTAATGAATCCACTGACTAGACTAATAACTACACACTTAGAGAAAAAGGTGCTATCTAGAACCTTAAAGTGTTCTTCGACTGTCCCCATAGGAGAACCCTTTAAAGAACCCTTTTTGGTTCCAGATAGAATGATTTTGGTTACAGGTAGAGAATCCTTTTGGGTTCCATGTAGAACCCTTTCCACAAGGGTTCTACATGGAATCCAAAAGGGTTCTACCTGGAACCAAAAAGGGTCCTACCTGGATCCAAAAATAGTTATTCTATAGGGACAGCCAAAGAAACCTTTTTCTAAGAGTAAGGGTTTACCTTTACATTTCTATCGAGCAATCTGTAACACTTCAGCGATACAGATTTAATAGAGCCCTAAATTACACAAAGTAGCCAAGCACAGCAGCTTCATTAAGGACCCTTCCAGGAGGACGGCTATTCATCTCCTAATACGTCATGTTGTCTTACACCTTTGGCTTTAATTTGCTATTAGAGCACTAGAATTGATTGATTTTATGTTTTTGTAAATAGAGTGTATGTACTTGATAAATCACTTTAGTAGAACTTTATCAACACATATGCTACTCCCACAATATGTTACCCTACGCCTGTTTGCGGCCATATCTGTTTATGTATGTTTGTAACCATTTTCTTCTTCCCCACCCCAGGTACTGCACTGATGACATGCTGCTCAGAGAGATGATGTCAGACCCCATGCTGGAGCACTACGGCGTCATCGTCATCGACCAAGCCCACGAGAGGACGGTCAGTACAGATGTTCTACTGGGCCTTCTCAAAGACATCACCCTGCAGAGGCCCGAGCTCCGCGTGGTGCTCCTCACAGCTACACACCCAGGACCCAAACTACTGGGCCACTACAGGAATGTCCCACTGATCCAGCTGGAGGGGGTATGTTCAGCGGAGGTGGTGTATACTGGTACCAGCCACAAGGACTACTTCTGCTCTGCCCTGCGTCTGGTTCTGGAGATACACCACTCCCAAGAGGAAGGGGATATAGTCGTGTTTTTGGCCACAACTCAAGTAAGATCTTCTTAAAATGTCATATCCTAGTCTACAGTCTGGAAACGTGGAAGAAGCCATACCATGGCAACTGTTGCTTTGACAACAGCATTACTCAACCTTCTCTTGTGTTTTATTAGGAGATAGATCTTGCCCGTGATATCCTCCTTCGCGAGGAGGTCAATATACCCCCACATCTAGGGGAACTTCTCCCTATCTCGGTGCACCCTGGGCTGGGTGGAACTCTGCCCATGCCGGGTGAAGAGGAAGGCCGGTGCAGAAGAGTATTCCTCACCTCCAGTCCAAATGAAGACCTCTTTTGGGCTGTGCACATGCTGAACTTTGTCATTGATGCCGGTGTCCAGAAAAGAAATGTCAGTAACTTATTGCTGAATAGTTATTTTAAGCAAAACTTTGTACCCCTTTTTGGTAACAAGATTGTAATAAATGGTAATTAGTGGTGTTTTTTTTATGAATGTCTGTCTTTCCTCGTGTTCTAGGTTTATAACCCTAGGATCAGGGCGAACTCAGTCGCCATTCAACCTATCAGTCGGATCCAAGCAGAAAGCCGCAAACAGCTTGTAGGACCAACAGGTATGACAAAGATTGAAATCACTAACAAAGTCCAGGTATTGAAGTCACACAGTTTGGAGGGTCATGTGTTCTTGCTAACCTGAGCGCATCATTTCCCGCAGGGAAGAGTTTTTGTCTGTACCCAGAGGACACACCCCTGCCCAGTGAGACACGCCCCCACATCCTTGAGTCTGACATCACATCCACGGTGCTCTTCCTGAAGAGGATGGACATCGGCGGTCTGGGCCGCTGTGACTTTATCGACAGGCCAGGTACGGCAAGACGGGCTGAACAAGTACAGGCTCTTTCTTCAACATTACTTTTTGTTATTGTATCTACAGTACATATGTGACAGGGCAGCTAAATGTATACATACCGAGTGGAGTGATACATCAGAAATTACATTCTTAATGCATAAGGCAATAATGTTGTTTTGTATTTATGCTCTTGAGCTCCATGCATCCTGTAGAGAGACACATTTTGGGTTGAGCTCAGTTATTTCGTTTGGCCCGTGTTTCCAGTACAAACAGGCCTGTTGTGTGCTATTGTGTTCTATTGGAGGTCGGTGAGGCATGCGTTAGCTGAGCTGACAAGCCCTGTTCTACGGCCAATGTTTGGAGAGCTGGCCTAGTGATGCAGCAGCAGCCATAGAGGTCTAACACTCATTAACGATAAGAGTTTAGTCATGCTCTCTCTCTCTGTGTGTGTGTGTGTGTGTGTGTGTGTGTGTGTGTGTGTGTGTGTGTGTGTGTGTGTGTGTGTGTGTGTGTGTGTGTGTGTGTGTGTGTGTGTGTGTGTGTGTGTGTGTGTGTGTGTGTGTGTGTGTGTGTGTGTGTGTGTGTGTGTGTGTGTAAGCCCTGCCAAGCACTACAGCGTAATGATCATGTGCAGCTGGGCAATGTGGGCATTTCACTATAAGCCCCATGATTGGATGACATTGATTGAAAGTGTGTGTTGATGGGTGTGATGTTGTCATTATTATTATGTTGCTGATGTTGTGATGCTGTTTCTCAGGATTAGACCATCACCATAATGATCATAACGGGACAGTACATTTGAGATGTTTATTGCCCTGTATACTGTAGTTTTTTTCTTGTTAAAAACATTGTTACATCCAAAACCCTCAGTGTAGAGCAAAGCCTCTCAGAACATATATTTTGCATAGTGATGACCAGCTGATATTAGGATATAGAGGACTTAAATTACAATCAGTTTAGCCTGCTTGCTGGTTGTACCTTGAATTTAAAATAATCTGTTTTACAAGGTTGTAATCACATAGTTTACAGGTGACTTTCTTTACAAAGTCAGATACTTCACAATTCTGTCACGCACAGTTCGATTCATTTCCATGGCGGTGTTGTTTCCACCAGATCCTGAGGGTCTGATGCAAGCCTTGGAGGAACTGGACTATCTAGCAGCCCTGGATGACGATGGGAACCTGTCGGAGATCGGCATCATCATGTCTGAGTTCCCCCTGGAGCCCCAGATGGCCAAGACACTACTGGCCTCCTGCGAGTTTGACTGTGTCAACGAGGTGGTCACCATAGTCGCCATGCTGACAGGTGTGTGGGACTTCAACTTATGCTCTGTGGTCTGTATACCACATTAAAGGTTTGTGTTAACACACACCACCACCATGCTGTGGTCATGCTTGCACACTTGCAGACCTCATTCAAATTGAAGTCACGTCAATCCTCACAGATACTTCATAATGTACAATATTAGTGTGCTAACCCCTTCTCTCACGCTGCCCCTCTTAGCACCAAGCTGCTTCCTGGTCCCCTCAAGGGAGTTGAGGCTAGAGGCCTCTCAGTGTCACCTGAAGTTCCAGCACCCAGAGGGAGACCACTTCACCCTCATCAACATCTACAAGGCTTTCAAACAGAACCAGCATGAGCCTTGTGAGTTCACATAGGCATGCCTGTAGCCACAGTGCATACAACCAGCTTTTTAAAAAAGGATAACATTGGCCATAAAACCCTCATTTACTCTCTCTGGTTTGTGGTTTTCCAGTTGTCAGTGTGGAGAAGTGGTGTCAGGACTACTTCCTGAGTCTGTCTGCCCTGCAGACGGCTGATGCTATCCGCTCTGAGCTGACTGACATCCTGAGGAGGATAGAGCTGCCTGTCTCCATGCCTTCCTTTGGCTCCAAGGGAAACACTCTCAACATTAAGAGAGCGCTGCTAGCTGGCTTCTTCATGCAGGTACAGTAATATGGCTTTGCTTCTACCATTAGCTATCTATTGATAACTGTTAATACTAAGAAACTTGAAAGATACAATCTACCTTTTACTTACTCGTATCACTAGCAAGAGCAGTGTGCGGGTTTCTCTTTTCTTTGAAGTTATCACATTGTTCCCATGCACCTGCAAAAATATATCTCAGATGTGCGAGTTCCTTTTGAAGTGAAACTTGAAGTTATTATAAAAGACATACTGTTATGACTTTCAGGTGGCAAGGGATGTGGATTCATCAGGGAATTACTTCATGTTGACACACAAGCACGTGGCCCAGATCCACCCTTTCTCTGCCTACGGCACCAAGACACCCAAACTGGGCCTGCCGGAGTGGGTCCTCTTCCATCAGTACTCCTTCTCAGAGGACAACTGCATCCGCACCGTGTCCCACATATCACCAGAGGAGTAAGTGGATTAGAGGTGGAGGATGTTCTTTGTTCAAAAAGGGCTTTGTTGATGTGAAGTAACCATTTGCAAAAGATACACAGCAACAAAATCATCCAAACATAAAAAATATCTAAATATAGTATATCAAAGATAATTAAAATCAAATTAAAATATATGAATAGGTTAGAACTGTGTCTAGCTTGTAACCTCCAATAGATAACTACAGACATTTACTTCAGGGAGAGACAAGAGTTCCCGCACATTGCTTTCCTTTTTGCACCAGGCTCTTCACCATGGCACATTAGAGTCAGATTGTAACGGGCGGGGGTTTTCTTAATCCTGCCCTCCAGTATCAGCTGGTTAAAGGGGGATTAGGAATAGCACAGCTACATAGAGGGTGCTGGTTTAAGGGGGACTGTTAATGACAGAGAAGGCTCAGCAGCCTTCACATGCCGTGTTGGGTTACACTCTGGATTTATTTTTTTTTATTATTTTTTTTAAATCGCTCAAATGTTTACCAAATGGTGCTCCTGGCAACTGTTAGACTGATGTTACAGTAAGTGCTCTTTCCAACAAAGAGATTGGATGTCATTTATAGGAAATCCTTGATTGCTGAATTTTGATCAATTGCAGTGAACATCATTGGGAGATTCTCGTTCTTTGGTCTATGATAATCTAACTAATTTCAATTTCCTCTCACTGTAATTCAAATTAATTTCAGGTTGCTCTCCATAATTGCAGTTGACCCAATGTTCCCGTGCTATGTTAAATTCAAGTGCAAATGAATAAGACAATACTTACTGTGAAATCAGAACCAGATGAATGAAAATGCAAATATATCAGAGAATATTGGGTTGACTCGCCCAATGTCCAACTCCATGTTCACCAATGATTCCCTCCCTGTACCCAGGTTCATTCAGATGGCTCCACAGTACTTCTTCTTCAACCTGCCTCCCAGCGAGAGCAAGGACATCCTCCAGAACATCTTAGACAATGGAGCTGAACACTACAAAGCGAAGAAGATTCAAAAGAGCCCCGGCCTAGAGAGCATACCAGAAGTCACCGCCAGTTGTGTCATACAATGATTGTGAAGGCTTTGGTTGAGAATGTCTTAGAGGCAGAAACTCCCTACTCATTCCCCGGTACTGTATTATATGATCATTTTCACCAGTGTTACCTTTCAGTCATCTCATCACCAGTGTTACCTTTCAGTCATCTCATCACCAGTGTTACCTTTCAGTCATCTCATCACCAGTGTTACCTTTCAGTCATCTCATCACCATTGTTACTTTTGAGTCATTGAAACTTAGAATAATGTTAATGTCAGGCTAATTAATATAATTCAATTAGTTAATTACTGGAATTGAATTATGGGAAGAAAAGTGACACTATCTGTCCAGATTTCCAATGTGTTAGTTTTAGCAATACAGTATTTATATAGGCATCCTTTCTAGTCAATGTATATTTAATTTATAGAGCCCTACGTATGTACAGGGATGTATGTTGTTTCTTGGAACTTGCAGTTTAAGAATAAACACACCACTAAAAATGCAT
This sequence comes from Salvelinus fontinalis, assembly GCF_029448725.1. Classification (NCBI taxonomy): domain Eukaryota; kingdom Metazoa; phylum Chordata; class Actinopteri; order Salmoniformes; family Salmonidae; genus Salvelinus; species Salvelinus fontinalis. The sequence goes on from NC_074665.1 coordinate 53,162,655, forward strand.
GTTTGAAGAGTACTTAGCCTAAATGCAAGTCTAGGGCTCTGTTCAATCCGTATTGTGAAAGTTCAGTATTCCAGCGTGATTTAAATGTAAAGGCAATGTTCCCGCGCTAGAGGAGAATGCATTCAAGGTAAATGCTGCAGATGTCAGCTCAAACGGAAATGGCCTTTACATTTCTATCGCGCAATCTGTAACGCTTCAAATATGTATATTTAGTCAGTCCAAAAGCCAAAACATACAGCTTAGACAATTAACCCCCACGGGCGTATTCTTTACACTTTGCCCTTACCCTCCACTGCTCAGTTGGACCATTTCTCTTACCTTTCTGTTAAATGACTCTAGGCTGTCATAGTGCATAAAATGTGTGTCCCAGACGGATTAGCACAGAGGAGCAGAAGCAGAGTAGCACGGGGACATCATTTGGGTTTGTTGCTCCATCTGCTGTGAAGAGAGAAGGGATAGGTGGGGTGGGGGTGACCCAATTCAGGGACAGTGCATTACAGTATTGTAGCTACATGAGGCATTACAGCACCATGTGACCTCTTTAGTCCTGCATACATACTCACATGCTCATGCCAAGATCCAGGGCATTTTATATACAGACAGAAATAAGTTTAACTTCTTGGCACCAAGGTTGGTGTTGTGTAGTAGTGTTCATACACTGTCGTTACCAACGTGAACCAAGACAAGGTGATTAGAAATATATACTAACCTTTATTTCATGTCAAGGCAAACATGCAGGCACACACATTCAAACATAAATACAGCAACCAGTACGAATTATCCTTTGAATGGATCGTTTGCATTCAACATTGCCTGCAGGCTATTGCACATTTTCATTTTGAAATGTTGTAACATTAACTTCATTTCAGCTTCCGCAATTTGCCTCATTCCTTACCCTGTTTCTTCACAGCATAGTTACTATAATTCAGGTTTATAAAACCAAATCCCGTTGAGATACGGGTACTCCAAAGTTTAAGTTCATGTATCCCTCATTTAGTTAGGGATAACAAAGAAAAATGTATATCTGTAATTTAATTTCCAAAACGATGTCAGTTGAAAAGGTGAAGTGCAGGAATTGTAAAACAAAATCTACCAAAAGGCAAAATTGAGGATTGCTCAATCTGGTAGTAAGGCACAGCTGGTGATAATTTCACATTGCAGGTGTAAAGAGCATTGAACACCTTGATAAGGGTCTGTTATTTCGGTTGTCATCATGACCCTGCCCCAGAGGTCCCCACTTCCTGTCTGTGGGGTCAGCTGTTGCAGGAGGTCGAGGAAGAGCTCAACACGTCTGAGGAGTGGAGCAATCTTCAGCATGAAGTAGCTTAGAGTAACCATTCTTATAGGTCTTCAGAAGATCCTCAACCTTATTTCTATTGTAAAAAACATAGGTATTGTTTTAAATTTAAAACTATGCTTAAAGGGATAGTGAGGGATTTAGTAAATTAAGCCATTTTCTACTTACCCAGAGTCAGATGAACTCATAGATACCATTTTTATGTTATTTTAAAAATGGACAAAAAAATGGCTTTTATATCAAAAACATGAAAATTTCTAAGTGACCCCAAACTCTTGAACGGCAGTGTATATACAGTACAAAATCCATGTGTATGTGTGTATAGAGTGTATGCTATCGTGTGTGTGTATATGCATCTAATTTTACTGCTTGCAATGTGTTACTTGATGTGGAATAGAATTCCATGTAGTCGTGGATTTATTTAGTACTGTGCACCTCTCATAGTCTGTTCTGGACTTGAGGACTGTGAAGAGACCTCGTGGCATGTCTTGTTTGGTATGCATGGGTGTCCGAGCTGTTCACCGGTAGTTCAAAACAGACAGCTCGGTGCATTCAACATGTCAATAACTCTCATAAATACAAGCAGTGATGAAGTCAAATCTCTCCTCCACTTTGAACCAGGAGAGATTGACATGCATATTATTAATATTAGCTCTCTGTGTACCACCAAGGGACAGCCGTGCTGCCCTGTTCTGAACCAATTGCAATTTATTTTCCTAAGTTATTTTTTGTGGCACCTGACCACACGACTGAACAGTAGTCCCTTTCTTGGGGAATTCCTGATTCTACCTGGATTATGTTGGAGGCTTCCATTAAAGAACACCCTCTGTGTTCTGTGAGACAGGTGACTCTTTATCCACAATATAGCAGGGGGTGTAAAGCAATACGTTTTTCAAGCAGCAGACTATGATCGATAATGTCAAAAGCTGCACTGAAGTTCTAACAAAACAGCCCCCCCCAATCTTTTTATCATCAATTTCTCTCAGCTAATCAGTCATTTGTGTTAGTGCTGTGCTTGTTGAATGTCCTTCTCTATAAGCATGCTGACAGTTTGTCAGCTGATTGGTCGGCTATTTGAGCCAGTAAAGGAAGCTTTACTATTCTTGGGTAGCGGAATTACTTTTGCTTCCCTCCAAGCCTGAGGGCACACACTTTCTAGTAGGCTTAAATTAAAGATGTGGCAATATCGTCCGCTATTATTCTCAGTATTTTCCCATCCAAGTTGTCAGATCCCGGTGGCTTGTCATTGTTGATAGACAATTTTTTCACCTCTTCCACACTGACTTTACAGAATTTGAAATTACAATGCTTGTCTTTCATAATTTGGTCAGAGATACTTGAATGTGTAGTGTCAGCATGTGTTGCTGGCATGTTATGCCTAAATTTGCTAATCTTGCCAATTAAAAAAAATCATTCAAATAGTTTGCAATATCAGTTCGTTTTGTGATGAATGAGCCATCTGTTTCCATGAATGATGGAGGTGTGTTTTCCTTTTTTCCCAGAATTTCATTTAAGGTGCTCCAATCTGATCTGGATACTGCTTTCAAGCTAATTTCTGCAGCATTAGTAAAGATGTGATCAGTACATGTTAATGATTTATTTCCTGTGCTGTTTGTAACTACCCTGGTAGGTTGACTGATAACCTGAACCAGGTTGCAGGCACTGGTTACAGTTTGAAGCTTTCTCTTGAGTGGGCAGCTTGATGAAAGCCAGTCAATATTTAAAAATCACCCACAAAAAAATATACCTCTCAGTCACATACATTATCAAGCATTTATACATCTTGTCCAGATACTGACTGTTAGCACTTGGTGGTCTATGGCAGCTTCCCACCATAATTGGCTTAAGGTGAGGCAGATGAACCTGTAGCCATATTACTTCAAAAGTATTTGACATGAGATCCTCTCGTATCTTTACAGGAATGTGGTTCTGAATATAAAAACAGAAACACCTCTAACATAGGCATTTCTATATTTTCTGTAAATGTTATAACCTTGTATTGCTACCACTGTATCGTCAAAGGTATTGTCTAAGTGAGTTTCAGAGAGTCAGAATATGAATGTCATCTGTTACTAGAAAATTATTGATTTCATGAACCTTGTTTCTTAAGCTTCATATATTAACGTGGGCTATTTTGAGCACGTTTCTTCTGGGATGCTTACTTGCTTCCCAGTAAAGCAATGAAAGCATAGCAGCAGTAGATGTGTTCATGTTCATTATGTTAGTGCAGGGTGAGCTCCTACCTCCTAGGGTACACCGGCTTAGTGCGAACCGTATCAATCTGGTTCATAGGCACATGCTTACTGATCCTACAGCTATTGTATGCAGTGGAGGCATTCAGGGCAGTTAAAGGGACATAAATTAGATTACTTATAGTGTGTCTACTGACGCCCCTGGTGTAATGTACAATTGCTGAAGCATTATAACAACTCTGCGTCACAATGGGAAGGATTAGCTGAGCTTGAGTCATTGATAAGTCAGTGTCTCAACGCAGCCTTATAGTGCTGTGAAAGGATCCAGGATCCCAAAAGATTTGGGTGGATCCCATCCTCCTTATAAAACGTGTTTTGTTTCCAAAAGGTATCGAAACTGTCAACAAAAGTTACACCCATTGAGTTGCAATAGTCACGTCGCCAGTTGTGAAGAAAAATAAACCTGCTTAAGTGTTCACTGCTGCGATTCAGAGACGGCAGAGGGCCAGATGTGATGGGTCTTTGTTCGTGTTTAGCAGAGAGTCAATCAGCTCTTTTAAATCCAGTTTGAACTGTTCAGAGCTGCCCTTCATAATGTCATTAAAACCCACATGGACTACGATAGAATCAATGTACATGTCCTGGCGTAGTACATTCGAGAGCAGCTTAGTAATGTCATTTACTCGAGCTCCGGGATAAGACATTTTTTTTGCACCAGGAATGGTTACATCTCTAACCATGAAGCTGCTCAGAATCATGGCTGGCGAGAAGGACGAGGAAATCCACCCACTCCCACGCTTTGGAGAACCCTTTATGAACGGACGAGAGGCAGGATAAATTGAGCCTGTTGCTGCCGGCGCCTGTAGCAGGCCTCCGACAGATGGAGATGCCCCGCTCGTTCCAGAGCAGGGACGGAAGGTTGACGACTTCAAACTTGTAGTAGTAGGCAGACACAGGCACCCCCCAGCAACGAAGGTGCAGGAAGATCAGGCTCCAGGACAGAGAAACTGTTGTTTGTATCCTCTCCGTGCCTCTTGTTGGGAGTGTAGACTGCTTTGCGTGAGGTCGCTGTCTTCGGCTTCCACGGCTCGTGACAAATGGTATCCATGAGTAGAAAAAAGGGCTTAATAGCCAAACTCTAGGACTATGCCTTATTTCCTTGATTATGGTATATGGATGCCAAGATTAGACCCTAACCCGGGGGTTTCCAAACCTTTTTGACCCATGACACCATTTTGATATCTGAAAATGGTGTGGAATGCAATTGAGATAGGTGTGCTTGATGCATGTTGCGTCGGAGCTTCTCAAAGTCAGGGGGTGTGGTCGACAGTGCGCACCTCATCTCTACCGTCACATCCAACCTGTCTCGATATTTGGTTTTAATGCAGACGAGAGCACTGAACCCAGCTTCACATACACTATATATACACACAAAATTATGTGGACACCTCTTCAAATTAGTGGAAGAGTAACAATGGCTCAGCAACAAAGTGGTAGGCCACACAATCTCGCAGAACGGGACTGCCGAGTGCTGAAGCACGTAGCGTGTAAAAATTGTCTGTCCTCGGATGCAACACTCACTACCGAGTTCCAAACTGCCTCTCGAAGTAACATCATCAGCACAAGAACTGTTCGTCAGGAGCTTCATGAAATGGGTTACCATGGCTGAGCAGCTGCACACAAGCCTAAGATCACCATACACAATGCCAAGCTTCAGCTGGAGTGGTGTAAAGCTCGCCACCATTGGACTCTGGAGCAGTGGAAACACGTTCTCTGGAGTGATGAATCACGCTTCACCATCTGGTAGTCCGATGGACGAATCTAGGTTTGGCAGATGCAAGGAGAACGCTACCTGCCCGAATGTATAGTGCCAACTGTAAAGCTTGGTGGAGGAGGAATAATAGTCTGGGGCTGTTTTTCATGGTACGGGCTAGGCCCCTTAGTGCCACTGAAGGGAAATCTTAACGCTTCAGCATACAATGACATTCTAGACGATTCTGTGCTTCCAACTTTGTGGCAACAGTTTGGGGAAGAAACCTTTCCTCTTTCAGCATGACAATGCACCCGTGCACAAAGCGAGGTACATACAGAAATGGTTTGTTGAGATCAGTGTGGAAGAACTTGACTGGCCAGCACAGAGCCCTGACCTCAACCCCACCGAACACCGTTGGGATTAGACATAATCGCCCAACATCAAATCAAAAATGTTATGTCACATGCACCGAATACAACAGGTGTGGAGCTTACAGTGAAATGCTTACTTACGAGCCCAATCAACAGTGCAGTATCAAAAATAAAGACAAGGAGAAGAGATAAAAGTAACAAGTAATTCAAAAGCAGCTGTAGAAAGTAATATATACAGGGGGGTGCTGGTACAGAGTCAACCTGCGAGAGGCAATGCAAATAGTCTGAGTAGCCATTTGACTAGATGTCCAGGAGTCCTATGGCTTGGGGGTAGAAGCTGTTCAGAAGCCTCTTGGACCTAGACATAGCGCTCCGGTACCGCTTGCCGTGTGGTAGCAGAGAGAACAGTCTATGACTAGGGTGGCTGGAGTCTGATAATTTTTAGGGCCTTCCTCTGACACCGCCTGCTATAGAGGTCCTGGATGGCAGGAAGCTTGGCCAAAGTGATGTACTGGGCCGTTCACACAACCCTCTGTAGTGCCTTACGGTCGGTGGCCGAGCAGTTGCCATACCAGGCAGTGATGCAACCAGTCAGGATGCTCTCGACGGTGCAGCTGTAGAACCTTTTGAGGATCTGAGGGCCCATGCAAAATCTTTTCAGTCTCCTGAGGGGGAAAAGGTTTTGTCGTGCCCGCTTCACGACTGTCATGGTGTGCTTGGACCATGTTAGTTTGTTGGTGATGTGGACACCAAGGAACTTGAAGCTCCCAACCTGCTCCACTGCAGCCCCATCAATGAGAATGGAGGCGTGCTCTGTCCTCTGTTTCCTGTAGTCCACAATCATCTCCTTTGTCTTGATCACGTCGAGGGAGGTTGTTGTCCTGGCACCACACGGCCAAGTCTCTGACCCTATAGGCTGTCTTGTCGTTGATCAGGCCTACCACTGTTGTGTCATCGGCAAATTTAATAATGGTGTTGGAGTCGTGCCTGGCTGTGCAGTCATGACTGAACAGGGAGTACAGGAGGGGACTGAGCACGCACCCCTGAGAGGCCCATGTGTTGAGGATCAGCGTGGCGGATGTGTTGTTACCTACCCTTACCACCTGGGGGGCAGCCCGTCAGGAAGTCCAGGATCCAGTTGCAGAGGGAGGTGTTAAGTCCTAGGGTCCTCAGCTTATTGATGAGCTTTGAGGGCACTATGGTGTTGAACACTGAGCTGTACTCAATGAATAACCTTCTCACACAGGTGTTCCTTTCATCCAGGTGGGAAAGGGCAGTGTGGAGTGCAATAGAGACTGCATCATCTGTGGATCTGTTGGGGCGGTATGCAAATTGGAATGGGTCTAGGGTTTCTGGGATGATGGTGTTGATGTGAGCCATGACCAGCCTTTCAAAGCACTTCATGGCTGAAGATGTGAGTGCTACAGGTCAGTAGTCATTTAGGCAGGTTACCTTAGCGTTCTTGGGCACAGGCACTATGGTGGTCTGCTTAAAACATGTTGGTATTACAGACTCGGACAGGGAGAGGTTGAAAATGTCAGTGAAGACACTTGCTAGTTGGTCAGCGCATGCTCGCAGTACACGTCCTGGTAATCCGTCTGGCCCTGCGGCCTTGTGTATGTTGACCTGTCTAAAGGTCTTACTCACATCGGCTGCGGAGAGTGATCACACAGTCTTCCGGTTCAGCTGGTGCTCTCATGCATGTTTCAGTATTATTTGCCTCGAAGCGAGCATAGAGGTGGTTTAACTCGTCCGTTAGGCTTGTGTCACTGGGCAGCTCTCGGCTGTGCTTCCCTTTGTAGTCTAATGGTTTGCAGGCCCTGCCACATCCAACGAGCGTCAGAGCCGGTGTAGCACGACTCGATCTTAGTTATGTATTGATGCTTTGCCTGTTTTATGGATTGTCGGAGGACATAGTGAGATTTCTTATAAGCTTCCGGGTTAGAGTCCCGCTCCTTGAAAGCAGCAGCTCTAGCCTTTAGCTCAGTGCGGATGCTGCCTGTAATCCATGGATTCTAGTTGGGGTATGTACGTATGGTCACTGTGGGTACGATGTCATCGGTGCACTTATTGATGAAGCCAATGACAGATGTGGTGTACTCCTCAATGCCATTGGAGGAATCCCGGAACATATTCCAGTCTTAGGAAGGTAATGCGGTCTGCAACTTATCATAAGAAACTCTACCTCAGGCGAGCAATAGCTCGAGACTTCCTTAGATATCGTGCACCAGCTTTTGTTTATAAAAATACATAGACCGCTGTCTCTTGTCTTACCAGACGCTGCTGTTCTATCCTGCCGGTACATCGTATAACCAGCCAGCTGTATGTTGATATTGTCGTCATTCAGCCACGACTCTGTGAAGCATAAGATGTTACAGCCTCATCGGTGCCCAACCTCAATAATGCTCGTGGCTTAATGGAAGCAAGTCCCCGCAGCAATGCTCCAACATCTAGTGGAAAGCCTTCCCAAAAGAGTGGAAGCTGTTATAGCAAAAAATGGGGAACCAACTCCATATTAATGCCCATGATTTTGGAATGAGATGTTCGACGAGCAGGTGTCCATATACTTTTGGTTATATATTGTGGATATGAGCTGGCAAAGGGCAGACTACTATGAGTTTCATGGTGCTTTCAAGATAAATGGGAACGCAAAAAAAAATAAAAAATAGGTCAAATTATGAAGTCAGAGCTCTAGAAAGATGTCAGAGCTCTAGAAAGATGTCCGAGTTCCCGAGTTTCCCGAGTGCTCTTCCAAGCGTTGGAAGCAGTGGTGGAAAAAGTGCCCAATTTTCATAATTGAGTAAAAGTAAAGATACCTTTAAAAAAAGTACTCAAGTAAAAGTAACTTAGTAAAGTACTACTTGAGTAAAAGTCCAAAATTGGTTTTAAAATGTACTTAAGTATCAAAAGTATAAATCATTTAAAATGTCTTATATTAAGCAAACCAGACACGATTTTCTTTTTTTAAATTTTATTTACGGATTGCCACGGGCACACTCCAACAGTCAGACATAATTTACAAACAAAGCATTTGTGTTTAGTGAGTCTGCCAGATCAGAGGCAGTAGGGATGACCAGGGATGTTCTCTTGATAAATGTGTGAATTAGACAATTTTCCTGTCCTGCTAAGCATTCAAAATTTAACGAGTACTTTTGGGTATCAGGGAAAACGTAATGAGTAAAAAGTACATTTATTTTCTTTAGGAATGTAGTGGAGTAAAAGTTGTCAAAAATATAAATAGTAAAATAAAGTACAGACAAACAAAAAAACTACTTAAGTAGTAATTAAAAGTATTTGTACTTAAGTACTTTACGCCACTGGTTGGAAGCCAGCCGAACCATTGTGTTGGAGGAAACACCGTCCAGCTGCCAACGTCAGCTTGCAGGCACCCGACTCGCCACAAGGAGTCGCTAGAGCACGATGGGACAAAGAAAACATAGCCCACCAAACCCTCCCCTAACCCGGACGACGCTGGGCCAATTGTGTGCCGCCATGGATCATGGATCTTCCGATCACAGTGCTCTAGTGAAGCCTCAAGCACTGCAATGCCTTAGACCGCACAGTGGATGTGGTTTGATGTAGTTTACAAATCGAAGTTACCTGCTGCAGTATATCTCAGAGTTCTGTGGTCAGCTCTTTTTCTGCCAGTTGCTCTCTGTGTATCATACAATGCGTCCAATGGCAGAGGGAGACACCATAACTAGAGTGCAGGGGAACCCGGGAATCGTGAGACAGAAGAATATATCCTTGTGAATAGCATTCCCCAACATGTATAGCGAACAAAAGTCAATTCTTGGGCATCTCGGCCCTCACAGCTAACATCCATTTAGAGAGCATAAGCTGGGGAGTTGCCTCTTGATTGCTAGCAATAGCATAAATGATTTATCTAACAGTGTTATTCGTGTGAGTTTCTCCTCCTTTGCCTCCCCACAGATTGTTTTCACCATATAAATTGCGGCCGTTAATATCAAAGTCTCTGCAATAGTGTGGTGTTTCACAGCGTAGCGGGCCTAGCCATTCACCGCAGGAATTATTCAAGTGCAGCCTCTGATTGAATTTTATCTTTGAATCATTTTCATTCAGATTTTTAAGGTTAACCACATTACAATGATTTTGAGATACAAAAATATAATATACAGATTTTCAGGATTTTGGAAATTCTCCCGCAACCCCATTTTCATATCAGTGAGTCGCGACCCCTAGTTTGGGAACCGCAGCTCTAACCCCTCTTGTCACAGTGTCTTACAGAGACAAAGCCTTTTGCTAAAGACGGATAACAATGACTGACACTTGTTAAAGAGAAAGCAACAGACACAGCTTTGTGAGTGGAGGGATATCTGTCACTGGGAGAGATGTGGCAGGATCAACACACTGGAATTAAATGCTTAGGGTTCTTTAGATAATCAACATAGTACAGTGTAACTCGAGGTCTTGAGGGCAACCAGTGAACTAGTAGTAATTTTAGAAGGCCGACATGATGCCCAGTCTTAGGCTGAAAAGATTACAGAATGTTCAGTATTATGCTTCTACTGGATGATATGTCTAGTCCTGGTTTAGCCCTGCTGGATAAGGTTAATCAGGCTGTGTAGAACCAGTCCTTTCCTCAACTTGGTTTGCACTTCATGGTTGTCATCAGCTTGACCAGCTGCAGCAGTAGGAAGGAGAAACTGAGCTCAAAGACACCAATCAACTTCATCACTTCCTTTGTGTTCAGCCCTGAGGAGGTGGGGCCCTCTGCACTACTGTCAGGGGGTCCTGTCAACTCTGGGCCATCCGTCTACCCAAAAAATAAAATAGATAACTTTTTTTTTATTTTATATACATTAATATGGAATAGATTAATATGGAAATTTAACAGAGGGATGAGGCATGTGAGTAATTGTTGGTTAGAAGTAACTGTAGATTCTCAAAGAGAAGGTGCAAACTGAAGGGAATTTCTGCTATCAAGTTCCAGTTCTATGTTTGTGTCTACCTCTGTGAGCTCCTATCAGGGTCTTCAGCTTGGCCCAACTGCTCGCTCTCACCTGTGAACACACATTGTTACTCAATGACACCACCCATCAGAATACTAAGACGGTTCTGACCTGGCAGGTGTGAGCCTGGCCCTGGCCTGGGTGAGCCTCACTGACTAACCTCCATGGTGAACTCGGCGAAGGCCACCCTCAGCCAGCAGGGTGCGGAGCAGCTCGCGTCCTTCCAGCTGAGGGACAGGCGGACAGCCTTGCTGCAGTGCAGCTCTGCCAGGCTCCTGTGCTGTTTCCTCAGGTGCTCGTCTCCCACCTGGCACAGAGGAGGAAACATAGCAGTAACATACTGAAAACCTTAATGCTCTTCTACAGACAACACAATCTTTAAATGTTTTAAAACATAGACATTTTACTCTGGTTACAGTGTACGTCCTAGGTCTAGTCCTTACATGGTTGCGGAAGCAGCTGTGGTACATGGAGGCCAGACGATGGTGGCAGCTCTGTACTGGTAGAGGGGCTGGCGGGCCGACTCGGTCTGCATGTCACAGTACTTCAGAGACTTCAGCATGGCCTCCGTCACCTCCTGCTCAATCTGGCAACACACAGGAATGACAACTTTATTATGGACTACTGTGCTCCTACACACATGTTCAAATAACAATTTGACTTGTGAAAAAACACTAACCATTTCACATAGGGCAGCATGTAGAGTTTGTAAGGTTAGTTAACTTAGACATTTTCCTTTCACCAACTATAAATCTCTCCAAGTGTGGCCCATGGCCTCTTACCTGTTCCTGGGCCTCCCTGGACAGAGGGGCAACTTCTTGCAGCAGAGTGGCCAGGCTGAAGTAGGTAGTGGACAGCTCCCAGTTGACCAAGTCCCACACTGCAGGGTGGTTCCCTCTGGTGGCCAAGGACTGCATAGCCCTCAGGTAGGTAGTCTATAGCCTGGAGAGGATCTCTGCTCTAAAGATCTCCGTCTATTTTTTAGAGCACCATATCTTAGTGAAAGCGTAGCGATTTTAAGTTGAATTGTCCTACTTAAAAAAAGAAACCTTAGAGATCTTATTCATCAATTTTCAAAAGGACACAAATGTGACTGGCACAAAGATAAGCAGATCGTCTTGCCTTCATGCCTTTCTACTTACTGTGGAAAACAACATGGGTTGGTAGTCATTGAAATGGAAATCATTATATGTCTACTAAATAATGATATGATATGGTTGTGGTACCTTATTGTAATAGAGAGCTTCCTCTTGGGAGAACTCTCCTCCGCTCAGGTCTACAGAGACAGCACAGTGGGCCTGGGCACAGATCCTCTGCTGCTGTGCAACACAGGCAGACTGATGAGAGGTGTTGGTGCTGTACTCGATGGCCTCAAAGTCCTTCATGCCCTTCTCAAAGCACGAGAAACTCTTCTTCCACATCTCCTGTTCAGTTATAGATACAGACTTGTTCACTGTAAAGGAAGGGGGGATTAGAGTGAGGGAGAGGTCTGTATCCTGAGAGGTCTGTATCCTGAACCTTTAACTGGAAGAACGATATCATGTTTGTGAAATATTATATGTTTATCGTTGAAAAGTGTGCGAGTGTCTCCTCACCCTGGCAGCTGCTCTCTCTGTGCAGCAACTCCTGGTCCTCGTTGGTCTGGTAGTTGTACTCCTCCAGGTAGGCAGCACAGTTACTTGCATTCTGGGCCAGCAACAGCTGGATGTCGCCACACAGAGAGACACTGGATGCGGAACAGTAGCACCAGCAGGTACATGATACTCCTCACCGAACAGTAGGCATCTGCAGAGGGAGAGAGAGAAAATGGAATGAAGGAAGGGTGGTAGACAGACACACTGATCGTAGTAACGCAGGGATAATTAGAGGTAACGCAAGAAAAGTTGAACCCTATTACAACAGGTCGCCTACATTATCCATCAGTCCACAGTTGACTACAGCATGCTTAGGTGAGCCGGAGAGGAGACACTGACACTGCAGGGCCAGTTTGATGTAGCGCAGGGCCCGGCTGTTCTTCAGCAGGTTAGTGGCAGCATCTGACAGTATGTAGTAGGCCTTGGACGCCTTGAAGGAGAGCTGCAGCTTCATACGGTGCTGCCAGGACCCTAGGGTCATCCCTGACTGGGACGGATGCTTCAGGTCTTCCTGGAATGGACCAGCCGTAACCAAGCGAAAGAGAGGGGAACGGAGAGATGGCGGGGGAGGGCGGGAGAGGATAATATAGATATAAAGGAAAAGAGTATAAGGAGGAGAAATGTAGGTATTTACTAGGGGCAAATTCACATACAACAAGGAACCTGCTCATTATGGTATAACAACATTCATTATCAACAATGTCATATAGCTATGCTTCAGAATCTTGATGAGGTCCGTGATGGCCAACCTCTGTCCAGGAGAAGTGTGATCCCTTTCTCTACAGCATCACTCCCATCCTAGTACTTCAGGGTGATGGGGGTGTTGGGGTCAGCAGCTGGGAGGTCACTCTCCTTCTTAATGCTGCTGTCCAATGATTTCAGGCCCTGCCAAACACATCCAACAGTTAGAGCTCACGGAACATAGCATTTGGTGACAACCATTCCCATAGTTATCACTACACTACAGTAGAGACTCACCTTTAAGACATAGCTGAGGACGTGCCGACATCTTTCCTCCTTGTTTTGAGAGACGGGAAATGCATAGATTGGCTGCAATATGGGAAAATAACAGGATTAATTAAATGTCAAGATAAAACATCTAAGACTCCAATAGTCACTCCAGGTAGTGGCTAGTTTATGGTTACTGTAGCTATGTCAAGGTTACATATCAACAAGGTCACACAAACAGAGTAGCTAGAGACAAATGTGTGAGACACTCACCCTGATCTGATGAGTGAACTTGTACTTCTCTGGAACAGACAGCTCCCCACTGATTTGATAATAGCTACAGCTTTGCTATCATCCTGTGGGTCCGAGGTGGTACTGCAGGAACCATTCTCATGACTGTCCTCTGGTAGCTCTTCTTGAGCCTCCTCTGTAGCTGTCCTCAGAGCCCCCCGCCCACAGCGACTCCAGGCCATTACCTGTGGGTGCCTGTCCTGGTTCAGGAGCAACGTTCTGATTGTCCCATACTGCTTCCTGTTCTGGCTCTTCTTCAGCATCATGTTGCTAGCCACTCTGCAAGAACAACAATGCACATTCTACAAAACAGAATGTATAGTCTGGTGCCATCTGTTGGGACTAATTTGCCATTAATGCATTGACTGATAACACTGCGCGTTGTGCACTAGTTTCAGGTATACTGTGTTGATACCGTACCAGGTTGCAGGCACCTACTTGTAAAGAAGCACATCCACAGGCAGCGTGAAGGGGTTCTGGCATTTCTCCTCTGCTGCTTCCTCACAGAGAGTGATGAGGTCATACAGCTTTACGATGTCACTTCCACTAGCTGAGGAAACACAGAAACAGGACTATTCGATGAAGTAGGCCTACTACCACATCGTAGTGTATATTTACCAGGTTATTCTCACGTGTATTTTGTAAGTCATACAGGAGGTACAGTTAGTGTGTTGTGTTATCTCCCACCTTTGAAGAGCCAGTTGGTATAGCCCTTTTTGGTGCAGTTAGACTTGAGAAAGAACTGAATGTTCTGAGCATGGTTGAGAAGGTGGAGTTCTCAAGATCAGGGATGTCCTCTGTTTAGATCATCTCATATTTCTGACCAAAGAACAATCAGCACTAACATTAAAACAGTATTAAATTGTGAATAAAAATGACTCATTTGGGCAGTAAAAACTAGGCTTATTTACATGGACGATGCCATTGACGTGAAAGCACATGACGAGCTCTGGAACATTGCACATCAGATTGTCCAGCCAGTAGTCAATACCTGTGAGAATGTTGATTGGCTTGTGGTTATTCCTAAAAAATAAAGAACCTTCTAGGTATTTTGCAGGGGAACATTGCTGTGGAACAGTAGTAAACCATCTGAACATTTTTATATTGACTGACATGAATAATGGCCGTTGTTCCCCGTTTTTCGTGATTCTGACCTGAGCCGCAGGCTGGGTAGCATCCTTCTCCAAAGATAGGCATGTTCAACCCCACCAGCGTGTGGATGTCCTCAAACATCCACAAGATGTTCCTCACAAAGTCAATCCTCGAACCCTGTCAAATAAAGTTGAGGGAAAAAAGTTGAATGGATACTTGAATTGAATATTTAACTCATTTACAATCAAAGAAACAAATGCCAACAAAACAAAATACAGAGTCTCCTGAGTTTGTTGATGAAGTTTCTTACCACTAGCCTACCTGACTGTTCTCCCCTTTGTTGAACAATGTGGTAAGGTTCTGCTCTTTGGAAGCCACTTGTCCCAATGCATACTTGCTGTCCATGGGAACACTTTCCTGTAAGGAATGGACATACAGTCACAAAGGAAGAAACTGTGAAACTCAACAAGAGCAAAGCAACACACCAGGTACTGCACCAGGTACTGCACCAGGTACTGCACCAGGTACTGCACCAGGTACTGCACCAGGTACTGCACCAGGTACTGCACCAGGTACTGCACCAGGTACTGCACCAGGTACTGCACCAGGTACTGCACCAGGTACTGCACCAGGTACTGCACCAGGTACTGCACCAGGTACTGCACCAGGTACTGCACCAGGTACTGCACCAGGTACTGCACCAGGTACTGCACCAGGTACTGCACATTCCATAAAGTGTGGCCTACCTCTGTGTGCTGCGGCCTCCTCTGAGTATGAAGCAGTGCTGATGAAGGTAACGGGCCAGGAGGGACCAAACTCCTCCGCGCCACACGCCTCATCAGGGTTGTCTGATTCAGGGACAGGCTCTGTGGCTCCATCACCATTTATACTGGCGAAGACATTGAGGAGTACAACAATTAGGATTTACTCTGGCTCAAATAAGGTTTTCTTGTTTATATTGCAAGTCGTTCACATTAACAAGTAGGTTAGAAGTCCAACCTCAAGTATCTCACTTGTAGTAGAGTAACTTGGACAGGATTGCTTTTTGGTACCAGTGTTCTTTACTCTTCTTTTTCCTCTGCCACTTCTGATCTATTACCCTCTGGTAAAACTCCATTAGACATGTCCAATCTCCTCTCTGTTACATAGTGCAAAAACAGAACATACAATCAAATGTATTTTTTACAAGCATTGTCAATCATCCAGATATGAGCTTTCTCACATCCTTCATTGACATTTAAACAGGCTTCCTCTCCACTGGCTGGCTAACTGTACCTGAGAAGAACTCATGAAGAGCCAGTTCATCTAGGAGGAGAGTCCTTCCCACACGGTGGACTGCCATACTGACATGGGACTTACTGTAGGGGATCTTCAACAGCTTCTTGATGTTCTGAATAGAAAAGAGAATGAGACCCTTAGGTTCACCAAACAGTTTTGATTACCAAACAAGCCAAATACATATAAGCAGTAGCAATAACAATGCAACATTCTAAGCTGTTCAGTGGATAGACCTACCTCAGAGTCCTACACCCATATCAACATTATCCCTAATGGAATCAATTAAGTCATAAGCCATCCCCAAATTTGAGCAAGGAGAAAGTACATGTACATGAGCACCTTGCAACAATTCAGTGATGATGCATACCACCAGATATCACATCTCGTTTTGAGGGCAGAATAACCAGCACTTCACCTGGAGAAAGGCTTGCTCTTGCTGCTGGACCCTAGTACAGAGGTGCCTGCAGGCCCACGTTGGGGGCTCTCCGTAGCCAGTTGGCGGCTTCAGATCAGTCTTCTCCTGTAGTAGTGCATAGGTGGTGGGTTGAGGGGCAGCAGAATACTTCACCGCACGGTTCTTTATTTCGTTGTTGCCTAGGCACATCTCCTGACAACTTGATTCAATATAACAAGTAAATAGTTGAATGATCGCCAGCAGCATACCACCCTGCATACCACTACTGGCTTGCTTCTGAAGCTAAGCAGGGTTGGTCCTTGTCAGTCCCTGGATGGGAGACCAGATGCTGCTGGAAGTGGTGTTGGAGGGCCAGTAGGAGGCACTCTTTCCTCTGGTCTAAAAAATATCCCAATGCCCCAGGGCAGTGATTGGGGACACTGCCCTGTGTAGGGTGCCGTCTTTCGGATGGGACGTTAAACGGGTGTCCTGACTCTCTGAGGTCATTAAAGATCCCACGGCACTTATCGTAAGAGTAGGGGTGTTAACCCCGGTGTCCTGGCTAAATTCCCAATCTGGCCCTCTTACCATCATGGTCACCTAATAACCCCCAGTTTACAATTGGCTCATTCATCCCCCCCCATAAAATAACGTGACCCTGCAATGTATGCATAAACAGATAGCTAACTGCAGTTCAAAGCTAACTAGCTATTGCTTACTTGCCTGCCACTGTCGCCCCCACTGTCATCCACTTCTTCACTTCCACGGTCTGGAGGGACGCCATCATCTCGGTTCCCAATCCTAGCTGTTGCTGAACTCATATTCTATCTACAAGCTAGCTCCTGGCCACACAAACGAATGCTGTCCAAGGGGTACCCGTTCATAGCAAACTTTAATCTAATCTATCATTTAATCTATCCCTGTTTTGCAGAACCTTCCAGGCGGTATCAACAACACCACTTGCTTTAGCCGTTCTGTCTGCTGCTGTTGACAGACCACGCGTTATTGTAAAGCGAGAGAGCTCACAACTTCCGGGTAAAAAAAGCTAAATAAAAGACCACATTTTCAGGATTATGAATTGAGCCAAACTCCAAATTAAACTATGAAGGGTAAGTGGCTTTTAATATAATACAACAGGATGTGGTAGCTAGCTGTTACATAACTGATATAATTGGATTTGGACAAAGGCGACAAAAACATTTAAGAGAAGAGAGGTTAGGTTTGGACTTTTAGTTTGATATAAGCAGTCGGTTGTGATGTACAGTGAGGCTTTTTAGTTGCTGCTAACTTCACATGTTCAATTATGCTCTGGATATGACAATTCCTTCTGGAAGTTAACTTCCAGTGAGTTTACAGAAAAGGATACAATAAATGACATTTTCTGGATAATTTTTATTAATTCTCTTATGTTCTGATTCTTTATTTTTCTATTCTTTACCCTAATTCCTTGTCTTTAACTAAATGTATTATTTCTTTATTTTCATGTTCCTTTTCCCCCAGTTACGTTTCCTTCTGTTTTATAATTGTAAGGTTAAATAAAACTGCCTTCAAATTAACTAGAAAACGGGGAATAAGGCGGGCTGAATTGTGATGTAACAAACAGAAATAAAGACACTTATTTTTTTTCAAATGGAATACAAATTATTTGTGATTAGTATGTTATTATAGTTACTGTTGTTTGCTTTCGTTGTGAGAAGAATGTGAGAAGCAAAAGTATTATAAACCCTGTCCAGTTGGTCATATTTTGTGCTGTCGTTACAGTTTCAACCTTGTTAAAATGACAAAAGGTGGTAAGAAATACTCATCAATGGAAAAGGATGGCAAATGGGTACGATTCTAATTACTTTAAATCTTTCACTATTAGCTTATGATGAGCCCGTTATAATTGCACGTAACGTTGCAGATACTGACAAATAAAGTTATTATAAAGACACCCCTGTACCTTTCCTAACAACTTCATGTCTTTCAAAATGTGCAGTTGGCTCATGCAGGTTTACCAGCAAATGACACCAGTAAACGGGAGACGTGCACCAGCACAGGGTATATGATGTCTCAGAGTGAACCACTACCTCCAGCATCTAGCACAGAGAAGTATCCCAAGATCTTCATCAACACAGAACAGGTTGGCAGAGTGCAATACATTCATGCAGAGAGTGAAACATCTTACTCAAAAGTGTCTACATGGTCTTGGGTTGTTGTTATGTGTGCAATCACCTTAATTTCCATGAAGATGATTACATTTATCCTTTATACAATTTACTAATAATCCTTGGCATAACTATGCCAAAACCTAGGAGAAAATGTGATATATCTATTAACTATTCTCTTTACAGAAAACCATGGGAAGAGTTTATCCATTCTCAGCCCATGATAACCAAGCTGCACTGCAAGATAGCATCAATGTATTTGATGATGTAAGCAATATGCCCACTGCAAGGAAAACAAAGACATCATCAAGGATGTTATCAAATCAACACTAAGGTTTTTAATAAGATAATACAACAAAATAAAATTGGAAACAATACCATTTTTCTTATGGTGTTTTTCATAGGGATTAGGCCGCAAGAAGTGCCTGGACGAGCGTAGACAACATAACTCCCACTTCTGCCTGTGCCACCATGGAAGTGTGAGTGGCGTGGGGGAGACGAGGGGAGACTTCTCAGCCTATCAGACAGACTACCAGGACCGCCAGGACACAGAGGGCTCCTCCACCAGCAGGCGTTTTCCCAGTAACCATCTTGATAGGTCCACTGTGGCAGCTGCTGCCCAGGCAGGAGAGCACTTTATGTGGTTCGGGAGGCATGATGAGGACCGTCCTGTGCCCCTTGAAGTGCTGGCAGCTACCAACTGCTCCTCCTCATCCAAGCCGTCCAGACACTCCTACCAGATCAGGTATTAGATGAATATACCATATTATCCAAATACTCTTCTTTAGGAAATCACAAAGCAACACATCTTGATGGTTTTCCAAGTGCAAGTTAAAAAATATGAAACATTGAGATACGGAGATGTAAAATTGTATTATTTATACATTTCTCCTTTTACAGTAAAATTGGGTTCTTAAGGAAAGTCAGATCAGACAACCATCCCCTTTGTTCCTCATTAATTAATCACATTCAGATTAATTACGTAATGAAGGGCAATCTATTTTCAAGAACACCATTTGTCACAAGATTTAGATAGAAAAAACGTGTAAATCAATTACATCATAAATTAGAAAGATTATTAGATGTGATGTACTAAAGACAAAAGAATAAACTGAGGAGACGCTGCAGCCTACTCTCATAGACTAGACGGAACATAGTAAAGGTAAATCCGGGACACTCAAATTAGTATGATATGTTATGTTTGGTTACATAAGACAGATGGTTACTTAAGGCAAAAACGAAAGCAGGGTATAACACAAAGGTATTTCAACCGAAAGGTTGAGAGTTCGAATCTCATCATGGACAACTATAGCATTTTAACTAATTAGCAACTTTTCAACTACTTACTACTTTTTTGAAACGTTGCAACTACCTAGCATGCTACATAACCCTTCCACTAACCCTAACCTCAACCCTTTTAGCTAAGACTTCCCCTAACCTTAACCTTTTAACCTAACTCACCCCTAGCCTAGCTAACGTTAGCCAGCTAGCAAACTTTAGCAACCTAGGGACCTAGCTAGAAGTCGTAACATATTATACATTTTGCAAAGTCATAACACATAAGAGGAATCGTAATTCGTAACATATCATAAGAAATGGGTGATGGACATTCACAAATTAATGCATAGCATATGAAACATAATATACACTATATATAGAAAAGTATGTGGACACCTCTTCAAATTAGTGGATTTGGCTACATCAGGCACACCCGTTGACAAGTGTATAAAATCGAGCACACAGCCATGCAATCTCCCTAGACAAACATTGGTAGTAGAATGGCCTTACTGAAGAGCTCAGTGACTTTCAGCGTGGCACCGTCTGTCCTCGGTTGCAACACTCTCTACCGAATTCCAAACTGCCTCTGGAAGCAAAGTCAGAACTGTTCGTCGGGAGCTTCATGAAATGGGTTTTCATAGCCGAGCAGCCTAAGATCACCAATGTGCAATGCCAAGTGTCGGCTGGAGTGGTATAAAGCTCGCTGACATTGGACACTGGAGGAGTGGAAACACGTTTTCTGGAGTGATGAATCACGCTTCACCATCTGGCAGTCCGACGTACCAATCTGGATTTGTCGGATGCCAGGAGAACGCTACCTGCCCGAATGCATCGTGCCAACTGTAAAGTTTGGTGGAGGAGGAATATTGGTCTGGGGCTGTTTTTCATGGTTCGGGCTAGGCCCCTTAGTTCCAGTGAAGGGAAATCTTCACGCTACAGCATACTGTACAATTACATTCTACACAATTGTGTGCTTCCAACTTTGTGGTAACAGTTTGGGGAAGGCCCTTTTCTCTTTCAGCATGACAATGCCCCCGTGCACAAAGCGAGGTCTATACAGAAATGGTTTGTCGAGATCAGTGTAGAAGAACTTGACTGGCCTGCGCAGAGCCCTGGCCTCAACCCCAACAAAGACCTTTGAGATGAGTTGGAACGCGGATTGCAAGCCAGGCCTAATTGCCCAACATCAGTGACCAACCTCACGAATGCCCTTGTTGGTGAATGGAAGCAAGTCCCCGCAGCAATGTTCCAACATCTAGTGGAAAGCCTTCCCAGAAGAGTAGTAGTTCCCCTTTGCTGTTATAACAGCAAAGGGGGGACCAACTCCATATTAATGCCCATGATTTTGGAATGAGATGTTCAATGAACTGGTGTCCACATACTTTGGTCATGTAGTGTATCATACTGAATAAATAATATGAAATGCTCTGTGACCAGGTTGGACATTAAGGTATTATACTCCTTCGTGATTAAGATTCACCATGAAAATGCAAGCTTGTTATTTCGAACTTGGTCAAATTGATACTGCTACAATCCAGACAATCTCAGGCACTTACACCAGCTCAATGGCAAACATGATTGAGATGGAAAGTGTGGGTGCTTGCCTGCATGTGGTCTGCTCTGTCTTCAGCACTGCAGTGCACCTACAGAATGTTTTAAGGCTAAATGCACATAGCTCCAGCAGATGGCAGCTATGTGAGTAAAGGTTCTTTTACTTATCTGTTATGTTGTGCATGACCTCATCAAGAAAGACATCACCTATCGGGGCACAGGTTTGGAAAAGAAAAAAGGGAAAGAAATCGGGTTTGAACTTTATGTCAGAGACAGGCAAATTAGAGCATCTGCATGGAAGGGAGCTTGATGATGCCTATTAAACATGCTACAACATGTTCCAAAATCTGGCAGATTACCTTCGGAAACAATCTGTTTCACTGTAATCACTTAAAGAGGACATGGCCGACTGTACTGGAGCACTGAGAAGAGGGAGGGAGGATCGGGTGTAAGGCAATGAGAACACCTGCTTGGGATGTCTGTATATTCTCTATGCGGGCAAAAGAGAGAGAGAGATAGAAGGAGAGAGAGAGAAAGAGAGAGGGAAAGAAGCGGGCTGTGGAGCAGCTGCTCTCTTTCATTGAGCACTCTCCAGGGAGATTGTTTTTCACAATTTCTTTCTCTCCAGGGTCTTTCTATCTTGCCTGACCTTTACTTCACCGTTAGATCATACAGTATTAAGAAGAGATGAATTAGACAATGAACTGACCTTTTGAACCATCCGTTCTCTCACAGTTAATAGGTTTGCTGCTGGAGACAGGGGATTGACAGAACATGTGTTCAGTAACCACAGGAACAGAGAAAGAGGAAGATAGTACTTTATCTTCCAAGATCGTCCTCTTTTTTTAAAAGATGGATCCACCTGGATCCGCGATTCATATGGCACCGTCAAATCACCATCAAATATATTATCTACAGAGGCAGATGTCACATGCTCCGAATAAAACGGGTGTAGACTTTACCGTGAAATTCTTGCTTATGAGCCCCTTTCAACGATAAAGAGCTAAATAATAATAATAAAATGAAAAATTAGTAGCACAAGAGGAATACAATACACAAGGATGGAGCTATATACAGGGAGTACCAATACCAGGTCAATGTGCAGGGGTACCAGGTATTTGAGGTAGATATGTACATGAATGCAGGCTAAAGTGACTAGGCATCAGGATAGATAATAATAACAGTAAAATAAAGAACAGAGTAGCAGCAGCATATGTGTGTGTGTATGTGTATTTGTGTTGTGTCGGTATGCGTGTGTGTGTTATGTGTGTGGGTTTTGTGTGAGAATGTCAGTGCAGTGTAGTGTGTGTGAGTGTGCGTATATCGTGTGTATATGTAGTCTTGTGAGTGTGCATAGAGTCAGTGCAAGTTAGGGTCAGTGCAGATAGTCCGGGTAACCATTTAATTAACTATTTAGCAGTCTAATGGCTTGGGGGTAGAAGCTGTCTCTGAGCCTGTTGGTCCGAGAGATGATTATTCGGTATCGTTTGCTGGACAGTAGCAGAGTGAACAGTCTATGGATAGGCTGACTGGAGTCTTTTGCATTTTTGGGGGGGTCTTTCTCTTCTTTGCCTTGAACCGAAAGGATAAGGTAAGAGGAATGGAGGCGGTATAAGTGTTTCTGTGGCCTTTGGATTGATGAAAGTTATAAACAGGTAGATTGTGAGACTATATCAGTGGAGGCTGCTGAGGGGAGGACGGCTCATAGTAATGGCTGGAACGGAGTAAATGGAATGGCATCAAACACATGGAAACCTTGTGTTTCACGTATTTGATACCATTCCACTTGATAATATTCCACAAACCCGTCCTCTCCAATTAAGGTGCCACCAACCTCCTTTGGACTGTATTAATGCTTGGGGAGAGAATTGTCGATACAGTAGCCATGAAGAGGAGCCTCCAGCGTATTTAGAAGCAGGTGCTGCTTACAAAGTAGCACCTGCGCCTTGCTGTCTAGCAGTCCGTCTGTCCATCTGTCTGTGTGTTACTGTTTAGAATGTATTTTATGTCTGCACCTGCTGGATAGTAAGACTGTAGTGCTCGTCTTGGACTTGCCACGACATGCCTGTTCGATGCATTGACTATACACCACACCCCAGCCTCAAGGAGCTCAGCATGAACACACACTCATACACACAAGCATGCACACACACACACATACATACACACACCTTCTTCATAGAGGAGGAAGAACTCACAGGGGGACTTCTGTATGAACTTAATTACAGATGACTTGACCCCTCTCTCCTTCCTTCCCTCTTCCTATATTTTTGTAGGTAGCTTTGTTGTTGTTTGCTCAGCCCACACCACACACCCTCTGTTCTGACGTAGTGACATATTTTAAATCTCTGTGGCACAGCATCCTAATTTATTCAGTTCACTGAGAGGGCAGAACTACCCCCCACCCCACCCTAACTCTACAAACACTCAGCAAAATCCATTCCCACCGTCAGAACGATGATAAGTGGAAGAACCCATACTATGTTTGTATGCGTGTGTGTATTTGTGCAAGTATGAATGTTTGTGTGTGTGTGTTTCTGCATGTTTGCGCATGTTTGTGTGCACACTGTGATGTGTAAATATGGACCAACAAGTGCAAACATAGATGCCAGCTGGCGCATCACACTTCTTGTCTCTTATAGACACAAGACAGATTTCAGTAAACAACCTTTCAACCAAGCGTACCTTCATGAATATTAAATTAGACTCTGAAATGAATCGTACCTCTTTGGTAGTGGAGGCCCTAGTCTGGATCCACTGTGTCTGTTTGCTGTGATTTATTTTGCAGGTGTGTCTCTTTGATGTGACGAGTTGAGAGGTTCTCCACCTGCTAGAGAGAAAAGGCTTTGATAAGGTGATGAAGATTGCCAGACAACCAAAGTCATTTGTGAGTCATTCCACCTCAAAAAGCACAAGAAAGAGGATTTCAACACCCACCATCTCAGATTGTCCTGAAATTGTTTTTGTAGTTAGAAACAGGTAAGATTAGCATTCCGGAAACATTATTTTGTTGAAATATATTTTGATCTCTGAGATATTACATTTATTGATTGCACCCAAATTGGACATTTTAATTTATAGGATTCATATAATCTTCAATAAATATAGTACCTACAAACCGACTTGGACCATAATTCTTCCTAACAATGAGTAAGAAAAGGAATACAATACAATTGCCAAAAGCCACCCACGGACCCCCCACGCTAATCACACCCCAACAGCCAGTATACAGTACCAGTTCTCTACGTCTAACAAGTAGTATAGAGCTGCGGCTTGGAGTATTGCTGCTTCAACCTTTGTAATGTATTCCCTGTGAATCTGGTGATAGTTTTTCCCCCTGTTCAGAGAAATTAGCCGTTGAAGTTGCTTGCATTCTTTACCAAAAATGTGTGTGAAAGTACCAAGTCTTGCCCACTAGATGCCACTATTCTTGCTACTGCAACCACAACCTTTATTTAATTTTGCTCGTCTCTTGTGTTAGTTAAAGCCAATAGCTTTTGCTCATGAAGAAAATAAATTGTGTGGTCAATTGTGTGGTCAAGACAGTCCTCAATGAAAGCATTTCAGTTTGTCCTCCACTTAGCAACCTAATGATTCAAACCAACTCTCCTTGACTAGTCCCCAAAAAATGGCAGCTCTCTGAAAGGGCTATCTGTATGGTGCAATTCTCATATGAAGACTTTTCCTACAAGCCCAAAAACTTTGATGGAGAAATGGGCTAGTGACTTGGCATTCGTATGTTTTTCAATAAAGTTCTTAAAAAACACCTCAATATGTAGTGTGACTAGTGACATTTACCATTAAACCCAACCCAATAACATTACCATTGCAATACACTATACAGTGTGTGTTTGGGCATTTTACCATTGAAACCATTAGACTGCTGTAGCCTAATGGTTTGCTTGTTCGCCAGTTGCCAGGAATGGTCTAACTAATCCAGACCCTCTGTGTGTGGGACTAAACCACACACAGAGGGGCCGTTTCCTGCTTCCATGGAGGACTGGCTTGAATTGTGAGGATGACCACACAATTTATGTTCATCATGAGCAAAAGCTATTGTTTTTCAACCCAAAGTTGCAAAGAACATGCTGTGATCCATTTAAAATACAAAAGAGACCAGCAAAATGAATTAAAGGGTGCGGTGGCAGTAGCAGGAACAGGTACTTTCACACTAAGGTATGGAATAGAACGCAAGTGACTTCAATCGAAAAATTCTCTGAACACGGGGGGGGGGGGGGGGGGGGGGGGGTACATGGGAGTACATTACACAGGGAGTACATTACAAAGGTTGAAGAAGCAATACTCCAAGCAGCAGCTCCATACTACTTGTCATATTTTTATTTTATTTAACTAGGCAAGTCAGTTAAAGAACAAATTCTTATTTACAATGACATCCTACCCCGGCCAAACCCTCCCCAAACCCGGACGAAGCTGGGCCAATTTGCGCCGCCCTATGGGACTCCCGATCACGGCCGGTTGTGATACAGCCTGTGATCAAACCCCGGTCTGTAGTGACGCATCTAGCACTGCGATGCAGTGCCTTAGACCGCTGTGCCACTCAAGATCCCATTAGACGTAGAGAACTGATATTGTTTACTGGTTGTTTGGGTGGGATTGGCAAGTAGTGTGGGGAGTCTGTGGATGTGTAACGGGTGTCGTCGGAAGGAAGAGACCAAGGCGCAGCGTTCTTAGAGTTCCACATAATTTAATCACAAAGTGAAACTAAAACAGGACAAAACAATAAAGAATAAAACGACCAAACAGCTTCGATGTGCAAACTCCCTGCACACAAACAAAGAACAAGATCCCACACAGAAAGAGGGAAAAGGGCAGCCTAAGTATGATCCCCAATCAGAGACAACGATAGACAGCTGCCTCTGATTGGGAACCACACTCGGCCAGAAACAAAGAAATACAAAACAGAATTACAGAACATAGAATGCCCACCCAAATCACACCCTGACCAAAACAAAATAGAGACATAAAAGGATCTCTAAGGTCAGGGCGTGACAGGATGGCTTTTGATCATTTAAAAAATGGACAATTTGGGTGCAATCAATTAGCTTGATTTTTCAGAGATCAAATTATATTTCAACCAAATATGGTTTCAGGAATGCTAATCTTAGCTGTTTCTAACTACAGAAACAATTTCAGAACAATCTGAGATAGTGGTTGTCATGGCTTTCTGAAATGACATGGAATGACCCCTGTATCCCAGCATGCATGAAGGCCTGGAGCTAAAGTAAAGGAAGGTGGCCTTCGTGTTACTGCAAGGCACATTCTCTCATCCTTTATCTTCCTCAGACTTTGAGAAAGGCATTTTTGTGATCATCTCTAAACTACATCAGGATGATAATGTAGGTCAGCCTTGAGTAGGCAAAGTGCAAGGTGGCAGGTGATGCTGACCTGTAGACCCATAGGTCATTTTAGTGTAAGTTGATGTGATAATGTCCTTGGAACACAAAGCATGACATTGTCAAGTCTTTCCTTTAAAAACAAATAGGTCTACTGTATATGGATAGAGAAAAGAGAGACATGTTGCATCAAATAGGTATTCTTGGTCAAACATTTCAATAACAGCTGTTATTATCTGGAGTCTGTTTCGTCGAGGATTCAATTGGCGTAGTCTTAGTGAATAGCTATTGTCTGGAAAAAAAGCTATATTGTTTCCTCATACTGCTATCTCCACCACCATCTTGACCTGCTACCTTGAAGGTACGTACCCTCTAACATTACTATCAAAGAGCTCCAATACTGCCCCTCTCCCAGCCCCGCTAGACACAAGTTTACCCTGATGTTGTGCCGGACAAAAACAGAAAGCCAGTTTCGGCAAACGACAGCCTCTGTAATTCCCTGAAGTTTTGCGCTTTGCATTTCTTTCATTACCTATTCATTAAAGCTGCGACCAGAAAATAGAGTTGCCATGGAGATGGCCAGGCAAATTCACATAACATCCTATATCAATGTTTTCTGTTTACTCTGGTGCCAAGACTACACCCTCCTCCCCTCTCCCGCTCAGCTCTTCCGCACCCTCACCCTCTTTTTGTGTCCTTCCCTACCATTCTTATAACCCCCCCCCCCCCCCCCCTCTCTCTCATGAAACAAATTTGAACTGATGCAATGAGCTCACATTAGGACGTGTTTATTTCTGCTCAGACTGGTTCATTACAGTCTCATCCTCCAGACAAAAACAGTGCTCATTTTAGGCTGAAATGAGAAAGAGCCCACTCCACTCAGAGAGCTGTAATTTAACAGCAGTGCTATGTGCTCCCACTACTCTGTCCATCCCTATGCTCTCTGTTGGACATGGCAGTCAGTCTGCGTCCCCTGCCAACCCAAAAGTCCTTGTTACCATGTGCCTAAGCTCACCAGAGGCTGTGGGGATAAAAGTACCAGCTATCTCATTCCTACAGACGACCAGAGGACAAGATAAATCATGCAACTGTTCCCATCATGGAGGAAGTTTGCCCAGTCGAGTTAAGAACTCCCTAGCTAGCCTCTATCTGGCAGTAACATTGCTAGCCTCCCACGGAAGGTGTGTGTGTGTGTGTGTGTGTGTGTGTGTGTGTGTGTGTGTGTGTGTGTGTGTGTGTGTGTGTGTGTGTGTGTGTGTGTGTGTGTGTGTGTGTGTGTGTGTGTGTGTGTCCGTGCGTGCGTGTGTGTGTGCAAGTTTGTGCGTGCATGCATACGTGAGTGGATGTAACCATACGTGTGTGCACGTGTGTGGCTTGTTAGCTGTGGTCTTGTCCGAGCTGGTGCCTCTTGTCCCAGTTGGAGGGCCTATTGGTCTGGCGTGTTTGCTCCAGGCGAGATAAAACACGGGCTCCTACTGCACATCACACACCCACTTGTTTTTCATAACTCCTCACCATCTCCTTCTTACTAAGGTAAGTAAGAAGCAGCTGTGCATGCAAAATCACTTGTGGGGGGTGTGTAGGCTAATATGGCCTTATGTTTACTGTAAAAGCTAGATACATATACTATGGATTATTCAACCTGAGGGGGAAAATAGAAAGAAAAACATGACCTACCTATTTCAAGGATGGATTAATCCATCACAAACACACAGCATATGGAAAAACACGTCAACGGGTGTGCAGCCTGTTAGTTAACGGAGAATGCAATTCGCTGTGATCAGGTAACAGGATCCCTTTTATTCAGGTGAATGGAGATGGTTTATTTCAGTGTGTACATCATGTTGAGTGCTCGGCATATGCCTTTAATCAGCCTGTAATCTTTTCTCCTTGCCACGATAATTAAGATATTCAAATGCACTAATATGGAGATTTTATACATAACATCGGGGAAATCTCTCTAATTCTCATACCTTTCTCAGTCCAGCTAGACAAAGAGTGTGAGGCTTTGTTATAGAGAATGTATAAATTACATTGCATGTAATTACATTAGTATTAACTATGCATTAGTTGCCACTCCTGCATATTATACATTTCTAAATATTGAAATAACATTTTTTTTAAATCCCATTTAAAAATATATATAAAAATGTATAAAAAAAAACACATTTCCAAAACAATTCTTGACAAGACAAACTATCCCCCCACACACTGTAAAACAAAGCCAATGGTCTCTCCACATATTGACCTGACAGCGTTGTACAGATATATACCTGTTCCCTCTGCTCTTCTTTTCTTATTTCAGCCAATGGCTTCTGGCCATTTCCGTGTGTTCATTTTATGGAGCACCCCTGAAGACTTCCACATTTCTACTT
Source organism: Salvelinus fontinalis (assembly GCF_029448725.1). NCBI lineage: Eukaryota > Metazoa > Chordata > Actinopteri > Salmoniformes > Salmonidae > Salvelinus > Salvelinus fontinalis. The sequence goes on from NC_074665.1 coordinate 53,191,583, forward strand.
CCCTCGAACCTCTCTCCCTCCTAAGTAAACCGCTGCCTCACAACAATTTAATCCCATTACCCAAGACTGTTAAACCTATTCAATTTGACAGATTATGAATGCAACACAACTCTGCTCCCTATTCTGATGCTATTGCATGGGTGTCTATGGGAGACACACCCAGTTAAGTAGACTGGAACTGACCATTGTTTTTTCAATGATAAAGGCATGGGGTGAACTGTCTTCATTTATCCACCATCGTTTGAAGTGTCTCAAACAGTCAGATCAAAGTGTCCCACAAACTCAGATGTAGGCAGTCGCGTTCCCCTGCTCAGACATTGCATGCATCAACCAATGGTTGCGTGACACGCCATTGACTGTGTCATCGACTGACAGATTGCTATAAAATATGATGTGGTTAGCTGAAACTTAAAATTCCACAGGTATGTTTCAGTGACAACTGGGCAGAGGAACAAAGCTTTATTTAGCCTTTTCAAATGTTCTTGTGGCCTACTAGATATTGCCTGTGATGTATGTGACAAATGGAGGTTGTCTTAATCCTTTGACTCAGAAATTATTTTAGACTCATTTTGAGTTGTTTACCTCATTTGAGCAACACCCCTGATAGTTCAATTAACCTGAACAAATGCGTTATTTGTTTAATCAAGCTTTAAAGTTGATTGGCTTCCTTCGAAATAACACTCACGGAGAACATCTTTCTCAAAATAGAAACAAATAAAACGTAAGTTTCCTTTCAAAACAATGTAATTGCAATTTTCTCTGAGTAAGAAAGGACATATTCCACATCTTTTTATATCCTCTCTCATCGGGTTCTCCATTCCTACAGAACCTCTGTTCTTTAAAAGTCAGGATTGTGGAAATCATAGTAAAGGAACAGGATACCCTCACTCTAAACAGCACTTATCCTGTTTCCAAAACGTATTAATCTAACAGTCGTAACGAGACTGGGTTTGGAACGTATCTATCTCTCATTAACGTGGGAACTGAACTCTCTCTCACACCTGCCAAAAACATCAATATTGAAACCCAGTCAGTGTTTCATCTTAAGGAGGAGCATGAACAGGTTGCTGTTTAGGGAGAGGGGCTACGGAGCACATTTGGCAAGAAAACAAAAGAGAGATACATGGGGAGGAGGAGGATGTGTCTGTATTCTCTTAGAAGGCTCTTTGAAAGTGTCAGAGTTCAGATGTAGGATCTTAATTTGAGCCAGTTTGCTACAGCAGGAAAATAACCCTGCAGCAACAGTAAATGTGAATTATTATGTTGATTATAATTAATAGACATTTTTGTCGGGTTAATACATTTTTCATTCAAAGTGGAAGTGACAAATTTTGGAAGCCTTTTTAAAACTCAAATCCACTACAAGTTTGCATTCTCATCAACAAAAGAGTTACCAAATGAAGATCCTTCATCTGTAGTTATCATGCATTGGACTCCATGACATGAAACCAATCGTGAAAACAAGGAGTGTGGTAAACCTGCATTTCTCACCAGATAGTGCAGTCGAAATATGAATGTTGAGAGATGTGGACCGAATAATAATATTGTTGGATTGAGACTCTAATGAGCACCTGCAAAGCAAAAGATAAACAAGGTACACACACACATACATGCACGCGCACGCATGCACCCAGGCAAGCACATTCACATGCATTTGTGAAGGTGGTACTTTAATTGTTTATATTCTGTTAAACCACTGCTAAACTATTGAATCTAAATTATTCTCCCATGAGTTAATCCTTGTTATATTCTATGCATGTGTGGGTGTTTGTGTGTGGGGACTTTAATGTGTTACTGAAGTGCAGTGGGGTTAAGGCAGAGTTTTACCCAATCTCATAATGAAGGATTTCAAAGTAAAACTTTGAAACTCATGAAGAGATGTGGGGAGAGATACAAGCCAACATGGGAAAATGGATACCAGCCAGGTCATGTACGGTGTTTGACTGCCCTCAGAAATTATTGATGTTGATGTAGCTACAATGCTTATTAAAAACGAAGACTGGGAATGAGGTTGAGAAAGTGGTTGTTTTATGGACTTTAATGTTCTGCTCAAACGAGTGCTCTATATGGGAGAGAGTAAATAGACTGCAGGCTTCCCTTTCTGTGTGCAAATAAAAGAGAAAGGAGAGGATAACACAATATAAGCTGCAGAGGGAGACTTAGATTGAGGTAAAATACTCATTCAAATGAGGTAAAGTGTGGGGCGGCATAAGAAAAGCCTGTTTTTAAAGATTAACATAACCCTTGAAGGTGTTATTGTATCCCCATAACCAAGTCAGGACTTGGGCAGACATAAAACCATTATCCCTCTCTGTGAGTTACTGCAATAGTCCCTCAATTTACTACCACAATCACAAGCCACCCATTCGCTCTCCAAGTTAGAGACTTGCTTTGCATTTTGAAAAGGTGAAACACTCAGCTCTCTGCCAGGAGGAGAGAAAAAGGGAGAAATTCATGTCATCCGTAAAAATGTGGAGTTGCATGTTACAGATCCTAAGGGTAGGGCTTAGTGTTGTGTTGAATGGCATGTTTACAGTACATTGCTCTGTCAAATGAAGACAAGATGACAGATGCAGTACGTTAGTGTAAATCTTTGTCAACAATAATATTTTTTCCCGATCTGATATATACGTGATCCATTGACCTGTGTGTGAGTGTGTGTGTTTGTGTGTGTGTTAAGGGAGGCAAGGCGCGTGCTATTAGTTTGTATGGGCAAAAGATACTGTATTACCTAGGCCCTATTTTAAATAACACAGCACATACTTGTTATGAGACATGATAACCAGCCTCATATTCCACATATAATGTTGGTTATGGTGTGTGAAACAATATGTACTTGAATATTTATCCTAGCTTTCGTTTTGCTGGTGTTTTTTCTCATCATGCATTATTGTTGTAGCGTCGACGCAGAGAGTCAGGAAGCAGGTGCAGTCAGTGAGTTTAATATGAACGAACATAGAACAATAAAAAACAGGAGAAATGTCTGACAAGGAACATAAGCAATACTGCCTGATGACTGATAACAAAAAAGTAATCAAGGAGTAAGGAAGTCCAGGTGTGACTGATGAGACGCAGGTGTATGTAAAGATGGGTTGCCAGGACCTGTGGTTAGTAGACCGGCAACGTCGAGTGCCGGAGGGGGAGCGGGAGTAGACGTGAAAGTTCATCCACCCCCCCACCCCCAACGGCAGCATCAGCCAGAGGACCAGGAACCACCGGCCTGAGGAGAGAAACATGAAAAGATTGTGAGATCTGGTAGTTAACGAAGAGTTGTGATCTGTAAATTACCTCGTTGACCCTCCGGAGGACCTTGAACGGCCCCACAAACCGGGGACTCAGCTTCTTACAGGACAGGCGAAGCGGGAGGTTCCTGGTGGAGAGCCAGACACGATCACCAAGATGGAACCTGAGGGCCTCACTGCGGTGGCGATCCGGCCTGCTCTTTCTGACGGCGGACGGCGTAGGAGTCTCACGTTGGCATCGTTCCATACCTCTTCTGCGCGCCTGAACCACTCGTCCACTGCAGGAGCTTCGGTCTGGCTTGGAGTCCACAGAGCCAAGGCCAGCTGATAACTCAGAACACACTGGAAGGGAGTCAGGCAATGGAGGAGTGATGCAATGAATTCTTAGTATACTCTGCCCAGGAAAGGAATCGGACCCACTCCCCTGTCGGTCCTGGCAGTGACTCTTCAGGAACCTCCCCAGCACCTGGTTCATCCTCTTCACCTGCCCGTTAGATTAAGGCCGGTACCCGGAAGTGAGGCTGACCGTGACCCACATTTTCTACATGAAAGCCTTTTATACACGTGATGTGAATTGGGGCCCGCGATCAGAGACGATATCCTCCAGAAGGCCATAGTGCCGGAAGACCTGCTGGAGCAGTGCCTCAGCGACCTGGAGAGCGGTAGGGAGACCAGATAGAGGGATGAAACGACATGATTTTGAGAATCTGTCCACAACCACCAAAATGTTGGTGAAACCATCAGATCAGTGACGAAACCAATGGACAGATGAGACCAGGCTGAGGCACGGGAAGGGGAAGGTGTTTTCCTGCTGGAGCGTGCAGAGGAGATTTAGATTGAGTACATACTGAACATAAGTTGACATAGTTTGCAACATGCTGCGCCAAAGTGGGCCACCAGTATTTCTCAAAAAGGGATTGAGTGGTGCGGGTGATACCTGGATGTTCAGCGGCGAGGGATGAGTGTGCCCAGGTCAGCCAATGATCTCTGACCCCCTTGAGGATGTAGATGCGCTCCGGATGCCAGGTGGCAGAAGCGGGTTTCCACTCCAGAGCCTGGCGGATGTCCACATCTACATCCTAAAACACGGGGCCAACAATACGGGAGGACCGATTGATAGGCTGGCAGACACTTACACGGCCCTCCACTAACGTGGAACCAAAGGGTCCGGGAAAGCAGGTCCTCCGACATCCTGGTCCCCAGGCGGTAATCCTCCTCTCTGACCAGGAGATAGTGGGATTATGGAGTTGGAGCCATGGGAGGCCAAGGATGACTTTGTGCACGGGTGCGGAGGTGATGAGGAAGGAATGGCCTTCCTGGTGCTTGGGTTCCACGGTGTGGATGAGTGGAGATGTGACGTGGTAATAGTGCCAGATCCCAATGGTCGCATATCCAACACTTGGACCATAAACGGAGAGGAGAGAGGGTATGAGGTGATGTGCATGTTACACCTTGATCTGTTTCACCTGTCTTTGTGCTTGTCTTCACCCCCCTCCAGGTGTCGTCTATCTTCCCCATTTTCCCCAGTGTATTTGTACCCATGCTCTCTGTTTGTCTGTTGCCAGTTTCTTTTGTTCGTCAAGCTTACCAGCATTTTCCCCCTTGCTCCTGTCTTTTTCTAGTTTTCCTGGTTTTGACCATTTCTGCCTGCCCTGACTCTGAGCCTGCCTGCCGTTCTGTACCTTGTCACACCACCCTGGATTATTGACCTCTGTCTGCTTGACCCCGAGACTGCCTGCCGTTCTGTACCTTTTGGACTCTGATCTGGATTACTGACCTCTGCCTGCCCTTGAGCTGTCGTTTTGCCTGCCCCTGTTCTAGTAATAAACTTGTGTTACTTCGACACTGCATCTGGGTCTTCTCCTGAAACGTGATAGTGCAGGGAGGATGCAAGGGCCTGGTCAATAAAATTATCCGCCGCACCAGAATCCACTAGAGCTGTAAAAACAATAGATGAGGGACAGCCAGCTAGTGAAATCAATACTAAAAAAGGTTTGGCGGAAAGTGATGATGATGGAGTACTCACGCCTAACCCGGAAGACAGATGGTCACGGGGCCATCCCTCTGCTCTCGTGGATTCCAGGTTGGGACGTACCAGACACTGTTGAAGCCAGTGAGGTGTGGCCCCTACTTCCATGGGTTCAGGGTCTGACTCAGAACGGTCAACGAAGGAGGGAGAGAGGCAATGGGGGTGCAGACGCTCCGGAAGAAGATTATCCAGATGGATGGCCATCACGATGAGAGTGTCCAAGGTTAGATTGTCGTCTCGGCATGCCAACTCCGTCTGAACCTCTTCATGCAATCCTCTTCTGAATAAGGTGCAGAGCGCTCACACCATCCGCTGGATGCTTCCCCTGTCCGAAAGGTGAGCACATACTCCGCCCATCCTGCCGTAGTTGGAGTAGGCACTCATCGCCCTCTCTGCCCTCCGGCGGATGGTAGAAGACCCCCCTGAACAGAGCCATGAATCCCTCATAGGAACCCAGCTTCTCCTCTCCCAGACAGCCGTAGCCCACTCCAACGCCCGTCCGGTCAGCAGGAAAATAACTGTGGCAACCTTGGACCTCTCTGTGGTAGGGGCTCCCATCTGATACGTGAAACACAGGGATCAGTGGAGTAGGCAGCCACAGCATTTGGAGGGACACGCATCATTTTAGTCCGGGAGGGACAAACGGGCATCGCTGACCTGGGTGGCCTGTTCTCAATTCTGTAACGCCGACGCAGGGAGTCAGGAAGCAGGTACAGTTATTGCGTTTAATATGAACAAACATAGACCAATACAAAACAAGAGAAACATCTGACAAGGAAACATAACAAATACTGCCTGATAACTGATAACAAAAGAGTGCTATATAAAGGGTAAGTAATCAGGGGGTGAAAAAGTCCAGGTGTGATTGATGAGACGCAGGTATACGTAAAGATGGGTTGCCAGGACCAGTGGTTGGTAGACCGGCGACATCAAACGCCGGGGAGGGGGAGCGGGAGTAGATACTGTATGACAATTGTGCAAAATCATGGTAAGTGTCTATGGAACGCTAGCACATTCTAACCAAATGTAAATAATTAAACTGCTAAAATGCTTCTATTCCTCATATTGAAATTAAACACCCCTATTTAACAACTCCTTACATTAAAAGTAGATGGTCATGATGAGTCAGTGTGACATGCATTGAAAACAAATTAGGCACACATTTCTTATATATTTAATCAAGTCTGTCACATACCATCCTTTTATAAAGTGCTACATTATTGCACATTCATCATACATTTTTAGCATTTACAGTTGAAGTCGGAAGTTTACATACACCTTAGCCAAATACATTTAAACTCATTTTTTCACAATTCCTGACATTTAATCCTCGTAAAAATTCCCTGTTTTAGGTCAGTTAGGATCACCACTTTATTTTTAGAATGTGAAATGTCAATTTATTTCAGCTTTTATTTCTTTCATCACATTCCCATTGTGTCAGAAGTTTACATACACTCAATTAGTATTTGGTAGCATTGCCTTTAAATTGTTTAACTTGGGTCAAACGCTTGGTGCGGTCTTCCACAAGCTTCCCACAATAAGTTGGGTGAATTTTGGCCCATTCCTCCTGACAGAGATGGTGTAACTGAGTCAGGTTTGTAGACCTCCTTGCTCGCACACACTTTTTCAGTTCTGCCCACACATTTTCTATAGGATTGAGGTCAGGGCTTTGTGATGGCCACTCCAATACCTGGACTTTGTTGTCCTTAAGCCATTTTGCCACAACTTTGGAAGTATGCTTGGGGTCATTGTTCATTTGGAAGACCCATTTGTGACCAAGCTTTAACTTCTGACTGATGTCTTGAGATGTAGTTTCAATATATCCACATAATTTTCCTTACTCACAATGTCATCTATTTTGTGAAGTTCACCAGTCCCTCCTGCAGCAAAGCACCCCCACAACATGATGCTGCCACCCCCGTGCTTCACGGTTGGGATGGTGTTTTTCGGCTTGCAAGCATCCCCCTTTTTCCTCCAAACATAACCATGGTCATTATGGCCAAACAGTTCTATTTTTGTTTCATCAGACCAGAGGACATTTCTCCAAAAAGTACGATCTTTGTCCCCATGCAAACAATAGTCTAGCTTTTTTATGGCGGTTTTGGAGCAGTGGCTTCTTCCTTGCTGAGCGGCCTTTCGGGTTATGTTGATATAGGACTCGTTTAACTGTGGATATAGATACTTTCGTACCTGTTTCCTCCAGCATCTTCACAAGGTCGTTTGCTGTGGTTCTGTGATTGATTTGCACTTTTCGCACCAGAGTACGTTCATCTCTAGGAGACAGAACGCGTCTCCTTCCTGAGCAGTATGACGGCTGCGTGGTCCCATGTTGTTTATACTTGCATACTATTGTTTGTACAGATGAACGTGATACCTTCAGGCATTTGGAAATTGCTCCCAAGGATGAACCAGACTTATGGAGGTCTACAATTTTCTTTCTGAGGTCTTGGCTGATATTTTTTGATTTTCTCATGATGTCAAGCAAAGAGACACTGAGTTTGAAGGTAAGCCTTGAAATAAATCCACAGGTATACCTCCAATTGACTCAAATGATGTCAATTAGCGTATCAGAAGCTTCGAAAGCCATGACATAATTTCTGGAATTTTCCAAGCTGTTTAAAGGCACAGTCAACTTAGTGTATGTAAACTTCTGACCCACTGGAATTGTGATACAGTGAATAATAAGTGAAATAATATGTCTGCAAACAGTTGTTGGAAAAATTACTTGTGTCATGCACAAAGAAGATGTCCTATGTCCTAACCGACTTGCCAAATCTATAGTTTGTTCACAAGAAATTTGTGGAGTGGTTGAAAAATGACTTCCGACTTCAACTGTAGGTGTGGCATTGGAACAGCAATTGAGCCCTATAGACTTAGGCTCAATTATGGGCTCAATTATCGACCTAACGGTCTATATACCTCAGCTTGCTTGAGGCTAAAGCACCAAACATCTCCCCTCACCTCTTTAGCAAGCCTTCTTCCCCTCTTCTCCTCCATCTCCCTCTCTCTCTCCTTTCAATACAAACATATGCTCAGTCTCCCCTTGAGACTGCTCTGCTGTTGGTTTTGCCAGCCTAAATGTTTGGGCTGTTTCCCAGAGCAGACAGTCAGCCAGCCAGCCAGCCAGACAGACAGACAGTGGTTCAGAGCAGTGGTGTGAAGTACAGAGGTACAGACAGACAGACTCAGGGGCAGGGCCTACACACCTAAAGGGTAGTACACGATTAGCTGCATCACCACACTCCACGGTTAATTAGACAGGACAGGCTGCAGCTGTTAAGGCAGGAAGGAGGGTAAGGGGGTGGGGGGGTTGTTCCCGTTTTCAAAATGTGCTTTTCATTGAATATTTATATTTATTTATCTCTCTCGATCTCACTCTCACTCTCTCTCTCACTCTCTCACTCTCACTCTCTGTATTTTTCTTTATCCCATGCCTACCCATGCCTATTTTTCCAATTTGTAAGTCGCTCTGGATAAGAGCATCTGCTAAATGACTTAAATGTAAATGTAAATGTAAATATCCCATATTATTCTTTGTCCCATGCCTCTTCCCTGGAAGGGGTAAAATCGATGAGGTGGGCGGGTGTGCTTGGTCCAGGTGCCTCTCCAAAAGGCTGTTGGCGATCATTATACAAACTGCCTATTGATAAGAGGACAGCTGACCTCCAATGGAGGATAATACATGGAGCCATAGCCACCAACATGCATCTGGTACACCTGGATCCTACAGTTGGGGAGGGGTGTCCATTCTGTGCTGAGTCTGAAACTCTGGCACATCTGTTTTTACTGTGTCCCAGGTTGGTCGGGATGATTGACCTGATCACTAATTGGTTCTCAACGTTGGGAGAGGTTTTCTCTTCCCAACTGTATATATTTGGACCAAAGTACAGGTTCAGTCAAAAGGGTGTAGTTGTGTTGCTTAATTTTGTGTTAGGGGCAGCAAAATTTGCGATATGGAAGAACCGAAAGAACAGTATTCGGGGAGAGGGGTCCGTGGATGTGGTGGGAATGCTGGAGGGAATGTTGGCAGCGAGACTAAGGGTTGAGTTTGCCTATTATAAACTTGTCAACAATATTGATCTGTTTATGAGTATATGGGGTATTCAGAGGCTGTTGTGTATAGTTACTGTGGAGGAGGAATTGGAGTTGTGTTTTTAATTGATGTGTAACTGTAGTTTTGTATGAGTATTTATTGTGTAGTGGGCTCCCAGACCCAATAAAGATTATTTAAAACTCAAACTCTCTCTCTCTCACTCTGTATATTTCTTTATCCTCTGAAACATTTTAGCTGAGTCATGTGTCAAGTATTTTATGACGTCTGGGACAAATACGGTTCAAGAATAGATTGTTTTCGTTTGTTTTACCTTTCCTTTTTAAATATCTTAAATGTTAAAGGAAAATGTTATGCTAATATAGTATTACAACACTAAAATGTGGTTTAACCAATGGGCCTACTCTGTCATTAAATTATGACATTAATGAAATGCACAGTGGTTAAAAGGTTCACGGGCCTTGATCTGCTCTTATTCCCCTTTTGATTGTAAAAACATATTTCTGAACATAATATTCCAGCTCAGAGAGCATATCATTAGACCCTTAAATAACCAACATTATTAGCAGGGCTGATTCCTCGCTGCCTCTGGGGTGGATCGGGTATGTCTTGGTGCTGCTGTCAAATTGGGAAATTAATTTGAGCTCACTGTATTTCACAAGCGGACTAATTGCCCTCACTGTTCATGCCCTCTAACATCCATCCATCCGTACCATGTAACATTGTTTTCAATGCAAATGTTCTAGAATTCTATTTTAATGCAGAAAGTGTCTACCTACAGGAAATGAACAGGAAACTACAGATTGCATGTTTAAAACATGACATAGACATGACTGCAGCTGCAGTGGATGCCATACAAGTTGCAGGCAATGAGTGGAGCAGAGAGATGCTGAGCTTACACTTGCGCTCTCTCTCTCTCTCTCTCTCTCTCTCTCTCTCTCTCTCTCTCTCTCTGTCTCTCTCTCTCTCTCTCTCTCTCTCTCTCTCTCTCTCTCTCTCTCTCTCTCACACACACCACAGTAGAGAGACCATGCAGATGAAGAAAACACACCATTGCTGGGTGAGTTTGGGGTAAGTTTAGACTCAGATAAGAGAGAGAGAGGAGAGAGCAGACAGTCTTCCATGGGCTCTAGTGTAAAACAAACACATCTGCTCAAAATCCCTGGCAATAAATCAAATCAAAATCAAATCAAATGGTATTTGTCACATGCGCTCAATACACTTACTTACAAGCCCTTAACCAACAATGCAGTTTCAAGAAAACACCTAAAAAAGTAACAGATATGAATAACAAATAATTAAAGAGCAGCAGTAAATAACAATAGCAGGGCTATATACAGGGGGTACCGGTACAGAGTCAATGTGTCAATGTGCGGGGGGCACCTGTGTCGAGGTAATTGAGGTAATATGTACATGTAGGTAGAATTATTAAAGTGGCTATGCATAGATAATAACAATAGCTGCGTTATTGGTCAAACATTAAGCCTATGTGATATGTACACCCCCCTTCTACTTCTGTATTCATCTGATCAGTCCAACAGGACTGGGAAATAAATGTCCGCTAATCTAATTCATTAATACTAACACTGATTAATCTGCTTGGATGCAGACATGTCCATACTCGCCCCTCACATGACACTGAGATTGAGGGCCAATAGGGATGATGTCATCAAACCGATTTGGAGCATTGTCTTTATGGCTATTTGTTTGTTCACATTGGTTAGAAATCCTTATCTGATATATGGGTGATCCATTGACCTGTGTGAGTGTGTGTGTTAAGGGAGGCGAGGCGCGCGCGTAAGCGCCATTGGTTGGTATGGGCCAAAGCCCCGCCTCATTAAAAAAGCAAAAAGAGAAAAAAGGAAAAGAAACTGACACACACCCCTCTCTCAATTCTTGCAGGAGGGATATAATAGGAAGGAGTGTGTAGCCTTACAAACGGTGCCGCAATCAAGCATAGGATAGTTTAGAGGAAAAAAGCGACATTAGGAATCAATTATTCCTGCGACGGAGATCGGTCCCGTTGCTCTAGGATTTAAGTTTTTGTGGCATCTAAAGGTGGATCCATTAATATCGAACAGGACGCGGTCTTGTAAAGCGTATGATGCTATTTTCGGACGCATAAAACCACCGTTTGAACTTCTCAATAAACATCTAATCGAGGTAGGACGAAATAATTTTCTAATGATTTCGAAAACCTCAGTTGTTCAACCGGTGTAGTTTTGAAAGCGATCTTTGTCGCTTGTTGGTGCCCATGTGTGTCTGCGCCATCAAGAAGTGGAGTGACTAGGGAGGGAATTGTGGGGTGGGCTATTCCGAGGACATCTTTAGTGAAAGGGAAAAAAATTGCATTAGTAAAGGCATAATGCTATTGTGGCTACGTCCTGTCAATAAAGTAATCAACTATGACCCTCAGTCATACCAACACAACAACCAACTTTGGAACTCCCAATAGATTTAATAGAAGAATAGGTGAATAAGAGAGAACAGAAGAAGGATTCCATTTTAATTGGCAGTGCCAATTTCAACACGTTGAGGAAGTCTGTTTTAGACGTTTCACATTATATGATTGGATAGAAAAAAAGTTATTTAGATACAAAAAAAGTTAATATCTCAAATCATTTCAGTAGTCCATGAAAACAGATAAGTGTCACCATTGCAGTGGTTGAGCTTTACTTTAAAGGGGCAATCAGAAGTTGCTACATACATTTTTGCACTATAAATTAATATGCACCCATTGATTCTTGAAGAATATAACTTATAAATGCCTCATGAGCTTAGTTCAACTGTCGTTCCCCATCAGAAACCAAAATATAAGCTTGTTTTACTCCATTTGTAAAAAAAAAATGCTAATATAAACAAACACTGTATAGCCTCAACATGGTTAAAACCATACTTTTTATATCATGAATCCTTGCATCTATAGCTCTGTCTATGAATTTTAGAGTGGTTACATTTCTCCAGCCTCATCCCTCAGCTTTTTACAGAAACCATGGTGGGAAGGCCACTTTATTGTTTCAGCTGCTGATTGGCCCTTTAACTTGAGGTTTACAAGTTAGATCTCTCTCTCCCTCCCACTCTGTCTCTCAGTTTTATAGCATGCATCTACTGCATACTTCACAGATGGAAGCAGGTGGTTTGATTTTAGAGGGCCACATCTCTTCTTCCAAGGCCCCTGGATTCAGCTTTTGTCATTGATATTACAAAAGTATCCCACATAATCACTGAAAACTAATCATGTAAGGAATTCACTCTCTTCATACAATGATTACTGTTATAGGTGCAAAGCAACAGGAGCTCTAGTCTCTCTCCATTCCCTCTACTTCACAATTTGTCATTATCGTGTTAAAGGGCCTGGTGGGGATTCGTATGAAAAGATAACCTTTTTTCAATTTGGAGGCTTAAGTGGAAGGAAGGTCCTTGGGAGAGGGTTCTTTTGTTTTGGCGTGGAAGGAGTGGGGACTGGCTGAATGCAGATGTGATGCTGGTAACTAACATCTGCTCTCCCTGTTGGCATTGTCATGGCGCCAGCCTGTGGTGAAAAGGCCCTGTCAGTAAAGCCCTAATGACCCTGTGGCCCTCTCCTCTCTAGGGGAAACACTTTGGAATGAACTTGAGACCACTGTTACCTTGCCCTATTTAAGTCTTTAGGGTCAAGAGCAGATTTCTGCAATATGCAGCCCGCTGGCCTGTGATTTTATTTGGCCCCCCAAGTTTTCTGAGCAAATTTTTATTTTTAAATACAGTGCCTTCACAAAGTATAACCCTTGACTTAGTGCCTTCACAAATTTATAGCCCTTGACTTAATCCACATTTTGTTGTTACAGGATTCAATATATTTTTGTTCCACCCATCTACACACAATACCCCATAATGACAAAGTTAAATGTATTATTAGACATTTTTGCAAATGTATTAAATATAAATATCTAATTTACATAAGTATGCTAACCCCTGAGTCAATACTTTGTGGAAGCACCTTTGGAAGCGATTACAGTTGTGGGTCTTTCTGGGGAAGTCTCCAAGAGCTTTCCACACCTGGGTTGTGCAACTCGGCTAGGGCTGTTGCGGTGACCGTATTACCGACACACTGGCGGTCACAAGTCCTGAAGGCAGCCAAATTCCATGTGACCGTTTAGTCACGTCTTCTCCAAGCTCTGATGCTGCTGATGGACATTAGAAGCCTACCAAACTTGCTAACTGCCTGGTACTCAGCACTCTATTGTCCCTCTAATTGCTCTGACATCAATGCAAATTGAAAATCTAATCACACACTTCATAAGAGCTACTTCATAAGAGCCCATGAGCTCATGTTGCACAACAATTCTTTCGGCTATACAATTGTGTAAGAAAACAGAGTGATGGCCTCTATTAAAAAGAGGAGGATCACATTAGCTTTTTATAGGCTAGGCCTACTATATTTATTTCCTAATATTAAGCACATTGCTTATTTTTACAACAGGAGTGTAGCCTACCTGACTGGCATGAAAATGAACTACGGGAAAAGCATCCTCCATTCGCTATCTAAGTGTATAGATGACATTCATTTTTTTCCCCCTGCCACTGTTTTGAGACAGGTGCATGATAATGATCTATTCTAAATCAAAATCAATTTCACACATATATTATTTAGTATATGTTAACACAAGATTAATTCAAGAATAGCCTGATGCGGGGGTTGGGTGCTTCCACATTCTGAAATTGCATTTATGTTCCACCCCCATTTTTATCATTCGAATGTGATACAAAACAAAGCAATGGTGTGCTGTAGGACCATTGCTGACGTCTCCGAGCGGTTGGGTAGGCTGTCAGGATTATTTGTCCGACTGGGGAAAAAAATAAATATATATATATATATATATATATATATACAGTTTAAGTCATAAGTTTACATACACTTAGGTTGGAGTCATTAAAACTCGTTTTTCAACCCCTCCACAAATTTCTTGTTAACAAACTATAGTTTTTTCAAGTCGGTTAGGACATCTACTTTGTGCATGACACAAGTCATTTTTCAAATAATTTTTTGTAGACAGATTATTTCCCTGTATCAGAATTCCAGTGGGACAGAAGTTAACATACACTAAGTTGACTGTGCCTTTAAACAGTTTGGAAAATTCCAGAAAATTATGTCATGGCTTTATAAGCTTCTGATAGGCTAATTGACATCATTTGAGTCAATTGGAGGTGTACCTGTGGATGTATTTAAAGGCCTACCTCCAAAGTCAGTGCCTCTTTGCTAGACATCATGGGAAAAACAAAAGAAATCAGCCAAGACCTCAGAAAAAAATTTGTAGACCTCCACAAGTCTGGTTCATCCTTGGGAGCAATTTCCAAACGCCTGAAGGTACCCCGTTCATCTGTACAAACAATAGTACGCAAGTATAACCACCATGGGACCTCTGTCTCCTAGAGATGAACGTACTCTGGTGTGAAATGTGCATATCGATCCCAGAATAACAGCAAAATATCTTATGAAGATGCTGGTGGAAACAGGTACAAAAGTATCTATATCTACAGTTAAACGAGTCCTATATCGACATAACCCGAGAGGCCGCTCAGCAAGGAAGAAGCCACTACTCCAAAACCGCAATTAAAAAAGCCAGACTATGGTTTGCAACTGCACATGGGGACAAAGATCGTACTTTTTCGAGAAATCTCCTCTGGTATGATGAAACTAAAATAGAACTGTTTGACCATAATGACAATTGTTATGTTTGGAGTTAAAAGAGGGAGGCTTGCAAGCCGAAGAACACCATCCCAACCGTGAAGCACGGAGGTGGCAGCATCATATTTTGGGCGTGCTTTGCTGCAGGAGGGACTGGTGAACTTCACAAAATAGATGGCAACATGAGGAAGAAAAAATTATGTGGATATATAGAAAGCAACATCTCAAGACATCAGTCAGGCAGTTAAAGCTTGGTCGCAAATGGGTCTTCCAAATGGACAATGACCCCAAGCATACTTCCAAAGATGTGGCAAAATGGCTTAAGGACAACTAAGTCAAGGTATTGGAGTGGCCATCACAAAGCCATGACCTCAATCCCATAGAAAATGTGTGGGCAGAACTGAAAATGCGTGTGCGAGCAAGGAGGTCTACAAACTTGACTCAGTTACACCAGTTCTGTCAGGAGGAATGGGCCAAAATTCACCCAACTTATTGTGGGAAGCTTGTGGAAGGCTAACCGAAACGTTTGACCCAAGTTAAACAATCTAAAGGCAATGCAACCAAATACTAATTGAGTGTATGCAAACTTCTGACCCACTGGGAATGTGATGAAAGAAATAAAAGCTGAAATAAATCATTCTCTCTTCCATTATTCTGACATTTCATATTCTTAAAATAAAGTGGTGATCCTAACTGACCTAAGACAGGGCATTTTTACTTTGATTAAATGTCAGGAATTGTGAAAAACTGAGTTTAAATGTATTTGGCTAAGGTGTATGTTAACTTCCGACTTCAACTGTATATAACGTAGGTACATGACGTAATGACTCCACGTAAAATGTGTCGCTACACCTGCAACAGCATTCCTAACCTAGCCCACAATGTCTGCTGTGTGGATCGAGCAGTCAACAATTTGAGCAGTCATTTGAAAGAGTAAGAACATTTCAGTGAGACAACTCAGGCAAATCCATTAATGCCAAGATAATGGAATTCATTTTCCTTGACAATCAACCGTTCTCTGTCGAGGGTGATGTTGTCTTTCGCGACTGGTCGAGCACCGGTACACACTAACGTTACCAAGTGTGCTATTGTTCAAATCAAATTTTATTAGTCACATGTGCCGAATACAACATACAATAAAATTTGATCTGAACAATAGCGCACTTGGTAACGTTAGTGTGTACCGGTTCTTTCACCTTACAGTGAAATGCTTACTTACGAGCCCCTAACCAACATTGCAGTTTCAAAAACATATGGATAAGAATTAGAGATAAAAGTAACTAAAAGCAGCAGTAAAATAATAATAGCGAGACTATAAACAGGGGGATACCGATACAGAGTCAATGTGTGGGGGCACCGGTTAGTTGAGGTGGAATGTACATGTAGGTAGAGTTATTAAAGTGCATATGCATAGATGACTACAGAGAGTGAGAACCTCTCTCGATGGTGCAGCTGTATAACCTTTTGAGGATCTCAGGACCCATGACAAGTCTTTTCAGTCTCCTGAGGGGGAATAGGTTTTGTCGTGCCCTCTTCACAACTGTCTTGGTGTGCTTGGACCATGTTAGTTTGTTGGTGATGTGGACACTAAGGAACTGTTATGTCATCGGCAAATTTAATGATGGTGTGGAGTGGTGCCTGGCCGTGCAGTCATGAGTGAACAGGGAGTACAGGAGGGGACTGAGCACGCACCCCTGTGTTGAGGATCAGTGTGACGGATGTGTTACCTACCCTTACAACCTGGTGGCGGCCCTTCAGGAACTCCAGGGTCCTGTTGCAGAGGGAGGTGTTTAGTCCCAGCGTCCTTAGCTTAGTGATGCGCATTGAGGGCACTATGGTGTTGAACGCTGAGTTGTAGTCAATGAATAGCATTCTCACATAGGTGTTCATTTTGTCCAGGTGGGGAAGGGCAGCATGGAGTGCAATGGAGATTTTATAATCTGTGGATCTGTTGGGGTGGTATGCAAATTGAAGTGGGTTTCTGGGATGATGGTGGGTTTCTGGGATGATGGTGTGAGCCATGACCAGCCTTTCAAAGCATTTCATGGCTACAGACGTGAGTGCTATAGTCATGTAGGCAGGTTACCTTAGTGTTCTTGGGCACAGGCACTATGGTGGTCTGCTTGAAACATGTTGGTGTTACAGACTCTGACAGAGAGAAGTTGAAAATGTCAGTGAAGACACTTGCCAGTTGGTCAGCGCATGCTCGCAGTACACGTCCTGGTAATCCGTCTGGCCCTGCGACCTCGTCAATGTTGCCCTGTTAAAAGCTCTTACTCACATTGGCTGCGTAGAGCGTGATCACACAGTCTTCCAGAACAGCTGGTTCCCCCATGCATGTTTCAGTGTTATTTGCCTCGAATCGAGCATAGACGTAGTTTGTCTGGTAGGCTCGTGTCACTGGTTAGCTCTTGGCTGTGCTTCCCTTTGTACTCTGTAATGGTTTGCAAGCCCTGCCACATCCAATGAGCGTCAGTGCCGGTGTAGTACGATTTGATCTTAGTCCTGTATTGATGCTTTGCCTGTTTGATGGTTCATTGGAGGGCATAGCAGAATTTCTTATAAGCTTCCGGGTTAGGGTCCCACTCCTTGAAAGTGTCAGCCTTAGCCTTTAGCTCAGTGCGGATGCTGCCTGTAATCCATGGCTTCTGGTTGGGGTATGTACGTATGGTCACTGCGGGGACGACATCATTGAGGCACTTATTGATGAAGCCAATGACTGATGTTGTGTATCCCAGAACATATTCCAGTCTGTGCTAGCAAAACAGTTCTGTAGTTTAGTATCTGCTTCCTCTGACCACTTTTTTATTGACCTAGTCACTGGTGCTTCCTGCTTTAATTTTTAATTTATGTCAGATTTGCCAAATGGAGGGTGAGGGAGAGCTTTGAGGGAGAGCTTTGAGCTCTGTGTGTGGAGTAAAGGTGGTCCAGAGTTTTTCCCCTCTGGTTGCATATTTAACATGCTGATAGAAATTTTGTCAAACTGATTTAAGTTTCCCTGCATTAAAGTCCCTGGCTACTGGGAGCGCCACCTCTGGGTGAGCGTTTTTATTGTTTGCTTTTGCGGAATACAGCTCATTCAATGCTGTCTTAGTTCCAGCCTCTGACTGTGGTGGTATGTAAACAGCTTCAAAGAATACAGATAAACTCTCTAGGTAGATGGTGTGGTCTACAGCTTATCATGAGATACTCTACCTCAGATGAGCAATAGCTCGAGACTTCCTGAGATATCGTGCACCAGCTGTTGTTTACAAAAATACATAGACCGTCGCCCCTTGTCTTACCAGACGCCTCTGTTCCATCCTGCCGGTACATCATATAACCAGCCAGCTCTATGTTGATATTGTCGTCGTTCAGCCACGACTCCGTGAAGCATAAGATGTTACAGTTTTTAATGTCCCGTTGGTAGTTCAATCTTCCCAATAACTCTTCGATTTTATTCTCCAAAGATGAAACATTTGTTAGCAGAATGGTGGGAAGTGGGGGTTTATTCGATCGCCTACGAATTCTCAGAAGGCAGCCTGACCTTCGGTCCCTCTTTCTCCGCCTCCTCTTCACGCAGATCACGGGGATCGGGGCCTGTTCCCGAGGAAGCAGTATATCCTTCGCGTCGGGCTCTTCAGTCATGAAAGGAATAAAAAGGATTCTGCTAGTCCGTGGTGAGTAATCGCACTCCTCATGTCTAGAAGTTCTTTTTGGTCATAAGAGACAGTAGCGGCAACATTTATGTACAAAATAAGTTTAAAAAAAAACACAATCGGCTGGGGGCGCCATCTTACCAGATGTTACCCTACCGGAGTTACACAGCAATTGCTTCACTGCTATGAGATTCATGACATACTATGGAACGCCGTTTGGATATTTGCGTGTCAAAAACGATGCACGTCAAATAACACTTTGACGTGTTAAATAAGCTCTTAATTTGACACGTCAAATAACACAGTTCTATTATAGAATGTTGTGTGTTCTGAATTTGCACGTGCAAGCCAAGTGCCACCACTACTATCAGTAGCACTGTCAAAGCTGTACAAAAAAGTCTGCAAACACTGGCCACGAACAATGTATTTACAATACCGTGTTGGTAATAAAGGATTATTTGTTCTACCGCAACTTCTGGGGTAGCTAGCTTGCTCTAGCTTGGTACCTAGCTTGCAACAATACAACCAGCAAGAAACCAGTAGAAACTGCAGTCATTTTCACTATTCTTTTTTTTATATTTTTTTTTATACATTTTCATCCCATTTTCTCCCCAATTTTCGTGGTATCCAATCGCTAGTAATTACTACCTTGTCTCATCGCTACAACTCCCGTACGGGCTCGGGAGAGACGAAGGTCGAAAGCCATGCGTCCTCCGAAGCACAACCCAACCAGCCGTACTGCTTCTTAACACAGCGCGCCTCCAACAAGGATATCCCTACCGGCCAAACCCTCCCTACCCCGGACGACGCTATGCCAATTGTGCTTCGCCCCACGGACCTCCCGGTCGCGGCCGGCTGCGACAGAGCCTGGGCGTGAACCCAGAGACTCTGGTGGCACAGTTAGCACTGCGATGCAGTGCCCTAGACCACTGCGCCACCCGGGAGGCCCCATTTTCACTATTCTTAGCAATGATTTAGGAATCCTTGTGAGTAAGTATTAGCTAGGTAGCCACTTTTTGTTCGCCTGTTGAAATTGAACTTCAGTTCATGAAAATAAATAGTTGGCCAGCTACTTAACCCTGTTGCCCAAAGCTAACATTATAAGCAGCCAGTTAGCTTCATCTGGCTAGTGAGTCTTGACCTGACCGGGTTTTGTGTTGTGAAGCTAGGATTATGCACAATAGTGGAATTTGCGGGGGGTGCATTCAAAATAAAAGGACTTATTTCAAAGTAATGCATATTTAGACTAGATAATGTTAAACAAGGTTGGAAGGTGAAGCAATGAAATGGGGTATCAGTCTACTTGGTGACACCTACAGAACACAACTGTGAAGAGTTTAGGCAAATATTAGCTTTGTAGCTCTTATCGCGGGACTGTGACTGTATGAAATAACCTCCCCAGTCAGCCAATTGTGTGTATTGACATTCGTATTGCACTGTACAGCTTTACCTAAGGATAGGGGATCAATGAAATGGGGTATCAGTCTACTCAATATCCAAGCTATTTTTTCCCAACGTCCTACTAAGTATGCCCCAATGCAATTCTAAAGTATAGTGGGATTTAAACAGATTTTTGTTAAATTAACATTGTCTTTTGTTGATTTTATATAACATTCCAACCCCGTTTAGCATGATCTATTCAATTATGGCATAATTTGACTATTTCTATGCATTTGCATCTCCTGTCAATGACACACTTTTATTTTGAAGGCTAACGACGAAGTCCACTATTGTGGCTAATCTCTAATCCTTATTGTGGCTAGCTTCACATAGACATAGACCGCCATTAATCAAATAAGAACTGTCTTATAAATTAGGCTTATTTTAGATGATGACACCTAGCTATATAGTTAGCTAGCTAACTATATCTACAGAAACAGATTATGTCGTTTTACTATGTTTTTGGGAAGAACATTGATTACATCCATGAGCTAGCTAGCTTTCTTTATGACCAGCACTGTAGGTGCGCGAGACAACTTTACCAGCATCATGGCATATGGATCGATGAATTGCTGTGACTTATGAAATATGAGTGATAGTGTAATCAATGTGTAATAACTAAGTAAACATTTTTATGAACAGGTTAAATTATTATGTGACGTGCAGTCATATTCAGGTCCTGATTGGTCAACAAGCTTATTTGACTCGTCAAATCGTGTTATTTGACGTGTATCTTTTTTGACGTGCAAAGACCCAAACAGGTTTCCACAGACATCCTGGTTGAGAATGAAATGACTGAACAAATGAACAACAAAACTGCACAGCAAGTAAGTGAAAGAAATAGGTTTTGATTATGTTTTACTGGTAATGGGGACATGCGTAAATGCCAACAAAATAACTTTTTGGTTTACAAGCGATATCTTTGGACAACATCCAAAGTGTAATCAGTAGGCTTGGGCGGTATACCGTATACCGGGGTATTTAAAAAAAAAATAGCCTTTTCAGTACCGTCAATACCGTTGAAACTATTTAATATTTAAAAAAGTTTATAAAAAGTTTTTTAAATACGTTCAGTCAACATGTGCAATGCATTAGGCGATAAAGCGGATCGCGCTCTTATTTCACCTGTCACATTATTTTACATTTTGAAGCTTACTTAGTTCACCCGGAAGTTACTTGTTTAACTTCTTATGGGCAGGTGGGACGGTAGCGTCCCACCTGGCCAACATCCGGTGAAATTGCAGAGCGCGAAATTCAAACTACAGAATTATAAATATTTAACTTTCATAAAATCACAAGTGTAATACATCAAAATAAAGCTATACTTCTTGTTAATCCAGCCGCTGTGTCAGATTTCAAAAAGGCTTTACGGCGATTATCTGAGGACAGCGCCCCGCATACAAAACCATGAAAAACATATTTCAACCAGGCAGGTGCGACACGAAAGTCAGAAATAGCAATATAAAAAATGCCTTTACCTTTGTTGACCTTCTTCTGTTCGCACTCCAAAAGGTCCCAGTTACATCACAAATGGTCCTTTTGTTCAATAATGTCCTTCTTTATATCCATAACAACTCAGTTTAGCTGGTGCGCTTCAGTCAATAATCCACCCAGTTTCCCTCCATCAAAATGCAAACAAAATGAATCCCAAACGTTACTAATAAACTTTTCCAAACAAGTCAAACAACATTTATAATAAAACCTTAGGTACCCTAATACGTAAATAAACGATAAAACGTAAGACTGATAATCGTTATTGTCTTTACCGGAGAAAAATACCAAAGAACGCCCTCTCATTCACACGCTTGGAAACACTACAGCCAAAATGGGAGCCACCTAGAAAAACTACAATTTCTGGCTCATTTTTCCAAAAACCAGCAACTCTTTGAAACTCTTTCCAAAGACTGTTGACATCTAGTGGAAGCCCTAGGAACTGCAATCTGGGATGACTTCGCCTTATAATAAAAGTGACAGCCATTGAAAATAGTGGTAGGCTGAAATATATATTGGGGGGGATGGTTTGTCCTCGGAGTTTCGCCTGCCATATCAGTTCTGTTATACTCACAGACATTATTTTAACAGTTATAGAAACATTATAGTTTTCTATCCAAATCTACCAATTATATGCATATCCTAGCTTCTGGGCCTGAGTAACAGGCAGTTTACTTTGGGCACACTTTTCATCCGGATGTGAAAATACTGCCACCTACCCAAGAGAGGTTAAGTAATAATGCCCTCGAAGCCGGTGTTTGGAGGATATATTGTCACAGGTGTTGTTAGGCCCGAGACAAAGTCATATCTGTGACCAATCTGTATTCCCAGTCATGTAAAATCCATAGATTAGGGCCTAATGAATTTATTTCGATTGAGTGATTTCATTATATGAACTGTGATCTTTGGAATTGTTGCAGGTTGCGCTTTACATTTTTTTTCATTGTAATAAGGTGACGGGCATCATATTGTGTAGCTTTCTGCTGTGTTGGAGAAGGCAAAGCCATTTTGGTTTAGTTATTTGTACAGCTGCCACTGTTATCTTGATTTCCTTGTTTTTTCTCCTCTCCGTTCTCACCCGTCTGCTCCTCCTCCCTCTTCTCCAATCAGGTCAGGCAGGCCTGTTGCCCTAGCGACTCCAGACTCCACACAGACACAGCGTGCTCCTGGAGAGCCAGTACTGCATGCGTCAAAACTTTGTTCATTTGCACACATTGTTCACATTCGCTTGTAAATGTCCAAACTCAACACAAATTACATTCGGTAGCACCTACCTATATATATGTAATTTAATGAGTTGGATAGCCTGTCTTTGCAATTAGTTTATTTTTGTTTGCACCTCGTTTGCATATTTAGCTAGCAGCCTCCATGCAAATTTGATATTACTTGTGCAAATTTTGTTAGCATTCTGGTAATAGATGCCCAATGGGCTTTTTACATTTTATTGGCGCTCACTTGTGTACTAAACCGGTAATACCGTAAATCCCGGTATGAGAGAAGAATGATATGACTATATGAACATCTGGATACCGCCCAACCCTAGTAATTAGTAACTTGCTCAAAGGGATATTTTATTCAATGTCTGTTTTTTTTATTTTGACCCATCTACCAATAGGTGCCCTTTCGTTGCGAGCTTTGGAAAACCTCCCTGATCTTTGTGGTTGAATCTGTGTTTGAAATTCACTGCTCAACTGCGGGACCTTAAATATAATTGTATGTGTGGGGTACAGAGATGAGGTAGTCATTAAAAAATCATGTTTAACACTATTATTGCACACAGAGTCCCTGCAACTTATTATGTGACTTTTTAAGCAAATGTTTACTCCTGAAGTTATTTAGGCTTGCCGAACAAAGGGGTTGAATACTTAATGCCTCGAGACATTTGAGATTTCCATGTGTAATTCATTTGTACAATTTTCGAAACACATAATTCCAATTTGACATGGAGTATTGTGTGTAGGCCATTGATGGCAAATCAAAATTGTATCCATTTTAAATTTAAGTCAAGGGCTGTGAAAACTTTCTGAAGGCTTTGTATATACAGTATACTGTATATAGTTTTTGTTGTTGGACATAAGACTGTAAAATCACCACGAAATCATCTCAAAAGTTACTTTAATCTAGGAAGTCTCTTCCCGAGTATTTGCTCTCATAAATAGAGAGGCATATATGATTGTATCCCAATTTAATCAAGGTTTGAAATTATTCTGTTTTTGTCAAATGCTATATCTGAATATGATTTATAACTAAGTTCTGGCCCCCCAAACATCTGCTCAAGGAAAAATCGTCCCACAGCGAATGTAATTGGGGACCCGTGGTATTAGAATGTTTTGATTTCGAAGTTGCTAACTTTGACTTTTCATTGAAGTGTCTGCCTTTCTTTAACCTACATATTCCTACTGTTATTCTTAGCAAATGTGTGCTAAACAGAGTGTACAGTCTCTCCTTCTCCCATACTCTCTCTTTCACCCCTCCCTACCTCTACCCATCCTGCCTGTTGGGGGTAGAACTTCACGCTCACGTATCCCTGGCATTTATATATTCGGATACAAAAGGAGTGTTTTGCCCCTCCCGGCAGACGCATCACATGCAGAATCAAAATCCACATGGCACTTAATATCAGGGTGTTTGATTTATCACTGCAAACCAGCGATTTTGTATTTATGACATCCCATTGCGGCATGTGTGCCTATTGGTGGAGATGAAGAGTTATGCGTGAAGGGGAGCCATGGAGTCGCTGTGTTGGAACTGATCTCAGGTGGATGTGAAGGCACAGTCAAGAGTGAACATGATGCATATTGTAAAAACGAAAGTAGAGAAGGCAATAGGCCAAGTACCAGTGTGCCACTATTTCACGTAAAATGAAGATCACTGTATTTTGACTAATTTGGATCCACTGAAGAGTGATTGCTGTAATGCACAGCTCTAAAATAAAACTGTTCACCAGAATTTCTACTTGGGAATTTGTGTAGTTGGATGCCTTTCAGGCACTGGAGATTTGTAGTTGCATTTAGATGCAGATGTTTCCAACACACCTAATAGGCGTGTAACACACACAACATGTCTGGACATGGTGGTCGTGAATGTAAGGATCTACTTAAATGAACAGCTGGTTTCTGAAAAGAGGGCGATTGCAACATATGCTGTGAACAATCTGTTATAAACTGATCATTTGACATATTTTATGTCATTGTTATGATAGTGTTATGAATGCTTCTTAATGCATGACACATACTTCTTTTTTTCTTCAAATTATTGATTGTGTTGATGTCAGGTTGATGTCTATTATACACATGTAACGTCAATCTGTGTTTGAACAGGATGCTATGCAGACAGGCGTTTAAAGTCACACAATTGACTGGCAAAGGAACTACAAGCATTAATTAGTGATGCACCAATATGACATTTTTGTCCGGTACCGATATCCAATATGTTCCTTGCCCCAAAAAACGATACCGATATTTAACATTTTAGTGGCCTTTTAAACATTCTAGTACAGTTAAATAGTTAACACACACACATGAACGCAGCGGTCTAAGGCACTGCATATCAGTGCAAGAGGCATCACTACAGTCCCTGGTTCGAATCCAGGCTGTATCACATCCGGACGTGATTGAGACTCCCATAGGGCTGCACACAATTGAAGGAAAAATGGCCCCGTTTATTTGCGTTGTTTGTAACTTATTTTTTAAACTTATTTTGTAAATAATGTTGCCACTACCATCTCTTATGACCGAAAATAACTTATGGACATCAGAACTGCTATTACTCACCACGGACTGGCAGAATCCTCTTTTTCCTTTAACGAGTCTGACGAGCCCGACGTGAATGATATACTGCTTTCTTGAGAACAGGCCCAGATCACCGTGATTTGCGTGGAGGCGGAGAAAAAAGAGCCAGGAGGCGCACTGCCTACTAAGAATTTGTAGGCGATTGAATAAACCCCCACTTCCTTCCATTCTGCTAGCAAACGTGCAATCTTTGGAGAATAAAATCAATGACCTATGCGCAAGATTAAACTACCAACGGGACATTCAAAACTGTAATATCTTATGCTTCACGGAGTTGTGTCTGAACTACGACAATATCAACATACAGCTGGCTGGTTATACGCTGTAGCAGCAGGAAGAACAGCGGTGTCTGGTAAGATGAGGGGCGGCGGTCTATGTATTTTTGTAAACAACAGCTGGTGCACGATATCTTAAACTGTTGCTCGCCTGAGGTAGAGTTTCTCATGATAAGCTGTAGACCACACTATCTACCTTGAGAGTTTTCATCTGTATTCTTTGAAGCTGTTTACATACCACCACAGTCAGAGGCTGGCACTAAGACAGCATTGATTGAGCTGTATTCCGCCACAAGCAAACAAGAAAACGCTCACCCAGAGGCGGCGCTCCCAGTAGCCGGGGACTTTAATGCAGGGAAACTTAAATCCGTTTTACCAAATTTCTCTCAGCAAGATATCATCCTAACCAACTTGCCCTCCAAATACACCTCTGCTGTTTTCAACCAAGATCTCAGCGATCACTGCCTCATTGCCTGCATCTGTAATGGGTCAGCGGTCAAACGACCTCCACTCATCACTATCAAACGCTCCCTGAAACACTTCAGCGAGCAGGCCTTTCTGATTGACCTGGCCGATGTATCCTGGAAGGATATTGATCTCATCCCGCCAGTAGAGGATGCCTGGATATTTTTTTAAAATGCCTTCCTCACCATCTTGAATAAGCATGCCGCATTCAAGAAATTTAGAACCAGGAACAGATATAGCCCTTGGTTCTCTCCTGACCTGACTGCCCTTAACCAACAGAAAAACATCCTATGGCGTTCTGCATTAGCATCGAACAGCCCCCGTGATATGCAACTTTTCAGGGAAGCTAGAAACCAATATACACAGGCAGTTAGAAAAGCCAAGGCTAGCTTTTTCAAGCAGAGATTTGCTTCCTGCAACACAAATTCAAAAAAGTTCTGGGACACTGTAAAGTCCATGGAGAATAAGAACACCTCCTCCCAGCTTCCAACTGCACTGAAGATAGGAAACACTGTCACCACCGACAAATCCACTATAATTGAGAATTTCAATAAGCATTTTTCTACGGCTGGCCATGCTTTCCACCTGGCTGCCCCTACCCCGGTCAACAGCACTGCCCTCCCCTCTGCTACTCGCCCAAGCCTTCCCCATTTCTCTTTCTCCCAAATACAGTCAGCTGATGTTCTGAAAGAGCTGCAAAATCTGGACCCTTACAAATCAGCCGGGCTAGATAATCTGGACCCTTTCTTTCTAAAACTATCTGCTGAAATTGTTGCCACCCCTATTACTAGCCTTTTCAACCTCTCTTTCGTGTCGTCTGAGATTCCCAAAGATTGGAAAGCAGCTGCGGTTATCCCCCTCTTCAAAGGGGGGGGACACTCTTGACCCTAACAGCTACAGACCTATATCTATCCTACCCTGCCTTTCTAAGGTCTTCGAAAGCCAAGTCAACAAACAGATTACCGACCATTTCGAATCCCACCATACCTTCTCCACTATGCAATCTAGTTTCAGAGCTGGCCATGGGTGCACCTCAGCCACGCTCAAGGTCATAAACGATATCTTAACCGCCATCGATAGGAAACAATACTGTGCAGCCGTAGTCATTGACCTGGCCAAGGCTTTTGACTCTGTCAATCACCACATCCTCATCGGCAGACTCGACAGCCTTGGTTTCTCTAATGATTGCCTCGCCTGGTTCACCAACTACTTCTCTGATCGAGTTCAGTGTGTCAAATCGGAGGGTCTGTTGTCCGGGCCTCTGGCAGTCTCTATGGGGGTGCCACAGGGTTCAATTCTTGGACCAACTCTCTTCTCTGTATACATCAATGATGTCGCTCTTGCTGCTGGTGATTCTCTGATCCATCTCTACGCAGACGACACTATTCTGTATACTTCTGGCCCTTCTTTTGACACTGTGTTAACAACCCTCCAGGCGAGCTTCAATGCCATACAACTCTCCTTCCGTGGCCTCCATTTGCTCTTAAATACAAGTAAAACTAAATGCATGCTCTTCAACCGATCGCTGCCTGCACCTGCCCGCCTGTCCAACATCACTACTCTGGACGGCTCTGACTTAGAATATGTGGACAACTACAAATACCTAGGTGTCTGGTTAGACTGTAAACTCTCCTTCCAGACTCACATCAAACATCTCCAATCCAAAGTTAAATCTAGAATTGGCTTCCTATTCCGCAACAAAGCATCCTTCACTCATGCTGCCAAACATACCCTTGTAAAACTGACCATCCTACCAATCCTCGACTTCGGTGATGTCATTTACAAAATAGCCTCCAAAACCCTACTCAATAAATTGGATGCAGTCTATCACAGTGCCATCCGTTTTGTCACCAAAGCCCCATATACTACCCACCACTGCGACCTGTACACTCTCGTTGGCTGGCCCTCGCTTCATACTCGTCGTCAAACCCACTGGCTCCAGGTCATCTACAAGACCCTGCTAGGTAAAGTCCCCCCTTATCTCAGCTCGCTGGTCACCATAGCAGCACCTACCTGTAGCACGCGCTCCAGCAGGTATATCTCTCTGGTCACCCCCAAAACCAATTCTTCCTTTGGCCGCCTCTCCTTCCAGTTCTCTGCTGCCAATGACTGGAACGAACTACAAAAATCTCTGAAACTGGAAACACTTATCTCCCTCACTAGCTTTAAGCACCAACTGTCAGAGCAGCTCATAGATTACTGCACCTGTACATAGCCCATCTATAATTTAGCCCAAAAAACTACCTCTTTACCTACTGTATTTATTTATTTATTTATTTTGCTCCTTTGCACCCCATTATTTCTATCTCTACTTTTTTCTATCTCTACTATCTCTACTTTTTTTTACTTTTTTTTACTTGCTATATTGTATTTACTTCGCCACCATGGCCTTTTTATATTTTTATTTATTTATATATATATATTGTTTGCCTTCACCTCCCTTATCTCACCTCACTTGCTCATTGTATATAGACTTATTTTTCACTGTATTATTGACTGTATGTTTGTTTTACTCCATGTGTAACTATGTGTTGTTGTATGTGTCGAACTGCTTTGCTTTATCTTGGCCAGGTCGCAATTGTAAATGAGAACGTGTTCTCAATTTGCCTACCTGGTTAAATAAAGGTGAAATAAAAAAATAAAAAAATGTTAAATGTGCAACCAGAGGGGGAAAAACTATGGACAACCTTTACTCCACACACAGAGACGCATACAAAGCTCTCCCTTGCCCTCCATTTGGCAAATCTGACATAATTCCATCCTCCTGATTCCTGCTTAGAAGCAAAAATTAAAGCAGGATGCACAAGATCAATAAAAAAGTGGTCAGATGAAGCAGATGCTAAGCTAGAGGACTGCTTTGCTAGTACAGACTTGAATATGTTCTGGGATGCCTCATTGAGGAGTACAAAACATCAGTCATTGGCTTCATCAATAAGTGCATCGACGATGTCGTCCCCACAGTGACCTACGTACATACCCCAACCAGAAGCCATAGATTACAGGCAACATCCGCACTGAGCTAAAGGCTAGAGCTGCCACTTTCAAGGAGCGGGACTCTAACCCGGAAGCTTATAAGAAATTCTGCTATGCCCTCCGACGTACCATCAAACAGGCAATGTATCAATACAGGACTAAGATCGAATCGTACTACACCGGCACTGACGCTCGTCTGATGTGGCAGGGCTTGCAAACCATTAGACTACAAAGGGAAGCACAGCCGAGAGCTGCCCAGTGACACGAGCCTACCAGACAAGCTAAACTACTTCTATGCTCGTTTCAAGGCAAATAACACTGAAACATGCATGGGAGCACCAGCTGTTCCGGAAGACTGTGTGCTCACGCTCTTCGCAGCCGACGTAAGACCTTTAAACAGGTCAACTTTCACAAGGCCACAGGGCCAGACGGATTACCAGGACGTGTACTGCGAGCATGCGCAGACCAACTGGCAAGTGTCTTCACTGACATTTTCAACCTCTCCCTGTCCAAGTTTGTAATAACATGTTTTAAGCAGACCACCATAGTGCCTGTGCCCAAGAACACTAACGTAACCTACCGACCCGTAGCACTCATGTCTGTAGCCATTAAGTGCTTTGAAAGGCTGGTCATGGCTCACACCAACAGATCCACAGATGATGCAATCTCCATTGCACTCCACACTACCCTTTCCCAACAGGACAAAATGAGCACCTATGTGAGAATGCTATTAATTGACTACAGCTCAGCATTCAAAACCGTAGTGCCCTCAAAGCTCATCAATAAGCTAAGGAAGGTAACAACACATTCACAAAGCTGATCCTGAAGCATGGGGCACTCTCAGGGGTGCGTGCTCAGTCCCCTCCTGTACTCCCTGTTCACTCATGACTGCACGGCCAGGCACGACTCCAACACCATCATTAAGTTTTGCCGATGACACAGCAGTGGTAGGCCTGATCACCGACTTCGACGAGACAGCCTATAGGGAGAAGGTCAGAGACCTGGCCGTGTGTTGCCGGGACAATGTTTCCTTCAATGTGTTCAAAGGAGATGATTGTGGACTTCAGGAAACGAGGACTGAGCATGCTCCCATTCTCATCGATGGGGCTGCAATGGAGTAGATTGAGAGCTTCAAGTTCCTTGGTGTCCACATCACCAACAAACTAACATGGTCCAAGTACGCCAAGACAGTCGTGAAGAGGGCACGACAAAACCTATTCCACCTCCAGGAAAATTTTGCATGGATCGTCAGATCCTCAAAAGGCTCTACTGTTGCACCATCGAGAGAATCCTGACTGGTTCCATCACTGCCTGGTATGGCAACTGCTCGGCCTCCGATCGCAATGCATTACAGAGGGTAGTGCGAACGGCCCAGTACATCACTGTGGCCAAGCTTCCTGCCATCCAGGACCTCTATACCAGGCGGTGTCAGAGGAAAGCCCTGAAAATTGTCAAAGACTCCAGCCACCCTAGTCATAGACTGTTCTCTCTGCTACAGCATGGCAAGCGGTGCTGGAGCGCCAAGCCAAGGTCCAATAGGCTTCTAAACAGCTTCTACCCCCAAGCCATGAGACTCCTGAACACCTACTCAAATGGCTACCCAGACTATTTGCATCCCCCCCTCCTTTACACTGCTGATATTGTCTGTTGTAATCATCTATGCACAGTCACTTTAATAACTTTACCTACATGTATATATTACCTCAACTAACCGGTACCCCCGCACATTGACTCTTTACTGGTACCTCCCTGTATGTACAGTTGAATTCGGAAGTTTACATACACCTTAGCCAAATGCATTTAAACTCAGTTTTTCACAATTCCTGACATTTAATCAAAATAAAAATCCCTCTCTTAGGTCAGTTAGGATCACTACTTTATTTTAAGAATGTGAAATGTCAGAATAATAGTAGAGAGAATGATTTATTTCAGCTTTTATTTCTTTCATCACATTCCCAGTGGGTCAGAAGTTTACATGAGCTCAATTAGTATTTGGTAGGATTGCCTTTAAATTGTTTAACTTGGGTCAAACGTTTTGTGTAGCCTTCCACAAGCTTCCCACAATAAGTTGGTGAATTTTGGCCCATTCCTCCTGACAGGGCTGGTGTAACTTAGTCAGGTTTGTAGGCCTCCTTGCTCGCACACGCTTTTTCAGTTCTGCCCACACATTTTCTATGGGATTGAGGTCAGGGCTTTGTGATGGCCACTCCAATACCTTGACTTTGTTGTCCTTAAGCCATTTTTGCCACAACTTTGGAAGTATGCTTGGGGTTATTGTCCATTTTGGAAGACCCATTTGTGACCAAGCTTTAACTTCCTGACTGATGTCTTGATGTTGCTTCAACATATCCACACCATTTTCCTGCCTCATGATGCCATCTAATTTGTGAAGTGCACCAGTCCCGCCTTCAGCAAAGCACCCCCACAACATGATGCTGCCACCCCGTGCTTCACGGTTGGGATTGTGTTATGTCTTTGGCCATGCCGGATTAATTGCTATGACATGCTATTCTATAAAATACTTTCTCCGTAATTAATATCAACTGATTGAGCTAATCGGGTACATGTAATTAACTAGAGAGTCGGGCACCACGAAATAATATTTATAGAGCCGTTATCTTCCGAATAAACTCTTAAAGATTTAGCAATATTTTACATCAATAGCAGTCAACATCGTCATCTTTCTTCAGTCTCATATTCTGAAAGTTGTAAATTCTTGGTTATCTGCAAGAATCCTGGCTAACAAGTTGAATCAGCAATACAAAATTGGGTTTAATTATGTATTTACTAAATACCTAACTAATCACACAGAATCACACACTTTTATTTCATATTCTTATCTATTTTTTTTAAACTGCATTGTTGGTTAGGGGCTCGTAAGTAAGCATTTCACTGTAAGGTCTACACCGGTTGTATCCGTGCTTCTACACCTGCATTGCTTGCTGTTTGGTGTTTTAGGCTGGGTGTCTGTACAGCATTTTGAGATTTCAGCTGATGTAAGAAGGGCTTTATAAATACATTTGATTTGATTTATTTGCCGCATTTGACTAATAAAATTTTATTTGACAATTGGCAATCGTCCGGGCCGTCACTGTAAATATTAATTTGTTCTTAACTGACTTGCCTAGTTAAATGAAGGTTACACACACACACCTCACTGACCAGAAAGTTATTTTGTTGGCATTTACCTATGTCTCCATTACCAGTATAACCTGTCTGGGACTGGGGTTCCGCTAGCGGAACGCCTCCCACATTCCACTGAAAAGGCAGAGCGCGAAATTCAAAAAAAATATTTAAAAAAAATATTTAACTTTCACACATTAACAAGTCCAATACAGCTAATGAACGATACAGATCGTGTGAATCCAGCCAACATGTCCGATTTTTTAAAATGTTTTACAGGGAAGACACAATATGTAAATCTATTAGCTAACCACCTTAGCAAAAGACACCATTTTTTCTTTGTCCACCAACACCACTAGCTATCACCAATTCGGCCAAATAAAGATATTGATAGCCACTAACCAAGAAAAAACCTCATCAGATGAGTCTGATAACATATTTATGGTATAGGATAGGTTGTTAGAAAAATGTGCATATTTCAGGTATAAATCATAGTTTACAATTGCACCCACCATCACAACTCGACTAGAATAAATACAGAGAGCAACGTGTATTACATAATTACTAATCATAAAACATTTCTTAAAAATACACAGCGTACACTAATTGAAAGACACAGATCCTGTGAATACAGACAATATTTCAGATTTTCTAACTGTCTTACAGCGAAA
The DNA here is from genome assembly GCF_029448725.1 of Salvelinus fontinalis. Lineage (NCBI taxonomy): Eukaryota > Metazoa > Chordata > Actinopteri > Salmoniformes > Salmonidae > Salvelinus > Salvelinus fontinalis. Next base: position 53,224,440 of record NC_074665.1, read on the forward strand.
ACACAATAAATCGTTATATTAGCATAGCACATGTGCAAACATTACCCCAGCATTGATTCACAGCAAAAAGAGCGATAGCATTATCACCACCAAAATGTATAAATTTTTTCACTAACCTTCTCAGAATTCTTCAGATGACACTCCTGTAACATCATATTACAACATACATATAGAGTTTGTTTGAAAATGTGGATATTTAGCCACCAAAATCGTGGTTATACAATGAGAAAAGTAGCCAAGCTGGTCAGAAAATGTCGGGCGCCATATTAGACAGTGATCTAGTCTTATACATAAATACTCATAAACTTGACTAAAAAATACAGGGTGGACAGCGATTGATAGACAATTTAGTTCTTAATGCAATCGCTGAATTACATTTTTTAAATGATCCTTACTTTTCAATACAGGTTGCGCCAAAGCGAAGCTACACCAAACAAAATGGCGGCATAAGCGTTTAACATTTTTCGACAGAAACACGATTTATCATCATAAATAGTTCTTACTATGAGCTGTTCTTCCATCAGAATCTTGGGCAATGAATCCTTTCTCCGGTCTAATCGTCTTTTGGTCGAAAGATGTCCTCTTGTCCCGTTGAAATGGCCACGAACGTTCACCATGCACTCAAAGTGCCCAGCTCCTCAAAGTGCATCACACATAAAATCGCCCTAAACGGATATAAATTGCTATAAAACGGTTCAAATTAACTACCTTATGATGTTTTTAACACCTATAACGAGTAAAAACATGAATGGAGGAATATTACTGGCTAAACAACAGCTTGGAAGGAGGCAAGTCCGACGACCATCGTGCGTCAGGCGCAGAGACGAAAAGAAAGCTACTTCCGGTCATTGGTGTTTTATACAGGCCCTGATTGCGCAATCGACTCCATTCAAAGCGTCACCCCTTACTGACATCTAGAGGAAGACGTAGGCAGTGTTTGTATCCTCATCGCATTTACAGAGACCTTACAACTGACCTGGGAACAGGGGCCAAGATTTCTGAAATCTCACTCCATGTCAGGGAAAGTGCTGTAGAATGAGTTCTGTTTCACTCAGAGACATAATTCCAACGGTTATAGAAACTAGAGAGTGTTTTCTATCCAATAATAATAATAATAATATGCATATTGTACGAGCAAGAATTGAGTAGGAAGTCGTTTAAATTGGACACGTTTTCCAGAAAGTGACAATAGCACCCCCTGTCCTCATCAGGATAACATAATCAAAACCTATTTCTTTCACTTACTTGCTGTGCTGATTCGTTTTTCATTTGTTCAGTCGTTTCATTCTCAACCTGGATTTCTATGGAACGCCGTTTGGGTCTTTAAATGTAAAAAAACAACAAAAAAACATGTCAAATAACACGATTTGACGTGTCAAATAAGCTTGTTGACCAATCAAGACCTGAATGTGACTGCACGTCACATAATATTTTAACACGTGCATTCATTTTTTATGTAGTTATTACACATTGATTACACTTTCACTCGTATTTCATAAGTCACAATGATTCATCGATACGTATGCTATGATTCTGGTAAAGTTGTCTCGCGCACCTATAAAAAAAGCTAGCTAGCTCGTGGATGCAAACAATGTTCTTCCCCAAAAACATATCAAAACGACATCTGTTTCAGTAGCTATAGTTAGCTAGCTAACTATATAGCTAGGTGTCATCATCTAAAATAACCCTAATTTTTAAGACAGTTATTATTTGATTAATGGTGGTCGGACCCAGCTATGTGAAGCTTGCCACAATAAGGATTAGCCACAATAGTGGACTTTGCGGTTAGCCTTCAAAATAAAGCATGGCATAGTTCTGCTATTTCTATTCATTTGCATCACTGTCAATGACATACTGTTATTTTGAATGCTAACCACAAAGTCCACTATTGTTGCTAATCCTTATTGTGGCTAGCTTCACAATATGTACCCCGGTCCGGTCGACCCTCACTAGCCAGATGAAGCTAGCTGGCTGCTTATAACATTAACTTTGGGGAACAGGGTTAAGTAACTGGTTAGCTATTTATTTTCATGAATTGAAGTTTAATTTCAGTAGGCGAACAAGTGGCAACCTACCTAATGCTTTCTCACAAGGATTCCTAAATCATTGCTATGAATAATGAAAATGATTGCAGTTTCTACTGGTCATTGTAGCAAGCTATAGCTAGTTACCCCAGAAGTTGCGGTCAAACATTACGCTTTATTACCAACTAGAGGTCGACCGATTTTAGGATTTTTTAACGCCGATACCGATTATTGGAGGACCAAAAAAAGCCGATACTGATTAATCGGCCAATTTGTATTTATTTATTTGTAATAATGACAATTACAACAATACTGAATGAACACTTATTTTAACTTAATATACATCAATAAAATCAATTTAGCCTCAAATAAATAATGAAACATGTTCAATTTGGTTTCAATAATGCAAAAACAAAGTGTTGGAGAAGAAAGTAAAAGTGTAATATGTGCCATGTAAGAAAGCTAACGTTTAAGTTCCTTGCTCAGAACATGAGAACATATGAAAGCTGGTGGTTCCTTTTAACATGAGTCTTCAATATTTCCAGGTAAGACGTTTTAGGTTGTAGTTATTATAGGAATATTTCTCTCTATACGATTTGTATTTCATATACCTTTTGACTATTGGATGTTCTAATAGGCACTTTAGTATTGCCAGTGTAACAGTATAGCTTCCATCCCTTCCATTCGCCGCTACCTGGGCTCGAACCAGGAACACAACGACAACAGCCACCCTCAAAGCAGCGTTACCCATGCAGAGCAAGGGGAACAACTACTCCAAGTCTCAGAGCGAGTGACGTTTGAAACGCTATTAGCGCGCACCCCGCTAACTAGCTAGCCATTTCACATCGGTTACACCAGCCTAATCTCGGGAGTTGATAGGCTTGAAGTCATAAACAGCGCAATGCGAAGCGTTGCGAAGAGCTGCTGGCAAAACGCACGAAAGTGCTGCTTGAATGAATGCTTACGAGCCTGCTGGTGCCTACCCTCGCTCAGTCAGACTACTCTATCAAATCATAGACTTAAATTATAACATAATAACACACAGAAATACGAGCCTTAGGTCATTAACATGGTCGAATCCGGAAACTATAATCTCAAAAACAAAACGTTTATTCTTTCAGTGAAATACGGAACCGTTCCGTATTTTATCTAACGGGTGGCATCCATAAGTCTAAATATTCCTGTTACATTGCACAATCTTCAATGTTATGTCATAATTACGTACATTTCTGGCAAATTAGGCGGCCCAAACGGTTGCATATACACTGACTCTGCGTGCAATGAACGCAAGAGAAGTGACACAATTTCACCTGGTTAATTTTGCCTGCTAACCTGGATTTATTTTAGCTAAATATACAGGTTTAAAAATATATACTTCTGTGTATTGATTTTAAGGAAGGCATTGATGTTTATGGTTAGGTACACATTGGAGCAACGATACGCACCGCATCGATTATATGCAACGCAGGACACGCTAGGTAAACTTGTAATATCATCAACCATGTGTAGTTAACTAGTGATTATGATTGATTGTTTTTTATAAGATAGTTTAATGCTAGCTAGCAACTTACCTTGGCTTACTGCATTCGCGTAACAGGCAGGCTCCTCGTGGAGTGCAATGTAATCAGGTGGTTAGAGTGTTGGACTAGTTAACTGTGAGGTTGCAAGATTGAATCCCCCGAGCTGACAAGGTAAAAATCTGTCGTTCTGCCCCTGAACAAGGCAGTTAACCCACCGTTCCTAGGACGTAATTGAAAATAAGAATGTGTTCTTAACTGACTTGCCTAGTTAAATAAAGATTAAATAAAGGTGTAAAAAAAGAAAAGAAATCGGCCAAATCGGTGTCCAAAAATACAGATTTCCGATTGTTATGAAAACTTGAAATCGTCCCTAATTAATCGGCCATTACGATTAATCGGTCGACCTCTAGTATGCATGGTAGCTTTTACATCGGTTTTTAACATCGGCATTAAACTAGACATTGGGGCGATGTTGGCATTTTTATCTAATATCGGCCTATTCCGATATGTTCACCGATACATCGAGCATCCCTAGTATTAATAATATCCTTGCATCCTAATACTCCTTTTTAACATATAATTTAGCTCTAGCTGAATCCACCAAGTGTTTCTCAAAGGCAAAAGCACAAACCTCTTTAGTAAGTTACCGTAGGAAGTCTTCTGAGACCGTTTTACTACCCTGCGATTGTGCAATGCATTATGGAGAGGAGTTAATTGGTGGGAAATTACAATATACCCCTTCTGCTTAGGGAGGACATGTTATAGCCTGATGTCACTCACAGCTTTTCACAAGTACTGTTCCAGGAGCTGTATCCCTTAAATAACGATTGATTTATGGTTAGATATAAAAACATCTACACTCTTATTGTTCAGGAGATGTGACCGTGATATGCAATAGTGTGGTCTAAGACAGGGTTTCCCAAACTCAGCTGATTCAAATAACCAACTCATCATCAAGGTTTGATTATTTGAACCAGCTGTGTAGTGCTAGGGATAGTGGAAGCAAGACAGAGTTTGGGAAACCCTGATCTAATATAGGGATTATATGATGAAAAGTATAGCAGGTTATTTTTGGAGCGATAATGGAATGACTGGGTGTTGTCATGGAGACCATGCTCATACAATGGTTATACACTGAGTGTACAAAACATTAGGAACACCTGCTCTTTCCATGACAGACTGACCAGGTGAATCCAGGTGAAAGCTATGATCCCTTATTGATGTGACTTGTAAAATCCACTTCAATCAGTGTAGATGAAGGGGAAGAGACAGGTTAAAGAAGGATTTATAAGCCTTGAGACATGGCTTGTGTATGTCTGCCATTTAGAGGGTGAATGGGCAAGACAAACGCTGTAAGTGCCTTTGAACAGGGTATGGTAGTAGATGCCAGGCATAGCGGTTTGTGTCAAGAACTGCAACGCTGCTGGGATTTTCATGCTCAACATTTTCCTTTGTGTATCAATAATGGCCCACAACCCAAAGGACATCCAGCCAACTTCACACAAGTGTGGGAAGCATGGCTACATATTCGTCACCAGACCCTCTGGCTCCAGGTCATCTATAAGTCTATGCTAGGTTAAGCTCCGCCTTATCTCAGCTCACTGGTCACGATAGCAACACCCATCCGTAACACGCGCTCCAGCAGGTATATCTCACTGGTCATCCCCCAAAGCCAACACCTGATTTGGCCGCCTTTCCTTCCAGTTCTCTGCTGCCAATGACTGGAACAATTTGCAAAAATGGCTGAAGCTGGAGACTTATGTTTCCCTCTAACTTTAAACATCAGCTGTCTGAGCAGCTAACCGATCGCTGCAGCTGTACAGTCGTGGCCAAAAGTTTTGAGAATGACACAAATATTAATTTCCACAAAATTTGCTGCTTCAGTGTGTTTAGATATTTTTGTCAGATGTTACTATGAAATACTGAAGTATAATAGCAAGCATTTCATGAGTGTCAAAGGCTTTTATTGATAATTACATGAAGTTGATGCAAAGAGTCAATATTTGCAGTGTTGACCCTTCTTTTTCAAGACCTCTGCAATCCGCCCTGTCATGCTGTCAATTAACTTCTGGGCCACATCCTGACTGATGATAGCCCATTCTTGCATAATCAATGCTTGGAGTTTGTCAGAATTTGTGGGGTTTTGTTTGTCCACCCGCCTCTTGAGGATTGACCACAAGTTCTCAATGGGATTAAGGTCTGGGGAGTTTCCAGGCCATGGACCCAAAATATCGATGTTGTGTTCCCCGAGCCACTTAGTTATCACGTTTGCCTTATGGCTAGGTGCTCCATCATGCTGGAAAAGGCATTCTTTGTCACCAAACTGTTCCTGGATGGTTGGCAGAAGTTGCTCTCGGAGGATGTGTTGGTACCATTCTTTATTCATGGCTGTGTTCTTAGGCAAAATTGTGAGTGAGCCCACTTCCTTGGCTGAGAAGCAACCCCACACATGAATGGTCTCAGGATGCTTTACTGTTGGCATGAACCAGGACTGATGGTAGCGCTCACCTTGTCTTCTCCGGACAAGCTTTTTTCCGGATGCCCCAAACAATGGGAAAAGGGATTCATCAGAGAAAATGACTTTGCCCCAGTCCTCAGCAGTCCAATCCATGTACCTTTTGCAGAATATCAGTCTGTCCCTGATGTTTTTCCTGGAGAGAAGTGGCTTCTTTGCTGTCCTTCTTGACACCAGGCCATCCTCCAAAAGTCTTCGCCTCACTGTGCGTGCAGATGCAATCAAACCTGCCTACTGCCATTCCTGAGCAAGCTCTGTACTGCAGCTGATTCAACTTGAGGAGACGGTCCTGGTGCTTGCTGGACTTTCTTGGGCGCCCTGAAGCCTTCACAACAATTGAACCGCTCTCCTTGAAGTTCTTGATGATCTGATAAATGGTTGATTTAGGTGCAATCTTACTGGTAGCAATATCCTTGCCTGTGAAGCCCTTTTTGTGCAAAGCAATGATGACGGCACAAGTTTCCTTGCAGGTAACCATGATTGACAGAGGAAGAACAATGATTCCAAGCACCACCCTCCTTTTGAGGCTTCCAGTCTGTTATTTGAACTTAATCAGCATGACAGAGTGATCTCCAGCCTTGTCCTCGTCAACACTCACACCTGCGTTTACGAGAGAATCACTGACATGATGTCAGCTGGTCCTTTTGTGAAATGCACTGGAAATGTTTTTTGGGGGATTCAGTTCATTTGCATGGCAAAGAGGGACTTTGCAATTAAATTGCAATTCATCTGATCACTCTTCATAACATTCTGGAGTATATGCAAATTGCCATCATACAAACTGAGGCAGCAGACTTTGTGAAAATTAATATTTGTGTCATTCTCAACTTTTGGCCACGATTGTCCATAGCCCATCTGTAAATAGCCCACCCAATCTGCCTACCTCATCCCCATATTGTTTTTATTTACTTTTCTGCTCTTTTGCACACCAGTATTTCTACTTACACATCATCATCTGCTAAACTATCACTCCAGTGTTAATTTGCTAAATTTTCATTACTCCGCTACTATGGCCTATTTATTGCCTTACCTCCTCAAGCCATTTGCACACACTGTATAAAGACGTTCTTTTTCCCCCTATTGTGTTATTGACTGTACGTTTTTTTATTCCATGTGTAACTCTGTTGTTGTTTGTGTCGCACTGCTTTGCTTTATCTTGGCCAGGTCGCAGTTGTAAATGAGAACTTGTTCTCAACTAGCCTACCTGGTTAAATAAAGGTTAAATAAAAATAAATAATAATAATAAAAAATTGGAGTCAACATGGACCAGCATCACTGTGCAACACTTTCGACACCTTGTAGAGCCCATACGAATTGAGGCTGTTCTGAGGGGGGTGTTCCTAATGTTTGGTGTACTCAGTTTATTTATTTTGTTTAGAAAACTTAGGGGGGAGGGGGACAAATACAACTTGGGGGTGGGGACTAAATTAGCCCTTGGGCCACCTAATTGGGGAACCCTGGAATAGACTACCCTGCAGATTCTGGTTCTACATGCCTGTTGATAACCTTTTGCAAAGGTAAGTGGACCTGGTGCTGTGTGTGGGGGTTGGAGGGGGTCTTGTTTCCGGCATGGAGGAGAACGGATTCAAGGATCAAAGAAAATCAAGGAGATTCAACTTCACTGTGAGATGGAGAACTCAGACAGCAGTGGGAGGCTTTTACAGCCTTCTCAGTGTATTACAGTAGGAGGATCAGCATGCCATGCCACTGGGCCTGATAATGGCCTCCTACCTTTTGAAAAATGCTGCTCTGTAGATTTCCACTCCACTCCTTAATGACAGGTGATTTTAATCTAAACGAGCACTCAATTGCTCTCAACATCATGGAGGCTTTGCCAGGGCTGGGTGAGTGGGTTTGCTAAGGAAAGTGTTATTGTAGGAGGAGATGGAGTTGAGAGGAGTTGTGTGTTGATTGATTATGCACAAAGAGGAGGAGTGAGGGAGACATTGTTATTCTATTAAATATAATCTCAGGTCATAAAGCAAGCTCTTATTTTTGCTCCACAACTCTGTCTGTCTCATTCTGTCTGTCTGTCTGTCTGTCTCTCATTGTCATTTTGTCAGTATGTCTCTCATTGTCTCTGTCTCTCATTGTCTCTCTCTCTCTCATTGTCTCTCTCTCTCTGTCTCTCATTGTGTGTCTGTCTCATTGTCTGTCTCATTGTATGTCTGTCTGTCTGATTGTCTGTCTCATTGTCTCTCATTGTTTGTGTGTCTCATTGTCTCTCATTGTCTGTGTGTCTCATTGTCTCTCATTGTCTGTCTGTCTCTCTCTCATTGTCTCTCTCTCTCTCATTGTCTCTGTCTCTCTCATTGTCTCTGTCTCTCTCTCTGTCTCTCATTTTCTGTCGGTCTCTCATTGTCTGTCTCATTGTCTGTCTGTCTGTCTCATTGTCTGTCTGTCTGTCTCATTGTCTGTCTGTCTCTCTCTCACTGTCTCTCTCTCTCTCATTGTCTCTGTCTCTCTCATTGTCTCTGTCTCTCTCTCTGTCTCTCATTTTCTGTCGGTCTCTCATTGTCTGTCTCATTGTCTGTCTGTCTGTCTCATTGTCTGTCTGTCTCTGTCTCATTGTCTGTCTCAATTCAATTCAAGGGGCTTTATTGGCATGGGAAACATATGTTAACATTGCCAAAGCAAGTGAAGTAGATAATATACAAAAGTTAAATAAACAATAGAATGAACAGTAAACATTACACTCACAGAAATTCCAAAAGAATAAAGACATTACAAATGTCATATTATGTAAATATACAGTGTTGTAACAATGTACAAAAGGGAAAATAAATAAACATTAATATGGATTGTATTTACAATGGTATTTGTTCTTCACTGGTTGACCTTTTCTTGTGGCAACAGGTCACAAATCTTGCTGCTGTGATGGCACACCTCAGTATTTCACCCAGTAGATGGGACTTTATCAAAATTAGGATTGTTTTTGAATTCTTTGTGGATCTGTGTAATCTGAGGGAAATATGTGTCTCTAATATGGTCATACATTGGGCAGGAGGTTAGGAAGTGCAGCTCAGTTTCCACCTCATTTTGTGGGAAGTGTGCACATAGCCTGTCTTCTCTTGATAGCCAGGTCTGCCTACGGCAGCCTTTCTCAAATAGCAGGGCTATGCTCACTGAGTCTGTACATAGTCAAAGCTTTCCTGAAGTATGGGTCAGTCACAGTGGTCACGTATTCTGCCACTGTGTACTCTGTTTAGGGCCAAATAGCATTCTAGTTTGCTCTGTTTTTTTGTTAATTCTTTCAAATGTGTCAAGTAATTATCTTTTTGTTATCTCATGATTTGGTTGAGTCTAATTGTGTTGCTGTCCTGGGGCTCTGTGGGGTGTGTGAACAGAGCCCCAGGGACAGCTTTCTTAGGGGACTCTTCTCCAGGTTCATCTCTCTGTAGGTGATGGCTTTGTTATGGATGGTTTGGGAATCGCTTCCTTTTAGGTGGTTGTAGAATTTAACGTCTCTTTTCTGAATTTTGATAATTAGTGGGTATCGGCCTAATTCTGCTCTGCATGCGTTATTTGGTGTTCTATGTTGTACACTGAGGATATTTTTGCAGAATTCTGCATGCAGAGTCTCAATTTGGTGTTTGTCCTTGGTTGGTGAGCGGACCCCAGACCTCACAACCATAAAGGGAAATGGGTTCTATAACTGATTCAAGTATTTTTAGCCAGATCCTAATTGGTATGTTGAATTTTATGTTCCTTTTGATGGCATAGAATGCCCTTCTTGCCTTGTCTCTCAGATCGTTCACAGCTTTGGGAAAGTTACCTGTGGTGCTGATGTTTAGGCCAAGGTATGTATAGTTTATATTTAAAAAAAAATATTTCACCTTTTATGTAACCAGGTAGGCTAGTTGAGAACAAGTTCTCATTTACAACTGCGACCTGGCCAAGATAAAACAACGCAGTTCGACACATACAACAACACAGAGTTACACATGGAATAAACAAACATACAGCCAATAATACAGTAGAAAAAAGTCTATATACATTGTGTGCAAATGAGGTATGGTAGGGGAGGTAAGGCAATAAGTAGGCCATGGCGGCGAAGTAATAATGTGGTTCCGTGTGGCTCAGTTGGTAGAGCATGGCGCTTGCAACGCCAGGGTTGTGGGTTCATTTCCCACGGGGGACCAGGATGAATATGTATGAACTTTCCAATTTGTAAGTCGCTCTGGATAAGAGCGTCTGCTAAATGACTTAAATGTAAATTACAATTTAGCAATTAAACACTGGAATGGTAGATGTGCAGAAGATGAATGTTCAAGTAGAGATACTGGGGTGCAAAGAAGCAAGATAAATAAATACAGTATGGGGATGAGGGAGTTGGATGGGCTATTTACAGATGGGCTATGCACAGGTAAAGTGATCTGTGAGCTGCTCTGACAGCTGGTGCTTAAAGCTAGTGAGGGAGATATGTGTCTCCAGCTTCAGTGATTTTTGCAGTTCGTTCCAGTCATTGGCAGCAGAGAACTGGAAGGAAAGGCGGCCAAAGAGAAATTGGCTTTGGGGGTGACCAGTGAGATATACCTGCTGGAGCACGTGCTACGGGTGGGTGCTGCTATCGTGACCAGTGAGCTGAGTTAAGGTGGGGCTTTACCTAGCATAGACTTGTAGATGACCTGGAGCCAGTGGGTTTGGCGACGAGCTTGAAGCGAGGGCCAGCCAACGAGAGCGTACAGGTCGCAGTGGTGGGTAGTATATGGGGCTTTGGTGACAAAACAGATGGCACTGTGTTAGACTGCACCCAATTTGTTGAGTAGAGTGTTAGAGGCTATTTTTGTGTGCTCTAGGGCAACGGTGTCTAGATGGAATTTGTATTTGTGGTCCTGGCAACTGGACCTTTTTTGGAACACCATTATTTTGGTCTTACTGAGATTTACTGTCAGTGCCCAGGTCTGGCAGAATCTGTGCAGAAGATCTAGGTGCTGCTGTAGGCCCTCCTTGGTTGGTGACAGAAGCACCAGATCATCAGTAGACATTTCCTTAAGATTCTAGTTGGGTGAGGTCGAGTGCTGCAGACTTTTCTAGTGCCCTTGCCAATTCATTGATATACATGTTGAAGAGCGTGGGGCTTAAGCTGCATCTCAGCCTCACCCCACTGCTCTGTGGGAAGAAATATGTGTTTTTGCCTATTTTATTCTAGAAATACAAAAAGGCACTCGCACATCTGAGCAATCTTATTTGCAGGTGCATGGCATCAATTGAACAAGATGAAGGAAAAGGAAACCGCACACTGCTCTTGATAGTATCACCGATATTTAATAAGCTTACGTATCGGCCACACGGCCTTCGTCAGAGCTTTGACGAAGCTCTGACGAAGGCCGTGTGGCCGATACGTAAGCTTATTAAATATCGGTGATACTATCAAGAGCAGTGTGCGGTTTCCTTTTCCTTCATCTGCCTATTTTATTCTCACACTTGTTGTTTGTGTACATGGATGTCGTATGTTTTTCCCCCAACACCACTTTTCATCAATTTGTATAGCAGACCCTCATGCCAAATTGAGTTGAAGGCTTTTTTGAAATCAGCAAAGCATGAGAAGACTTTTCCTTTGTTTTGGTTTTTTTGTTTGATCGTCAATTAGGGTGTGCAGGGTGAATATGTGGTCTGTCGTACAATAATTTGGTAAAAAGCCACATTTGACATTTGCTCAGGACATTGTTTCCACTGATTTGTCTCTATCTATTTGTTTCTCTTTCACTCTCACTCACTATCAATTTGTCTGTCTGTCTATGTCTCATTGTCAAGCACACACAAACTCAATCACACAACCGTATGTCCTACCAGCAGATGCGTGTCAAGCTTTTCCTTCTCTGTTTTTGCACGCTCTCTCTCTGTCCTTCCCTCACTTGGCAAAGTTAGCTATTTCAAGACCTTTTATAAACTTTCATATACCATGGAGGATTATGAATCGGTAGCAGCACAGCCGTCCAACAACATCAAACAGTTTTTGGGTATACAGTATGTGTGCTTTTGGGAGCACACAGACAAAGCGCCATCTGCACCCAGTGGGGTTCCTGACTGGCTTGCTATATGCATGCAGGGGGCAGGGAGAGGCTAACCATTAGCTATGAAAACACTGCTGCCCGCTACACAGACTGTAAAATAGAATGTAACAGGCCAGAGCACAAAGAAAGAGGTGTCTGCTCAATGGCAGAGGGCAATGCTGCTCTTTGCTGTGCTGTACTGGGCAGTATGGTATAGCTTTTCTGTTCTATGCTGTGGTAAATGGGAGTGTAGCACCTATTTCTCAATGCCAGAAACGCATATAATAGTAACTTTTATAGCACCCAAAGAAAACATTCACAAATGACAAAATCTTAAATCAATTGTTATAATATTGTAATCTTGTTCTAAAAGTTGGGTTTGAGGTTTTCTCCAAATCAGCTTTAACTCCGGAAACAATCCCACATCCCACAGCGTCACATGGTGAATGAAAAACTTTGTTAAAAAGTGGGATATGTTTGTGAGAATGAGGCGTGGCACATTTCATCCCTGAGTAAGTGAACGAGCTAGGTGGCAGACATTTAGCTCACGTCTTTCAAATGTAAACATGTCTGCCAGCTGTTAGCTAACTGCTGATGCCGTCATAGATAGTACAAGACTATGGGAAAGAGTAGTTTTCAAGGTGTTTGTTGGGGCTGCGTTGTGATAATTCAGTCGTTCTGTGGCTCTGGGGGAGTTTTCTATATGGGCTGCCGAGTGTGACGCTTCATCCATGGATCCAATCAGATAAGCCCAAGAGCCATTTCAGGGAAGCCCTGGAGCCAGGCATTCTTCAGAGGGGTGGATTGTGGAGTTTGGTCAATGGGAAAGCTCGCGGTGAGTTGTGTTATGGGAGTTGCTGGCTGTCTGCACTCGGGCTCTGTGTGTCTGTGTGTGGATGGTTTGTTGGATGGATCCGCTCTGGTTGATGTGACACCTCACAGAATTTTATTCTGACATCTGCTATGGGCTAGGGCAGGGATCATGAACTACATTCAGCCACGGGCCAATTGTATTTCTTGAGCAGATAGTCAGGGGGCTGGAACATAATTAAATAGTTGTTGAATGAATTTGTCTTTCTTTCTAGCTGGCAAAATAAGTGAACTAGATTTTGTTTGTGTAGTGCCGTATGTCTATAACATAGCTAAGTTTGTTACTGGTACTGGCTAGTAAATATCCTAAACCTAGCCAGTTAGACAATTCTAGCTACAAGCTAAAACCAGGGAGCGGGAGGAGAGAATTCACTATCTGTTTAATCTGCTGCTGGCTGGCTTGCAAATGTTCACTCAATTATATTTTTACACATGTCATAATACATTTTTTATTTTTTATTATATAAAGATTTTCAATTATGTCTATGTTGTGAATATTGTAGAAAAATCCTCACTGATGTTTTCTATACTAAAATGGAAGTGCCAAAAATGGAAGTAAAAAAAATAACGTTCCCAAGGTAAACGGACTATTTCTCAGGTCCAGATCGTAGAATATGCATATAATTTACAGATTAGGATAGAAAACACTCCAAAACTGTCAAAATATTGTCTGTGAGTATAACAAAACTGATTCTGCAGGCGAAAACCTGAGAAAATCTAACCCGGAAGTGATTCTTTCTTTTTAAATCTGTGTTTCATGGCTCGTCTTTCTTCCATTTAAAGGGGTATCAACCAGATTCCTTTTCCAATGGCTTCCCCAGGCTGCGACCAGGCTTTAGACCTAGTTTCAGGCTTTTATTTTGAAAAATGAGTGAGATTTTTCTAAACTAGTCAGGTGTCCTCTGATTAGTTCCTGCGCGCGAGAGGGGTAGCTCCCCATTTTCTTTTTCTCTCTTAATGATAGGTTACGGTCCGGTTGAAATATTATCGATTATGTTTGTTAAAAACAACCTGAGGATTGATTATAAAAAACATTTGACATGTTTCTACGACCATTACGGATACTTTTTGGAATTTTCGTCGAACGGAACGAGGCTTTGGTTTTCTGAACATAACGCGCAACCCAAATAGCGTTTTCTTTGTTATAAAAGGAATATTTATCGAACAAAAAGAACATTTGTTGTGTAACTGGGAGTCTCGTGAGTGCAAACATCTGAAGATTATCAAAGGTAAGTGATTCATTTTATTGCTTTTCTGACTTTCGTGACCATGCTAATTTGGGGCTAGCTGTACTAGCATTGATTGATACACTCAATCTTGGATTTCTTTCTCTGTAAAACATATTTTCAAAATCTGGCACGATAGGTGGATTAACAACAAGCTAAGCTGTGTTTTGGTATATTTCACTTGTGATTGCATGATTATGAATATTTTTTGTAATATTTTGCGCCCTGCAATTCAGCGGTTGTTTAGGAAAATGATCCCGTAAAAGGGATCCGTAGCGCAGAGAAGTTACTGTTTTTCACAATTCCTGACAAGTAATCCTCATAAAAAATCCCTGTTTTAGGTCAGTTAGGATCACCACATTATTTTAAGAATGTGAATTGTCACAATAATAGTAGAGAGAATTATTTATTTCAGCTTTTATTTCTTTCATCACATTCCCAGTGGGTCAGAAGTTTACATGCATTTAGTATTTGGTAGCATTGCCTTTATAATGTATAACTTGGGTCAAACGTTTGGGTAGCCTTCCACAAGCTTCCCACAATAAATTGGCGAATTTTGTCCCATTCCTCCTGACAGAGCTCGTGTAACTGAGTCAGGTATGTAGGCCTCCTTGCTCGCACACGCTTTTTCAGTTCAGCCCATACATTTTCTATGGTATTGAGGTCAGGGCTTTGTGATGGCCACTCCAATACCTTGACTTAGTTGTCCTTAAGCCATTTTGCCACAACTATGGAAGTATGCTAGGTGTCATTGTCCATTTGGAAGACCCATTTGCGACCAAGCTTTAACTTCCTGACTGATGTCTTGAGATGTTGCTTCAATATATCCACGTAATTTTCCTGCCTTATGATGCCATCTATTTTGTGAAGTGCACCAGTCCCTCTTGCAGCAAAGCACCCCCACAACATGATGCTGCCACCCCAGCGCTTCACGGTTGGGATGGTGTAGTACGATCTTTGTCCCCATGTGCATTTGCAAACTGTAGTCTGGCTTTTTTATGGTGGTTTTATAGCAGTGGCTTCTTCCTTGCTGAGAGACCTTTCATGTTATGTCGATATAGGACTCGTTTTACTGTGGATATAGATACTTTTGTACCTTTTTCCTCCATCTTCACTAGGTCCTTTGTTGTTGCTCTGGGATTGATTTGCACTTTTCGCACCAAAGTACGTTCATCAGTAGGAGACAGAACGCATCTCCTTCCTGAGTGGTATGACGGCTGTGTGGTCCCATGGTGTTTATACTTGATTATTATTGTTTGTACAGATGAATGTGGTACCTTCAGGCGTTTGGAAATTGCTCCCAAGGATGAACCAGACTTGTGGAGGTCTACAATTTTCTTTCTGAGGTCTTTGCTGATTTCTTTTATTTTCCCATGATGTCAAGCAAAGAGGCACTGAGTTTGAAGATAGGCCTTGAAATACATCCACAGGTACACCTCCAATTAACTCAAATTATGTAAATTAACCTATCAGAAGCTTCTAAAGCCATGTCATAATTTTCTGGAATTTTCCAAGCTGTTTACCTTCTTATGGCTGGGGGCAGTATTGATTAGCTTGGATGAATAAGGTGCCCAGAGTAAACTGTCTGTTATTCAGTCCCAGAAGCTAAGATATGCATATTATTGTATAGTATATTTGGATAGAAAACACTCTGAAGTTTCTAAAACTGTTTGAATGATGTCTGTGAGTATAACATAACTCATATGGCAGGCAAAAACTTGAGAAAAGAATCCAACCAGGAAGTGGGAAATCTGAGGTTTGTAGGTTTGCCTATCCAATATACAGTGTCTTTGGGGTCATATTGCACTTCCTAAGGCTTCCACTAGATGTCAACAGTCTTTAGAACCTTGTTTGATGCTTCTACTGTGAAGGAGGGGGGAATGAGAGCTGATTGAGTCAGGGGTCTGGCAGAGTGCCACAAGCTCACTCAGGCGCACCCCCGTGAGAGGTAGGTGCGTTCCTTTTTGTTTCTAAAGTCAAAGGAATTCTCCGGTTGAAACATTATTGACGATTTATGTTAAAAACATTCTAAAGATTGATTCTATACATCGTTTGACATGTTTCTACAAACTGTAATGGAATTTTTTGACTTTTCGTCTGGACTAAGTGTGCCTGCGCGTTGTGATTTTGGATTTTTGAACTAAATGCGTGAACAAAAAGGAGGTATTTGGACATAAATTATGGACTTTATCAAACAAAACAAACATTTATTGTGGACCTGGGATTCCTGGGAGTGCATTCTGATGAAGATCATCAAAGGTAAGTGAATATTTATAATGCTATTTCTGACTTCTGTTGACTCCACAATATGGCGGGTACCTGTATGGCTTGTTTTTGTGTCTGAGCGCCGTACTCAGATTATAGCATGGTGTGCTTTTTCTGTAAAGTTTTTTTGAAATATGACACAGCAGTTGCATTAAGGAGAAGTTTATCTAAAGTTCCATGTAAAACACTTGTCTTTTATCAATGTTTATTATGCGTATTTCTGTAAATTGATGTGGCTCTCTGCAAAATCACCGGATGCTTTGGAGGCAAAATATTACTGAACATAACGCGCCAATGTAAACTAAGATTTTTGGATATAAATATGAACTTTATCGAACAAAACATACATGTATTGTGTAACATGAAGTCCTATGAGTGTCATCTGATGAAGATCATCAAAGGTTAGTCATACATTTTATCTCTTTCTGCTTTTTGTGACTCCTGTCTTTGGTTGGAAAAATGGCTGTGTTTTTCTGTGACTAGGTACTGACCTAACATAATCAGATGGTGTGCTTTCGTCGTAAAGCCTTTTTGAAATCGGACATTTTGGTGGGATTAACAACAAGTTCATCTTTAAAATGGTGTAAAATACTTGTATGTTTGAGAAATTTTAATTGTGAGATTTCTGTTGTTTGAATTTGGCGCCCGGCACTTTCACTGGCTGTTGTCAAGTCGATCCCGTTAACGGGATCTCAGCCATAAGAAGTTTAACTACATAAATATCTGATAAAGTCCATTATCTGCTAACTGGAGGAGAGAGGGAGGGAGAGAATGTGCTGACACAGCCTTCAACTTTGGTGGGGAAAAAAACAGCCAATGACACAAGAAACACTCAATTCACCAAGAAGCAAAACAGGATTTTTTTTTTTGCGAATTTTTTTCTTTTTTGATCTCCTCACTCCTGTCTCAGCATCTCTGGGGTGAGTTGAAGCTAGGAGGAAGGGCTCTTTTGTGCCATAGATGGGCCTCATTCAGTTCAGCTGACATGGAGTCAGGAGGATGTTTCCTGCTGATGTAGGGACGAGTCAACTGTGAGATAAAAGGCTGAGGTGTCTGGGAGGCTGAGGCGAAGGCAATGGCTGTATTTTCTACTTCACTTCAAGAGAATTGTGCTGACTATGAGAAAAAAAATGACTTACTCTTATTGTTTGTTAGTCACTCTTCGATACAGCACTATTCATTGTGGGAATTCAAATGTTTGGCATTTCTCTCCCACAAAGTATGGTTTGGAAAGATGTTTTGGTCAACTGTTTCAGGGAAAGGGATGCTGTCAGCCAGTGGGTTACATCATGGTATCAACATAGCTGACCGGCCAAGGCTAGTGCAAAGTGATTACATGCTTTACATACAATCATTCATTAGATTTGTAGGGTCTACAATTGTGTAATTTAGTGCATGAACTTGGCTAATCCTACAGATTTGGCCAAATTGCAATGATTGTAAATAAATAACAAGCAAACAGTCCATCTTTGCAGAGAAGCAAAATACCCAGTGCAAATATCCTGTTGAGTTATTTGCAGAAAAGTCAAAGCTATTTTATTTCACCTTACACTTCACTCTTCTGTGCTGCCAATTGTAAAATCAGAGCAGTTGGAGTAGCTGTCTGAAAGGCACATGAATATGCATGATAAGCCTTCTTTTATTTTCTTTCTTGGAGTAGTTTTCCGAAAGACCTGTCACAGTGTTTGATGGGACCTGACATTTGAAAAGGTCTTTGAATAAAAGGCTGTTTATGACAACTCCAGAACTTCTAGCAGCATGATATAAATTGTATTATGAAAGGATAACAGCTCCTGCATATTTAAATGCAAAGTCATTTTTGTGAATGTGCAGTCTAATAAAATGATTCATTGTGAAGGAAAAATACTGTGTTGGAGTGCTCTTAGAAATCATGGAAATTAGGTCTGCTGGCACCCATGTACTATATTATCTTGACAATTACAGTCCGGAATTATTGGATTCCTTGATAAATATGTGCAAAAAAGACTATAAAATAAATATTACAAATACCGAGCTATATTTTATACTAATACAATTGCTAAGAGAAGTAATACAAAATAAATGTAAAAAAGATAAGTGTCAAAATGATTGGATGATATTGAAAATGATTTTCAATACTCCAGTACCCTCCACTTGCGAGTATAACGACACTGAGCCTTTTTCTAAAATGTTTAATGAGATTAGAGAACACATGGGAAGGGATCTTTGACCTTTGCTCCATACATCTCCTTCATCTGAGCTTATGGACTGCAATTCAATCCACAGGTTTTTAATGGGGTTCAAGCCTGGAAACTTAGATAGCCATTGCAAGATGTTGATTTTGTAATCAGTTAACCATTTATTTGTGGATTTTGATGTTTTCTTGAGGTTACAAAGTTTTGGGCTAAAATCTCCTGGTACTTGGTAAAGTTCATGATGCCGTTGACCTTAACAAGGGCCCCAGGACCAGTGGAAGCAAAATAGCCCCATAACATCAAAGATCCATCACCATATTTTACAGGAGGGATTATGTATTTTCAGCATATGCATGTTTCTTTCGAAGGCCAAGGATTTGGAAAGATTTTGTATGCAGGAATGGTGTAAGATCCCTCTCAATGTGTTCTCTAATCTCATACAACATGTTAGAAAAAGGCTGTGTTGTTCCACCTCAAAGCACAAGAGGATTTCAACACCCACCTTTTTCAGATTGTTCTGAAATCGTTTCTGTTGTTAGAAACAAATGAGCATTTCTCCAAAACATCATTTTGTTGAAATATAATTTGACCTCTGAGAAATGAAGGTATCAATACCCAAATTGGCCTTTTTAAATTATAGTATTCACATAATTTTCAATAAATATAGTACCTAACATCCGATTTGGACAAACCTTTTTCTAACAATGAGTTAGACATGAGGAATCCAAAGAAATGATCAAAGCCACTCATGGACCCCCACGCCAATCCCAGCCCAACAAGTGTATAGTATCAGTTCTCTATGTTTGAAAAAAAAGTATGGAGCTGCGGCTCGGAGTAAGTTTTTTTTCTTCCTATAATGTATTCTCAGTGAATTTGGTGATGGTTTTCAGTGGTGGAAAAAGTACCAAATTGTCATAAAAGTACAGATACGCTACATGACCAAAAGTACAGTGCATTCGGGAAAGTATTCAGACCCCTTGACTTTTTCCACATTTTGTTACGTTACAGCCTTGTTCTAAAGTGGATAAAGGGTAGGTAACAACACATCCGCCACGCTGATCCTCAACACAGGGGCCCCTCGGGTGCGTGCTCAGCCCCCTCCTGTACTCCCTATTCACTCATGACTGCACGGCCAGGCACGACTCCAACACCATCATTAAGTTTGCAGATGACGCAACAGTGGTAGGCCTGATCACCGACAACAACGAGACAGCCTATAGGGAGGAGGTCAGAGACCTGGCCGTGTGGTGCCAGGACAACAACTTCTCCCTCAATGTGATCAAGACAAAGGAGATGATTGTGGACTACAGGAAAAAGAGGACAGAGCACGCCCCCATTCTCATTGACAGGGCTGCAGTGGAGCAGGTTGAGAGCTTCAAGTTCCTTGGTGTCCACATCACCAACAAACTAACATGGTCCAAGCACACCATGACAGTTGTGAAGTGGGCACAATTAAACCTATTCCCCCTCAGGAGACTGAAAAGATTTGGCATGGGTCCTCAAAAGGTTATACAGCTGCACCATTGATAGCATCCTGACT
The DNA here is from genome assembly GCF_029448725.1 of Salvelinus fontinalis. Taxonomy (NCBI): domain Eukaryota; kingdom Metazoa; phylum Chordata; class Actinopteri; order Salmoniformes; family Salmonidae; genus Salvelinus; species Salvelinus fontinalis. The sequence goes on from NC_074665.1 coordinate 53,244,570, forward strand.
GGTTGCATCACTGCCTGGTATGGCAACTGCTCGGCCTCCGTCCGCAAGGCACTACAGAGGGTATTGTGAACGGCCCAGTACATCACTGGGGCCAAGCTTCCTGCCATCCAGGACCTCTATACCAGGTGGTGTCAGAGGAAGGCCCTGAAAATTGTCCAGCCCCTCTAGTCATAGACTTCTCTCTGCTACCATATGGCAAGCGGTACTGGAGCGCCAAGTCTAGGCTCAAGAGGCTTCTAAACAGCTTTTACCCCCAAGCCATAAGACTCCTGAACATCTAGTCAAATGGCTACCCAGGCTATTCACATTGCCCCCCTCCCCCCTTCTCCACACCACTGCCACTCTCTGTTGTCATCTATGCATAGTCACTTTAATTAACTCTACCTACATGTACATACTACCTCAACTAACCGGTTCCCCCACACATTGACTCTGTACCCTCCTGTATATATTGTTATTTTTTTTTATCTCTTATCCATATTTTTGGAAACAACACTGTCAGTTAAGAGCTCGTAAGTAAGCATTTCATTGTAAGGTTGTAAATGTATTCTGCGCATGTGTCTAATAAAATTTGATTTAAATATATTTTTTCCTCAACAATCTACGAACAATACCCCATAATGACAAAACAAAAAGTTCATTTTTTTTTAAATGAGCAATTTCTTTAAAACAAATATTTACATAAGTGTTCAGACCCTTTACTCAGTACTTTGTTGAAGCACCTTTGGCAGCGATTACAGCCATGAGTCTTCTTGAGTATGATGCTACAAGCTTGGCACAATTGTATTTGGGGAGTTTCTCCCATTCTTCTATGCAGATCCTATCAAGCTCTGTCAGGTTGGATGGGGAGCGTCGCTGCACAGCTATATTCAGGTCTCTCCAGAGATGTTCGATTGCGTTCAAGTCCGGGCTCTGGCTGGGCCACTCAATGACATTCAGAGACTTGTCGCGAAGCAACTCCTGTGCTGTCTTGGCTGTGTGATTAGGGTAGTTGCCCAGTTGGAAGGTGAACCTTCACCCTAGTCTGATGTCCTGAGCATGTTTTCATCAAGGGTCTCTCTCTACTTTGCTCTGTTCATCTTTGCCTCAATCCCCAGTCTCCCAGTCCCTTCTGCTGAAAAACATCCCCACAGCATGATTCTGCCACCACCATGCTTCATCTTAGGTATGATGCCAGGTTTCCTCCAGACATGACGCTTAGGCCAAAGAGTTCAATCTTGGTTTCATCAGACCAGAGAATCTTGTTTCTCATGGTCTGAGAGTCCTTTAGGTGCCTTTTGGCAAACTCCAGCGGTCTGTCATGTGCCATTTACTGAGGAGTGGCTTCGGTCTGGCCATTCTACCGTAATTGCCTGATTGGTGGAGTGCTACAGAGATGGTTGTCCTTCTGGAAGGTTCTCCCCCATCTCCATAGAGGAACTCTGGAGCTCTGTCAGAGACCATCGGGTTATTGGTCACCTCCCTGACCAAGGCCCTTCTCCCCCGATTGCTCAGTTTGGCCGGGGGGACAGCTCTAGTCTTGGTGGTTCCAAACTTCTTAAATTTATGCTGCAGAAATATCCTGTCTCGAAGGCAGTTCTTACACAGTATGAATTGTTGTATGGGAGATTGAGGAGAAATGGCACGTCAATCGCTCTCATACTGTACACATGCAGGCACATTCTGTAGACATGTTTTTGTATTGTGCTTTGAGAATCTGCAGAGAGAAGAATGAGGTGGTTATAGTCTTTGTAGTCTTGAATTCATACCTTTTAGTGTTCCTTTCTGGTTTCTGTCCCACAATCTTGTTGTGCTCCATAACCGCAAGGTGTGTCTGCTACCTTATGCTTGTGTACACATAATGCCCCCGCTTTGGGTTATTTTTCATCAGGGCACTGTGGAATGACTCAGGAAAAGAAAAAGGTGAAAAGGGATAGACTAAATTGATTACATGGTCTGGAAGTTATTCTTTGGTCCTCAGGCTACATCTAACCACCTGTAACCCATATCACAAAACATTCAAACACTACCCAATTCAAGTTTATACCATGCTTATTCTAAATGTAGCTATCTTAGACTTCAGCTTGTAAATGTTTTTGCCAACTTACCTTCACCTTGTCCAGCGCTCGAGGTTGGAAGTGCATGTTGGTAGAATCAGAGTCTGTACACCTACAACAAAATACTGTCACAATCGTCGTAAAGAGGAGACCAAGACGCAGCGTGAGTAGAGTTCCACATATTTAATAAAGAGAAACTCATAAACAAAACAACAAAAAGCACAAACGAAATGTGACGCAACTGAAATGTAAAAAGGCAACTAATACGTAGACAAGATCCCACAACACAAACAAGGAAAATGGCTACCTAAATATGATCCCCAATCAGAGACAACGATAAACAGCTGTCTCTGATTGGGAACCATATCAGGCCAACATAGACATACAAAAACCCTAGACATACAAAATTAGCGTACCCAGCATTTATTTGGTCTTCTCTAGATACTATAATTATTGAATATTATATGAGTACTATAAATTAAAATGGCCAATTTGGATGCATACATTTAAAATGGCCAATTTGGATGGAATAAGCTTAATTTCTCAGAGATCAAATGATATTTCAATAAAATGTTTCCAGGAATGCTTATCCTATCTGTTTTTATTTACAGAAACTATTTCAGAACAATTTGAGATGGTGGGTATCATGGCTTGCTGAAAGTACTTTTAATGACCCTGTTGTTATCCTCACTAGGGAAGGGTGCTGGATTATTGAAAACAGGCTATCCAATCATTTTGACCCTTAGATTATATGTTGTATTACTTGTAAAACAAAATCTCTTTCTCTGAGCAACTGTGTTTGTATAAAATAATATAACTTTTCAAATTTGTTGGCATACCATATAGCTCAGTATTTGTATTGTTTATTTTATACAGTCATTTTTGCTCATCTTTATCAAGGGATCCAATAATTCCAGACCCCACTGTATGTCGTAGTTGAAGTTTTGCAGCTTGTTTTACTAGTCTGCTGTTGCTGTGTGGCACATTGTGCTGACTCCCAGGAGGCCCCTGGGGTTTTGGGAGGGCAATCCTGTCGTGAAACACCAGGCTCTGGCTGTTTAATGGCCTAGGTGGGATAACACCAAGGGAAACCAGAGCACAGAATCTGTGGACTTTGACCTGTTGGTGGAATACTTTCTTGAGAAACTCCCCATTACTTGAACTGTTTACCGACCACAAAAGAATACCAACAGAAGATGCAACAGAAACTAATCGCTGTGGGGTGAAATACTCTATTTCCTACTATGTGAACATCAGTGTATCTCTGACAGAGAGCAAGCATCAGTACACAGTGCATAGCTGTCTGTCAAACATCTTTACAGAGCACTGGTTATCTATGTATTGCTTGTTGCCGAGAAGTATGAAAGACTAGGAAAGTGCCACTCGCAAAATGTTTCATCTCCCCTCTGAAAGCATAGCATATCTCCTTGTCAACAAAGTGACAGAAGTGCTGCCAGAGTGGTTGATGTAACAGAATGGATGGATGTTTTTTGCCCCGTTTCCTGCATGAATATTGATAGATAGGCGTATTTGGCATGCCTACAAGGTAATCCTTTCATACTTAGCTTTGGACAGCACAGTGGGATGGTTGACTTTTAACTTGTCTGCTTGTCCATCTGGCAATGTTTGATTTCCCTCAAATGGAGATGTTTGATTTATAATCTGGAACAAAAGTGTAGGGAATGTGTTTCTGAGCTAGCGTAACAAGGAGCTAAGGCCCCACAGACTCACCCTCCTCTAGTACCTCCTACTCAGCCATCTTGGCTGATCTAAGAGTTTATATTAGGGATCATACCAAAATGTATTTCAAGAGTTTGTTTTAAACAGTGCCAGATCTAAGATAAGATGCTTGCCGTTATGTTATAATTTCTTTCCTAACCATCATTTCTTGCTCTTTTTTTAAGAAGTGGGATGTGTTGTCCACATTTTATGGAAACAGATTTAGCTCTCCTTTCTATTTTTGACAATATAGGCTGTACTCTCCAGTCTCCACATTTCCTAATTATAGGCCTACAGTACTAGATAGTAGCTCAGTACTTATAGTAGGACCCCTTTCTATGTTGTTCTCAAAGTAAACTCCATTAACTATAGGATGATGTGAGACGGAAGAGTCCATTAGTATCCATGATAGCCATGCTCTCTCTGGATGTGGTCTACGTTTGCAGGAATCTGCTGATGAAGCATATAATATAAATTCAGGAAAAAAAGAAATGTCCTCTCACTGTCAACTGCATTTATAACTTAACGTGTAAATATTTATATAAACATAAGATTCTGAACTGAACAAGTTCCACAGACATGTGACTAACGAGAAATTGAATAATGTGTCCCTGAACAAAGGGGGGGTCAAAATCAAAAGTAACAGCCAGTAGCTGGTGTGGCCGCCAGCTGCATTAAGTATTGCAGTGCATCTCCTCGTCATGGATTGCACCAGATTTGCCAGTTCTTGCTGTGAGATGTTACCCCACCTGCAAGTTCCCAGACATTTCTGGGGGGGAATGGCCCTAGCCCTCCCCCTCCGATCCAACAGGTCACAGACGTGCTCAATGGGATTGAGATCCAGGCTCTTCGCTGGCCATGGCAGAACACTGACATTTATGTCTTGCAGGAAATCACTCACAGAACGAGCAGTATGGCTGGTGGCATTGTCATGCTGGAGGGTCATGTCAGGATGAGCCTGCAGGAAAGGTACCACATGAGGGAGGAGGATGTTGATCCAAATCGATCCCGCTACAGAGTACAGGCCTCGGTGTAACGCTCATTCCTTCGACGATAAACGCAAATCTGACCATCACCCCTAGTTAGACAAAACCACGACTCGTCAGTGAAGAGCACTTTTTGCTAGTCCTGTCTGGTCCAGCGAAGGTGGGTTTGTGTCCATAGGCGACGTTGTTGCCGGTGATGTCTGGTGAGGACCTGCCTTACAACAGGCCTACAAGCCCTCAGTCCAGCCTCTCTCAGCCTATGGTAGACAGTCTGAGCACTGATGGAGGGATAGTTCTTGTTGCCATCCTGTAACTGTCCCGCGGTGTGATGTTCGAATGTACCGATCCTGTGCAGGTGTTGTTACACGTGGTCTGCCACTGCGAAGGATGATCAGCTGTCCGTCCTGTCTCCCTGTAGCTCTGTCTTAGGCGTCTCACAGTACGGACATTGCAATGTATTGCCCTGGCCACATCTGCAGTCCTCATGCCTCCTTGCAGCATGCCTAAGGCACATTCACACAGATGAGCAGGGACCCTGGGCATCTTTCTTTTGGTGTTTTTCAGAGTCAGTAGAAAGGCCTCTTTAGTGTCCAAAGTTTTCATAACTGTGACCTTAATTGCCTAACGTCTGTAAGCTGTTAGTTTCTTAACGACCCTTCCACAGGAGCATGTTCATTAATTGTTTATGGTTCATTGAGCAAGCATGGGAAACAGTGTTTAAACCCTTTACAATGAAGATCTGTGAAGTTATTTGGATTTGTACAAATTATCTTTGAAAGACAGGGTTCTGAAAAGGGGCCGTTTTTTTTGTTGCTGAGTTTATATACAGTTGAAGTTGGAAGTTTGCATGCACCTTAGCCAAATACATTTAAACTTAGTTTTTCACAATACCTTACATTTAATCCTAGTAAGAAGTCCCTGTTTTAGGTCAGTTAGGATCACCACTTTATTTTAAGAATGTGAAATGTCAGAATAATAGTAGAGAGAATGATTTATTTCAGCTTTTATTTCTTTCATCCCATTCCCAGTCGGTCAGAAGTTTACATACAATTAGTATTTGGTAGCATTGCCTTTAAATTGTTTAACTTGGGTCAAACGTTTCGGGTAGCCTTCCACAAGCTTCCCACAATAAGTTGGGTGAATTTTGGCCCATTCCTCCTGACAGAGCTGGTGTAACTGAGTCAGGTTTGTAGGCCTCCTTGCTCTCTCACACACTTTTTCAGTTCTGCTCAAATGTTCTATAGGATTGAGGTCAGGGCTTTGTGATGGCCACTCCAATACCTTGACTTAGTTGTCCTTAAGCCATTTTGCCACAACTTTGGAAGTATGCTTGGGGTCATCGTCCATTTAGAAGACCCATTTGCGACCCAGCTTTAACTTCCTGACTGATGTCTTGATGTTGCTTCAATATATCCACATACTTTTCTTCCTCATCAACATGATGCTGCCACCCCTGTGCTTCACGGTTGGGATGGGGTTCTTCGGCTTGCACGCCTCCCCCTTTTTCCTCCAAACATAACAATGGTCAGTATGGCCAAACAGTTCTATTTTTGTTTTATCAGCCCAGAGGACATTTCTCCAAAAGGTACGATCTTTGTCCCCATGTTCAGTTGCAAACGGTAATCTGGCTTTTTATGGCGGTTCTGGAGCAGTGGTTTCTTCCTTGCTGAGCGGCCTTTCAGGTCATGTCGATTTTATAACTCGTTTTACTGTGGATATGAAACTTTTGTACTTATTTCCTCCAGCATCTTCACAAGGTCCTTTGCTGTTGTTGTGGGATTTATTTGCACTTTTCACACGAAAGTACGTTCATTTCTAGGAGACAGAACGCGTCTCCTTCCTGAGCGGTATGGCGGCTGCGTGGTCCCATAGTGTTCATAATTGCGTACTATTGTTTGTACAGATGAATGTGGTACCTTCAGGCGTTTGGAAATTGCTCCCAAAGATGAACTAGACTTGTGGAGGTCTACAATTGTTTTTCTGAGGTCTTTGCTGATTTCTTTTGATTTTCCCACGATGTCAAGCGAAGAGGCCCTGAGTTTTAGGTAGACCTTGAAATATATTCACAGGTACACCTTCAATTGACTCAAATGATGTCAATTAGCCTATCAGAAGCTTCTAAAGCCATGACATCATTTTCTGGAATTTTCCAAGCTGGTTAAAGGCGCAGTCAACTTAGTGTATGTAAACTTCTGACCCACTGGAATTGTGATACAGTGAAATAATCTGTCTGTCTGTAAACAATTGTTGGAAAAATTACTTGTCATGCACAAAGTAGATGTCCTAACCGACTTGCCAAAAATATAGCTTGTTCACAAGACATTTGTGGAGTGGTTGAAGAACGAGTTTTAATTCTCTAACCTAAGTGTATGTAAACTTCCAACTTCAACTGTATTTTATATATATATATATATGTGTATGTATGTATGTATGTATGTATGTATGTATGTATGTATGTATGTATGTATGTATGTATATGTATATATATGTGTGTGTGTGTGTGTGTATATATATATATATCTGTTAAACTGTTTGGGGTCACTTAGAAATGTCCTTGATTTTGAAAGAAAAGCATTTTTTTTTGTCCATTAAAATAACATCAAATTGATCAGAAATACAGTGTAGACATTGTTAATGTTGTAAATGACTATTGTAGCTGGAAACGGCTGTTTTTCAATGGAATATCTACATAGGCGTACAGACGCCCATTATCAGCAACCATCACTCCTGTGTTCCAATGGCACGTTGTGTTAGCTATTTCAAGTTTATCATTTGAAAATGCTAATTGATCATTATAAAACCCTTTTGCAATTGTTAGCACAGCTGAATACTGTTGTTCTGATTAAAGAAGCAATAAAACTGGCCTTCTTTAGGCTTGTTGAGTATCTGGAGCATCAGCATTTGTGGGTTCGATTACAGGCTCAAAATGGCCAGAAACAAATATCTTTCTTCTGAAAATCATCAGTCTATTCTTGTTCTGAGAAATGAAGGCTATTCCATGTGAGAAATTGCCAAGAAACTGAAGATCTCATACAACGCTGTGTAGTACTCCCTTCACAGAACAGCTCAAACTGGCTCTAACCAGAATAGAAAGAGGAGTGGGAGGCCCTGATGCACACCTGAGCAAAAGGACAAGTACATTGGAGTGTCTAGTTTGAGAAACAGACGCCTCACCAGTCCTCAACTGGTAGCTTCATTAATAGTACCCTCAAAACACTAGTCTCAACGTCACAAGTGAAGATGCTACTATGGGATGCTGGCCTTCTAGTCAGCGTTGCAAAGAAAAAGCCATATCTCAGACTGGCCAATAAAAATAAAAGATTAAAGATGGGAAAAAGAACACAGACACTGGACAGAGGAACTCCTAGAATACCTAGAAGGCCAGCATCCCGGAGTCGCCTCTTCACTCTTGACGTTGAGACTGGTGTTTTGCAGTTAGTATTTATTGACACTGCCAGTTGATGACTTGTGAGGCGTCTGCTTTCCTTTCAAAAACAAGGAAATTTCTAAATGACCCCAAACTTTTGAACGGTAGTGTACATAATACTACTGACTCCTATCCCTACTGACAGTTACAAAGTATGGTAACTGAGTTTGTCGTCTGCTTGAAGGGAGAAGCCTCAGCCATTGTAACATGGCCTATAATGTAAGTTACATTGTTACAGCCATTAGCTTAGAAGCACAAGGTTCTTAGTGTATATAGCTAGGTTGTAAATCATAGTCAAAAACACTTTCTGATTGGGAAAGGATTTCTATTGTGCTGTTAGTGCAGGAGTACTATCATGAGGTATGGAGCAGTGCCACTTTGCTGGGGCAAAGGAAGAGAAACATAGCAGATCTTGTTGGAAATGGAGACTGAAGAAATACCACTTACTCTTATTTGAATCAATCATGTATTTTTATTTTCCTCTCTCCATCTCTTACCTGTTCAACTTTGTCAGTCTTTCTAATTCTCACTCTTTATTGGCATTAAGGCAAGGTGTTCTTCTCTCTTTCTCTTTGTTAAACTGTCCCCTCCTTGACCCCTGACTTAAGATTTTCACAATTATGTGTTCTTGGTTGCTTTTTTGTCTGTTTCACTTCTAATTTCTCTCTGTTGCTCTTTATCTCTGTTCGTTTGCAGGTGGTTGATTTTTATTTTTATTTTATTTTATTTTACCTTTATTTAACTAGGCAAGTCAGTTAAGAACAAATTCTAATTTTCAGTGACGGCCTAGGAACAGTGAGTTAACTGCCTTGTTCAGGGGCAGTTCACCTTGTCCTTCCCAGGCATTCTATGTGGTATTCTCTGTGGTATCTGTTGAATTCATTCTCTGTTGCTGGTCAGGGAAGCATTCCAGTGTAATTAACCTGCCTGCTACATAACATACACCATCCACGAGGGTTCATTAATCAGCTCACACTGAGAGGGCATTGTGCCCTGACACTCCACTACAATACAGACCTCGTCACACACACACACACACACACACACACACACACACACACACACACACACACACACACACACACACACACACACACACACACACACGGAATTGCGCAAATGCACGCAATTGGAGAGAGGTCACTGTGCTCTGCTAATCTGCCAACTGGCCAGGAGAAAGACACATGCTTGCACACACACAACATACAGGAAAAAATAAAAATATTAGCACTTGCCTACAAGTGTAGCTGAAACAAAGCCTTTATTCTCTGAATCAGGAGGAGAGCTTGATTCGGGAGAAACAAAACCGTGCTGGTCATACTGTAAGTGAATACAGCTGATTCAGCCTCATGGTACACTGATTTTCTTCCATCAGCACCAGCACCACCCTCCTCGCAGAGTTCCCCTCCCCAGCCTTAACACCTCTCTTTTTCCCCTCAGACTATCCCCTTCCTCCCATGAGCTAAACCTACCTTATCCCCAGAACCCGGCCCAGCTGACACGTCTGTCTATCTGCATGTGTGTGTCTGTGCCAGCACCTATTCTCACAGCCCAGCTGAACCTGACAGAGTAATCTCACACAAAGAAAACAGGAAATCAGAGTGTGGAGAGTTGTCATGGCAATGTCTGGTTGGTTGGTATTAATCTAGGTCGGTGGCAAACAGTTCACTCCTCATCTGGCCTTCCATTTAGCGTAAACAGACCCCTTGGGTCGAGTCGACTGCCATTATACTAAGGCTTCTAAGAATTGCACTTCTCCTATCCCCTGGTGACTTAAGAGATTTGAGCTTGAATATCTCCTCTACTCAGGCTTTAACCAGGCACCGTTAGCCTCCATTAATGTGCTGGGCTGTAGACTTAGCCACCTGATACTCCTCTCTACAAGCATTTCGCTACACCCGCAATAACATCTGCTAAATATGTGTATGCGACTAATATACTTTGATTTTGAACGGCACAGTGTGCACTGTGCAGGGAGGAGAACTTGGTTTTCTATGTGAGGAAAATATTCTAGAGGAAAATTGTCCGAAAAGGTTTAACTGTAATAAAGTCATCAACAGCACAGCTTTTCCTACATGTCAGCACAGCCTTTCCTACATGTCAGCACAGCTTTTCCTACATGTCAGCACAGCCTTTCCTACATGTCAGCACAGCCTTTCCTACATGTCAGCACAGCCTTTCCTACATGTCAGCACAGCCTTTCCTACATGTCAGCACAGCCTTTCCTACATGTCAGCACAGCCTTTCCTACATGTCAGCACAGCCTTTCCTACATGTCAGCACAGCCTTTCCTACATGTCAGCACAGCCTTTCCTACATGTCAGCACAGCCTTTCCTACATGTCAGTACAGCCTTTCCTACATGTCAGCACAGCACAGCCTCTCCTACAAGCACAAATTCATGATGCTGATCAACACTTTCTCATTAGGTGTGTAATTCTTTTGTCAGCTCCATCTTCATCTCCGTCCATGTTGAGGGCTCCATGAAGGCTGTCTGCTTGACTTTTGTGATCCGTTAAATATGTAAAAGCCATACATCATCCCTCTGTCAGGTTTCTGAATAGAACCAATTGTGAATACCCCTAGTTAACATATAACATACCCACTTTGTGTTGGCTGAAAAGTCAAGGCATGTGGAAATGTAATTTTTCTCAAGAGGGTGTTTTATTTTAGTTTATCAGTTGCACTGAGGAAGAACAAGCGCATCTAATGCCTCAAGTGATTTTTTTTGGCCTAACAGGCTTTACAAAATAACGCCGCCTTTAAGCATTTCCTGTGTGACTTAAACGAATAGGCATTATTAGAAAATTGCGCATTAGCCCGAGTCAGCAGTTTGTATGCTGCAGTCCCATTACATTAGAATCATGAGGATGGCGAGACAGGGAGGGAGAGAATAAGAGAGAGATGGGCAGAAAGCCCTCTGTTAAACCAAGAGAAATAATGAAATGAGAGAATTTCAGAAAAGGAAAGATAAAAAGAACAAGGGGATTAAAGAAGGGAGGAATACGAAAAGGAAATGAAAGAGAGATGTGGCCAGATGATGACAGGACAAGGAGAGGAGGGAGATTGAGGGTGATAAAGAGAGCAACCGTGTAGAGCAGTAATTGGAGGCTATAGTAGTTGGGATAGGAGGCAGGAGAGAGAGGTTTAAATCACTGGTCTGAATGACAGCTTTATGTGGCCCTCAGAGCCTCCACTGCCACCATTTAATGAGACCAGATAGAAACCTTGACTGCATTTTTCTTTTCTCTCTACTATTTTTGCTTTTCCTGCCATCTTGTACTTTCAGGAATATACTCGCCACTAACTAGGCAGATTAATCAAGGCAGAAAAGGATTGGTCTTTTCGGTCATGAGCTGCACTACAAAGTTAGTTGTAGTAGTTTTATTTCATCCTTCAACTCTCCCCTGATGTGTTCACTGACTTAGTCAAAACCCACAGACATTCTAGATGTTTCTTATGGAGAACTAGTCCCACGAGATTCTACCCTCCCCTCAATCTACCCCCTCTCTCTTGTTCCCTCGCGCTCGCTTGCTCTCTTCTCTCATTTTCTCTCTCTCTCTCTGAGTCTGGTGCTGTGTTGAGCCTGTAATATCGCCCACACGGAGTAGGCCTCCTGGGTAGTCTAGCTTTCACAGGTTTTTTCTCTCTCTTCTCAACCTCTTTTTTTTTTGATATTCACAAAGACTTCTTTCTGTGCCTTGTCTCCCCTGACATTGGGCAGATAGCTTTCATCTCAAGTCTCTCATAAAGAGAAAGCGAGAGAGTGTATGTGTAAGAAAGAGAGGCAGAGATCAGACATGCAACATTTTATGTTTTAGTGTGTAGTAGTTTGAGGAAAACTTGACATCACCCTTTTGATACCAACATGAAATGAGAGATGGAAATGTTTCTCCCAGAGTTGGTGTCTCCCTGTTAAACACATTCTCTGTAAAATCAGAATGAAAGTGAATATAAATGTTGCTCTATTAGTTGTGGTGACCTACCTACTAATTATGATTGTCACATGTGGATCTTTTAAAGTTAACAGCTGTTTGTATTGGTCACAATGACGCATCTGCAATACTACACACGCTGTGTATGTATGTATGTATGCACAGCCAGGTCCTTAATTATTGGCACCCTTGATATAGAGGAGCAGAAAATGATGTATAGAATAAATAATACATATTATATTGCATGTTTAAAATAATTGGTACATTCTATTATTTTATATTAATATAATTTCTCAGAGAAAGAGATTTTGTTTAACAAGCAATAACAATAGGTGTCAAATATATTGGCACCGCTTCAATATTCCGGCACACTCCTCTTGTGAGGATAATGACAGACTTTTTGGAAAATGTTTTGTGACATTGGAGAACATGTCTGACCATAGAGCTGCCTGAAGTTTGATAAATGGCATTGGCACTTGGATTGGAATTGGTGTTATGGTCAGACGACATGAAAATAGAGCTCTGTGGCCATGCACACCAGTGGTGGGTTTGGCGTTGAAAAACAGAAGCATATGCAGAAAGTACCTCATACCTAAGATTGATCTTTAATGTTAAGGGGCTATTTTGCTTCCACTGGTCCTGGGGCCCTTGTTAAGGTCAACGGCATCATGAACTTTACCAAGTACCAGAACAGTACCAGTACCAGAACATTTTAGCCCCAAAAAATGCTTGCTGCAAGTGGCTCTTCCAGCAAGACAATAACCCCACGCACACATCAAAATCCACAAAGAAATGGTTAATTGACCACGAAAATCAACATCCGTCTCTGGACTTGAACCCCATTTGAAAACCTGTGGTTGAATTGAAGAGGGCAGTCAATAAGCGCAGACAAATGATATTAAGGATCTGGAAAGATTCTGTATGAAGGAATGGTGTAAGATTTCTCTGAACGTGTTCTCCCATCTCATAGAACATTTTAGAAAAAACCTCAGTGTCATTGTCTTCACAAGGGGAGGGTGCACTAGTATTGACAACAGGGGTGCCAATAATTTTGCCCCTTATCTTTTTTGGATTTGTTTCTCTCTCTTTCTCTGAGCAATTGTATTAGTAAGTATAAAACAATATCATTTTCACATTTTTTTGGAGCATACAATATAGCTCAGTATTTGTATGATTTATTTTATCCTTTTTTTTGCTCATATTTATTAAGGGTGCCAAAATGTGTGTGAGAGACATTGCACCACTGCTTAGAACCTCCCCATCCATGTTGTATCCTTACATCCGTTTTATGCTTGTGTGTCAACTTCCCATATGATGACAGACATGTTTGTGTAAACGTGTGCATCGTGTGGTTGATTTTACATGACCTTACATCCACCTGCTCGGTACCTCCCTGGTTAAAGAAACCGTACATTCCTTTATAATAAGTGTGGGAACACGCACAGAGCCACGGTGCCAAACCAGGACAACGTGTGCGATCTGACACGGTCAACTGTTTTAATGGTGAAGGTGCCAAAACAAATGGCTGCACCTCTAGCAACTCCAACATGGTGTGTGTGTTGTCGTATTGCCCAGTTCTTTGTTGTTTTTCTATCCCTGCCATTTTGTTCTTGGCTCACTCTAATGGAGGTACTGAGAGAGGTAGTTACTGGTGTGTTAGTTAAACGGGACTAGAACAGAAACAACCGATGTGAGAGTATGTGTGAGAGACCGTGGGACCAGCATCCCCCCCCCCAATAAATGTAATGATACGCTGATAAATAAAATTGCTGCCGGTCAATTGTCCGGGAGAAGAAAAAAATCCCATTGCGAAATAATACATTTTAGCCTATTCATTGATTTGAAATACCAGTCGATGTAGCGCGAGAGATGCTCCTACAGCCCATCAAACAACTATTTGTTGCTGCTGGAGTGAAACGTGCTTTGATAAGCCAAGTCATTGCATAACAATTCTAAAGACGATTTAGTGTAAAAAAAAAAAAAAAACATCGCCATGATTAAAAATCACTTGGCCTACAACATATTTTTTTTCACAAATGGTTCATTGAAGCGCGCTTCCCATTCGCCATTTAAGTGCATAGGCAACTAGGCAGCCTTCAGCGCGTCACATTCTGAAAACATATACTTGATTGTTTGAAACCTGAACGTTTTACTACATCATTTATGCTAATAATATAACTCAATCACTGTTCGCAAAAAAAGACTGTTCAATGCAGTGCGTTGAGATATACTTTTTGCCCAATTAAGTTGAACATTTTGATAGTTAAAAACAGATTGGAGTCTTTGTCTTCTATTTACAGCAATAGTAATTTTACTTTCCAAACAGTTTTTCCGTGATTTGTATTTTTTTATATTGCTATATGCCTGACTGGGTCTCTGCTTTTCACCGACAGTCGCAACTCAACAACTATCTATTTGGTATTTGCTGCGCACTCTGCCCAAATTGTGGGCCCTTCAGCCTGTATTCTATGCGATTTTAAACAATCTACCATTTTTTTTAAGAAGCTAATGATCCTCTGGCCAACTCATGCTTTCTGGTGTAGTAGCCTATTTTGAATTATTTTTATTTCTGTATATACATGAGTAAGCTAATAATGCTCTATACATTTGGCAATTAAATTTGCGTTAGGGAAAGTTTAACACCCTAGCCTTATGGACGTGCCGCATATGTATTCTAACATCTTCAAATTGCTCATCGGAATTCGGTAAGAATGACGCACTCCGTTGCATGCTCTGTTAAGGTGAATTACCATGAATGTGATTTCTGGCATTCTGAGCACCGTGGATGGACACCCTAATCAGGTTGCAATATGAATCCAATACATTTATTAAATGTCCGGTGCCACATTTTCCTAACGAAAACCCTAGTGTGTGTGTTTTTATGGGCCAGAAACCAGTGTTGTCCCTGAATCATTTTCTCAGGTCTTTTTAAAGGAGCTCTTCCTGTGAGCACACACAGGAAATTGTTGCTGAACGCTTGGCTGTGGAGTCTGACAACTCCTGAGGCTCTATGCGTTTTTGTATACTGTATGTGCTTGCTTGGACACTTCTGTATGACTTGTTGTGTGTGTGTGTGTGCTTGGACACTTGTGTATTTGTGGAGCGGTTTCAGGGAGGGTCATCACTATTTTCCCAGCCTGCACCTATGTGTCTTTCTGGCAGAACAAGCCCCTGTAATTGTTTAGTTACATTACCTAAGTTCACTTAGTTACAACTCACCAGTGTATCCTGTAAGGGCCTCTTGAGTGACGGTTGCCTCTTGCACTCTCCTTGTTAGTTCTCCACTCAAATGTTGTTGATGTTGACTCTTCACCCTTCTCAACGGAGTTGACATTTCAGCTTTTTCAGTAGAGTGGGTGTAACATTATGTCAGTGAAAGGGATATGTCATGATTTTTCATCCATTCGCCATATAATATAGTGTGTGTATAGCATCACCTCCTATACACCGCTGGGATCCCAGGGAAGGCTCATGACCACCACCTGATACACTATAGTCTCTATGGCACTACACTTTTTGGCTTCCTTCTCTTTCTCTCTCTCTCGGGTTTCTCTCTCTCTCGGGTTTCTCTCTCACTCCTTCCCTCTTCTTGTTTTGACCAACTGCTGAAAGATTTACTAGATGACAGGGAGACGGAGAACAGAGCAGAATTTCTTCCATTGTCAACTTTTTAGCTAAACTGTTTTTGTAAGGGAAGCCAGGAAAGCTTGACCTGTCAGCACTAGACGCCAATATTTCACTATGGCTTCTCTGGGAGACCCCAGATATAACACGCACAAAACCACTGGTCAGTTAGGACACATGGTTGAAGGTTATTATCCCAGACAACACTTTAGATGTGAAGGAGAGGAGCTGGGCGATATGGAGTGATTTAATGAGACAGTAATTAGGGTAAAGGGAAGAGAAAGGTCGTGAAGCGGTGGGAGTGAGAAAATTGTGGAGGAGAGTGTGTGTGTGTGTGCGCAGGGTTTAAATGTCAAACCTAATCACTGTAGAGAGATGGATGAACTTTACACGTCACATACCTGGCTGACTGATGCTGTTAGTTGCTCTTCGCTCATTTCTTCTTCCTTGTTTCATTTAGCTTTTCAAAGTGTGGTTTAGCACATCTTTCTCACTTGGCCACGATCTCTTCCTCCCCCTGTCTATATTTCTGCTGACTATAACTGACCCACATTTCACACAGTGTGACTGGATGCCCTTAACGGGAAGTGCTTCTAAGTGGGTGAGAGCACATGTTTGCATGTCTGTGTCTTTGTGTGTACGGTGGGGTGTCTGTGTTAAGCCTCAGGGTTTTGAAGGGGATTCTGCAGTATCTCTGGATTGGGAAATATCTGACCAATGAGAGAGAATTGGTGTGTATGCATGTGGTTTTTTTGTTTGCTTTTGGTATCTGGCTGGGACGGTGAGATGTTCTGCACAGCTCTCCCTCTACTGGTCACCATATCTCCTTGCAGGGTACTATCATTTGGAATATTTCTAATGAAAAAAAATCCAATCTTTTTTACAAGAAAGAGAACATTCCCTTTTATCACGAAACAATTTAATATGGGCTGTGGTTCCTTAATTTTGAAGGTGAAAATGCAAATAAATGAATAGCAACTTTTCCTTCCGTGCTTTAATTTCTTGTTCCACATTTAGTGTCCACATGTTTGAATGTGTTCTGGATGGATCTGATGATGATTGGTGTGTTTGTAGCCTTTGCCAAGTTGCCAATAACCGGATGTTCTTGGTTTTAGGGATATAGCTATTTTCAACCTAGCTTCCTTTTCTGCTGAAAACCGGATGTGGGAACTCTGCTCAGGCGTTTCTCTTATCCCTGCTACGTTAGGTTAGTGTGTGTGTGTAACCTTATCACTTTTTCCTCTGTGTGTTTTACAGGTGTGTGTGGTGTGGCGGCATGACTCGTGGGCAATTCTGGGTAGAGTGCTAGCTTCCTGAAGATTGGCTGACAGCAGGAAAGAGAACAGAGGAGAATAGGAGGAGAGGAGTGTTAGCATGGCTCTGCCTGACAAACACAAAGTGAAACGCCAACGACTAGACAGGATCTGTGAAGGTAAGAGACACTTCTCATTTCCTATCTCTTTTCCAACTACTTTCCCCGTTTCCCCCTCTGTCATACTGCTGAAACTGAATCACTCAGTAATGAGACAAAGATGTTCTTAGCCTGAGTCATATCTGTTCCACTGGAAGAAGTACATTACAAGGCCAAAAGTACATCTCATCACAAAATCATGGCCATTAATATAAGTTGGGCCCCCCTTTGCTGCTATAACAGTCAACTTTTCTGGGAAGCTTTCCACTAGATGTTGGAACATTGCTGCGGAGACTTGCTTCAATTCAGCCACAAGCATTAGTGAGATCGGGCACGGATGTTGGACGATTAGGCCTGGCTCGCAGTTGGCGTTCCAATTCATCCCAAAGCTGTTCGATGGGGTTGAGGTCAGGGTTCTGTGCAGGCCAGTCAAATTCTTCCACACCGAATTCGACAAACCATTTCTGTAGGCGTTGTCATGATTAAACAGGAAAGGCCCTTCCCCAAACGTTTGGCACAAAGTTGGAAGCACAGAATGTCATTGTATGCTGTAGTGTTAAGATTTCCGTTCACTGGAACTTAGGTGCTTAGCCCGAACCTTGAAAACAGCCCTGGGCAGGACACGTTATCCTGGCATCCGCTAAACCCAGATTCATCCATCGGACTGCCAGATGGTGAAGCGTGATTCATTACTCCAGAATGCGTTTCCACTGCTCCAGTGTCCGATGTCGGCGAGCTTTGCGCAATGGTGATCGGCTATGGAAACCCATTTCATGAAGCTCCCGATGAGCAGTTCTTGTGCTGACGTTGCTTCCAAAGGCAGATTGGAACTTGGTAGTGAGTGTTGCAACCAAGGATAGATGATTTTTACGCGCTATGCGAGCTTGTGTGGCCTACTACTTCGCGGCTGAGTCGTTGTTGCTCCTAGACATTTCCACTTCACAATAACAGCACTTACAGTTGAACGGAGCAGCTCTAGCAGTGCAGAAATTTGACGAACTGACTTATTGGGAAGGTGGCATCCTATGACGGTGCCACGTTGAAAGTCACTGATATCTTTAGTATGGGCCATCCTACTGCCAGTGTTTGGCTATGGAGATTGCATAGCTGTGTGCTCGATTTTATACACCTGTTAGCAACGGACGTGGCTGAAATAGCCGAACCCACTCATTGAAGGGGTGTCCACATACATACTTTTGTATTTGCTGCAGTGTGCAGGGGATATAGGCCTAGTGGTTGAGAAGATCTATCTCTGTATCTCTCTTCCCCTACCCCCTCTCTCTCTCTCTCTCTGTATCTCTCTCTTCCCCCTACCCCCCTGTATCTCTCTCTGTATCTCTCTCTGTATCTCTTCCCACTTCCCCCTACCCCCCCCCCCCCTCTCTCTCTCTCTCTCTGTATCTCTTCCCCTACCCCTCCCCTCTCTCTCTCTGTATCTCTCTCTGTATCTCTTTCCCCCATACCCCCTCTCTCTCTCTCTCTCTCTCTCAATTCAATTCAATTCAATTGACTTTAATGACATGGTAGGTTCGTTATTACTTACATTGTCAAAGTATACATATCGAAAAATAAAAATCAAATATATATGTATATATATACAAAATATATATATATTTATATATAAATAAATGGTGGGACCAACAGCAATAATAACAGTAGTAGTGGACATGGGATTACCATTAACAACAACTACAACAATATTAATCAGAACAACAATACATTAAATCAACGGTAGTAGACCAGTGTCAATATGACTTGAGAAGACATATGACCTGGTATGAAAGACAAAACAAAACTAAGCTAAATGGGAAATATTATCAACATTACTTTGCATTTTTCACTGGCTGTCCCTCAGGTTGTGGCAGGAGGACACATATTTGGCTGCCAAAACTGCACATTTTGGCTTTTCACCCAATAAACATTTGATTTTTTCTTCATCTTTTATAGTTTCAAATTCTTTGTATTGAGTTATAATTTTGGGAAAGAAATATGCTCTTAGGTCTGAGTATTTGTCACAGTGTAGTAGGAAATGCACCGCTGTCTCTACCTCTCCCCTGGAGCAGAGTGAGCACAGCCTGTCCTCTCTGGGCAGCCAGGTTTGTCTGTGACGACCGGTCTCTATAGCCAGACGGTGCTCACTGAGTCTGTACCTAGTCAATGTTTTCCTCAGTTTTCTATCAGTCACAGTGGTCAGATAGTCTGCCACCATGTACTGTCTGTTTAGAGCCAAATAGCATTGAAGTTTACTTTGATTTTTTGTG